>NC_092878.1:112361194-113077861 GCF_028372415.1 Notamacropus eugenii
CCGCCGCAGGTCTGGGCTGGGCTCCGTGTCTGCAGTGCCACGGACCTTTTGCGAGAGGTTTGCAGGTCCCTCTGTGGGTGGAGGGACCCGCGTGGCCACTGGAGATCCCGTCCCCGTAGCCCGCTCGGATCTTTTCCTCACGGTGTCGCGGCCGCTGCAGGGCTGCACTCAGCTCCCAGTCCCGGCGCCCAGTCCACAGCGTGAAGGACCCCCCGCGAGAGGTTTGCAGGTCTCTCTGGAACAGAAATCTCCCTCGCTCCAATGTTCCGTGGCCTCTGGGTGCAGAATTCACCGTGAGTTTGTCCCCTCTAGCCATTCTGTGGGTTGTGGGTTTGGAGCTATGTGTATGTGCGTCTTTCTACTCCGCCATTTTGACTCCGCCCCCCAAAAAAGTTTGCTTTACAAACAACAGTCTCACTAATCTAAACAGCTCTGGACACAGCTGCTTTCATGTCATCAAATTATTGCAATAAACTGATTTACATACAAAACTGATAAGGTTTTCTAAAAATTACACAAAAGATTTTCATTTATACATGTACATGAAAGATATTTTACGTGCATAATCTTCCTGAAAAATAATTTTCTTTTTTACTAATTAATTAATTTTTAGCTTTCAACATTCACTTCCATAAGATTTTGAGTTATAAGTTTTCTCCCCATCTCTCCCCTCCCCACAACTCTAAGACGGCCTGTAATTTGATATAGGCTCTACATTTATATTCATATTAAGCCTATTTTCTCATTAGTCATATTGTAAAGAAGCATTAGAATGAATGAGTTAAAATATGAGAAAGAAGAAACAAAAAAACCAGAGAGAGACAGACAGAGAGAGGGAGAAAGACAGAGAGACAGAGAAAGAGAGACAGAGAGAGACAGAGAGACAGAGATACAGAGAGACAGAGAGACAGAGAAGAAGAGATCAAATAATTTGCTTTGGTCAGCATTCAGACTCCATAAATCTTTTTCTGAATGTAAACAGCATTTTCCACCATGAGCCTTTAGAGTTGTCTTAGATCCCTCTGTTGCTAAGAGATAAGTCTATGAAAGACAATCATTGCACAATGTGGCTGCTACTATGTGCGGTGTTCTCCTGGTTCTGCTCCCCTCCCTGAGCATCAGATCATATAAATCTTTCCATGTTATTCTGAAGTCCCACTGCTCATCAATTCATATAGCACAATAATATTCAATTACATTCATATACCACAACTTGTCCAGATATTCTCCCAAATAATGGGCATCCCTTCAATTTCCAATTCTTTGCTACCATAGAAAGAGCTGCTATAAATATTTTTATACATGTGGATGCTTTTTCCCATTTTTATGATATCTTTGGGATACAGAAATAGAAGAAATGGGTCAAAGGGTATGGACCATTTGATAATCCTTTGGGCATAGTTCCAAATTGCTCTGCAGTGTGGTTGAATCAGTTCTCAACTCCCCCAACAATGCTTTAGCATCCCAATATACCCATATCTTCTTCAGAATTTATCATTTTCTTATTTTGTCATGTTAGCCAAATTGATAGGTGTGATGTGGTACCTCAAAGGTATGTTGACTTTTATCTCTCTGATCAATGATGATTTATATAATTTTATGTGACTATAGATAGTTTTAATCCTTCCTTTGAAAACTTCCTGGTCATATTCTTTTACCATTTATCAATTGGGAAATTACTTGTATTCTTAGAAATTTAACTCAGCTCTTGCTATATTTTAGAAATAAACTCATTTCCACAATATAGAGAGAACTGAGTCAAATGTACAAGAATACAAATCATTCCCCAATTCATAAATGGTCAAATGATATGAACAAGTAGTTTTCAGAGGAAGAAATTAAAACTGGCTATAGTCACATGAAAAAATGCTCTAAGTTTTTAGAAGAGTTGTTGACTCTCACAGCTTTCATCAGTTTCACTGAGTTCTATAAAATCAGGGTTCTTAATGAAACCATCCACAAGAAATTTTGGACCGTACTAGTTTATTGAATCTTTCAAATTAATGAGGACAGAAATGACCACACTATGATTAAAAAATGGCCACACCTCACATCTCTGTCTGATCACCTGAAGCACAAAAATAGGACTTCTTTTGCTTTTTTTAAAAATTTATTTATTTGTTTTCAATTTTTAAAACTCATTTACATAACTCTTACATATTCTCTTCTTCACTCTCCCCTCCCTCTCTGAGATGACATGTTGTCTTATATGGGTTCTACACATACATTCTTGTTAAACACATTTTCATATTAGTCATTTTTTTTTCCTTTAGCCAGGACTTCTTTTCAAAGCACTCTTCTGCAGATTTATTTACATGCAAAATCAGTCCCATTAGTCTGTTTTGAGAGGACCCTCTGCAAGTGAGTGAAAATTAGAGGTCTATAGTATTGAAATCAGATACAGAACATAGAAACTCACCCATAAAAAAATTTAATTACTGCTAAAAGGGAGGGTCATATTACAGCCAGAGAACTAATGTAAAGAAATTAGCTACACGGGATTAAAGAGAGGTTTTAGTTAAAAATCTAAGTTGTAAAGCTATAGTCTATTCATGGTCAACAAGACTGTGACATTTAAAACTTTTGAAAGACAAAATTTCTGGATAATTGTATCACTTTATTAATAATGCCTGCATGTTAAATAAATGGTCAGGAGCATTCTGGAATGCAAAAGGCTGATCACTATATGTTTTCTTTCTTTTACTTTGTTAATTTTCTAAGGTTTAATAGTACTTTTTCCTCCAGTTACATGTAAAGAAAAATTTTAGCATTCAGTTTTACAAGATTTAGAGTTCCAAATTTTCTCCCTCTCTCTCCTCCCCTCTTCTGAAAATGGCAGAAAACTTGATATAGTTTATACTTGTGCTATCATGTAACAAATATATTTCGGTGTTAGTCACAATTGTGAAAGAAGAAACAGACTTTAAAAAAAGAAAAATGTAAGTGAAAAATAGTTTCAATCTGTAGAGTCCCTCAGTTCTTTATCTGGAGATTGATAGCATTTTTCTTTTTGAGTCCATCATAATAGTCTTGGATCGTTCTGTGATGAGGAGAGCTCATTGTCACATGATGTTGCTGTTACTGTATACAGAGTTCTCCTGGTTTGGTTCATTACACTTTGCATCAGTCCCTACAGTCCTTCGCAGGATTTTGTGAAATCTACCTATTCATTTCCTATAGTACAATTGCATTCCATTACATTTATATATCATCACTTTTTCAGCCATTCCCCAACTGATGTATATCCCTTCTATTTCCAGTATTTTGTATGACAAAAAGTGTTGCTATAAATATTTTTACACGTATATACCCTTTCACCGTTTGTTTTTTTTCTCTTTTGAATTCAAATGTAGTAGTCATATTGCTAGATCAAAGGGTATGCACAGTTTGCTTGCATTTGGGCATTGTTCAAAATTGCTCTCCAGAATGGTTGGATAAGTTCACAACTCTACCAACAGTTCATCAGTGTCCAAATTTCCCGACATCCTCTTCAACATTTATCATTTTCCTTTTTTTGACATATTAGCCAACCTGATAGCCAATCTCTGAGGTGGTACCTCAAAGATGTTTTAATTTGTATTTCTCTTATCAAAAGTGATTTAGAGCACTTCTTCATATGCCTATAGATTATTTTGATTTATTCATCTGAAAGCTGCCTGTTCATATCCCTTGACCATTTAATAACTGGGGAATGCCTTATATTCTTATAAATTTAACTACTTTGTCTATGTATCTGAGAAATGAGGCCTTTATGAGAGACACCTGCTGTAAAAATTCTGTCCCAACTTCCTACTTTCTTTCTAATCTTGGTTGCATTGTTTGTGTTTGTACAAAAGCCTCTAATTTGATGCAATCAAAATTATCTATTTTACAATTTGTAATGCTCTCTTTTGTTTGGTCATGAATTCTCCTACACATAGATTTGACAGGTAGATTATTCCTTGTCCTTCTATTTTGGTTATGGGGTCATATTTTATTTCCAAATCATGCACCCATTTTGATCTTGACCTATTGTGTGAGCTGTTGGTTTATTCGTCCTTTGTTCTATTTTCCAGTTTTCTCAGCAATGTTTGTCAAATAGTGATTTCTTATCCCCAAAGCTGGAGTGTTTGAGTTTATCAAATACTAGGTTACTATGATTATTTACTACTGTCTTCCATTCCTAATCTATTCCATTGATTCACCACTCTACTTCTTAGCCAGTGCCCAATCATTTTAATGATTAATACTTTCCAGTATGGTATCAGATTCAGTATTGCTACACCACCTTCCTTTGTAGTTTTTTTTTTCAGTTATTTCCTTTATAATCTTGACCTCTTCTTTTTCTAGATGGAATTTATTGCTATTTTTCTAGGTCTATAAATTTTGTTGGTAGCTTGATGGGTATGGCACTGAATAGATAAATTTGTTCAGATAGATTAATCAATTTTATAATTTTAACTTGTCCTACCTTTGAACAATTGTTATTTTACCAGCTGTTTAGATCTGACTCTATTTGTGTGAAAACTGTTTGTAATTGCATTCATATAGTTCTGGGGTTTGTCTTGTGGGGTAGAATTCCAAGTATTTTATATTATTCACACATATTTTAAATGGAATTTCTCTATTTCTTGCTGTTGGGCTTTCAGTGTTGATTTGTGTGGATTTAGCTTATATGTTGTAACTTTACTAAAGTTATTTATTATTGCAAGTAGTTTTTAGTTAATATTTTAGGGTTCTCTAAGTTTACCATCATAATTATCTTCAAAGACAGGTAGATTTATTTCCTCACTGCCCATTCTAATTCCTTCAATTTCTTTTTCTGCTCATTGCTGTAGCTAACATTTCTAATACTATATAGAATAATTCTGAAGATACAAGGCAGCCTTGCTTCATTACTGATCTTATTAGGATGGCTTTGAGATTTTTTCCATTATAGATAATGCTTGCTGATGGTTTTTGATAGTTATTGTTTATTATTCCAAGGAATGGTTCCTTTATTCCGATACTCTCTGGTAATTGTAATAGAAATGGGCATGCCAAAATACTTTTCAGTATCTTTTAAGATAATCATATGATTTCTTTTTGCTTTGCTAATGAAGTGGTCAATTATATTGACAGTTATCTATATACTAGTTGTATCACATGAACTGGCCCTGGACTCCTGGTATATTTCCTTCCTAGTCAGAGTACATAATACCCTTGTGATATATTGCAGTAATTGCTTCAGTAGTATTTTGTTCAAAATTGTTACACCAATATTTACTAGATAAATTCGTCTCTTTCTCAGGTTTAGCTCCTCCTGTTTTAGGTATCAGCATCATGTTTGTGTCATAAAAGGGGCTTAGTATTACTCATTTTTTGCATATTTTTCCAAAAAGATTAGATAGTATAGATAGGTTTATTAAAGAGTTCTATTTCCTGATCTGTTAGTCTATGTAATTTATGTTTCTTGTAAATATTCAACCATTTCAATCAGATTGTCAGATTTATTGGCATATAATTGGATAAAATACTTCATGACGATTCCTTTAATCAATTCTTCATTGGTGGTGATTTCATACATTTCCTTTTTAATACTGGATATTTGATTTTCTTCTTTCTTTTTTTTAAATCATATTAACCAATGCATTATCTACCTTAATGTAAAACCAGATCCATGATTTATTACCTCTGTCTCTATCTCAATACACACACAAACACACATATATACACACATACAAACATATATGCACATGCATGTATATATACACACATACATATACATATATATGCATATATAATTTTCAATCTTATTTTCATCTTTGATTTTCAGGATTTCTAATTAGTTACTCAATTGAAGATTTTTAATATGTTCTTTTTCTGTTTTTTTTTAGTTGCACGCTCAATTCATTATTTTCTCCCATTTAGATGATATAAGAAAAATAGAGAAATAAATTGTCTCTTAACTACTGATTTGGTTGTATTCCATGAGTTTTGGTATGGAGTCTTATTGTCATTTTCTTAATGAAACTGCTTATTGTTTCTATGGTTTGTTCTTTCACCCACTTATTCTTTGGGATTAGATAACTTAGGTCCCAATTAATTTTTCATTTATCTTTATCTAATTTTTAATCTAGATTCTTGTGGTCCATTTTTGATTATAGTTTTAATTGCATTATTATCTGAAAAAATACATTCACTGTTTTCCTTGTTTTACGTTTGACTGTGAAGGTTTTATGCCCTATTACATGGTAAAGTTTTATGTAGGAGCCACTTGCTACTGAGAAAAAAAGATACATGTGTTTCTACTACCATTCGGTTTTCTCCAAAGGTCTGTCATATCTAAGGTCTCAAAGATTCTGTTTACCTCCTTAGTTACTTCCTTGTTTACTTTATGATTGGATTTATTAAGTTCTGAGAGGGGATAGTTGAGTTCCCCTGCTAGTATAATAATGCTATCTCTTCATTTAACTCGCTTAACTTTAATTCACTTAATATGTTTAGTACTGATTTTGTTTTGTTGTCTATGATAACTTTTTAGCAAAATATGGTTTCCTTACTTATCTCTTTATTTTTTATATTTTTTATTTTAAATACAGTTCATAACAGATAAAGTAATTCAAACTTTTGGTCAAGTGATACATCTTTTTAAAACATTTACAAAATGGACCACGAAAGATTTTTTTTTAAACGTTAACCAACTGAGAAACAGATAATATTTAAGTTGCTAACTTCACAAGCTCTTGACCTAATTGTCTCCAGAGTATTACTAAGAAATAAAGGACCCGGGGGGCGGAGCCAAGATGGCGTAGTAGAAAGACGCACATACACATAGCTCCGAACCCACAACCCATAGAACAACTACAAAGAAGTAACTCACGGCGAATTCTGCACCCAGAGGCCACAGAGCATTGGAGCGAGGGAGATTTCTGTTCCGGAGAGACCTGCAAACCTCTCGTAAAAGGTCCTTCGTGCTGCGGACTGGGCGCCGGGACTGGGAGCTGAGTGCAGCCCTGCCATGGCTGCGGCACCAAGAGGAACAGATCCGAGCGGGCTTCAGGGACGGGATCTCCAGCGGCCGCACAAGTACCTCCACCCACAGGTGACGGGGGTCTGTGAGAGAGTCCCTTTGGTGGGTCGAGGTCGGAGTGGGGTGCCCCCATGGCTCGGGCCCCCTCGGGAGACAGAAGCTGAGGGGCAGCGGCAGACCAGGGCTCTCCAAGCAGGCAGGAGCCTGGATCCATTGTTGAAGGTCTGTGCATAAACTCCCTGAGGGAACTGAGCCTGAGAGGCAGCCCTGCCCTCACCTGAGCATCTGAATTTAATCTCACACTGAATAGCAGCCCTGCCCCCGCCCAAAGCCCTGAGGCTGGAAGCAGCATTTGAATCTCAGACCCCAAACACTGGCTGGGAGGATCAGGAGGTGAGGTGGGTGTGAGGAAAATATTCAGAGGTCAAGTCACTGGCTGGGAAAATGCCCAGAAAAGGGAAAAGAAATAAGACTATAGAAGGTTACTTTCTTGGTGAACAGGCATTTCCTCCCTTCCTTTCTGATGAGGAAGAGCAATGCTTACCATCAGGCAAAGACACAGAAATCAAGGCTTCTGTGTCCCAGCCCACTCAATGGGCACAGGCCATGGAAGAGCTCAAAAAGAATTTTGAAAATCAAGTTAGAGAGGTGGAGGAAAAGCTGGGAAGAGAAATGAGAGACATGAAGTCAAAGCATGAACAGCAAATCAGCTCCCTGCTAAAGGAGACCCAAAAAAATGTTGAAGAAAATAACACCTTGAAAACTAGCCTAACTCAATTGGCAAAAGAGGTTCAAAAAGCCAATGAGGAGAAGAATGCTTTCAAAAGCAGAATTAGCCAAATGGAAAAGGAGATTCAAAAGCTCACTGAAGAAAATAGTTCTTTCAAAATTAGAATGGAACAGATGGAGGCTAATGACTTTATGAGAAACCAAGAAATCACAAAACAAAACCAAAAGAATGAAAAAATGGAAGATAATGTGAAATATCTCATTGGAAAAACAACTGACCTGGAAAATAGAGCCAGGAGAGACAATTTAAAAATTATGGGCCTACCTGAAAGCCATGATCAGAAAAAGAGCCTAGACATCATCTTTCATGAAATTATCAATGAAAACTGCCCTGAGATTCTAGAACCAGAGGGCAAAATAAATATTCAAGGAATCCACAGAACACCGCCTGAAAGAGATCCAAAAAGAGAAACTCCTAGGAACATTGTGGCCAAATTCCAGAACTCCCAGGTGAAAGAGAAAATATTGCAAGCAGCTAGAAAGAAACAATTCAAGTATTGTGGAAATACCATCAGGATAACACAAGATCTAGCAGCTTCTACATTAAGGGATCGAAGGGCATGGAATAGGATATTCCAGAAGTCAAAGGAACTAGGACTAAAACCAAGAATCACCTACCCAGCAAAACTGAGTATAATACTTCAGGGGAAAAATTGGTCTTTCAATGAAATAGAGGATCTTCAAGCATTCTTGATGAAAAAACCAGAGCTGAAAAGAAAATTTGACTTCCAAACACAAGAATGAAGAGAACCATGAAAAGGTGAACAGCAAAGAGAAGTCACAAGGGACTTACTAAAGGTGAACTGTTTACATTCCTACATGGAAAGACAATATTTGTAACTCTTGAAACATTTCAGTATCTGGGTACTGGGTGGGATTACACACACACACATGCACACACGCACACACACATAGAGACAGAGTGCACAGAGTGAATTGAAGAGGATGGGATCATATCTTAAAAAAAAATGAAATCAAGCAGTGAGAGAGAAAGATATTGGGAGGAGAAAGGGAGAATTGAATGGGGCAAATTATCTCTCATAAAAGAGGCAAGCAAAAGACTCATTAGTGGAGGGATAAAGAGGGGAGGTGAGAGAAAAACATGAAGTCTACTCTCATCACATTCCACTAAAGGAAAGAATAAAATGCCTGCTCATTTTGGTATGAAAACCTATCTTACAATACAGGAAAGTGGAGGATAAGGGGATAAGCAGAGTGGGGGGGGATGATAGAAGGGAGGGCATGGGGAGGAGAGTGCAATTTGAGGTCAACACTCATGGGGAGGGATAGGATCAAAAGAGAATAGAAGTAATGGGGGACAGGATAGGATGGAGGGAAATATAGTTAGTCCTATACAACACAACTATTATGGAAGTCATTTGCAAAACCACACAGATTTGGCCTATATTGAATTGCTTGCCTTCCAAAGGGAAGGGGTGGAGAGGGAGGGAGCTAAAGAAGTTGGAACTCAAAGTGTTAGGATCAGCTGTAATGTTCTTACCACTAGGAAATAAGAAATACAGGTAAAGGGGTATAGAAAGCTATCTGGCCCTACAGGACAAAAGAGAAGACAGAGACAAGGGCAGAGAGGGATGATAGAAGAGAGAGCAGATTGGTCATAGGGGCAAGTGGAGTGCTTGGTGTTTGGGGGGGGAGGGGACAAAAGGGGAGAAAATTTGAAACCCAAAATTTTGTGAAAATGAATGTTAAAAGCTAAAAAAAAAAAAAAAAAAAAAGAAATAAAGGACCCTAACTTAATGTTGTTGTTTTAAAGTCCCGTGCCTAATAGTTTAATTTTGGACAACTTCGGATGTTCCCCTACCCATAATCTATAATTGAATAGATCTGATATTAAGCTCACAAATCTTTTGACTATAGGAAACTGCCACCAATAGTAAGGACATTGCAGGGATACAATATTTCCCCAACTTCATGTCAACCCCAGGCAGGATTAGATTATCCACTTGCATTTAGTCAGGCTTAAAGTCTGCCAGGTATCTGTGGGGAAATTGAGTAAGGAGAATCCCACCTAAGCCCATGCTGAACAGCCACTTTCCCACCTTTCTCTTGAGATCACCTACGAAGTTTATACCAGCATCTAATCACCTTACTGGCATCATGTATTGGAGGCTCAAATTGCCTTTCTTACTTCCCATACCTGGAATTAGATTCAGAAGAACAATCTCTTAATAGTCCCACACCATCTAAAAATGGCAAGTTCCAATAACCAGGTTTCAAATATGATTATAGTTTCACCTTGGCTAAGGAGCATCTTTTGAGATAAGAGTTAAGTGGCTTACATGCCTTTCTATACATGTTCTAGTTCCTGATTAAATGCAATCATAAAATCAAATTTGCTATTAAAACCCTGACTTTTCGATCAATGCCAAATTTTACCCGAGGTTATCGTCCTCTAGGAAATTTAGACTGAAATTGTTTTCTCCAAACTAAAGATGTCATTGATTTATTCTCAATAATTACTTCAGTCTATTGTTTTAATAGTAATGGCTTTTACCTCACTTTGTAACAAGTATAATTTTTCTCCCCATCACCCCTCTTCCCCCACTTCTTAATACCTTGCATTCCGATTACTCCTTCCCTCAATGTACCCTCCCCTCCATCACACCCCACCCCTCTCCTGTCCCCATCTTCTCTCTTTTCTTGCAGGGCAAGATGAACTTCTATACCCCTATCCCTGTAGTTGTTATTTCCCTATTATGTGCAATAAAAATTCTCAACATTCGTTTCTAATACTTTGAATTCCAACTTCTCTCCCTCCCCACCTCCCTCCCCAGCCCCACTGAGAAGGGAAGCAATTCAATATAGACTAAACATGTGTTGTTTTGCAAAAGACTTCCATAGTAATCATGTTGTGTAATACTAATTATATTGCCCTCTGACCAACCCTATCTCCCCTTATTTTTTCCCCCTACAATTGACTTTGTCCTTTCTCAAAAGTGTTTATTTCTACTGACTCCCTTCTCCCATTTGCCCTCCTTTCTAACATTCCCCTCGCTCCACTTGTCACCTCCTCTCCTACTTTCCTGTGATATACATAAATTTTCATATCAAATGTAGTGAGCATGTTATTCCCTCCTTCAGCCACAGGTGAGGAGGGTAGCTTTATCCCCCCCCCCCCCTTCTTCCTTATCTCCTCCATTGAACAAGATTTTTCTTATATCTTTTATGAGTTGCAGCCTGCCCCATTCCGTTACCCCCTTTCTCTTCCTGGAAATTTCCTCCTTCACTCCTTAATTTTTTTTATTTTATTTTTTGTGTGTGTATGTGGATACCATCTCTTCTGATATAACACACCCTGTACTCTCTATCTATCTGTGTGTGTGCGTGTGTGTGTGTGTGTGTGTGTGTGTGTATTTATGCACAATCTCTCCACCTACTCAAACACTGAGAAAAGATTCAGGAGTTAAAAATATTCCTTTCCATGTAGTAATGTAAACAGTTCAACTTTAGAGAGTCTTATATGATTTTTCTTTTCTGTTTACCTTTTCATGCTTCTCTTGATTCTTGTCTTGGGAAATCAAATTTTTAAATCTGGTCTTTTCCTCAACATGAAATCTTGAAATTCGACTGTATCAATGAAGAATCATTTTTTCTCTTGAAGTATTATATTCAGATTTGCTGAGTAGGTGATTGTTGGCTTCAATCCCGGCTCCTTTGACTTCTGAAATATCCCACTCCAAGCTCTTCGATCCCTTAATGTTGAAGCTTCTAGATCCTGTATTATCCTGATTATATTTCCACAGTACTCAAACATTTCCTTCTAGCTGCTTGCAGTATTATCTCCTTGATCTCGGAAATCTGAAATTTGACCACAATATTCCTTTAGGAGTTTCTCTGTTCGGGTTTCTCTCAGGAGGTGAACGCTGAATTCTTTCAATATCCATTTTGCCCTCTGATTCTATAACATGAGGTCAGTTTTCCTTGATAATTTCATGGAAGATAATGTCTAGGCTTTTTTTTTTTTTTTTTTTGTCATGGATTTCAGGTAGTCCAATGGTTTTTAAACTATTTCTCCTGGATCTATTTTTCAGGTCAGTTGTTTTTCCAATGAGTTCTTTCACCTCATCTATTTTTTTTTTCAAATTCTTGGTTTTGTTTACTAACTTCTTGGTTTAACTCATAGTCATTCGTTTCCCCGGACTCAATTCTCTCTTTCAAAGAATTATTTTGTTCAGTGAACTTTTGAACCTTCTCCTCCATTTGGCTGATTCTGCTTTTTTAAACTCCTTTCTCTTCTTTGGCTTTTTGGACCTCTTTTTCCAATTGAGTTAACCTCTTTTTAAAGCTGTTATTTTCCTCAGCTCTTTTTTTGGTTTCCCTTTAGTAAGCTGCTAACTTGTTTTTTAAGGTCTTCTATTGCCTGAGCCAAGTTTAAGTCCCCTTTGGAGGGAGGGACCTTGACTTCCTCTGACAGTATACCTTGTTCTTCCTCATCTGAAAGGATGCGGGGAGACCTGTTCCCCAAGAAAGTAACCTTCTATGATCTTATTTTTTCCCCTTTTTTGGGCATTTTCTCAGCCAGTTACCTGACTTCTGCATTTCCTGTCCACAACCACCTCATCCCCAGTTCTGCCTAGCCAGTGCTTGGGAGCTGAGATTCAAATGCTGCTCCCAAGCCTCAGGGGCTTTTGGCAGGGATTGGGTTGCTATTCAGTGTGAGATTAAGTTCAGCTGCTCAGGTGTGGCAGGGCCACCACACCAGGTTCAGTTCCCTCGGGGATTTAGAAGGAGACCTTCAAAAATGGATCTGGGCTCTTGCCTGCTTTGGGAGCCCCTGTCTGCTGCTGCCTCCTGAGGGGTCTTGAGTCATGGGGACACCCACTCCCCTCTCGGAGAGCCAAAAAGACCCTTTCACTGACTTGTGGTGCCTGTAGGTTGAGGGACCTGTACTGCTGCTGGAGATTCCATCCCTGAAGCCTGCTCAGATCTGCTCCTCTCGTTGGTGTGTGGCCAAGGTAGGGCTGGACTCTTCTCAGCGTCTGGTGGGTGACAGACCTTTCCCGTTGGTTTTTCAGGTCTCTCTGGAACAGAAATCTCCTCCACTGCTTTGTTCTGTGGTTTCTGCTGCTCTGGAATTTGTTAAGAGTTCTTCTTTGCAGGTGTTTTATGGGCTGTGGGGTAAGAGCAAAGTGTCTGTGTATCTTTCTACTCTGCCATCTTGGCTCCTCCCCCCATCTCTTTTAATTAGATCTATTTTTCCTTGATCATGATTGTTATCCCTGCGTATTATTATTGTCATTTCAGCTAAAGCAAAATAGATTCTGTCCCAGTCACTTACGTTTGCTCTGTGTGTATCTCTCCATTTCAAGACAATTTCTTCTAAAAGACATATTGTAGGATTCTGGTTTTTAATCCATTCTGCTGATTCCACTTTGTGGGAGAGTTTATTCCATTGACACTCAGAGTTAAGATGACTGTGTATTTTCCTCCATCTTATTTGTCCACCTTTGTCATCTCTTCTCTTACACCCTTTACCCGCACATCAGTGTTTTGCCTCTGTTCACCACTTCTCCTGATCTGCCCTCCTTTCTGTTAGTCCCCATCCCACCCCTTTCTTTAACACTATTAATTATACACTGCTCAAGATCTACAAGGATTATTTTTTCTCAGTAGGGATGCAAGAAGTTTAGATCTTTTGAATGTATTTTGTTTCCTTTTCCTTTTTACCTCTTTATCCTTCTCTTGGGTTTTAATATTAGAGGTCAAATGTTTGGTTTAATTTTGATCTTCTCTTTATGGAAGCTTGAAATACCTATATTTTGTTGAAAGTTCATTTTTTAATCCTGATGTAATGTGCTTAATTTTCCTAGGTGAAAAGTTCTGTGTTGTAGTTCTAGTTCTTTTTCCTTCCTTAATATTTTGTTCCATTACCTCCAGCCCTTTAATGTTGTAGCTGTCAAGTACTGTGTAATTCTGCATATGACTTTCCATTTTTCCTGTGTTTTTTGTTTGATTGTTTTTGTGTGCTTTTGCTTATTTTTTAAATTAAATTATTTTATTTGTATTCAGCATTCTACAATCACTTCCACAAATCTCGTATTTTTCCCCTCCCTCCACATTATTTACTCCTCCCTCCCTTCTCCCTCCCTGAGATTGCGTCCAATTTTATATAGGTTCTACATGTACATTCCTATTAAATTTACGTAGGGTAGAAGAATTACAATGAATGGGAAAAATACAAAAAAAAAAATATAATACAAAAGAAAGTAGTTTGCGTCTATCTGTGATGCAAGTCCATAGTTCTTTCTCTAGATATGGAAGGCTTTTTGCCTCGAATGTTTTGGAAATTTTTAAACTTTATACATTATAATGAAGTACTGTGTCTACCACGCACACTGCAGTTGCACTGTGTACAAAGTTCTCTTGATTCTGCTCCATTCACTCAGCATCAGTTCATATGAATCTTTTCAGGCTTCTCTGAAGTCTTCCTGTTCATCCTTCCTCTTAGCAAAAGAGTATTCTATTACATTCATATACCACAACTTTTTCGGTCATACCCTAATTGATGGGTATTCTCTTGATTTACAGTTTTTGACTTCCACAAAGGGAGTTGCTATAAATATTTTTGAATATGTGAGACCCTTTCCCATTTCAATAATCTTTTCAGATACACTCCCAGAAGCAGTATTTCTGGATCAAAGGGTATGCACATTTTTGCAGCCCTTTTGGCATAGTTCCAAATTGCTCTCCAGATCAGCTCACAGCTCCACCAATAATGAAGCAGAGTTTCAACTCTCCCACATCTTATCCAACATTTATCATCTTCCTGTTTTGTCATGTTAGCCAATCTGATAGATGTGATATGGTACTTCAGAGTTGCTTTTACTTGCATCTCTTTAATCAACAGTGATTTACAGCATTTTTCAAATGATTATAGACAGCTTTTATTTCTTCCTCTGAAAACTCCCTGTTCATATCCTTTGACTATTTATTAGTTGAGGAATGACTTGTATTCTTGTATATTTGACTCACTTCTCTACATGTTTTAGAAATGAAGCTTTATCACAGACACGAGCTGCAAAAATTCTCTCTCAGTTTTCTGCTTCCTTCCTAATCTTGGTTGCTTTGTGTTTCTCTGTGCAAAAGCTTTTCAATTTAATGTCATCAGAATTATCCATTTTCCACTTCATAATGTTGTATTTTCCTTTTCGGTCATAAGTCTATTCATTCTCCATAAATCTGAGAATTGCACAATTCCTTACTCCCACAATTTGTTTATAGTATCAATATTTTTACCTAGATCGTGTATCCATTTGAAGTTTTTTCTTATGTATGGTGTCAGGCATTGTTCTATGCCCATTTTCTGCCACACTGTAATCCAGTTTTCCTAGCAGTTTTTGTCAGTGAGTACTTATACCAGAACCTGGGGTCCCTGGGGTCTTGGGTTTATCAAACAGTAGATTGCTATATTCATTGACCATTGTGTCTTAGTTATTCCACTGGTCTACCCCTCTTTTTCTCAGCTGGTACAAAGTGGTCTTGATGATTGCTGCTTTATAATACAACTTGAAATGTGGTATGGCTAGGCCACCTTCTGTAGCATTATTTTTCATTCTTCCCTTGATATTCTGCACCTTCTGCCCTTCCAGATCAATTTTTATATTATTTTTCTAGCTCTATAAAATAATTTCCTGGTATTTTGATTGGTATGGCACTGAATAAGTAAATTAATTTAGATAGAATTGCCATATTTATTATTAGCTCAGTCTACTCACGAAGAATTGATGTTTTTCCACTTACTTAGATCTGAACATATTTGTGCAAAAAGTATTTTGTAATTGTTTTCCCGTAATCCCTCGGTTTGTATTGGCAGTTGTTTTGTAGAGTCTACTGTAACTTTAAAGGGGATTTGTCTTTCTCTCTCTTAGTGTTGGGCTTTGTTAGTAATATATAGAAATGCAAATAATTTATGTGGGTTTATTTTGTAACCTGCAGCTTTGCCAAAGTTGTTCAATATTTCATTTTTTTATTTCAGTTTTTTACATGATTCTCTGGGATTTTCAAAGTATATCATCTTATCATCTAAAAAGAGTTATAACAATCATTCTTCTTTGTGTATTCTAATTGTTTCAATGTTTTTTTCTTCTCTTATTGCTACAGGTAGTATTTCTAGTAACATATTGAATAAGACAGATCATAATGGCCATCCTAGTTTCTATCATGATCTAATTGGAAGTGCATCTCCCTTATCCCCATTGCTTGCTGATGGCTTTAGGTGCATATTGCTTATTATTTTATAGACAGTTCCATTTATTCCTGTACTTTTCAGTGTTTTCAATAAGAATGGTTGTTACATTTTGTCAAAAACTTTTCTCTGCATCTGTTGAGATAATCATGTGCTTTCTGTTAGTTTTGTTGTTGATATGATCAATAATGGCAATAGTTTTCTTAATATTGAACCAGCCCTGAATTTCTGGTATAAATCCTACCTGATCATAACCTAATACTCTCGTGAGAATTTGCTGTATTCTTTTTACTAATATCTTACTTAAAACTTTTGCATCTATATTCATTAGAAAAATTTGTCTATAATTTTCTCTCTCTATTTTGCCTTTTCCGGGTTTAGTTATCAGAACCATATTTGTATCATAAAAAGAATTTGGTAGGGCTCCTTCTTCAGTAATTTTCTCAAATAGTTTACATAGTAATGGAATTAACTGTTATTTAAATGGTTGACAGAATTCACTTGTAAATACATTCAGTCTTGAAGATTTTTTCCTAGGGAGTACATTGATGGCTTGTTCATTTTTTTTTTTTTTCTGAGATGGAGTCATTTAAGTATTCAACTTCCTCTTCTGTTAATCTGCACAATTTATATTTCTTAAAATAACCATCGATGTCATTTAAATTATGGAATTCATGGGCATATTGTTACTCAAAGTAATTTCTAATTATTAGTTTAATATCCTCCTAATTGGATGTTAGTTCACTCTTTTCATTTTTGATGTTGGCAATTTGTTTTTCTTCTTTCTTTCTTTTTGTCAAATTGACCAAACGTTTATCAATCTTATTTTTTTGCATAAAACCAACACTTAATTTTATTGATTGACTCAATAGTTATCTTAATTTAAATTTTGTTAATCTCTCCTGCTATTTTTTTCAGTATTTCTAATTTGGGATTTACTTGGGGATTTTCAATTTGTTCTCTTTCTAGCTTTTTTAGCTGCATGCCCAAGTCATTGGTCTTCTCTTTCTCTATTTTATTCATGCAGACATTCACAGATATATAAAACGTCCTCTAAGAATTACTTTTACAGTATCAATTAAGATTTGGAAGGTTGTCTCATTATTGACATTCTCTGAAATGAAGTTGTTGATTGTTTTTATGACTTGTTGTTTAACCCAGTCATTCTTTAGCATTAGATTGCTTAGTGCCCAACTAATTTTTGGTTTATTATTCCATGGCTTTTTATTACCTATAATTATTATTACATAACGATCTGAGAAGGGTGCATTGACTGTCTCTAACTCTCTGCACTGGATTGTGAGATTTTTATGGCCTAGTACGTGGTTAATTTTTGTATATGTGCCATGTACCACTGAGAAAAATAAATTCCTTTGTATCCTCACTCTATTTGTTTCGAGGTTAGATTTATCAAGTTCAGAGAGAGGGAAGTTGAGGTTCCCTACTACTATAGTTTTGCTGTTTAAAAATCATATAAGAGATGCAGCAGAAAAGTGGGGAAAAGAAGCGAAAGAGCCTTAAGAGAATAATGAAACATGAATTTGTAAAGTCCTTTTCAGACCCTTCAATACGTTCTTTCTAGGCTTGAGACCACTTCAAATTTTCCTTTCGTGTTTTGCCCCATAAAGCTTAAAATATTGCAGATATTAAATGCTTTCCAAATCATACACACATATGAGGCAGACAGGTGGTATGGTAAATACAGCACCAGTCTTGGAGTCAGCAGGACATGAGATCACAGCCATCCTCCAACACTTATTAGCTGCAGGATCTTGGGTAATTCACTAAACCCAGATTGCCTCAAAAAGAAAGAAAATAAACCACATATGTGATCATATGTATATACACACACACATACACACACACATATATACACATATATATATATATACATACATACATATATATATGTGTGTGTGTATATATATACATACATACATATATATATGTGTGTGTATATATATATATATATACACACACACACATATATATATATATATATATATATATATATATATATATATATACATATGTAATCTCTGGTTTGCTTTTAGATCATGTTACCCACAATATGAATTGATTTTATATTTATATAGCTATCAAGTTGCTGTTATTGATTTTATCTCATGTCGTTGTTGCTTCATCACATTGTTCATGGAGGAATAGGGTAGTTCAAATGTGGTACTTCTAATCTTATCACAAATGCTAACATATGAGAATGGAAATACTGGAAAATTTCTCTATGTCATATTTACATATCATCTTTCTTCAATTTACTTTTTGTCTTATTTGTTTTGGGGAGGCCTTACCATCTATGCATATGATTAGACTACATGATATTAATAATTAAAGCACATGCAAAGTCCACAGTCTTGGAAACACTGAATGAGAATAAACAAAATATAATGAGGTAAGCTTTGAGACAATATTGTATAAAACAATCTACGAAAAGGAGGATAGATATTTGGCTGTGATGAATTGTAGATTTCCATGATCTCTTTTTATTATTGAACTGGACACATCTTCTAAAGAAATAATCGTACATGGATGCTTATATTTTATTTAATATTGATGTGCTTCATTAATTTAGCTTCTCAAGTTTGTGGACTTTCATTTCAGGTCAGTTTAGGTAGTGCCTTATATTTTGTAACACACGTAAATATTCTCATGCTAGTCTGTTTTAAATGGATAACAAAAGAAGTTCTCTTTGGACTTATTGACCATAAATTATCTTCCCCCCCTTTAAAAGTGATGTTACTAGAAATTTTTCATTTTTTTTCATAGTGACGTACAGATGTTTTTGTATTCCAATTATCAGGTAAAATATTATCAAGTGGTTTTTTAGTATGTTTTTGTTTCATAGGCGTGTCCAATGTCTTCACAATTTTTTTCTACTTTATTGTCTTCAAAAGATTCTATCTCATAAGAGAAAATTATCATCATACTGATCTACTTATGTGTGCTCACTGTGAATCGTACAAAACTAGCATCTTGCTCGACGATTTTTTTTACTTTAATTGGGGGATATAATGGATTCTGTTAGCTCCTTTATTTGCATTTCCAAGGTTAACTGTAAGTTAAGTTTATACTTAACTACAATTTTTTCACTCATCATTTCATTCAGTAGCACAAATGTCTATATCCATATAGTTCAGTTCCTCCAAAAGCACATCAACATTTTGATCAGTAGACAGAAATATCACAAGTACCAAAAGTTAAAGCGTTTGTAGACAAAGAACATTTCCATTTTCTGCCTCCTTTTATAATATTCTCTCACATGTATGCTGAAACGGAAGAGCCTATATTGTTTTTCTGTTTGACTGATCATCATGGAGGAAAAATAATCAATAACCAAGTACTCAAAGTTCTGTTGATGAACTTCTCTATCTTTAGCCAATCTGATCTTTGAGCAGCTTGTAACATGAACTGTTCTGAAGTGAATAAACACTTTTGTTTTTCTTTAAAAAGAACTATATCACATATAGAATAATATTTGCACTGGTTCAAATAGTTTGAAATATCCTATGAGATAACATTTTAATTTAAAATATAGACTCTGACTACATGTGACCCAAACATTTTTACATGCAGCTCAAATTAGATTAAAATTAATTTGCAAAATATTTAAAATATAAAAATATAAGATTATTAACAGTACATCTTCATATGTATTTTTAAAAATCAATATGCAGACTGTAGGAATCCGTACATATCATTCAGTGTTCCCATTTCTCTTTGAGCTTGACACCATTTCTTAATAACATCCCAAGAGAAGCAAGTCACTATGACAGGTAAAGTCAGGCACTTACTTCAGATCTCCCTAAAATCCTCCCACTAAGGAAGGATTCTGTTGCTTTACTCAGACATTGATCTCAGTTCTGCGTGCCAATTCCAGGGCAAGGAAAACCGTTAACACAATACAGCTTGCTGCCACAATGGAAGAGGGGGTCCCTTCTTGCAGTTCTAGGAGAAAAGAGAATGCTTATGATTGCTTAGGGACCAGAGTATATGCATTGTGAGTAGTAGACACCACTTCTTAGATCATACTACCTTGGAAATATCTCGGAAGACAGCTGAAAACAATCTCCAAGACTTCAAACAGTATGTCCTCCATCCTGTAAGCAGAGCCCTAAATTTAAAAGAGTAAAATAAAATGATAGACAGTGAAAGTGTGCAAAGAACAGAAAACACAACCCTCCAATTGTAAAAAGTTGTTAAGTTGAGAAGGAAGATCAAACTCACTCAGAAGAAGAAAACAAAGTCCAAATTCCTAATTCTAAAATCTCCAAGGGGAATAAAAAAAACTTATGGATTGTTCTAAGATTACAAGAGAGATCAAAAAGGATTTTGAAAATCAAATAACATAGGCAAA
This sequence comes from Notamacropus eugenii, assembly GCF_028372415.1. Lineage (NCBI taxonomy): Eukaryota > Metazoa > Chordata > Mammalia > Diprotodontia > Macropodidae > Notamacropus > Notamacropus eugenii. The sequence goes on from NC_092878.1 coordinate 112,381,553, forward strand.
GAAAAAACGGAAAGAAAATTGAGAATGATGCAAGAAAATCATGAAAAATGAGTCAACAATTTGGTAATAGGTGCATAAAAATACTGAAGAAAATAAAACATAGCAGGACTAATAGTAAAAGAGGTTCAAAAAGCCAATGAGGAGAAGAATGCCTAAAAAGGATAACTGTCCAAACAGAAAACGAAGTCCAAAACCTCAATGAAGAAAATAATTTCTTAAAAATTAAAATGAAGCAAAGGAAAATAATGACTTCATGAGAAATCAAGAAATAATCAAACAAAATCAAAAGAACATAATGCTAAATATGCCTTTGGAAAAACAACTCAGCAGGAAAATAGATTCTGTAAAGATAATTTTAAAACTATTGGACTACCTGAAAGTTATGGGAGAGAGAGTGTATGAGAGTGAGAGCGAGAGACAGAGTGAGAGCGAGAGCAAGAGAGAGAGAGAAGACATCATCTTGCAAGAAATTCTCAAGGAAATCTGCTGCTGATGTTTGAGAAGCAGAGGGTAAAATAGAACTGGAACTCTCCAGTCACCTCCTGAAAGACATTCTAAAATGTAAACTTCCAGGAGTATTATAATCAAATTCCAGAGATCACAGATGAAGGAAAACAAATTGCAAGCAGCCAGAAAGAAACATTTCAAGTACCTTGGAGCCATAGTCACTATAACACCACATTCAGCAGATTCTACATTAAAGTATCAGAAGTCTTGAAATATAGTAATCCAAAGGAAAAGGAGTTAGAATTACAACCAAGAATCACCTATCAGCAAAGCTCAGTATAATCCTTCAGGGGAAAACATGGATATTTAATGAGATAAAGAAATTTCAAGTATTCTTGATGAAAAGACCAGAGCTGAATGTAAAATTTGACTTTCAAATACAAGATTCAAGAGAAGCATGGATAGGCAAACAGGAAAGGGAAATCATAAGAGACTTATTAAAATTCAACTACTTATATTACTACCTGGAAAAATGATGTTTGTATTTCATGAGACCTTCCTCAATATAAGGTAGTTAGTAATATGTCTGTATCTGTAGATATGTGTGTATGCACACATACATACAGGAGTATGTGTATATATATATATATATGTGTGTGTGTGTGTGTGTGTGTATATATGTATATATACACACACACACATATATACAATATAATGCATATGTATATGTGTATACATAATATATATACATATATATATATATATATATGTGTGTGTACATATGTATGTGTGTGTAAGTAGACAGAGAGTACAGGTATGACTTGAAAACAAAGAGATATTATCTAAAAATAAAATTAAGGGATGAGAGGAATGTAGTGGGAAAGAGAGACAGAGAGGGGTAGGATGGGATAAACTATCTCCCACAAAGGATAGAAGAAAAAAGGTTTTACATTGAAAGAGAAGATGGAAAGGAAAAGGAGAGTGAGTGAAACTCACTTTCATCATAATTGGCTCAAATAGTATACACACTCCATTTACTATGGAAATTCATCTTATCCTACAGGAAAGTAGGACTAGAGGAAGAGGATACAAGAATTGGGGGGAGGGCATGACAGAAGACAGGGTAGCAACTGTGAAAAACTTTGAAGCAAATTTCTCTGATAAAGGCCTCATTTCTGAAAATTTAGAAAGCTAAGCAAAATTTATAAAAATAAGAGCCATTCACCCATCAATAAATGATGAAAAGATATGAACAGTTTTCAGATGAAGCAATTGATATTTGTAGTCACAGAAAAATAATACTCTAACTCACTACTGTTTGGAGAACTAAAAATTAAAACAATTAAGAGATACTAGGTTATAACTATTAGATTGGCTACCAGTATTGAAAAAAAAGTGACCAACATGGGAAAGGATGTGGGAAAACTGAGGCATTAATTCATTGTTGATGAAATTGTGAACTGATTCAAATATTCTGTAGAGCAATTTGAAACTATGCACAAAGGGATGTAAAACCATGAACAACCTTTTATCTAAAAATATCAATATTGGGTCTAGGTCTCAAAACAGCCAAAAAGAAAAAGAAAAAAGACTTGTATGTACATAAATATTTATAGCAGCTCTTTTGTCAGGGAAGATTTAGAAAATTGAGAGCATACATATTAACTGCGGAATGGCAGAACAAGTTGTGGTATGTGCTTTTGGAAGAATTCTATTGTAATTTAAGACATAATAGGCAGGATAGTACCAGAAAAGAACCAAACACCTAGAAAGTCATATGAGTTGATGGAAAGTGAAGTGTGCAATACAGAAAGTAACACCATTATTGTCAAATGGTTGGATATGAATGACTTAGCTATTCTCACATATATAACAATTCAGTAAAACTCTGAAGAACTAAAATAATCATTATTAGATATAGTTGTCATTATGGCAAAACTCTCTAATCTATGGAAATTCATTGTCACTTGCTAAAGTTCACATTTTTAGCTTTCAAAGACATATGTAATTTGCCTCTGTTTCATTTTTCCAGTTATTTTTCATACCAATCCACTCTACTATACATCTCAAAATGTTGTGCTTTCTTCTGTATGTCTTTCCTTATATTCTCTTGCATATTTGTCATGGTTTCCCCTTTTCAATTATTGAATTCGTTTCCCTCCTTTAAAAACAAAATAAAATTATATTTCCTTTAGTATACCTTTTTTTGTTGACTCTTTTATACACATAAACACACATTCATAAGTCTGAGAATAAGTTCAAACACAGCAATATGACCTAATCTTTTACATCATTGTCAGCAGCTAAGTCAGTGCTACACATTATAGCCTCTTAGAGATGTCTGCAGTTTTGAAACTTAATTGATTCTATTTATTTTTAGCATACCTTGGTGTTATGACATAAGAAGAAATAAAAGTCTTCTCCCAATCCTATCAGTATGTGTGAATATGTATGAATATAAATATTTGAACACATGTAAGATGCATATTATTCCTTTATTTACTTGTTTTATTTTTCAGTTATGTATGATATAACATTTTCAAACTGAAATCTATCTATACTTCAAACATTTTGTCCTGATATGATTAAAATAATAGGATAATTAACACACTAAAAAATCATTCTAATTGCATCTCTAGTAAGATACACTCAAACCTAAGTGATAATACAGGGCAAAACAATGGGATAAATGGTTTTCCATTACAGATATTGAGACGCAGTTTTAACTTGGGTAGCATCCCATCTCAAAAAAAAAAAGTGGATAATTCATTGATTTTTTTCTTCAAGAATTGATGATCCTTTGAGTTGTCTGTAGTCTTACAGATATGATTATCTGGGCATATTATACTGGAAAACCAAGCATTTCTTGTCATATCTGCCTTGCCATGAAAGGAGAAATTGACTCGTGTCTTTGTAAAATGGTAGTCCAGAAATTTCTGTAGCCAAATCAAATTGTATGTCATTAATTATGAATTAAGTGTTAATGAATGAAAAAAGGAACAAATTAATTTTAAAAAAGAACTTTTGACAATGATTTCTGCATATATTTCTTCCTTATTTACATTTTTTCAAATGTATGTTTTAATATAGTTTAGTATTAAAACATCAAGCTCTGAAAATAGAAAGCCATCAGAAGCAGAGTTTATCATATAGAAATTTTATTTTTAATCTTTTTCCTGATAATTAGTAAGGGCCATTTGATAAAACTAAGTTGTTGTTTCAAAGGATAAAAAGTCAATCTTATTAGAAGAGAAAATAATTTTCTTTCATTAGAAAAATAAAATAAAAAAAGTTCAGTTCATCAAATATACAAGTGTAGAGTTTTATGTTTTCTTGCTCCTTCTTATGCATAAAATTAACATACATTATGTTGTCTATATATATCTATACATATACGTGTATACATATAAGTTTATATGTACCTGTATATACATATGTATTCGTGCAACCTAATGTATGTTAGTGATGAAATAGATGATAATTACTATAGAAATATCCAAAATGCATAACATATTCACCAATACCTGGAGCTAAACTCTCCCTTATACCACCTAAGTGTAGTTGCAACCTTAATACTCTTAATACAAAGAATTCATGTCACCAAGTTCACTTCTGAAATTGAAAAAAGCAAGAAAATTGGCCATTTTCTTTTCTCTTTTACCATATTTTTGCTATATTTAATGGAGTAATATTCTGTATAATGGGTTATTAAATTATTACAACATTCTGGGCTCAACTCTGTAAAAATTAATATAAATTCTGTCTCCTGCACCTCTGGTGAGTTTGTTCTTTCAACCTCACATGCTCAGAAGCTCACAGACTACTTTGATACTCCACCTTAAATTAGTAAAGAACAGAAACTAAAAGGCAAAGAATAGAAGCCTGTATTAATGGACCACATATTCGTCTGGATGGAGAGAGTGAGGCCTGAATTCTATCTCAACAGCCCGATGCTTATAGTCTATCTTGCTCATTCATACCAACCAGAGAGAAAACACACCATGGGAAAGTTTTGTTTAAATAGCATTTCTAATTCAGCAGCTAATCAAAATGATCATTTTTTTCTATGAGGTAGCAGAGAAAATTATTCAGAATACCTTCCCATCATGAACTACTTCATTTTGCATCATTGGACACATCAAAAAGCAAGATCATGAAATGCACATGCCCCCAAAATTTATTAGACGTGTCCCTATTACATATAAAAACTGAAAAAAACCCCTACCATTTAGAGATAAAAAATGAGTTTGTAAACATGACATATTTTGTCTTGATCTTGATCATTAGTTTTTAGAGGAAATCTGATATTGAGTAATTAAATATTCTGTCAAAGAAGTGGTTTATTTAAAATGTAGCCAACCAAAGAAGTGTTTTTGAAAATACCCAGTTATTTTGTTCTCCTTAAAACAATTTGGCTAAACTTGTCAAAGGAATTCCATGAATAATATCATATATTGTCTATGAAAATATGATTATATGACTTTAAATTATGAGCAAAATATAGAAGACTGAAAATTATAGTTTTATTTTCAAAATTGTTAAACATAATATATCTATTTTTATCTATTACCTCAGAAGTTTATTCAATAACATTAAAATGAATTTTTACCAAAACTAAATTATGGTTGAGAATTTTGCAATTTGCCATTATAGGTAGAAAAAGCAGAAACTGACTGCATACACACACACACACACACACACACACACACACATTTTAAGTATGATGATCGCTATTGAGAATAAGTCCTTATTCCTAAAAGCCAATCAAATATCTTTATTCATCTGCAAATGTCCTCTCAAGGCTGTCATGTAATGCAGTGAGAGGAGAATATTAATTAGGAAAGGGTACTCTGTGAACTGACATTTAAGTCAAACGCACCTGTTGTTCAACTCCTCAGGGACTAATTCACAATTGAAAATGCTAAGGTGAGTATACTGTATAAAGAAAATGGCTACTGACTTTTTCAATTACATAATTTCTGAGTAAGAAAGACATAACTTTATGTCAAAGTTTTGAAAGAAAACTTAACATTGTAAGCCTCGTTGAATACCAATACAAAGTAAAATTAAAAAAAAAAAGTCCTCCAATATCATAACCTTAGTATAGCTGAATGGTTTATTTGCAAGTCAGAACACTCAGAATCCAGACTGTTTTAAACCTAGCTACTTATTTTCCTTCATTTTCCAGAGGTTATTGATGAGACCTCTCATACCTTTACTGACTTTGAGTTGTTCTGTTGTCAAATAATGGGGAGGGGGAGAATATAGGACAGACCAAAGAGCTTTGCTCTAAGTTTGAAGATGAAACTTTTGCTTTCTGGTGTGGGTCACCATTCCTAAATGCTTCTATACCTGTTACCCCTAGAGAAATAAATTTGAAGAACAGAAATCTGTGGAATAACAGGCTGAAATTCAAAGCTTTTAGACACCTGCCCCAATCCCCAAGGTAAGCCAAATGCATTTGGAAAAATAAAATGAGTAGTTAGTAATGATTTTGATAATTCACTTCTCCGATGATCTTTTATAACATATTGTGAATCCCCACCAAAGTATAAACAGCAAAATTAAATGTGCTTTGCCTTAATAATATAATAATTGAATCGAATTTGTACCAAAGTTTCCTATGTAGACAGAGTTGGTGTGAAATCTAAAATATTTAGAGTTAAAAGTGCCAAATGATACAGGATGCAACTGTCTGCATAATTTGAGTTAAGATTAATATTTTTGATGGGAAAGATCCTTTTGTGTTGACCTCATAATTCATAACAACTGCATAAATTTATGAAAGCTTCTGCATAATTCTAAAACATCTTCAATCATAGCAGAAGAACTTTAGCATGAAATACATGTGGACAACTCAGAAAACGAAAATTATAATATTTCTGATTTCTTCCGTCTTTGAGGCTCTATATGCAGATACTGAAATGGAAATAATTTTTATACTTTTTTCTTTTAAAAAACCTTCCTTTTCAATGGGTCTTATGCCTGATGAAAAACATGTTATTGAATTAGGGGATTAATAAAAGTATTTCCTGTTTTAAAGTAGGTTTTTAATTTTTTTAATAACAATAATAGCTAATCATTTTATATAACATTTTAAAATTTCCGTATCATTTTGCCCTTTGAAATTCATAAAACTATTTTGAGACAAGGGTGGGAAAACCTGTGGCCTCAAGGCCACATATGACCCTTTATGTCCTCAAGTGTGGCCCTTTGGCTGAATCCAAAATACATATTAGAAACTCCTTTTCAACAAAATACACTAATGACATTATTGACAGATGGACTTCTGGTCAGAGCTTATTAGAGTTACCAATTTGAGTTAATGTCTAGGTCTACCTTAAGTGAACTAGTTATTATTGTTATGAGACCTTCAGAACTTAAATAAGGATTATTTAAGTACTTTGCCTAACATGTAAAGAAGAAAGCATATTTAAATCATGTCACTACCTTCCTCGTTTAAAGTTAATTTAAACATACCCTCCCTTCAAAGCAACATTTCACAGACTTTGGAAATCAATAAGACTTTTGAAATAATTATAATCTTAGAACTGAATTAAGTAATTTATTTATGACAAATTCCATAGAATAACTATGCTCCTTTATGAGTGTTAATTTAAAATCCAATAAAAAGAATCATCACAATATTTTCCAAATATTGATAATGATCTGAAATTAATTTTGCATAGTTTGCTCATTAGTCTTTCTAATGATTTTCTTTGTGAACTTGTTTCACTTTAGAGGCAGTATGTTATGGAAATAAATTGCATTAATTTAAAATTAAATTTCATTGCATATCTAATCCTATTCAACTTCATACGAGATCACTTTTCAATAATCAATCAGAAAAATTAAATTTGTCTTTTACCAGAAAACACTGTGTAACTTTCTGTATTTATCTTTTATAGGTATTTTACACCAGAAGATGTCACTGGAGAGCTTCAGCTAAGCAAAATGACTAAATGCTGCTTATTTCAAGGGGACTAGAAGACAACATAGTCATGGTTTCTTCAGTGATTTTATTATATTGTTGCTCTCTAGCTGATACGCATATTCCTATAAAAAGAACATCATGTTGATAGTAAAATAAATCCACACAAATATTTAGTGATGGTTTTCTCTTAAATGATTCCCTAAATTAATTGTACACATATGTAAGAAATTAGTAGGATTATCTGTTTCAAAGATTTAAGTTAATAAGAGAGAGAGAGAGAGAGAGAGAGAGAGAGAGAGAGAGAGAAATAACTCCATAATTTACAGCAGTGTTACTATTTTTGTATATCCTCTAGGCTACATTAGTCTTATTTAAAATGAAAAGAAAAAAAACTTTCATAACATAGATTTTAAATTGGAGGATGGGCTAAATTATGGAAAGTTGATTTTAAAATTCATATGCAAATGGAATTGTAATTTAATTAAATTAAAACATAATATTAAAAACCTTAGGATCTAAAAACTGGTAACATAGAAGAGTAACTGTCTGTCTTTGAGAGGTAGTGTGTGTCATTTACGTGTTGGAATCAGCTTTCATAATATACATAAAACATATCTTTTTTTTGCATTTTTTTGTGGGAAGTGGGAGGAGGATGTCATAGTTCAGTGCAAATGTGTGCTTTCATCATTGTACCAAACTCTTAATTTAAAAATTTCTTTAATGAAGAATGGCAATTTATGTTTAATTTATACTCAGCTCTGGAGGACCCTGAGGGATTAAATAACTTGCTTATGGACACAAAGCAAATGTATGTCAGTATCAGGTTTTCAACAGAGATTTTCCTTTTGTGCTCTTCACCATGCTAACCTTCCATTGGTCTAGTTTCCCAACGGCCATCCTGTAGGTCTATTTCACATTGAACCCAAATTTCCCTTTTACTTTTCATTTGAGTAAAAATTACACCTGAAATATAAGTGGTCAGTCTCCAGTAACAAGATATTATTTTATTAAAATAAAAAGGAAAGGGATCAAATGGCAATAAAGGAGAAATTTTCTAAATAACATTTTGAGTAACTAAAAATAATTTGGGAGCATGGGATGGGGAGAGATGTAATGTGCTCAGTATATCCATAAGATTAATGTAAGTCAAATATTATTTTATGGGGTGCCTTGCTGGGAAAAGAGAAGTAGAGTAGTATAGGGCAAAACTTAGTCAGTGTAGAAACAAAAATATCCAGGAAAATTCATTTTAACAAACTGCTAAAAGACAAAATTAGCTTCTGATTATATTAGAACTGAAACTTTTAGAATCCTTAACTATTTTATTTGAGACTGAGTTGACAAAAAAAAACAAACAGGTAGTCTAAACGGTGATGATAAGTCTCATATACACTGATAATGCCTAAAGTGTGACATTTTTAATGTAAGCACGTACATCCTTCTTTATTAGTATAGTTCAATGATAATTTATCCAGAGACTCAATTAACTCTGTCAATATTTCTTAAAGTTGAGACAGTTGTTCCTCTTTCCAAATTCTGTTTGATTTCAGCTATATATTTTCCATAGAATGCCTGTCTTCTTTTTGAACTTGACATTAATTAATGTAGTCAATATCGAAGTCATCATTATAAGGATGACTGTCACTGCATTTTTCTCTTTTTTGATTTTTTTCTTGATTTATAAGAATCATTGCTATTTCCTCTGTAGGAGGTAATGTATTTCATGAAGAAGACTATTAAAACCTGGGTAGTATTCTTCTCAACGTTTTCTATCAGTTTTTGGTAAGTTTCCATGTTACGTTTGTTTTGCGTGCTCAACTGATGACTCTGGTGTAACTGAACATCTTCATACTTTGGAAAGTCTAGATCTGGATTCTTTCTTTTTATCTTTCCCTTCCATCTTTCCGTGTCCACAGTACTAGTCTCCAGTAACTTCACTCGTTTATTTTCTTCCTCCCCTTGCATTATGTTCTGGTTTTTTCAACTTACAATTACCATTTCAAATAAGTCTTATTAACCTCTCAGTTTGGAGGAAGTTTAAACCTAGTACCTTCCTTCACGAATTTCTGATGATTTAATTTTCCTGCTTCATTTCTTTTCATGTCCAACTCCTGAAATTACCTCAGGCTCTCCTCTCCATTCTGGGCAGCCCACAGCTACTCCAAATCTTATTACTCCTTTTCCTCATGCAGGTTATCAGTGTAGCATCTTCAGTCTCCACTTCGAATGTCACTACTGAAATCTCCTCCTTGTTGAATTATTGAAACACACACACACACAAACACACAAAAGTGCTTAAGTGTGTTCATGGATATGTGTTTCTAGAAGTCAAAAAGTTAGAAGAGATTTGAATTTGGTATTTCATGTATAATTTGGTTTTGTTTTGTTTTTTTGCCTATTCTGCTATATTATGGAAGTGCTTGCTTTGTCTCTTAAGTTCACAACGACAAATTAAATACAAAATAAATGAACAAACAAGCAAATAAATAAACAAACAAATAACCAGAAGGAAAGGAACTTCTACAAAATATGTTTTACCAACCTTGTGTCTCTGACACATTTCTTGGAACTGTTGCCTGACCACTTTTTTAGAATTTGTCCTGATGTGAATCTTTACCAAATGATTCTACCCTCTGAAACCTTTCTAATTATGCATTTTCAATATTCTCGGCTCCTCCATTCATTTTTCATTTCCTGGCATGGCACATGAGAGTAGCAATTCAAAGCTTTCATGAAAACAATGAATATACAAAGGAAAATCTTCTAAATATTTCAGCTAACTTACTATGTAATCATTAAAGCTAGTATTTTGATAGTACTTTATGGTTTGCAAAGTATTTTTAATGTTATCTCATTTGATTCTTACAAGAACACAGTGAATGAGTTACCATTATCCCCACTTTACAGAAAGGAAAAAGAATGAGAGTAATTAAATGACTTGCTCAGGATTACACAGCTGGGTGGATCTGAGACAACACTTGAATTGAGAAAATTTTCACTATTTAGTCATCACTACAATACCTCTGAGACCAAATAGAATAAATCTAATCCATCTTCAATATAGCTACTCTTTAAATTCCTAAAGATAAACATCACAACCTGCTGAGTAAAATTTTACACAAATTAACTAACCCTACGTTTGATTCCTAAATGAAATGATCTTCATTCTTATCACCATCACTTTCACTGTTTTATGGATGTAAAAATCTTCATAACAAAAACTTTAATACAATGCCCAGAGATCAACACAGAATTGGTAGATCCAATAATGCTATGAATTTCTTCTGTTTTATTATTTAGTATTTTATTTTTCCCAGTTGTAAATAAATAATTAGCAACTTTTTTTTTTAAATTTGAGTTTAAAATTCTCTTCTTCTCTCCCCATACTCACTCAATGAGAAGGCAAGCAATTCTATATAGGTTATGCATATACAGTCATGGAAAACATATCCATAGTAGTCATGTTGGGAAAGAAAACACAGGAAAAATAAAAAAAATGAAAGTAAAAACTGCGTTACAAATTACATCTAGACACCCTCAACTCGTTGTCTGGATATTCATAGCATTTTTCATCATAATTCCTTCAGAGCTGTCTTGATCTCTTTATTGCTGAAAATAGCTAAGTCCTTCACAGATGATTATCTTACAATACTGCAGTTACTTTGCACACTGTGCATTTAACTTTGCCTCATGTCAACTTTCTCTTGGAATGTCTATTTTTCTCCTGAAGAATTATGCACAGTATTGTTGGGTAAGTGATTCTTGGTTGTACTCCTAACTCCTTTGCCCTCTGAACTATCATATCCCAAGCCCTCAGATCATTTAATTTAGAAGCTGCTAAATTCTGTGTTATCCCTACTGACTTCATAGTAGTTGAATTATTTCTTCTTGGTTGCCTGCAGTATTTTCTCCTTGAGTTGAAAATTCTTGAATTTGGCTATAATACTGGAATGTGGTTTTCATTTTGGAATCTCTTTCAGGAAGCAATCAGTAAATTCTTTCAATTTCTATTTTACCCTCTAGTTATAGATTATCAGGGCAGTTTTCCTTGAGAATTTTTTTTAAAAGGGGGCAGAGTCAAGAAAGAGGAGTAGAAAGACACAAATACTCTAGCTCTTCCTGCAAAGGCCATAAAATCCCTGTAAATGAAGATTCTCAACAAATTCTAGAGCAGTAGAAGTCACAGAACGATGGAGTGGAGGAGATTTCCAACCCAGGGTAACCTGGAAAGTCAACGGGAAAGTTCTGTCACACTGGACACAGAGTGCAGCCCAGCCCAGCCTTGACTCCTTGTCACTGGGAGGAGCAGAACCTGAGCAAGCCTCGGGATGTAATACCCAGCAGCAGCATCTGAGGTTCCCAGACCCCTCAACTTGCAGGCGCCAAAGGCAGCTCCAAAGGTCAATGAATGGACTTTTTTACCTCCATGAAAACGGAGCAGGGTCCTCCCATAGCTCCTGCCCCACGTGGCAGCATTAGCAATGGCAGCAGCAACATTGGGGTCCAGGGGAAAGGAGAAGCCAGTTTCCATTGTTGAAACCTCAGCTTAAAGCCACTGGGGGAATTGAGCAGCTGATCTGAACCTCAGCCTTGAGTGGCAGCCCTCCCCCCCTGCCTAAAGTACCTGGAGGAATTGAGTAGCTGATCTGAATCTCAAACATGAGCCTGGCCAGGGGGTAAACTCCTCTCCCTTGAATGTGCCATCTTGGAAGAAATGAGATCTTACAGGTCCCCAGAGTATACCCTATTCTTGACAAAGGACTCCAAAGTTAAGAAACTGGTTGGGAAAAAGCCCAGAAGAGAGGAAAATAAGACTACAGGAGGTTAATTTCTTGGTGAACAGATATTCTCTGCCATCCTTTCAGATGAGGAGGAATAATGTTTATCATCAGGGGAAGACGAGGCTTCTTCATCCAAAATCTCCAAAATAAATATGTAATGGTCCCAGGCCATGGAAGAGCTCAAAAAGGATTTTGAAAATGAAATAAGAGAGGTGGAGGAAAAATTGGGAAGAGAAATGAGAGCAGGGCAAGAAAATCATGAAAAGTGAGGCAGCAGAGTGCTGAAGGACACCCAAAAATTGTTGAAGAAATATGCTTCTATTTAAATAGGTTAACTCAATTGGCAAAAAAGGTCCAAAAAGTCAATGAGAAGAAGAATGCTTTAAAAAGCAAAATTAGTCAAATGGAAAAGGAGGTTCAATGGTTCACTGAAGAAAATATTTCTTCAAAAATTAGAATGGAGCACATGGAAGCTAATGGCTTTATGAGAAACTAAGAAATTACAAAACAAAATCAAAAGAATAAAAAAATAGAAGATAATGTGAAATATCTCATTGGAAAAACAACTGGCTTGGAAAATCCATCCAGGGGAGACAATTTAACAATTATGAAACTCCCTGGAAGCCATGATCAAAAAAAGAGCCTAGACATCACCTTTCATGAAATTATAAAGGAAAAATGATCTGATATTCTAAAATCAAAGGGCAAAATAAATATTGAAAGAATCCACCAATCACCTCCTGAAAGAGATCGAAAAAGAGAAACTATTAGGAATATTGTAGCCAATTTCCAGAGTTCCCACGTCAAGGAGAAAATATTGCAAGTGACTAGAAAGAAGCAATGGAAGTGTTGTGGAAATATGTTTAGGATAACACAAGACCTACCACCTTCTACATTAATTGATTGAAGTTCTTGGAATATGATACTCCAGAAGTCAAATGAACTAGGAGTAAAAGCAAGAATCCCCTACCCAGCAAAACGGAATATAATACTTCAGGGGAAAACATGGTCATATATATAGTGAGAGACAGAGAGAGAGAGAGAGAGAGAGAGAGAGAGAGAGAGAGAGAGAGAGAGAGAGAGAGAGAGAGAGAAAGACAGAGACAGACAGAGACAGACATAGAGAAACAGAGAGACAGAAACCACAGGGTGTGTTGGATAGGAAGGAATCATATCTAAAAATAAAATTAAGGGGTGAAAGAGGAATGGGGCAATTTTTCTCTCATAGAAGAGGCAAGAAAAAGCTTATCCCATGAAGAGGAAAACGGGGGAGGTGAGAACGACAGAGTTAAGCTTACTCTCATCACATTTGGCTCGAGAAAGGAATAACATGCACACTCAATTTGGTATGGAAATCTATCTCACATTACAGAAAAGTAGGGCAGAAGGGGGTAAACAGGATGGGGAGGATGATGGAAGGGAGGGCAATTGGCAGGAGGAAGCAATTAGAATTTAACACTCTTGGGGAGGGACAAGGTCAAAAGAGAAAATAGATGTAATGGGGGACAAGATAGAATGGAGGGAAATAGAGCTAATCTTACAAAACATGAGAATTATGGAAGTCATTTGCAAAACTACATGTATATAGCCTATATTGAATTGCTTGCCTTCTTAGTGGGGATCGGTAGGAAGAGAGGAAGGAAGAGAAGTTGGAACTTAAAGTTTTAGGAACAAATGTTGAGAATTGTTTTTGCCTACAACTGGGAAATGAGAAATATAGGTAATAACGTGGCATCGAAATTTACCTTGCCCTAAATGTAGGACAAGAGAGAAGATGGGGATAAGGGAAGGGAGGGGTGTTAGAAAGGCAGGCACATTTTTGGAAGGGACAGTCAGAATGCATGGTATTTTAAGGGGGGAGGGGAGGGATGGGGAGAAAATTAGGAACTCAATATTTGGTGAAAATGAATGTTAAAAACTTAAAATAAATTAATTAATTAAAAATATTTTGTTGCCATCTAGTGTTGAGCCACTGTCCCCTTATACTACTTGTGAAGTGAATTGTGTATCTGTATATGATTTTCAGTAATTTGCATCCAATTTCTCCAGTGATCAATCACATAAATCTTTTCTAAAATTCTATTCATGTATTTAAGTTTTTGATTTCATTTTTACCTAAATTTAGCAATTAAAGGGAAAAGTGCAGGTTATCCAATAGTATAATTTTACTCTCCATATCATCCTGTAACTAACTTAATTTTTACTTTAAGAATAACCATGTTCTCTTGAATGAATAAAATAAAGAGAAAGTCAAGGTAACTAAAGGAAAACATGCAACTAAAAAGTTGTAAAAAAAACAAATTAAAATTTTCCAATTAAATACCAAATTAGAAACTCTGAAAGTATAGGAGAGATTAACCAAACTGAAATTTAGAAAACTATTGAAGGAATAAATAAAACTAAGACCTGGTTTTATGAAAAAAAAAAGAAAGATAAAATGTTAATTGGGCTAAAAAAAAAAAGGAAACTAAATTACGAGGAAAAAATATGACGGATGAATTCACCAACACTGTAGAGGAAATTATAGCAATTAATAAAATCCATTTTCCCTGCCAAATGCCAAGAAATCTGACAAATTGCGTGAAATAGATGAGTATTCCCAGAAATATAAATTGTCGAGATTAATAGAAGGGGAAATAAAGTATTTAAATAACCCCAGTTTAAAAACAGCAATTGAACAATTTATCAATGAAATTCCTAAGAAAAAATTTCAAATGTCAGGTGGATTTAAAGTGAATTTTACCTAACATTAAAGAAAAATTAATTCTAAAACTACATAAACTATTTGAGACAATAGGGGAAGGAATACTAACCAATAATTTTTATGATGAATATGGTAGTTGATACGTACCCCAAAAAGACCCAAAAGAGAGAAGGAAAACTATACAACAATTTCATTAATGAATATTGGTGCAGACATTTGAAATAAAATATTCACAGAGAGATTACAGCAATATTTCAAGTCTATGACCAGATAGGATTTATACCAGGAATGCAGGACTACTACAATATTAGGAAAACTATCGGTATAACTGATTGTATTTACAACAAATTTACAGAAATCATATGATTTTCTCAACAGATTCAGAAAAAAGTTTTTGACAAAATAAAGCAGTGATTCCAATTTAGAAAAGAAAGCCATCAGAAAAAAGGAAGAAATGGAATTTTCCTTAACATGGAAAGAAGCATCTATCTTAAACCATAAACAAATATCAAATATAATGGGGATAAGATGGAGTCATTCCCAAGAAGATCAAGGGTGAAACGAGGATGTCTATTATTTTGACTGTAATTCAATATTGTACTAGAAATGTTGACTTTAGAAATAAGAGTAGAATAAAATAAAAGGCTTTAGAACAGACAATGAGAAAACAACACTGTCACTCTTTGCAGATGACATGATGGTATACTTAGACAACTCTCGAGAATCAACTAAAAATCATTTGAAGCAATTAACAGATTTTGAAAAGTTAGAGGATATAAAATAAACCCACATAAATCATCAACATTTCTATATATTACCAAAAAATCCCAACAGAAGAGATAGAAATAGGAATTAGATTTAAAACAAATGTAGACAATATAAAATACTTAGGAGTCTATATGCCAAGATGAACCCAATTAAATGAACACAATAAAAAAAAAACCAACTCTTTTAACACACGTAAATGTATATTGAAATAACTGGAAAAATATCAATTAATCATGGATAGGCTGACTTTATGTAATGAAAATGGAAATTCTACCCAAAATAATTTCCTGATTCTCTGGCACACCAATCAAACTACCAAAAACACATTATAGAGTTTGAAAAAATAATAGCAAAATTCATCTGGAAGAACAAAAGCTAAAGAATACCAAAGGAATTAAGGGAAAAAATACAATATAAGGTGGCCTAGGTGAACCAAATCTAAAATTATATTATATATCCACAACCATCAGAACAATTTTGTGGTGTCTAAGAAATAAAGTCATGGATCAGTGAAACAGCTTGTATACACAAGACAGAGTAAAATGACTACAGTAATCTACTCTTTGATAAACGCAAAGAATCCTTCTTCTGGGATAGGAACTCACAATCTGAGAAAAACTGTTGGGAAAATTAGAAAATAGTGTGGCATAAACTAGATATAGATCAATATCTTAAATCTTAAACCAAGAAGGGTTCATGATTTAGAGAAAAGGGCTGATACCATAAGCAAATTAGGAAAGAAGGGAATAGTTTATCTTTGACATCTATAGAGAAGGAAAGAATTTATGATCAAGGAAGAGATGCAGAATATTATGAAATAAAAAATGAATGATTTTGATTACCATAAATTAAAAAAAAAGTGTTTTTGCACAAAGAGAATCGATGTGACAGGATTAGAGAGAAAACAGAAATTTGGGATTTTTTTTTTTTTTACTACCAGTGTTTCTGATAAAGGCTTCATTTTTAAAATAGATATAGAACTCTGAAAAATTTTTAAGAATGCAAGTCATCCCACAACTGAAAAATGGTCAAAGTATATGAACAGAGAGTTTTTTGCTTTTTTTTTTTTCAGGAAATTTTTAAAACTTTATTTATATAACTTTTAACATTCATTTTCACAAAATTTTGGGTTCCAAACTTTCTCCCTGCTTGTCCCCTCCCCCGACCCCAAAACACTGAGCATTCCAATTGCCCCCATCACCAATCTGCTCTCTCCTCCATCATTTCTCTCTGCCCTTGTCTCCATTCTCTCCTCTGTCCTGTAGGGCCAAATAACTTTCTACACCCCTTTACCTGTATTTCTTATTTCCTAGTGGCAAGAGTAGTACTCGACAGTTGTTCCTAAAACTTTGAGTTCCAAATTCTTTTCCTCCCTCCCTCCCCACCCCCTCCTTTTGGAAGGCAAGCAATTCAATATAGGCCAAATCTGTACAGTTTTGCAAATAGTCGTGTTGTATAAGACTAACTATATTACCTTCCACCCTATCCTGCCCACAATTACTTCTATTCTCTCTTTTGATCCTGTCCCTTCCCATGAGTGTCGACCTCAAATTGCTCCCTCCTCCCCATGCCCTCCCTTCCATCATCCCCCCCACCCTGCTTATCCCCTTCTCCCCCACTTTCCTGTATTGTAAGATAGGTTTTCATACCAAAATGAGTGTGCATTTTATTCCTTCCTTTAGCCGAATGTGATGAGAGTAGACTTCATGTTTTTCTCTCACCTCCCCTCTTTATGCCTCCACTAATAAGTCTTTTACTTGCCTCTTTCTGAGAGATAATTTGCCCCATTCCATTTCTCCCTTTCTCCTCCCATATATTTCTCTCTCACTGCTTGATTTCATTTTTTTTAAGATATGATCCCATGCTCTTCAATTCACTCTGTGCACTCTGTCTCTATGTGTGTGTGAGTGTGCATGTGCATGTGTGTGTGTGTAATCCCACCCAGTACCCAGATACTAAATAGTTTCAAGAGTTACAAATATTGTCTTTCCATGTAGGAATGTAAACAGTTCAACTTTAGTAAGCCCTTATGACTTCTCTTTGCTGTTCACCTTTTCATGCTTCTCTTCATTCTTGTGTTTGAATGTCAAATTTTCTTTTCAGCTCTGGTCTTTTCATCAAGAATGCTTGAAAGTCCTCTATGTCATTGAAAATCCAATTTTTCCCCTGAAGTATTATACTCAATTTTACTGGGTAGGTGATTCTTGGTTTTAGTCCTAGTTCCTTTGACTTCTGGAATATCCTATTCCACGCCCTTCGATCCCTTAATGTAGAAGCTGCTAGATCTTGTGTTATCCTGATTGTACTTCCACAGTACTTGAATTGTTTCTTTCTAGCTGCTTGCAATATTTTCTCCTTGACCTGGGAACTCTGGAATTTAGCCACAATGTTCCTAGAAGTTTCTCTTTTTGGAGCTCTTTCAAGCAGTGTTCTGTGGATTCCTTGAAGACTTATTTTGCCCTCTGGTACTAGAATCTCAGGGCAGTTTTCCTTGATAATTTTGTGAAAGATGATGTCTAGGCTCTTTTATTGATCATGGCTCTCAGGTAGTCCCATAATTTTTAAATTGTCTCTCCTGGATCTATTTTCCAGGTCAGTTGTTTTTCCCATGAGATATTTCACATTATCTTCCATTTTGTCATTCTTTTGGTTTTGTTTTGTGATTTCTTGGTTTCTCATAAAGTCATTAGCCTCCATCTGTTCCATTCTAATTTTGAAAGAACTATTTTCTTCAGTGAGCTTTTTAACCTCCTTTCCCATTTGGCTAATTCTGCTTTTGAAAGCATTCTTCTCCTAATTGGCTTTTTGAACCTCTTTTGCCAATTGAGTTAGCCTATTTTTCAGGGTGTTATTTTCTTCGACATTTTTTTGGGTCTCCTTTAGCAGGTGCTTACTTGTTTTTCATGCTTCACTTGCATGTCTGTCATTGCTCTTCCCAGTTTTTCCTCCACCTCTCTAACCTGATTTTCAAAATCCTTTTTGAGCTCTTCCATGGCCTGAGCCCATTGGCTGGGCTGGGACACAGAAGCCTTGCCTTCTGTGTCTTTCCCTGATGGTAAGCATTGTTCTTCCTCATCAGAAAGGAAGGGAGGAAATACATGTTCACCAAGAAAGTAACCTTCTATAGTCTTATTTTTTTCCCTTTTCTGGGCATTTTCCCAGACAGTGACTTGACTTCTCAATATTCTCTTCACACCCACTTGGCCTCCAGATCCTCCCAGGCAGCGCTTGGGGTCTGAGATTCAAATGCTGTTTCCCAGCCTCAGGGCTTTGGGTGGGGGTGGGGCTGCTATTCAGTGTGAGATTAAGTTCAGGTGCTCAGGTGGGGACAGGGCCACCTCACGGGTTCAGTTCCCTCAGGGGGTTTATGGGGAGACCTTCAACAATGAATCCAGGCTTCTGCCTGCTTGGGGAGCCCTGGTCTGCTCCTGCCTCTGCTACTGCCTCCCGAGGGGGCCTGAGTTATGGGGGCACCCCACTCCCCTCTTGACCTGCTAAAGAGACCCTCTCACCAACCCCCTTCATCTGTGGGTGGAGGGACCCGCACGGCCACCAGAGATTCTGTCTCTGAAGCCTGCTCGGATCCGCTCCTCTCAGTGCTGCGTGGTCAAGGCAGAGCTGGGTTGTTCAGCTCCGGGTCCGCAGCATGAAGGACCTTTTGCGGGAGGTTTTCAGGCTCTCTGGAACAGAAATCTCCTCTGCTCTGTTTTTCTGTAGCTTCTGCTGCTTCAGATTTTGTTGGCAGTTCTTTTTTACAGATATTTTATGGGCTGTGGGTTTGGAGCTAGCGTATGTGCGTCTTTCTACTCCGCCATCTTGGCTCTGCCCCCTCAGGCAATTTTTATAGCTTGAATTTGAAAGTATCTATAATCATATGCAAAAAAAAAAATGTCTATATCTCTTGATTAGTAAAATCCTAATTAGAGCAACTCTGAGGTACCACTTCATACTTAGCAGACTGACTAAAATGACAGAAAAGGAAAATGACAAATGTTGGAGAGGATGTGGGAAAATCGGAACACTAAGACATTGTGGAGTTGTGAACTGGTCCAACCATTCTGGAGAGCAATTTGCTACTATGAACAAAGGGCTATAAAATCCTACATAGCTTTTGATCCACAAACACTCCTACTATGATGGTGTCACAAAGAGATCATAAAGAAGGGAAAAAGACCCATATGTACAAAAAATATTTATAGCAGCCCTTTGTTGCGGTGACAAAGAATTGGAAATTGAAGGGATGACCATCAAATGGGGAATGGCTGAATAAGTTGTGGTATATGAAGGTAATGCTATACTATTGTTCAATAAGAAATGATGCCTTGGTGGATTTCAGAAAAAAAAAAACAGCTGAAGAGACTGACATGGACTGATGCTGAATGAAGAGAGCAGGAGACATTGTATACAGCAAAATTGTGTGACTATTAGTCATGATATACTTTTTTTTTATTGCGTGTCAGCATGAAACCCCCAAACACCTCTGGTCTCCTGTGATAGTTTCTTCTCTGTGTTAATACTAAGTTAAGTTTCTGCACAATCAGGAACAAATAAGGGAAAAAGAGGGAGGGGACAAGTGAGAGAACTCCAGAAATTGTCCTTAGGAAACATCAAACTGCATGACTAATTCCTCTTTGGGGTCCACTTGGATCTGAGAAAGAACGTTGTAGGCATAATCAGCTATTTTTGAGACCTGCTGCAAAGCTGCATAGAGGACAGGGTCACTGGTAAGCACTTGGTGGGGCTAGCTAGTGGCTGAAGCCTGTGGTGACAGTTTTTTTCCAGTGAGTCAAGTTGCTGCTCAGGACAGCCAGGCAGATGCTGTATTGTCTCCCCTGGTTCATGTACTCATGCTACTCCATGCCCTGGGGAACTGCTGCTGGTACATGAAGGGTGTTCCTGGCTTTCTTGGCAAGGATAGAAGACAGCAGGGCTTGTTTATCTACATGCTGTGCAGATAACCTGTGATCATTGGGTTCTGCTCCATTTAGGTTCTTGTTTGGGAGACTGCTGGGGTGCAGAAGTAGCTTCTGCTCCTCTTGATCCTGGGCCAAGTCCTTTTTGTCACTACTATAGCAGCACCCTATGGCCATCCAGTTCTGGAAACACAGATATAGAGGATCAGCTTCCAAGAAGAGCTCTTTCTATTAGTACAACATACAGGAAATTTTTCTGAGATTTGTAATCATAATGCCATAAGATTTTGAAGAAAAAATGCCTTTGATGACCATACATGTCATGTATCAAGTCTTGTTTGATATTAATAATCAAAGAATCATCAAAATGTTTTCAAATGTTTTAATCTACAGTGTTTAATCTCATATATTCTAAGACATACATGACAGACATCTTATCGGAAGAGAATATCTATGGTAATATTTTGTTCTGTACTGACACTTTTATTTTTAAAAATATTACAAAAATGATACGATGAACATGTTATAAGAAACAGACTTTTTCTCACACATTAATCAATATATCCCTGATATGCTCGTATTTTGTTCCCGTATATTTTATTTTTAATTGAAATTTTATTTTTCCAACTACATGTAAAGACAATTTTTAACATTAATTTAAAAGAAAAAATTCCAAATTTTCTTCCACCCTTCCCCTTCTCTCCTCCCTAAGACAGTAAACTATTTGACATGTAAAATAGTTTTAAAATTTAGAAAACATAATTCTACTGTATAGATTCTGGGAATGTGAAACAGGAATTGTTAATAGTTTTGTGACTACCTTTGTATTTTGCGTAGCAATTATGTGCAGGATATTTTTCTCCAAGTGCAGGATATCCTTTTCTAAGTGCATTGAAAAAAGATCCCTTAATACCTACAAAATTGGATTGCCTTCAACATATACTCCTCTGTATATTCTTTGTCTAATTCAGGTGTTCATCCTCTTTCCTTGCTATAAAGTAATTTCTATTTTCTCATAAATGATAAAAGGACAGAAGTTTTGGGGATATTTATATCTGTTGATATCTATCTATATCTATCTATCTATCTATCCATCTATCAATCTATCTATCTGTCTATCTATATGTGCAAATATGTGTATATATGTATGTATGTTAATACAATATATAAATAAACATATAATATATATATATATATACATCTATATGTGTATATATATATTCATTTACATGTATATATATTCCGCTTTTATTAACTAAGAAAAGAGTTATAATAATCTGGATAGATATATTGTTTTATACACTTTTTTTGTTCCAGTTCATTCTTAAATATCCTTAGAATTATCTAGCATGATGGCAGAGAGTTTTCAAACTCCGTTAAGACAAAACAAATCAAAATTTCTCTACACTACTTCTTCCTATGTAGAATTGGAAATGCTCATATCTTCCTCTCCATAATTATCTTCTTCCATAATATTTCACAAATGAGCTTCTATTCTAAATCAGTTTTGACTGTTCCTTCCATATCATTTTCTTGACAAATGAATCAACTTTTTGTTTGACAAGATACTTTCTATTTTTTTATGCTCATGATTGATTGATGTCAATTACACTTGCCTAGGAACTGGTAATACTTTTAGTCAATGTCTACTAATTATTTGCCATTTTTCAACATGAATAATACAAATGTCAAAATTGTAGTTGTTTTAATTATTTGTACTGTCTTATTTTGTACAGCTTATGCTAAATGACCCCTCCTTTTCCTGACAAGTCATGGGTTACTTGCATAAGGAGTTGTTTCAGGAAACAGACATTAGAAACCCGTTATTTCCTTTCTGTTAAATATAAATCAGTATTTTTTCTTTCCTGAAAATTTTGGTTGGTATTTCACTTAGCACTTGCCTCTAGAAAATTCTTCCTTGGCGAAAATACTCATGGTACATTTACATGTAACTAAGATTTAGTCCACAAGTATCTAGGTTCTTTGATTGCTAATTTTAAATTATATTTTCCATGAAATTCTTAAGAATTAAAATAGTCTTAGGTTTAATTATTTTGTTTTTTGTGCAGAATTTATCAACCCGCTCATCTTTTATTACTTATGTTGGAGCTATTTTGCAATTACCTCTGTATTTTTTTTAATAATTACTCAGAATAAGCACAAGTGTACATGTATTCAATGAAGTTATTTTTATTATTTCCTTTATAATGGTAATAAATCCAAATCTGTCAACAATTGTATGTTTTGCTCTATGTTAAGCCTGAGGTACCCCTTCCATTTAGGCCTATTTATTTTTAAATTCTTGGATTAATATGGAGAAAATCATAATGTTTATGTGATGTTTTGTCTAGTGACAGATCAGCATTTTGTACAGTTGGCATGAATCTTATGTATGGATGGTCATTAGGATATTCCAATAAGTATTTATTGGTATGTAATTTCTATACCCCCAGGAATCTTTTCCAATATTCTGAAAACATTAATACAGAAGTAGGAGGAGGTCACACAGAACTAAGAGATGTTTTGAATTTTGTTTGGTTCTTGGGTTGACTTGGCTGAAGAATTCATCATTAAGTTCCCAGGCTTCTGGTGGTCTGCTAATCCTTTCCTTACTCAGTGATGCTAGTCCTTGCAGAGCAGAATGGCAGTGGACATTAATACTCTGAGCCATTCTAGCATGGCAAAGGATGACAGGACTTGGTAGTTGTTTGGCTTTATCTTCATGAATTTAAGTCTCTTCCATATTATAATGAGACAACAGCATAAATTTGCTATTGCTGGAAAAAATGAAATAGGAAAAAATAATAACTGCTCCTATTTAGTTCATAATAACCATGGACTCATGCTTTTTGTTATAAATTCATGAATCATTCAGTTGATATCTTTTCCAGTATGGCAGTGACTGTAATATGTCATGTTCTTTAAGGTTACAGTGTAGTTTCCACAGTTTAGAAATCTTTTTTCTCCCATTTAATAACTTTCCATGTAGTAGATTAATGTTGCTAACTGGAAACAGTCAAAAGTACTTGTTAAATTACTAGATTTCATAGGCTAACCAATTGGAAATGGGCAATATTTAATCTTTCTAAACTAAAAGTTTTATTTCTCTATAAAATTGTTGAGTATTTCAAACAAATCATAAACTAAAAAAGAATAAAAGTGTGAGAGCACTGACTATAAAATATGAAGTCTTTGAAAGCATTTCTCACAATTTTAAAATCTTATTTTAGGTGTTTCTAATCCTGGCCAATCATTACTGTAGAATTATTGCAGAACATTAGAGAACATGTTCCTCTTCTCTTAAAACTTATTTTTTTTAATCTCAAATAAATGACTTGAACTCATTTTTTTCTATTTCATATAGTTTTCTCTCTTATTTTTTTTTCAGTCAGATAACAGAAAGCTAGATGCTGTACTGCATTAAGTGAAGAGCTTGGATTCAGAAAGACTCATCTTTCTCAGTTCAAATCTGCCCTCAGACAATTCCTAACTCTGTGAACCTGGGCAATCATTTATCCCTGTTTACCTCAGTTTCTTATCTATAAAATGAGCTGGAGAAGCACATGGTATACCACTGGTATGTCTTTGCCAAGAAAATGAAAACATTTATTTTTAGTCAAATTATCTCCTTGAGTCATTTTCTATCTCCTCTGGCTTCCTTTCCTATACCACAAGAAAAAATATATTGCCTACCTCTAGATCCCTCCCTAATTGAGCTGTATCTTAGAGTGCAAACATATTCTAAAGGAATAGGGACTCTGTATTATTAGCTGGTGCAGATTATTCCTCATCATAGCTTTAAGTTTCTTAAAATTTACTCTGGGAAACAAAAAAGTGAAAACTGTGCCCTTCTTCCCTGCTTAATTTACTTTTGCAAAATGAAGCGGAATTAGTTACATGGTATAGGTAGCATTCTGCTGTATTTGAGGTCAGAGCAAATATGTTCTCATTCTGGCTCTCTTACTTATTAACTGGGACAATTCAGTTTTATGCTGATTGTAACAATCCAAAGGGCTTTTATGATCATTTGAAAGCTATTTATGGAACAAAAACTTATAGTGCATCACAACTACTCAGTGCTGATAGAGTCACATTGATTATTGATAAGGACATGATTCTAGAGAGATGGGCTGAACACTTCTATGGTGTTATCAACAGGCCATCATCAGTCAGTGCTGAGGGCATTGACTGTTTGCCTCAGGTTGAAGTCAATCCCTCCTTAGTTGAACTTCAAACTGAAGAAGAGGTTTTGAAGTCCATTAGGCTTCTTTCATGTGGCAAAACACCTGGTGCTGATTCTATTCAAGCTGAGATTTACAAGGTAGGGGGAACATTGCTCATACTAAAACTGACTGAAATTTTCCATGTTATATGGCAAGAGGATTTTATCCCTCAGAAGTTGATGCCTCCATTGTCCATCTTTATAAAGGTAAAGGGAACAGATTGGCCTGCACCAATCACAAGGGAATCTTTCTTAGTCATTGCTGACAAAATTCTTCCTAGAGTTTTCCTTAATAGGTTGATCCTTCACCTGGAAGATTGTCATATACCTGAGAGCCAGTGTGGTTTCAGAAAAGGCCGAGGAACAGTCGATATGATGATTGCTGCCTGACAACTCCAGGAGAAATGCCAGCAGCAGAATGGAGGTCTGTACACAACGTTTGGAAGTCTCCAAGGCATTTGGCACTGTTGGTTGTGAGGGCTCATGGAAAATTATGTCAAAATGTGGAGGGCTTATGGAAAATTGTCAAAATTTTGTTGCTCAGAGAAGTTTATCAGTCTTGTAGGTCAATTCCATGATGGTATGTTTGCCATGGTTCTGGATAATGGACAATGCTCCCTTGCCTTGCCAGGTACGAGTGGAGTGAAACAGGGCTGTGGGCCTACTCCCATGTTTTTAGTACGATGTTTTCAGCCATGTTGACAAATGCTTTCAATGAGGATGAACACAACGTCAAGGTCAACTACTGTACTGATGGCAAATTTTTCAATTTGAAAAGGATACAATCCATTCTAAAGTGGAGACAGTGTTGGTGCATGATTTTCTGTTTGCAGAGGATTGTGCACTCAATGCAGCCTCTAAAGCTGAGATGAAACAAAGTATGGATCAATTCTCTGATGTTTATGGTAATTGTGGCCTAACAATTAACACTAAGAAAACAGGTACTCCATCAGCCACCACCGTACCATCCATATGTGGAATCATTGGTTACAACAAAAGGAGAAGTTTTGAATATTGTGAATAAGTTCACTTACCTTGGTAGTATACTTTCCAGTGATGTACAAATTGACAATGAGGTTGATGCACGCGTTGCCAGAGCTAGCTCAGTGCTTGGGAGGCTCCAAAGAAAAGTTTGGGAGACAAAAGGTATTGGACTGACTACTAAACTGAAGGTCTACAGAGCCATTGAGTTGACCTTGTTGTATGCCTGAAAAACATGGACAGTCTACCAGCACCATGCCTGGAAACTGAATCGCTTCCATTTCAACTGTCTTAGGAAGATTCTGAGCATCATCTGGCAGAATAAGATACCAGACACTGATGTCCTTTCAGGAAATGAACTGCAGGTATTCAAACTATGCTTCAGAAAGCACAACTCTGATGAGGTGACCACGTTGTTCGAATGAAAAATGTACAATTGCCAAAAGGACTGTTTTACAGAGAACTCGAAAGGGGCAGGCGATCACATGCTGGCCAGAAGAAGTAATACAACGACACACTCAATGTTTCTCTGAAGAGCTTTGGATTTGACTGCGCTGCGTGGGAGACAATGGCGCAGGACTGTTCAGCATGGCATGCCCGCATCAGAAAGGGTGCTGTGCTCTCTGAGTAAAGCAGAATTGATGCAGCACAAAGTAAGTGCAGGATGCGCAAATTTGGGATATGAATCCCACATATTCACACGGACTCAAACAGCAATAGAGCATTCCGAGCTCGTTTTGCTCTGATCAGGCACAGTTGGACACACTGAAATTTCTCTTTGTCATGGTGATGTCATGTTCTTTTCAAAGACAAAAGAAAAAAACAACCCAACCAACCAACCAACCATCAAAATAAAACCAATTCTTAACTTGCTAACATGGGTTTTCAAAGTAAACATGGACTCATATTAATGAAAACAGAAAATTAAATAGGGGTTAATTACGTATTACATTTTGAATTTTCAGTCATTTAAATACATGCACAGTTTCCTTCCTATAATTTATTAACTGCGTGAAAGCAATGATACTTATATTACCTTATTTGTATCCTCAAAAAGACAATGCCTGGATTATACTAGAAGCTTAATAAATAGATTTTGAATTTGTTGGATGGAATCAAGTCAGCTTTGTTGTGCAATAGAAAGCCTGGAAGCTCAACTACGATTCTGGAAAAGGATAATTGCTACTGTATTTCACCATTCAGAATTCTCTCACAGTTCATTTCCATATTATTCAATGGATCTTTCAAGTATCTACTTTAAAATGTGTATGTTGTGTTACAGAGTATTGCTTGAAAAAACGTTATGTTAGTTGAATAGATATTGTGCCTATGCACATAAAACTGTGAAAGGTCTAATTGCTGTTTGCATGGATTATTTATAACTAAATTATCTACGAAAAAATGTGGGTTCATAAAAATTATATCGAGTGTTAAAACCAATCTGTGTTTCTCATTTTAATCGGAATGAGAATATCAGTTCATAGATGTTAGAAACATAGCATTATAAACAAGATTCTTGCAAGCCAGAACAAAAATTAAACAAAATGTACATGATGACTGAGAAGTTTTAGTGTTTAACCTATATCTGATAGAGAGTATTTTATACTAATTATTTCTTTCCACTTGAAAAAAAAAGTCTACACATTTTAAATTTGTCTTTAGTGTTTTAACCAATACACTCACTATCTAGACTGTTAGTTTAACCTTCAAGTTTAAAAAATCATGCACACATCATATTTAGGCCACGGTGTAAATTTGTTTTTAACATATATGAGATCTTACTACTTCACAAAATAAGTATGGGCATAACAGCCTGAGTGATTTTTTACCCTAATATTTATAATTATTTATTAATTAAAGAAACCTACAATCCTCTATAACTGAGGGCAAAAGAAAGAAGAAAGGATGGCATATAGGGAAGAGGAAAGGAAAGTCGGAAGGAAGAGAAGGAAGGTAGGAAGGTAGACAGGTAGGCAGGCCTGCTGGGAAACAGGCAGGAAGGCCTTTTCAAGGCCTCTGAGAATAACTGCACCTAAGGAAGGGAAGACAAAGGAAAGGAAGACAAACATGAAGGAAGACATAAAAAGAGGGAGGGAAAGAAGGAAAGAAGGAGAGTGGGACGGAAGAAAAGTATTTTGAAGCCTCTGACAACACAACCAATATCCATTCTCTCAGCTAAAGCATTTACCTTTACTGAAAAGAAAAATTCGACCCTTTATTGTGAGTTTCCTCTTCTCAATATCCGTTAACATCATGTCCCATTATCTCCTCCCTTTTCTCAGTCTGTGGAAATCATTAAGCATTCGAAGATCAATCCCTCTGAGCATGCCTTTGATCCCACTTTCCTGTGTGTTCTCCAGCACATAGCAAAACTGACTATCCCTTCTCTCCTCTTCAGTTTCTATGAATTGCTTTCTTCCCAACTGTTTTCAGACATGATCAAGTCCTCCCCTCCCCACTATTCTCCAAGTTCATCACTAAATCACTTTTCCTCAGTCTAACATCTCATATCTCCTTTTTGTTTCAGCCAAATTATTCAGTCAAGCTATGTACACTGTCATCTCATTTTCTCTTATCTCATTCCTCAACTCTGCAACCCAGCCTCTAATGTCATCACTGAACTGTAAATCATCTGACTACCAATGTCATCTTAAATTACAATTTTGATTTTCTTTCTCAATCCTATCAGCTGCACTTCACATTGTTACCTCCTTCTCTTCATGAACACACTCTTCTCTTGCTTTTCCTGATATTACAGTTTCATGACCTCTTTTACCCTTTCTTTCATCACTTTAGCTTGTTGATCATCCATATCATACCCTTCCTCCCCCCAATTCTGTTTGTTCCTCATGGATTGGTTCTAATTCCTTTTCTATTCTCTCTTTTCACTTTCAGGAAGCTCATTGATTCCAAAGAGCTTAATTGTTGTTTCTTAACAGATGATTCCCAACTCTAGGTTCTCCCCTGAGCTTAAGTGGAACATCAGGTGTCTATTGAATATTCAATCTGGATGCCATGGTAACACCTCAAATTCAAAATAAATAAAACTTAGCTTATTGTCCTCTTATCTTTTCTAAATTTACCTATTTCTGTCAAAGATATGGCTGTATTTCTATTCTCCAGGTTTCTAACCTCAGTATTAGCTTTGATTCCTCATAATCACTTTCCATACATTGCCCGTTGTTGTACCTTGGCATTTCTAACTCCACAATTCTTTTATTCAACACCTTCCCTTTCACAAATCCATAGCCTTATTTCATGTCCTTATCCCCTTACACTAGCTTCTGGCCTCAAGTATGTCAACACACTACTTTGTCTTCCACACTGCTGACAAAGCAATTTTCCTTTAAATGAGTATTTGTGCATACTACTCCCATACTCAATTTTCTTTAGTAGTTATCTATTGTCTCTAGGAAAAAATACAATATTGTCTCTGTAGTTTTTACAAATCATCACAACAGTATCCCTTCTCAACCAATATGACCTTTAATCTCTCCAAATAGATTTTCTATCTCTAAAACACTGAATTACTAAACGATCTTCAAAACTGACAATACTATCTTTCCTTACCTATTCCTCATAGCATCCATCTTTCTTTTTTAAAGATTAGGATCTACAACTACCTTCTTCGTGAAACTTTCACTGACTCTCCCAATTGCTAGTGTTCTCTTGCCCACAATACCTTGTATTGAACAACTCTTTTGTTTGTATTTGTAATATAAGGATATATACATATATTTTGTAATATACGTACATATATATGTAGATATAATAAATGTGCCTGTTTTCTTCTACATTCGAATAGAAGCTCCTTTTTAGTAGCGATAGATTAATTCTTTACATTTCTACTTTTAGGATCAGTCACACTCCTTGGCACAGGAGGGGCACATATGAAATGGTCCTTACTTGCTTGATTGATGAAAAAATGAAATTTCGCTAATCTAGAAGAAGTTGAATTAGAGTTATCTTTAGGGTTTTTCCAATTCAAAAATTTATGTTTCTATCATTTTTAAACACATAGAATCACATTTTTACTTTTTATTTCGTTGATGAAGACCTATTCTAGAAATTTTAAATGATCATATAGTTTCATCATAATTGAATAAAACATACATAATAATGCTGAATATAATTTACTGGTATGTGTTAAATATAACTCGCTTTTGAAAGTAAAATAACATCTCACAGTTTGTATATTAAACAAGGTCATCCCAATGGTACTATCAACTTATAAAAAAATTGGGAAGGTATAACATGAGAAGAATTACTCAATGACATTTTGATAATTAATATCAAGAAAAGTAGTAAAAAAAAAAAAACATCACGATTGTTTACCTTTCTTAGTAAGGAGATCTGGAGTATAATTCAAGGTAAGAAGCAATTTCTCATAGATGCTGAAATCCTCTGGATACTTTTGTTTGCAGATGATGTGCTAGTTGTATCACTTCTTAGATTACTGCAAAATTCTATCTTAAAAAAAGTCATCTGAAAAAGAATTTGGTCTATCAACATAAAAAAGTGTATGGTGAACATCTACTGCCCAGACGATGCACATAGTTGGATAATTAAAACAAACAAACAAACAAAGAACTTCATACTGAGCAATTAAAAAAACATTTAAGTAGATATTAGAAAATTCTGGCACTGTAGAACAAAACAAACAACAGAAAATTCCTTCCTTTAAGGAGTTTATATACTCTCAAGGGAAACAACATTTAGCTCTGTAGGAATATAGACAATAAATAGGTTATTTGGACGATAAAGTTATAAATGGCTCTGCAAACAAGAAATGCTTCATTTTATAGGCAACATCTAGGGAAGTAAGTCCTATGGAAAAGGAATTGGTCATACTCATCAACTCCCAACTAATTAACATTCATTAGGCAAGTAAGCCAGCCTAACTGAAACAGCAGACATAGAACACAAAATACCAAATCACCACCTTGTCCATTATCTAATTTCAGATTCCAATGAAGAGACCCTAGGATCACAACCCTAAAGAAATTGGAAAGGCGGTGCTTCCAGTACAGTGCATGGAACCATTAAAATTTAATTCAAGCTTTGTATAAGTATTCCCAATTTCATGGGCAACTCCTCAATTTCCAATTCTTTGCCACTGCAAAAAAAAAAAAAAAAAAAGGTATACTGTAAATGTTTTTGGTCCTTTTCCTTTTTTAAATATTTTTATTACTTTATTTGTTTTCAGCTTTCTACAATCACTTCCATATATCTTAGATTTTTTTCCCGTTCCCTCACCCTCCTTCTGCCCTACCTCCCCACTACCTCCCTGAGCTGGCATACAATTTTATAGAGGTTATACACACCCATTCCTATTAAATACATTTTCACCTAAGCCATATTGCAAAGAAGAATTAAAATGAATAACAGAAATCATAAAACAAATCAAAACATAATACAAAAGAAAATTATCTGCTTCATTCTGCCATTCAATTCTATAGATCTATTTCTGGTTGAGAAAGGTATTTTGCTTTAAGAGATTATTGGGAATTTTTAAGTCCTTGTGTGGTAACGAAGTATTAAATCTACCAGAAAAATTCCTCGCACACTGTGGTTGCTGCTGTGTACAAAGTTCTCCTGGTTCTGTTTCTTTCACTCAGCACCAGTTCATATAAGTCTTTCCAGGCTTCTCTTAAGTCTTCCTGTTCAATGTTTCTCATAGCACAATAGTATTCCATTACATTAATATACCACAACTTGTTCAGTCATTCCCCAATTTATTGATATCCCTTTGATTTCCGGTTTTTGGCAGCCAGAAAGAGAGCTTTTCTAAACATTTTTTGTATATGTGGGACCCTTTACCATTTCTATGATCTCCTTGTGATAAAGTCCCAGAAGTGATACTGTTGGGTCAAAGGATATGCACATGATTTTATCCCATTGAATATATTTCTAAATTGCTCTCCAGAATGGTTGGATCAGCTCACAGCTCCACCAACAATGAATTGGTGTTACAACGCTCCCACATCTTCTCCAACACTTATTATCATTTTGTTTGTCATGTTAGCCAATTTGGTAGGTGTGATGTGGTATCTCAGAGCTGTTTTGATTTGCATCTCTCTAATCAATAATGATTTAGAGCATTTCTTGTATGACTATAGGTAGCTTTAATTTCTTCCTCTGAAAACTGCCTGCTCATATCCTTTGACCATTTATCAATTGGGGAATGACTTGTATTCTTGCACATTTGACTCAGTTCTCTCTGTATTTTAAAAATGAGGCCTTTATCACAGGCACTAGTTACAAAAATTCTTTCCCAGTTTTCTGCTTCCCTCCAAATGTTGGTTGCATCGTATTTGATTCTGCAAAAACTCTTCAATTTAATGCAATCAAAAATTATCCATTTTTCACTTCATGATCCTTTCTATCTCATTTTTAGTCAAAAATTCTTCCCATCTCCATAAATTTCATAAATACACTATTCCTTGCTCCATTAATTTCTTCATATTATCAATCTTTATACCTATATCAGGTACTCATTTGGACTTTATTATAGGGTATGGTGTCAGGCATTGGTCTATGCATAGATTCTGCCACAATGTATTCCAGTTTTCCCAGCAATTTTTGTCGAACAGTGAGTTCTTGTACCAGAAGCTGGGGTTCATGACCTTATCAGACAGAAGTTTGCTATATCCATTGATTATGGTGTCTTGAATACCTGACATTTTCCACTGGTCTACCCTTCTGTTTCTTAGACAGTACCAAGTGTTCTTGATAATTGTGAGTTATAATACAATATGAGACATGGTAGAGCTAGGCCACCTTCTCTAGCATTTCTTTTCATTAGTTTCCTTGATATTCTGGACATTTTGTTGTTCCATATGAATTTTGATATTACTTTTTCTAGGTCTAGAGAATACTAATCTGATTATTTGATTGGTATGGCACTGAGTAAGTGAAGTAATTTAGGTAGAATTGTCATTTTTATTATATTGACTCTGCCTCTACACGAGAAACTGACATTTCTCCACTTAGATCTGCTTTATTTCTGCTAAAAGTGTTGTGTAATTGTGTTCATATAGTCCCTGGGTTTTTTTGGCAGGGGGACTCTCAAATATTCCTTAGTATGTACCCTACCATTAAATGGGATTTCTCTTTCTATCTCTTCCTGTTGGGCTTTGTTAGTAATATATAGAAATCCAGAAGATTTGCGTGGGGTTATTTCTTAACCTGCAACTTTGCCAAAGTTGTTTATTATTTTATATAGTTTTTTACTTGATCCTCTGGGATTCTCTCAGTATATCATCATGTCATCTACAAAGACTGATAACTCAGTTTCTTTTTTCCTTATTCTAATTCCTTCAATTTCTTATTCTTCTCTTATTGCTGCAGCTAAAGTTTCTAGTGCCATATGGAAAAACTAAAGGGAAAAATGGAAATCTCTTTATCACCCCTGATCTTGTTGAAAATGCATCTAGCTTATAACCATTGCATATACTGCTTGCTGATGGTTTTAGGTAGATACTGTTTACTATTTTATGGCAAGCTCCTTTTATTCCTATGCTCTCCAGCATTCCAGTAGAAATGTGTGTTGCATTTTGTCAAAAACTTTTTCTGCATCTATGAGATAATCATGTGGTTTCTGTTAGTTTTGTTGTTGATATGATCAATAATACTAATAGTTTTCCTAATATTGAACCAACCCTGCATTCTTGGTATAAATCCTTCCTGACGGCTACGTATTACTCCCATGAGAAGTTGTTGTATTCTTTTGATAAAATATTTTTTAAGATTTTTGCACCTATACTCACTAGAGGAATTGGTCCATAATTTTCTTTCTTTGTTTTGTCTCTTAGGTTTCAAAACTATATTTGTATCATAAAACACTTTACGAGGACTCCTTCTTCCCCAATTTTCCCAAATAATCTATATAGTGTTGGACTTACCTGTTCTTTAAATGTTTGATAGAATTTACTTGCAAATCCTTTCTGCCCTGGAGATTTTTTTCCTAAGGAGTTCATTGATGGCTTCTTCAATTTTTTTTTTTTTCTGAGATGGGGTTGTTTAAGTATTCAACTTCCTCTTATGTTAATCTGGGCAATTCATAGTTTTCAAAATAATCATCGAATTATTTTAGCTTGTAGAATTTGTGGAAATAGTCGGGCAACATAATTTCTAATTAATATTTTAATTTCCTTCTCACTGGAGGTCAGTTCATACATTTCATTTTTGATATTGGTAATTTCATTTTCTTCTTTCTTTTTTTAATCGAATTAACCAAAAGTTTATGAATTTTATTGCTTTTTTAATAAAAAATCTCATTTTTATTTATTACTTCAATCGTTTTCTTAATTCCAATTTAGTTAATATCTCCTTTGGCTTTCTATATTTCTAATTTGGTATTTTCCTCTGGGAATTTTTTTTTTTTAAGTTCTTGCGTTATTACAAAATTCCAAGTCTACCAGTAAAAACTCACACACACTGTGGTTGTTGCTGTGCACAAAGTTCTCCTGGTTGTGTTCCTTTCACTCAGCATCAGATTATATAAATCCTTCCAGGCCTCTCAGAAGTCTTCTTGTTCATCATTTCTTATGGTGCAATAGTACTCCATTACATTCACATACCATAATTTATTCATCCATTCCTCAATTGATGGACATCCCCTTGATTTCTAGTTTTTGACAACTGCAAAGAGTGCTGCTATAAATATTTTTGTCCATGTGGAACCCTTTCTCATTTTTATGATCTCTTGGAAACTAATTTGGTGTTTTCTTGGGGATTTTCAATTTGTTCTTTTTGTAGCTACAGGCCAAATTTATTGACA
Source organism: Notamacropus eugenii (assembly GCF_028372415.1). Taxonomy (NCBI): domain Eukaryota; kingdom Metazoa; phylum Chordata; class Mammalia; order Diprotodontia; family Macropodidae; genus Notamacropus; species Notamacropus eugenii. The sequence continues at coordinate 112,416,085 of NC_092878.1, forward strand.
TCCTCTTTCTCTATTTAATTCATGTATGCATTAAAAGGTATAAAACTTTCCCTAAAAACTGCTTTTGCAATATCCCATAATATTTGGTATGATGTCTCATTAATCTCCTTCTCTTGATTGAAGTTGTTGATTGTTTCTGTGATTTGTTCATTAACCAACGAATTTTGGATGATTAGAGTATTTAGTTTCCAATTAATTTTGGTTTGTGTTTCCATGGCCTTTTACTGCGTATAATTTTTATTGCATTATGATCTGAGAAAGATACATTCAATATATTTGCCTTTCTGCACTGTACAGTGAGGTTTTACGACATAGTACATAGTCAATTTTTGTAAACGTGCCATGTACCACTGAGAAAAAAGTACACTCCTTACTATCCTCATTCAGTTCTCTCCAGACACCTATCATATCTAACTTATCCAGAGTTTTATTCACCTCCTTAACTTCTTTCTTGTTTATTTTGAATTTAGATTTATCAAGTTCAGAGAGGGGTGGTTGAGGTCCCCCACTATTATAGTTTTGCTATCTATTTCTTCCTGTTAATCTATTAACTTCTAAATCTAAGAATTTGGATGCTACACCAGTTGGAGCATATATATATTTGGTAATTATACTGCTTAATTTTCTATGGTGCCTTTTAGTAGGATATAGTTTCCTTCCTTCTCTATTTTGACTAAATCTGTTTCTACTTTTGCTTTGTCTGAGATTAGGATTGCCATTCCTGCTATTTTTTATATCAGATGAGCTACAATATATTCTGCTCCAACTTTTAATGTATACCCTGTGTTTATGCCCCCGTTTCAAATGTGTTTCTTGAAAACAGCATATTGTTGGATTATGGTTTTTAATCCTTTCTGCTATGCATCTCCATTATATGGGAGAGTTCATCCTATTCACATTTACAGTTATGATTACTATCTGTGTCTTTTCTTCTTTCCTCCCCATTTGTGCTGTTTGTTCACCCTTCTCCCTTCCTGTCCACAATAGAATTTTAATTTTTGATCATGATCTCCTACAGTCTTCCCTTCTTTCTTTCAGGTCCTCTCCCTTTTCCTCCCTTTACCCTTATTATTTCTTCCATCCATTTCCCTTTCTTTCCCCCTTTGCCTCTTATTGCCTATAGAGATAATTAGATTTATATACTTAATTAAGTTTGTTTTTCCCTCTAGCCAATTCAGGTGAGAGCACCTATCAAACAATGCTCATCTCTCTCCCTTCTTTCCTTCTGCTGTTATGTATTTTTGTACCTCTTCCTGTGATGTAATTTACCATTTTCTTACCCCACTTTTTCACATCTCCTCTTACAATACCTACACACCCTTAAATCACATTTTTATCATCACATTTTGTACTTTATACCCACTCCCTCTGTCTATGTATATCTCTTTTATATTTTGTGTTCAATACACAATTCTCAGGATGAACAAATATCATCTTCCCTTATAGGGATGTAAACAGTTTCCTCATATTGAGCAACACGAATTCAGAGTCCCTTCTGAAACTTCAGATGGGAGTGTAGTCTCAAGGCTAATCTCTTTGATATTCTCATTTAGGCCTTTTTCCCCATAGAAAGATTTTATAGTCTTCTTTTCCTGCTTTTCTTCTTATTAAGGATCATGATAATCAATCTTTTCCTGACTTTTAAAATAGATCTGTGCTTCTAGGGCACACGACTCTCTGTCCCACAGTTCTTGAGCCTTGAACTTGAGGTTTTGAGTCCTGTGGACTTTGGTTCTTTCACCTAGAAGCTAAAGTGCTGCAGCTTACTTGGTGCTGAGCTGACTTGTGTGAGAAAGCAGAGGCCAGGTGAAGTCTTTTTGTCTTTACTCAGATTTAATCTGGAGCTAGCTTGTTCAGTTTGAAGAAGGAGTGGTCTGGCCACAGGAGGTCTCCTGTGCTGAAGTAAAGCACTGGCAAGCTCATTGGTTGGTGATCCTGGCTTTCTAGTGTCTTCCCAATTCCCCTGGGGTGCTATTGCCAGCCTAGGGTCCTGGTGTTGGTGGTTGTAGTGCTCCACACCCTAGGGCTCTGAATCTTCTCTTAGTTTGCTGAATTGGGGCTGGCTGGGACAGTTCCAGTTCAGGACTGGTCTCCTTCAGCCACAGCAAGAGAGAGCCTCCTTAGTGATTTTCCTACCCTCACATGCTAAGAAACCGTTTGCCTCTTCTGCTGATCCCACTGTTGCAGGACTTTTTTGGTCAAATATTTTGTGGTTCTTTCAAGGTCAACAAGTGGAGGAGGAGAGAGCATTTACCAATCACTCTGGCATTTTGGCTTCTGGAATTTCAAGTAGGTGATTTAGAGACATTTAATCTGTGGGCTGATTAGGAGCAGCTGCAGCAGATACCTGGAGCTCCACAGCTGTCATGTGCTCAGTTCTGTTGGACTCCTGTCCTGGCCTGATATGCCTGAGATTTCACAGTGCAACCCCTGCCTCAGAGAGCTGGTGCTTCCTGCTTGGCCCTGCTGCAGCTGGGACATGCTGGTACTGCCTGTTCCCTGTGCCCTGTGTGCTCCTATAGTCTAATGGAAAAGATCCTTCCCATAAATATTACAGTCTGTCCTGGGCTGTGAATCTGGCACAATCTGTCTTCTATTGAATTCTGTCCCTCCAAAATTTGGCCAGATTCTCTTTTTATGGGTATGTGAAGGATTTTGTCTAAGAGCTTATGTGAACAGTTGCTTTCACTAAGGCCATCTTGCCTTTGCCCTCTCCTTCTCCCTTTATAAAAAATCTCTTTGACATAGAGATCTTGTCATCTACTTGTTGGATCATAGATTGTGCACAGTATTCTAGGCATATATAGGTAATTCCAAAATATTCTCCCACAATGAGTGGATCAGTTCATAATGCTATTGAGTACATTAATGTCCCAATTCTTCCATATCATCTCCAACATCTATCATTTAACTTTTCTGTCATACAAGCCAATCTGGTAGGTATGAGGTGATATCTCCGAGTCGTTTTCATTTTTATTTCTCTAATCAGTAGTGATTTAGAACATTTTTTTTTTATATAACTACAGAGCATTTTGAATTCTTCTTCTGAAAACTACCTGTTCATATCCTCTGTTCATTTATCCATTGTGGAATGAATTTTATTCTTATAAATCTGATTCAGCAAACTATATATTTAAGAAATAAGTCCATTAGCCCAGGAACTATATGAACACAATTATAAAATATTTTTACACAAATAAAGTCAGATCTAAATAACTGGAAAAAACAAAACAAAACAAAACATCAGTTTCTCGTGGTTAAGCAGAGCCAACAGTGTGAAAATCACATTTCTACATGAATTAATTTACTTATTCAGACTATGTGAAAGTATCAAAAATTATTTTATAGAGCTAAAAAAGTAACAACAAAATCCATCTGGAAGAGCAAAAGGTCCACAATATCAAGGTAATTAATGAAAACAAATGTTAGGGAAGGTGGACTAGCCGTATCAGTTTTTGAACTGTATTTTAAAGCAGCAAAACTACTTGGTACTGACTAAGACATAGAGTGATAATAAGTTAGGTACACGAGACCCAGCAGTCAATGAGTATAATAATTTATAATTTAATAGACTCAAAGACCTCAGCTTCTGAGATAAGAACTTACTTTTTGACAAGAATTTCTTGGAAAAATGGAAAATAGTGTGGCAGAAACTTCATAAAGACCAAAAACTTATACTGTATATCAAAATAAAATCCAAATGGGTACACAATTTAGTTATAAATGCTGGCAGCATAATCAAATTAAGAAGGATTTATGGGGAATGGAAGAATTTATGATCAATTTATGTTAAATGGATGATTTTGATAACATTAAATTGGAAAGTTTTTGAACAAATAAAGCCAATTCAACCAAAATTAGGATGGAAGAAGAAAATTGGGAAAGAATGTTTACAACTGATGTCCTCATTATATATTGCTGTAATTCCTCATTAGTATTTTGTTCAAAATTTTTACTTCAGGCCTTTTTTTAACTCCTTGCTAAATCTTAGAACCCCTGCTTTTGCTTTTGTGTCAACAAAGCTCCCAATGGCTGCAGAGAAGATCTAAGTGAATTCATTTACATTTTGAACCATCTATCCCATCTCTCTCTGCAACATAACAGTGCTGAAACCCAGGAGTCCAAATATTAATTGGACTCTAGTAATCTTCTCCTAGCCATTGGGATAAAATGTAATAGCCCTTTTCTTTATTCTCTTCCCCAAACCTTTCGTTCCCACTCTCTCCCTAGCAACGAGAACTCTGGAGTGCCCAGAAACTGCCAGTGGAGTCTGTAGCTCCACTGACTTCTGGGCGATCAGTCGGACTGTGGAGTCTCGTGTAAGGGAATGCCTTTGTGCTAGGCGGGTCAAATTTTTTTTCTTCCCTCTTCCTGGGACTCTGGGAAAAGTGTTGAGAGACTGCTTGGAGACTGCTGGGAGGGGAATTCGGGGAGGAGATCTTAAGTAAAAGTGACTAGTGTTCCATTGTACCACAGCCTGACTTCAATGTAATCTAGAAAAGTAATTTGTGAATGGGGTTTCTAAATAAAACAAGCTTAATAGGAAATTTGGTCACCAAAACTCAAATAAAAAGCACCTTGTTCTGCTTGAGCAGACTTTTTACCCTGTGTTGTGCCCCTAGCACCTTGGTTTACCCTGTTGTTCCTTGCCCTCCCCCGTGGGACAAAGAGGTAGGTAAGTAGTGGGCCTCTGCACTTGGTTTTCTTTGGGGATACCTGCACCCCAGTTTCAGGGTGTCTGTGCCCTGTGGGTCTGTGTACCTGGTGTGCTGCCTAGATGTAAGCTTTCTCTCTGTCCCTAACCTTTTCTTCCCCTACCTGAGGGATATGCATCTTCTAGTGTGCTAAGTTGCAAAGGTAAAAGACGCAACCAACTACAGCTCTGCTTCGGCCAAAACTGGAAGTCTCTGGGTCCAGCGGTTGGAGGCCGTCGACCTGGGCACATCTTCGAAAGTCCTGTCTGAAAGGGTGAGTTCAATTCCCTTTTTTCTCTCATTGCTAGGGAACTGGGAAAACTGCAGGCTCTCCCTTCCCTCTACACCTCAACACTTCCTGTCCCCACGCCCATGCCTACAGGACCGCCCTTTTCTTCTGGCCTCCTGGCCACCAGATCCTTGCAGCTGAACTCAGCAGGACTTCCCTGAGAGTTCCCCGAGGTTAGCAAAAATGTGAATTTACGGACAATAATATTTTCTTTTGAAGTGCTAAGAGTATTGTGGCTTAGAAATTAAAATGTTAGTGGTTATGAATCCAGATTTGATTTGCTCATTCAACTAAGTTATGGTCAGCTGATTGGTAATTAATTGGTTCTGTTTCAAGTTTTAAATACATGTTTGTGGTATGGTTATATTTCTGTATTTTCTTATTGTGTAATTTTGCATTACCTATGTTAGAAAAGTAATTTCTCTTGTAATCTAGATGTTGTTAGATTATTATCAGATTATGGGATTCTTAACTCTCAGAATTTTGGAATCATCCAGTCATAAAATCTAATCAAGCCTGTGTAGTCTTCTGTGTAGTAGAGTTCCAAATGAGAAAATTTTTAAAGGCCTGCTACACTTATCATCATAAGGCTAGTTCGATTGGGTAAGTTCTTGTCTTAGGAAAAAACTGAACTTTCTCCCCAAGGTAAAACACCTTTTGGTTCCCAGGAATTTGTGATTATTGAGAATTATGGTGTTATGTCATTTTGGGGATTTGTGATACTTAAAAGGCGTTTGACACCAACTTGGTTTCCATAAATCTCAGTCTTTAAGGCCTCCAATTAATTTACTTTATGAAAGTTTAGTCCTTATCCCTTTTAGCATTGGGACGAATTGTGAGCTTTTTTGGAAAGGGAAATACTTTTTACAAAGAAATGCTTTGCAAAATCTCTTTGTGTGATTCTAAAAGCCTGCTAAATTCCATCTGCAAGCTAATTTGTTTCGATTACTTGATACTGATAATAATTATAACCAAACCCACTGTAAGTTTTCTAAGTTTCACTCCTAGGTTTGTTGTGTCCTTAAATAGTTGCTTTCAGAGAAACAGGTTCATGCTTCAGGTATCCTAAGAAAGAGTACTCTTGGGAATGTTGGGCTGAAAGGTTCAATGCCCCACTCTAAATTTTTAAAGGGTGAACATAAAAGTGAATAGTTAGAATCTTAGCGGATTCTGGGGTTTAATTAAGGGGTTTTGAAACTCATTAAGGAGTTTTGAAACACCTCCTTACAATCCTAGTCACTCTCTTACCCCACTCCCTTCCTTCAAATCAAGAGAGTGAATGAAGGAGGATGGGTCAGGAAAAAGTCAGCCGGTCATTGTCTGCACTTAGTAAGATAGTTTATCCTCATAATTTTTATATGATCTGGAAATGCAACTGATGTCATCTGCCGTCTATTATTTTTGTTTACAGCTAAAACAATTTTGTTCTCATTCATGAAAATTGTAAGTTTTCTGGCTATAGTCTTAATGCTAAAACTTAAAACTGGTACACTTTGTACATATGTGTGGAGAAGAGAAAGTATAACTTCAGCAGCTGTAAGGAACTTGTTTGATTCATGGAGCTCCTAAAGAAGGAACTTATTTTGATGAGAATTTGAAAATATATGCAAATGATCTCTAGTAATTGGCTTTTGCACCAGGACTAATTTAAAATTTGAGATGTGAGTCCTGGTAAATTTTTGATTAGTGGAACTTGTCATCTGAGGTAAAAGCTTTTGGGACTATAATGAACTACGTTTTGAGGTATCTGATGGATCATAAAAATCCATCAATAATCAATAGTAATCCACCATCTGAGAGAAATGCCACAAGCTACTCAGAGACCATTACAGATGGAGATCTTCCTCTGGAACACCTGAGAGGCCAATTCCAGCCTCTTCCTAGGATGGGATCCTCTTGACTCAGTTTTCCTTTTGCTTTCCTTTGAAAAGGAATGTTTCCCACCTGAGTACTCCTGAGTCTGGCTATGAGCTGGAATTGATACTACATGTTTCTAAAACTATGGTATTTTATCAACTCATGTCCTTGCTTTTCCTTTTTATGGCAAATTTCTGTAATCAAAGCAAGAGGTCAATCTGAATGTGTAGTTATTCTATACCCCAGTTGGGTAAATTAGTACTCCCTCATACCCATATGAAAAATTAAATCCGTACAATAGAACAATCTTTCTGAATGATATGGAAATAATTAGACAAAGGGAAAAGAAGTTTGTGAAATGAACAAATGCAATGTTGAATCTTTATCTCATAGACTAAGGCTGGGATACATCTGAGCCACTACACTAAAGTGTCTGTTTAAGATTTGGGCTATTCAGCCTAAGATTATATTTCTTTTTCTATCCTTAAACAACTTAATAAGAGGATATATGGCCTAGTCATCTGCCTGTTACTAGATATATGTCTATATGGAATAATGTACTTACTGTTTCAAAATGATGTTAACATACAACTGATTGGGGCACCTGCCTGCTACACTATTAATTACTGGAAAAAAAAAACAACACTAGATAAGAAACATCTTCAGTTTGAGGAAAAGAATTTCAGTGAAATTTTCTTAGAGGGAGGTAACATGGAATATTTTTGTATTAATGGAAAATTCAATTTCATTCACAGTTTGTTACTATTGTGGCAATAATACCTGTTTATATTGTGTGTTCTGTGTTTTGTGGTACATACATGTTTTATTAAAAGCAACTTATTGATTTGCACTCTTTTGGAACTAATTACTTTTATATCCTCCCAAGTCATGTGATAACTGGAGTTAAAGCCAGTCTCTTGTAAGTAAACTCATCTGTATAAGTATCAAGCTTGAGGGTAGAATGTTTCTAACTGCAAAGTGTTGTTACTTATATTTACATGTATAGAGTTGGATCCTCCATAGCACTTGATACCCCAAGAGATATTGGAATCAAGGTGGAAACTTTTGAGAAAATAACAAGATCAGAAAATCCTGTGTGTCAAAAGTAAATAATAATATCATGGGGCTCTTGGTTTCCTTGTTTTTCCTCTTTTTCTGACATCACTTTTAATGCTCCTTCTATTTGGGGCCTGTATATTGAACTTGTTTGTCAGATTTGTGTCTCTTAGACTATCATGTCCACCTGCAGATGGTTATGCAACAAGGATACCGGTTCCACACTCTCCTCATCCCCTGGACGCTGTTTCAGCCTCATTTTACTCTTCTTCCCAACCCTAGTCAGAGAGAGACAGTGCATTTGTCCCTCTCCCAAAAGCATTTGGGTTGGATGATGAAGCAGACAGAGAAGCAAGCAGGAGGCAGGATGTGAGATAAGATCCAGGGAGTGACTATCCAGAAAAGTGATCAAAGAAGACAATACCTTGAAGCCCCTCACCTTGAGGATTTGCCTATGTTCTTTCTAGCTATGCTGCATTCTGGACCTCACCTTGAACCACTTCTATTTCTAGCCCACTGATTCCTGATTCTCACCCTGTATCAAGAGTTAGGCCTCTTTCCTTGGGACTGGAATTCTAAGGCGTTCATTCACAAAGGGAACTCTGTGACATGGGAGGACTACATGATTGCTGAGGATACTAGCTTACACCCCATAGGTCTCCCCCTATATTTCCTGAAGATTCTACAGGGAAATTTCCCTTTGAACACTCAAAAGATAATGCAGTCAGTTTCTTGGATGTAAGACAGCCACTCCAGTCTGATGTCTCCCCCTACCTCCTCCTGCGGTTCATAGTTTCTCTCCCTTCTTTCCCCTCATTGTGACCCCGTTCTATATCATTTTACTCGCTCTTATACTTGGTTTGTGCTTGTTTAACTTCCTGGTTTTCTTTGTGTCTTCTGACCCACAGCAACTTTCAGGATTGCCTAAAGCTGTCCTTGATGTCACCAAGTGGCTTGCCTCTCTACACTCTGAACTCAGTTGGCACTTCGTTCTGCACCACACACTGAACACCCCCCCCCAACCTATTCTGACCCTTGAAGTGGACTCTTCACCCCTGTTCATTAGGAAGCAGCTACTAAAGACAATGACCTTGGCCCCATTTCCCAAAAGATTTCACCTACTTAGTGGTTGAGTGAGGAAATGATGTGGATAGAAACAGTGCCCTGAGAGTTAAAATAATGTTGATTGACTTTGTGAAGCCCTTGGTGCCCTAAAGTCTTCCCTTGCCATAACTTCCCCTTATCCTGGACCATAAGTTTCCCTGTCTCCAGTCCTCATCCTGGGGAAAATATAAATTTCCCTGTTCCCTCCCCTCATCCTAAGGAATGGGATTTCCTTATCTTGTGTCATTCATAGTCTTCACCCTGTACCTTTATCTTGCAAGACGTACCCTAGATCTCAAACTCCCACAAGGAAACCTTAAAATCATCCTGTATAAATATGGTCCTTTTCCCATACCATTGCTTTGTTAATTCCTTGCTAAATCTCAGGCCTGTTGCTTTTGCATAAAGAAAGCTCCCAATGGCTATAGAGAAAGTCTGAGTGAATACATTCACATTTTGAACCAGTTTTCCCATCTCTCTCTTCAACAGGACCTGAGAGCATTCCAAGACTTATTTGAGTGATTACAAGTAGAGAGGAAGGAAGACTTTTGGATGATCTGTTTTCCTGGACAAACATTAGTCACTGCAATTCAAACTCTGCTTCCTTTTTCCTCTGTTCCCTAAGATAGCCTCTTCTTTTCCTTAACACCATTGCAGTCACAGTCTGAGTATTCTTCTGGTTCTGTTTACTTTGTATGAATGAAGAACAAATGAATGAATGGGAAAGCATTCATTAGGGGTTTATGAAATGAACTGGGAAAACATTTGGAAAAGTAAGGCTGTCCTCAAGGAGCTTATATTCTAAGACAAAAAATAGAGGACCTTTCCATTGTGAATCAGATGGAAAGACCTTCATGGACCTCAGGTTGCAGCATACAAAGGCCCACATCTGAGTATGTCCTAGGAATAAAAAGGGTAGAGGCTTCACTCTGGTGCTGGAGTTGGAGTTTTGCTTTTAAGCATGGCTCCCTGGCTGAGGCCAGAGTATTTGGTGCTGAACAGTGGAGAAACACTTTCCAGGAAGGAAGGAGGGAAAGGATGTGGAGTTAAGAGAGAGTTTTGGAGAAGGATGCCTTTGGGAGGGATTGGAAGGAAGATCAGTCATGCTGGTCACTCCTGGCAGGCAGGTCCATGGTCTCTTCCTCTCAAGGGAGGCTGTGATTTTGAAAAAGCCAATGCATATATCTATATATACATACATACATACATACATACATACATACATACATACATACATACATACATATATACATACACATGTGCACGCACACACATATATATGTGTGTCTCTATATATATATATATATATATGTATATACACATATGTACCTCCACTGTTTAGACTGATCTGATCCTAGTATGTGCCATGGCTGCATCTCCAGAAGTACAACAAAGTCACTCTTGGGCATTCAATAGATACCTCCCTTGAGACTAAAAACGAAAACTGTTCCACATTCAGGGTAGCAGTATTGTCCTTCATGCAAATAGTAGCATGTGGAAGGTCTGGTCTGAGAACCAAGCTCTTGATCATGGATGGATGTTTCCTGTCATCACAGGATTCCCATATGAAGACAGGAATAGCCATTTAGTACCTTCAGCATGGAGGAACAGCTAGATGCTTCAGGAGACAGAGTTCTGGGTTTGGGGTCAGGAAGACCTAAATTCAAATGGCCTCAGATATTTACTGTGTGACCTTGAGCAAGTCACTTAACCCAGTTTGTCTAAGAGGCAACTAAGCGGCTCAGTGGGTAAAGTGCTGGGCCTTAGGAGTCAGGAAGGCTTTAGTTCAAATGGCCACAGACATTTACTACCTGTGTGACATTATGCTTCCACAGTTCCCATCTTCACAGAGTGGGAAGGCAAGCTTCATTTCTATATTCTCTTGGACTAATCTCAAAGCTTAGTCATCACAAAGCTTAGTACTGTCTTTGGACTTTTCATTTCCACTGTGATTTTCTTTTTTTGTACTGTCCTCCTGGTTATGTTCACTTAATTCAATTAGTTCACACACATTTTCCCATCTTTCTCTGACTATCTGTCATGCACAATTCCTTTCTTTTTTTTTCTTCTTTTCCTTTTTTTTTTCAGACCTGTGATTTTACTAGCAATTTCAAGAGTGTTAACTCCTTCCACTTGTGTAGATTAACAACTCATCTACAATCTTAGGGCCTTATAGGAGAGCTGCCTCAGATCCCTGAAAGGTTAAGTGATGTTTCTGGGTTACACAATCTCATTATGTCAGGACTGGCCTTCTATGTACTGGTGCCTCCTGCCTCTCATCTTTTCTTACTGTGCAATAATCTATCACATTCATGTAGACAGGTAACAGGTACATTTTTAAGAATTTATTTTATTATTTTTTTCAGAAAGAAATTTACCTTTTCTCATCCCATTGTCCTACTCGTTATTGAGAAAGAAAGAAAAAAACAAAATTCCTATTATATCCTTGTAAAGTCAAGCAAAATAAATTTTGACATTGGCAAAGTTAAAAAAAATTGCTCCAACATTCATTAGAGAAATTGATCTTCAGTTCTCTTTTTCTGATTTAGCTTTTCCTGGTTTAGATAGCAGTACCATATTTGCATCATAAAAAGAATTTGATAAGGCAGTCTGTTTTCTCAAATAGGTTACAGAGTATTAGAATTATTTGTTCTTTAAACCTTCGATAAAATTTGTTTATAAATCCGTCTGTCCCTGGAGATTTTTTCCTAGGGACTTAACTGATGACTTTTTCAGTTTCGTTTTCTGAGATAAGATTCTATAAGTTTTTGCTTCCTTTTCTTCTAATCCGTGCAATTTATATATTTTTAAATATTCCTCCATTTCAAAATCAAATAGCTTTTGGACAAATAAAAGCAAAGCAACCAAGATTATAAGGAAAGCAGGAAGCTGCAAAACATTTTTTTTTACAACAGTGTCTTTGATAAAGCCTCATTTTTTTTTTTTGCTTGATGAAATATTATTTAATGAAAGCTTTTCCCAACTAAAGGCAATCCAATCCATGATACAAGAGAGAGTATCACACGGCCCATCTCCATTTAATTTCAAACTATGGCTTTAGTTCCCAAATGGGAAATCTTCCATTCATTTTTTTTTTTTTGTCAACTCAAGTAAAAAAACGGCTGGTTACCTAATCACATAGAGGAAAACATACATACATATCACATAATTTTCAAAAGACAATTATTTCAGCTTTAATTGTAACTTGTACAAAAATCTCAGGGGCCTTCCTTAAAAGCAAGTGCCTATTATTAGTCTTTTAAGAATCTGAAAAAATAAAACACTTTTAATAATTACATGAACATTGTCTTTAAATATATTCCTATTAATACATATTATGCTCAAAATAACAAAGGAGGTTTTGTTGAGCACTTCACAATTGAGCTATCATCATCCAAACAGACCATTAAGGGCGCAGAATCATTTGTATCCATGATGTAGATGAATCATAGTCTCATCTAATTGCACAGGTTGAGGCATGCATTGGGCACCAACTGTCTGGGTTCCACCCAACTCAATGTGGGGTAAATTACTTAGCATAATAAAATGTTTTAGAAATGGAAGGGAGCTTATGGATCACTGAGTCCAATTCTATATTAACAGATGAGTAAAAAGACCTCACGAGGTTAAATGACTTGTTAACAGTTATTTAGTCATTTGGTAGCTCTAGTATAAGAACTGAGGGCTCTTGATTTTGAATCTAGTTATTTTTCCATGCTCATGCAACTGTCTATATTTGATAACCTGTAATGTCTTAGCTGTAAATAATTGATTATAATTTAAATATAAACTGTCCATGGATCCTGTTCAAATCAGGATTATTATTCCAACTATAAAAGGGGTACTTTTCACAGGTTTTCATACTTAGGCTAATTTATGTGTGAGAGTAATGCAAATAATGCAGTTATTCTGGACTCTAAATACTATCATGGCCTTTCCTTAAAAGATTTCATGTAGAATCCAAAACTTGGAAGAAATTTAGGGTTTATGACCTTTTAGTACTTTACAGTATAGATTTTCAATCAGCAACATTTACCTGCCCAGAGCATCTAGAAAAAAACTCTCTAGTAGGCAACATGGAAAAACACACATCTAACTTTTCCTTGTACACATCAAGGAGCAGACTGTCTTAAAAACATGTAAGATTATTGTACAAGGCTTTTTTGGGGGACAAAGAACATTGCTCTTCTCTGATATGCTTTTGCAGTACTACTTGGCATCTGTGCTGTGCTCTGTGTTACCTGAGAACATAATGTTTAAAGGGTACATGGTAGGTGGTGAAGAAAATAGGACCCAAAGAGCTGTAACCATAGAGTTGCAATAATTGGGCCAAGAAGCAACTACACTTTGAGGAACCTTCACTGAAATCATTTCTAACTGTATAAAGTAAGCATAGGTTCCCCTCTCTTAGCAGCCTCCAAGGCAAAAACACAAGGTGATTATATCACAACCAGACAGAAGTGATTTACTGCTATTGTATTTCTCTCATAATAAAACATGGGATGGGATTTTAACAGAATTAGTTTTACACTCAATACGAAATGCAATATTCCTCTTGGGGACTAGGGAACTCCAGGCTCATTCTCCCTTTATTGTGTCACTGGTTTCATGTCTGTATACTATAAGAATGCATTAAGAAAATACACATTCATTTTGTAGATTTTTAGAGTCTATCGTGTTTAGCTGTTTTGGAGGAGGAGGAAGGCCTGGATCCATGATTTCATTAATATAGAAAATTTCTGGTAAGGAAACTTCCTTTACCAATTCAATTCAGCAATCGTTTTGCAACTTATAGTCTTAAGAGAGTTGACTGAAGCCTTGAGACTACACAGTCCAGATGTTTTGGAGGCAGGACTTGAGCCTAGGTCTTCCTGAATCCAAGGTCAATTCTTTTTTCACCAACATCAGGCTACCTGATTTTCGTCTATGCACATAATAAAATACTAAAAGTATTTCGATTTTCCTTTGCTAAAGGAAAATTTAAATACCACTATTCTACTGACATCTTAGAAAAGAAGCTGCAAGGGTATCTTCAACATATTAAATAAGGATATGCCCTCTACTGCTACTCTCATAATTAAAAAAAATAGAAAAATATTCTATTTTCAAAAAGTAAATGCAGAAATGCCCACATTTTCAAAGATGTGCTGTTATAAAAAATGTCATACTTTTTGATAAATTACAAATAGTGTTAAAATGTTGTAACAGCTTTTAGGCAAAAGTAATTGTGAATTTATATTTCACATAATTATTTTCAACTAAAGTTCCATTTTCAATAACTTGTAGACTAATTCTCATTGCTCAACACACAGATATGATTATTACAATTCATCCTGCTTAATTTTACTCAAAATTTGCACGTTATTTTGCACTGAATTTTTCCATTCATTTTAAACTTTTGATTTTGACAGTTTGACCAACATAATGTTTTTTGATTTTTATTCTTCAGGACTGTTGACAAGCACAGCTTTAATATCCATGTTGCGAATTCCTAAATTTACACTACCTCTTTTCAGATCAGATTTGATTAGTGCTGTTAAAATGATGCCAAAAAATATCCATGCACAAAGGAAAAAATTTCCAGCAGGAGGGTCATGGTCTGAAATATGCTTTCCTTGAGTCAATGTAAAAAAAAATTCCAAATAACTGCGCAGAAGCATTCAGAAGATCTGAGGACGTGCCCTCAGATTCAGGGTATGTGATTTCAACAGCAAATTCAAAACCCAAGAGGAGATAACCAGTCATGAAGAAGCCAAGTGCTCCTCCAGTAGTAAACACAATGGTATTGTAGTCATGAAAATGGGCACCCCAATTGTACTCCCGAACTTATTGAAAATGCTTCTACATTTTCCTCACTACAGACAATGCTTGCTTATGTTTTTAGATATGAACGACTTAACATTTGACTTTTATTGCTTTTACAGTTGTCATTTATGTTGATAGTTTTCCTAATATTTGGTTTTTAATATATTTATTTATTTTTAGTTTTAAACATTCATTTCCATAAGACTTTGAGTTTCAAAGTTTCTCCCCATCTCTCCCCTTATTCTACCCCAAATCACACCCCTCCCTTCCCTTATCAGTGTCTTCTTTCTTTTCTTGTAGGCAAAGATAGATTTCTATCACACATTACTTGTGTTTTTTAGACTGCCTTATTCATGCAATCGAAGGATTTCATGACTTTCTTTAAGGTTCTAGGTACTGTAGGATCATTAAACTTATTTACCAAGGAAAAATCTTAGAGATAAGGCCAAGGCAATGCAAAGTAAGCCTAATGTTTTGTTTTGTTTTGTTTTGTTTTTCAGAAACATCACACATTATTTTAGAAAAAAATATTTTTCATTTCTTCATCTATTTTTTTTCTTTTGGAGGAGAAAAGAGAAAGGGAGGTATTTTACAGCAGGTAAAGTGTCAAGTCAGATGGTGAACTTATCAGAGTTTTAATTATTAAAGAGTTTAATTATCAGAGTTTTCTAGCAGCTACTTAGATTGGTTTAAGTCAGTTATCTTTTTCTCCTCTAGAAATAATTTGTAACTTGTTTGAAATTAACTTTTGTGTAGTATTCGTTGTCTATAAGTAATACATTTCTTTGATTCTATCTCTAATGAGTTTTAAGTTACAAACATCTTACTCAAGATAATACTCATTTATGTACTTGGTTTTATGAGATTACAACCTTTTGTAGCTTATATTATTTTCTGATCTTACAGCTGAAGTTGAAGGATTGTAACTTCATAAGGGTATTATAAAAAGTGAATTCAAATATAATTTTGATTCTGATTGTTTTAAGGTTGTGACATTCTAAAAAATGATGTGTTTATATACGTGTATAAGTATATACATGCATAAAAGTCAATGAACATAATGCTTCACTTGAAATCATGAAATTACCAAAAGAGACATCATATTGATAAGAAATCATATATGTATGTATGTATGTATATATATATATATATATATAAAGTATCAGGTATCAATCAGTATTATGTAGGACTTAGTAGTTGCAACCTAAAAGAATCTAAGGCAAAAAGCCTAGGACTAGAAGGAAGAATCATGAATATCATATATCAAGAGAGAAAAGTCATGATTCATTGAAATAGAAAGATCTCAAGGTTTGATAAGAACACCAGAATTGAACAAAAATTTTCATCTGCAATATCAAAGCACAAGAGAAAGATAAAAAGAAAAAGAAAAAAACAATAAGGGATTCAATGGAACTGAACTGTTTATATACCTACATGCGAAGGTGACACTTGTAATACTTCCACCTCCTCAAAATATGATTTATTTGTTTTCAGTTTTCAACATTCACTTCCATAAATTTTAAATTTTCTCCCCCTCCCTTTATTCCTCCCCAAGAAAGCATGCAATCTTATATGACTTCTACCCATACATTCAGGTTAAACCCATTTTCACATTAGTGATGTTGCAGAGAGGAATTATAGTGAGTGGGAGAAACCATGAGAAAAACAAAACATAACAAAAGAGAAAAGTAATCTTCTTTGCTCTAAATTCTTACGCCATAGTTCCTTCTTTGGATGTGGATGGCATTTTGCATCATGATTGCTTTGAAACGTTTTAGGTTTTTGAATTGTTGAGAAGGGCTAAGTCTGGGAAAGAACCAAGATGACATAGTAGAAAGATGTATATTTTCTAGTGCTTCCCCCACAGTCCACAAAATACCCATAAAAATGACTCTAAACAAATTCTGGAGCAGTAGAAGCCACAGAACGACCCTCAGCCCACAAGTGACAATAAAATCTTCAAAGTTCAGTGTGGAAGGGCTTTCCCAGGTGGGCAAGAGGGCAGTGGGGTCCCCCCAGCACTGGCCCAGGTGGTGGCAGAGGTGGCAGCAGCAGTTCAGAGAATCTGATGACTATAAGACAAACAAAAAAGTTACAAAATAAAATCTAAAGAGTGAAAAAGTAAAAGATAATATGAAACATCTCATTGGAAAAACGACTGACCTAGAAAATAGATGCAAGAGAGACAATTTAAAAATTATAGGACTACCTGAAAGCCATGATCAAAAAAAAGAGCCTAGACATTTTCTTTCATTAAATTATCAAGGAAAACTGCTCTGATATTCTAGAACCAGAAGGCAAAGTAAATATTGAAAGAATCCACTGATCACCTCCTGAAAGAGATCCAAAAGGAGAAACTCCTAGGAATACTGTAGCCAAATTTCAGAGTTCCCAGGTCAAGGAGAAATTTTGCAAGCAGCTAGAAAGAAACAATTGGAGTATTGTGGAAATATAATCAAGTTAACAGAGGATCTGGTAGCTTCTGCATTAAGGGATCAAAGGTCTTGGAATAGGATATTCCAGAAGTCAAAGGACTGGGGATTAAAACCAAGAATCACCTACCCAGCAAAACTGAGTATAATACTTCAAGGGAAAAAATGGTCGTTCAATGATATAAAGGACTTTCAAGCATTCATGACCAGAAGTGAATAGAAAATTTGACTTTCACACACAAGAGAAGCATGAAAAGGTAAACAGGAAAGAGAAATCAAAATGACTTTCTAAAGCTGAATTGTTTACATTCCTACACGGAAAGATATTATTTGTAACTGTTGAGACTTTTCTCATTATTTGGTGGAAAAATTACACACACATACACATATAAATATAAATATATGTATGTATATATATGCATGTATATGTGTGTATACATATACACACACAGAGTACAGATTGATTTGAATCAGAAGAGATGATATCCACAAAAAATTAAATAAAATTAATGCATGAGAGAGGAAAACATTAGGAGGAGAAAGGGAGAAATGGAATGGGGCAAACTATCATTCATAAAAGAGATAAGAAAAATCTTTCTCAATGGAGGAGAAAAGGGAGGAGGTGAGAGGGGAAAAGTTAAACTTAATCTCTCCACATATGACTTAAGTAGGGAATAACATGCTCACTACATTTGTAATGAAAATCTGTCTTACACTACAGGAAAGTAGAGGAGAAGGGGACAAGTGTCATGAGGGGGATGGTAGAAGGGAGGGCAAGTGGGCGAAGGGAGTAACGAGAAGTAAATACTTTTGGGAAGGGACAAGATCAAATGAGAGAATAGATAAAAGGGGGGACTGGGTAGCACAGAGGGCAGTATAGTTAATCTTACACAAAATGACTATTTTGGAAGTCTTTTGCAAAAAAGACACATATATAACCTGTATTGAATTGCTTGCCTTCTCAGTGGGGACAGGTGGGGAGCAAGAGTAAGAGAGAAGTTGTAATACAAAGTACTAGAAAAGAATATTGAGAATTGTTATTGCATATAACTGAGAAATAGGAAATATGAGTAGTGGGGTATAGAAATTTATCTTGCCCTACAAGAAGAAAAGAGAAGATGGTGATAAGGGAAGGGTGAAGTGAGATAGAAGGGAAGGCACGTTGTGGGAAGGGAGTCATCAGAATCCAAGGTGTTATGGGGTTGGGGGAGGGAAGAGATGAGGAGAAAAATTGGAACTCAAAATAAATAAACAAAACTACTAAAAATTTTTAAAAAGGGGCTAAGTCTAGGAATTTCAGTCCTCACCCACTGTAGCTTTTACTTTGCATAATGTCCTTGTTGTGCTCACTTCACTCAGCATCTGTTCACTATATCAGTTCAAATAAGTCTTTCAAGTTTTTTTTTCTGAAACCCTCTTGTTCATCATTTCTTCTAACACAAAAGTGTTCCATTACATTTATATACCACAACTGACTCAGTCATTATCAACTTAATGGACATTCCCTTGATTTCCAGTTCTTGGCCACCACAAAAAGAGCTGCTATTTTGTGCATGCGAATTCTTTCCCCATTTTTAGGATTTCTTTGGGATGCAAACTTAGAACTAGTATTGCTGGATCAAAGGGTACACACATTTTTATAACCCTTTGGGCATACTTCCAAATCACTCTCCAGAAAGGTTGGATCAGCTCACACCTGCACTAACAATAAGATAATATTCCAATTATAGTACATCTTTTCAAATATTTATCATCTTCCTGTTTTGCCATGTTGGGCAATCTGATACGTGTGATGTGGTACCTCAAAGTTGTTTCGATTTGCATCCCTCCAATCAATAGTGATTTAGAGCATTTTCATGTGACTATAGACAGATTTAATTTCTTCCTCTGAAAATTGCCTGTTCACATACTTTGGTCATTTATCAGTTAAGGAATGACTTGTATTGTTATACATTTGACTCAGTTCTCTATATATTTTAGAAATGAGTTTATCAGAAATACTGGTTGTGAAAATTATTTCGCAGGTTTCTGCTTCCTTCCTAATTGTGGATGTTTTGGTTTTCTTTTTGCAAAAAAACTTTTACATTTAATCTAATGAAAATTATCCAATTTGCACTACAAGATGTTCTCTATCTCTTGTTTGGTCATAAGTTCCTCCATTTTTCACAAATCTGACAAATAAACTATTCCTTGCTCCCCTAATTTGCTTATAGTATCATCCATGATAAGTAAATTTTTTACACATTTAGACTTTACTCCAGCATACGGTGTCAAACTTTGGTGTATACCCAGTTTCTACCATGCTATCTTCAATTTTCCCAGTAATTTTTAACAAGCAATGAGTTCTTGTCCCAGAAGATGGAGTCCTTGGGTTTATCAAACAGAAAACTGAAACAATCATTCAGTACTCTGACTTGGGTACCTATTCTACTAATTTATCCCTCTATTTCTTAGCCAATACCAAGTGATTTTGATTACTGCCATTGTATAGTACAATTTAAGATCTTGTATGTATAGGCTACCTTCCCTATCATATCTTTTCAATAAATCTCTTGATATTCTGGAATTTTGTTTTCTAAGTGAATATTTATATTATTTTTTCTAGCTCTACAAAGGAGTTTTTGGTAATTTGATTATCATGGCACTGAATAAATAAGTTAATTCAGGCAGACTTGTCATTTGTGTTATCTTTGCTCCATCTACCCATGAGCAACTGATGTTTTTCCAGTTATTTAGATCTGACATTATTTGTACAAAAAAGGTTTTTGTATTTCTCTTCATATAGTCCCTGTGTTTGTTTTGACATTTTTATATTGTCTATAGTACTTTAAATGGCATTTCTCTTTATATCTCTTGTTTTAGAGCTTTGTTGTTAATAAATAAAAAATGTAGATGATTTATGTGGGTTTATTTTATTTCCTGCAATTTTATTAAAATTGTTTATTATTTAAAGTAATGTTTTACTTGATCCTCTAGGATTCTCTAAATATATCATCATATTACCTGTAAAGAGTGATAACTCAGTTTCTTCTTTGCCTATTATAATTTGTTGTTTCTTTTTCTTCTCTTACTGGTAACGCTAGCATTTCTAGTACCATATTGATTAAGAGTGGTGATCATGAACATCCTTGTTTCACCCCTGTTCTTATTGGAAATGCTTCTAGTTCATCCCCATTACATACCATACTTGCTGATGATTTTAGGTACATTCTACTCATTGTTTTAAGGGAAGGTTCATTTATTCCTGTGATCTCCAGTGTTTTCAATATGAAAATGTGTTGTATTTTTTTCAAAGGCTTTTTCGACATCTGTTGAAATATTCATATGATTTCTATTATTTTTTATTGTTGATATGATTGATTAAGCTGATAGTTTTCCTAATATTCAACCAGCCAAGCATTCCTTGTATAAACTCTACCTGATAAAAGTATATTATTCTCATATTAACTTGCTGTAATCATTTTGCTAGTATCTTCCTTAAAATTGTTGCACCTATGATCCTTGTAACTCTTTAAATTTCTACCACCTACAGTAAGTACATCAAGAAGAAATATACAGCTACAAAGGGTATGGGTATGACATGAATTTGAGTGAATGAGCTAAAAATATTAAGGGATGAGAAAGAGTACAAGAGGAGCAAAAAACAAATTATTTTACACAAAAATATGTAAAAACCTCTTAGAGTGGAGGGAAAGCTGAGATGGTGGACAATGAGGATTGCTGGAACCATACAACAATGTTGGGCCAAAGAGAGAATAATAAAAACAACAATTTGAATATACAAATCTATCTTATCTGAAAAGAATGTAAGAGGAGATAAATTAAAACGTGGGGTGGGGGAGAGGGTGGTAGAGAGAATCAAAATATTGTTGATGATGGAAAGGGTAAAAGGAGTGGACAAGTAGGAAGAAAATAGGATCCAGGGAAATATACAGATCGTAACCATACATGTGAATGAGATTAACTCTCTCATAAAACTGAAGCAGATAGCAGAAGGAACCAAAAACCAAAATCCTGTAAAATGCTGTTTACAAGAAGCACACTTGATGCAGAGAGAAATGCACAAATTAAAGGTATGGTACTAGGGTAGAATCAATTATGCTTAAGCTGATTTAAAAAAAAAAAAAGCAGAGGTAGCAATCCTGATCTCAGACAAAGCAAAGGAAAAACTGAACTAATTAAATGAGATAGAGAAAGAAACTACCTCTTGTGAAAAGGTACTAAGAACAATAAAGGAATATCAATACTAAACAAATACACAACAAAATGCTATAACATCCACATTCTTGGTTTGTTTGTTTGTTTTTTGGTTGTTTGTTTACAAATTGATTTTTCTTATTTTTCTTTTTTTATTAAATTATTTTATTTGTTTTCAGGGTTTTACAATCACTTCCATATATTTCAGATTTTCCCCCTCCCTCCTCCTCTTTCACCACTGCATGCTCACTCTCTCTCTGAGGCAGCCTACGATCTTACCTGGGTTCTACACATACATTCCTATTAAATACTTTTTCACCTTAGTCCTGTTGCATAGAAGAATTGAAATGAATGGGAGAAACCATGAAACAAAACAGAACATAATACAAAAGTAGTTGGTCGGCTTCATTCTGCAATCCAATTCCACAACTGTTTCTCTGGAAACTCTGTTTCTACAGAAGGCTTTGTGTCTCAAGAGTTCATCGGGAATTTTTCAAGTCCTTGCATTGCAATGAAGTACTAAGTCTATCAGAAAAATTTCTCACACACTGTGGTTGTTTCTATGCACAAAGTTTTCCTGGTTCTACTACTTTCATTCAGCATTAGTTCACATATGTCTTTCCAGGCCTCCCTGAAGGTTTCCTGTTCATCATTTCTTATAGCAAAATAGTATTCCATTAAATTCATATACCTCAATTTATTCAATCATTCCACAAGTGATGAGCATCCCCTTGATTTCCAGTTTTTGACCACCACAAAGAAGGCTGCTATAATTAGTACATGTGGGGCCCTTTCACATTTCTATGATCTCTTTGGGATACAGTCACAGAAGTGATATTCCTCAGTAAAAGGGTATGCACATCTTTGTAGTCTTTTGGGCATAGTTCCAAATTTTTCGTACATAGTTTTCCCTCTGAAGACTGCCTGTTCACATCCTTTGACCATTAATTAATTGGGAAATGATTTGTGTTCTTGCATATTTGACTCAGTTCTCTATATATTTTAAAAATGGGGTCTTTGTCACGGACAGTAGTTGCAAAAATTCTTTCCCAGTTTTCTGCTTGCCTCCTAATCTTGATTGCATTTGGTTTGTTTGTGCAAAAATCTTTTCAGTTTAATGTAATCAAAATTATCCATTTTGCACTTCATGATGTTATCTATCTCTTGTTTGGTCATAAATATCTCCATTATCCATACATCTGACAAATACAGTATTCCTTGCTCCCCTAATTTTTTTTTTTTTTGGTAACAGTCTTTATACCTAGATCATGTGTGACTTTGCATTTTATACTTGTGTAACATTTCAGGTATTGATCTATGCCCAGTTTCAGCCACACTGTTGTCCAGTTTCCTAACAATTTTTTTCAGACAGTAAGTTCTTATCCCAGAAGCTGGGGTCCTTGAGTTTACATTATCTTCCATTTTTCAAATCTTCACACTATGTTCTGTGATATCTGTCTTTCTCATAAAGTCCTTAGCGTCCATCTGTACCATTCCAGTTTTGAAAGATCTATTTTCTTCAGTGAGCTTTTGAATCTCCTTTTCCATTTGGCTAATTCTGCTTTTGAAAGCATTCTTCTCCTCATTGGCCTTTTGAACCTCTTTTGCCAATTGAGTTAGGCTAGTTTTCAAGGTGTTAATTTCTTCAGCATTTTTTTGGGTCTCCTTTAGCAGAGAGCTGATCTGCTTTTCATGCTTCTCTTTCATCCCTCTCATTTCTCTTCCCAGTTTTTCCTCCACCTCTCTAACTTGATTTTCAAAATTCTTTTTGAGCTCTTCCATGGCCTGAGCCCATTGGGTGGGCTGGGACACAGAATCCTTGATTTCTGTGTCTTTGTCTGATGGTAAGCATTGTTCTTCCTCGTCAGAAAGGGAGGGAGGAAGTGTCTTTTCTCCGAGAAAGTACCCTTCAATAGTTTTATTTCTTTTCCCTTTTCTGGGCATTCTCCCCAGCCAGTGGCTTGACCTCTAAATATTCTCCTCACACCCACCTCGCCTCCTGGTCCTCCCAGCCAGCGTTTGGGGACTGAGATTCAAATGCTGCTTCCCGCCTTAGGGCTTTTGGCCGGGACAGGGCTGCTATTCAGTGTGAGAATTAAGTTCAGATGGTCAGGTGGGGCAGGGCTGCCTCTCAGGCTCAGTTCCCTCAGGGGGTTTATGCACAGACCTTCCACAATGGATCCAGGCTCCCACCTGCTTAGGGAGCCCCTGTCTGCAGCCGCCTCTCAGCTTCTCTCTCCCGGGGGGACCCTAACCATGGGGGCACCCCACTCCCCTCTCGACCCGCCAAAGAGACTCTCTCACCGACCCTCGTCACCTGTGGGTGGGGGGGCTTGTGCCGCCGCTGGAGATCCCGTCCCTAAAGCCTGCTCGGATCTGTACCTCTCAGAGCCGTGGCTGCCGCAGGTCTGGGCTGGGCTCTGCGTCTGCAGCGGGACGGACCTTTTGCCAGAGGTTTGCAGGTCCCTCTGTGGGTGGAGGGACCCTCGTGGCCACAGGATATCTCGTCCCCATAGCCCGCTCGGATCTTTCCCTCATGGTGTCGGGGGCGCTGCAGGGCTGCACTCAGCTCCCAGTCCCGGCGCCCAGTCCACAGCGTGAAGGACCCCCCGCGAGAGGTTTGCAGGTCTCTCCGGAACAGAAATCTCCCTCGCTCCAATATTCTGTGGCCTCTGGGTGCAGAATTCACCGTGGGTTGGTCCCCTCTAGCCGTTCTGTTGGTTGTGGGTTCAGAGCTATGTGTATGTGCGTCTTTCTACTCCGCCATCTTGGCTCCGCCCCCTGGTCTTTGAGTTTATCAAGCAGTAGATTGCCATATTCCTTGACTACTGTGTCTTGAGTATACCCATCCACATTCTTAAAGGAAAAGTTTAGTGATTTACAGGAAGATATAGATAGAAAAATCAATAAAATTCTGGAATCTCAACTGTCCCCTCCTAGTAAATTACTCTATTAATATAGTCTTTGATAAAACCCAAAGACCCTAGTTTTTGGGATAGCAACTCACTATTTACTAAAAAAACTCCTGGGTAAACTATTGCAAAATAGGACACAAGGTAGGTATAGACTAACATTTCACACTATATACCAAGATGAGGTCAAAATGGATATATGATTTAGATGTAAACGGTGGTCCATAATCAAAGTAAAAGAGCAACAGATAGTCTATCTGTCAGATGAATTAAGAAAGCAAGAATTCATGTCCATATAAGAGGTAGAAAGCAATAAAAATTTAAAACAGATAATATCAATTAAGTTAAATTTGCACAAACACAATCAATGTTACCAAGATTAGAACGAAAGCATAAAGCTGGGAAATAATTATTTCAATAAGTCTCTCTAATAAAGGCCCCATTTCTCAAATATATAGAGAACTGAGTCAAATTATAAAAATTCAAGCTGTTACCCAATTGATAATGAATCAAAGAATATGAATAATCAGTTTTCAGATGAAGAAAAGCTATCTATAATCATGTTAAGAGGTAGTTTAAATATTTTTATTAGAAAAAATGTGAATCAAAACAATTCTGAAGTACTACCTCACACCATAACAGCTAACATGACAAAAAAGAAAAATGGTAAGTGTTGGAGTGGATGTGGGAAAATGTGGATACTAATTATTTGTTTGTGGAGCTGTGAACTGAACCAACCTTTCTGGGGAGTAATTTGAAACTGTGCCCAAAGGGCAATGACAAGGTGTGCAGAAAGATAAAATAAAAGGGAAAAGGACATGAATGTGCAAAAATACTTTTAACAGCCCTTTTTGTGTTGGGAAAATACTGAAAACTGAAGATATGTCCATCAAGTGGGGAATGGCTGAACAAGATGCGGGTTGTGAATTTAATGTAATGTTATTGTGAAGTAAGAAATGATGAACAGATACATTTCAGAAAAACCTTGAAAGACTTGTAAAAACTGATGCAAAGGAAAATGAGGAGAATTGATAAAGTATTATGTGATGACCAAATGTAAACGACTCAGTTCTTCACAGCAGCAAAATGATCCCATGAATGTATAAAAGACTCTTGGAGGAAAATTCTATGCACATCTAGATTTACAAAAAAATACAACAAATAGACTCAATTCAAATTGAAACATACATTTTCAGGTACTTTATTCTCTTTTTAAAAATATTTATCCTTTGGATTGGTTTCTCCTTTCACAACTAGGAATAGTATGGAAGTATGTTTTACATGATAGCACATATATGGTCCATATCAAAATGTCTACAATTATAGGAATTGGAGGAGAGAGGGATGAAAATTTAGGACTAATCATCTAGTAAAAAATAGTGCAAAAATGCTCTTGACATGTAATTGGGAAATAAAGATACTAAGTTAAAAAATAAAAGTTTCTTGACTTCAAGAAGCTTACAATGTAATTAGGGACACACACAGAATATAAGGCTGAAGAGAAAAATAGGGAGTGGGTTCCAGAAATGTTTTTGACTCATAGTGATGCTAGTCAACAACATTAATTTGTAATCTACCCGATTGAAATGATTATTGTAATTCCATCTTTTTTCCTTTCATTCCTGAGAGAATTGGCTTGGTTTATGATATTTCAGTGCACCTAAACCAATGAAAAATGAGAAGACAGTGGTATCAGTGACTTCGCAGTAATGAAAAATATCATAAAAATTTAATTGTGGCCATGTTTCCTTCAGTTATAGCCTCATTTACAGACAAAAATGTAGATTTTAGATACACCTAAGCTGCTAAGATATTTGTCAATTTTTCCTACTCTCCTCCCCCTCTCCCAATTTTCTGATCTTTTTTCTGTATTTCTTAGTGTTTTTTTTTTTTTTAATTTTGATAGCAGATTGCCTAATGGTTGAGGTTGAATATGGCTAGTACACCTTTAGGTGTGCCAATCGAAAAGCTAGCACCACAGACTAGGACTTTATTTATTTATTTATTTTTACTGTGGGGAAATAGTTTGGAAAAGAAGTGTTTGTGCCATGTATTAAATACCGAGCCAAAGAACAGAAAATAGAGAAGTGGATTTGAAATGAGAAAAACCTTACTAGAAATAATCATATCTTAGGCCCTTCTTTGTTGTGTGATGCTGGCCAAGTCGCTTAACCTCTCTGATTCTCAATCTTATTTGTAAAATGGGGATAATAGTTGCACGTATACCAAAGGGTTGTTGTGGGTTTCAATGTTATAATAAAGGTAAAAGTGCTCTGCAAACCTTAACGTGCTACATTAACCATGGTTATCATGATCATCATCATCCCATTGAAGCTCCTTGAATTTACTGTTCTCAAGGAGAAAAAGAAATTGCTGCTAGAGCTGTTCATTGGCCCTTGAAAAAGTATTTTTCTGTAGGGATGTGCTACTATGTAGGTGGAGCCAAATTAAGTTTTTGGCCAAAATATTGGATTAATTCTGCATTGTAGAGATATCTCAAGATTTTAAGGAAAATATATCTTAATGAAGAATAGATCATATTTTAACACATAGTTACATACATTTTCTGAATGGTTAACTTATTTAGGGAAATTACCAAATCATTGCTAAAAGACAATCAAAATATGTCCATAATATGATGTTACCATATACCATTTACAACTAATGAAGACATTTTGAAACAAAAATGATAAATATGTGTTAACCCTTACCTTTTCTTAATCTAAAAAAAATCATATTCTATTTCATTTTCCCCACTCTGGGCAGGTAGAAATACAGATCTTAGACATGCATCACTTCATAGATCACAATAGGACCAATTGTGCCTTTCCATCCACCACTCTCTGCTGACTATGCAAAAATACACTACTAAGGATCAAGTATTATTTGCTTAAATGTACTAGCACAGCAAGGACAACGGTAAACAAAGAAAGCTGCCATCATGATTTGATTGCTGTATCTAGGACACCCAGGAGAAAAGTGTGGATTTCATTGCTGTTGTTTAATACATACCTCATGATACTGTTGAAGTAAAGCTTTAATGCTGGATAAAGGGAAGGATGATGATAACAATAGAAAAGAATATGTTAAAATATGGTAAATTTGTGAAAATCTAGTGTTCCTAACATTGTTTTCCTATCAATGGATATGAAAAGGATATCGAGTTCAGCTCTTCTTATTTCGAGTCTAGTCTTCAATCCATTTCAAGTCTAGCTCAAATCCTTCAAAGTTTCCCACTCTTTGTAAATATATTCAAGTATTTTTAGGGATCCATTTAAAATATGTTCCCCATTGCTTCCTGACTATGTCATTTGATAGAAACTTGAACGTTCTTTATGTTGTGTGAGGAGACATTACAAATTCTTCAATTTCCCAGGTAGGATTTCGGTTTAGCAAATTGGATATTGAGTTGGTAACAATGCTTGAATTGCAGGTGACTAGAGGCAAATAAATTTCCAACAAGGATACTTAACTGGGAAATTAATTTCTTGACATAATTCAATAAGATCATTGACTTTTGATAAGTTTTACAGTACTTCCCTTACTAACTACTTGTCATCATAGGTGGGAATCACTGTTTTTTGCTCTTCCTTTTAATCTATATTGATTTAAATGAGTGACCTTGTACAATTTTATTTTACTTCTTCCCACCCCTCCAAAAAACAAAACATGATATGAAAAGTGGTTATAAAAATTCTTTCCAGCAACTGTTTTTAACTATTTTAAATTTGATTTATGTTCAAAATAAAATGACGAATTTTGATGCTTTATTCGGATTGTATAACTTGAGTGATGGCATTCGCTCAATACTCCACACCAAGTCTACAAGTGATTTTCCAGTATTCTATACTACATCTATTCTTCTACCATATTTATATCAGTCTTGTGATAAAAAACAGAGTGAAAATTAATCTGAAATATGCTTAACTTATCACAGTTCTGGGAAAACTTATAGTTTTTTAAAATTCTTTTTAAAAATAATATTTGAACCTGTGATTTTCTGAAAGATTGTTATAGTCACGTTTCCCCTTCTGATCTAGGGGAATAGGCCTCTATTTTCATGTCACAGATGTAAGATATGAAAAAGTGTATGTCCTAGAAGAAATAGTATATTGTTAGTCCTTATAAATATTGTTGTAAAAACAAAATCCCAAGTTGACTGTCTTGCGCAATTTGTGATTCAGCAGCAGTCACTAGGGTTTACAGCCAAGAATCTATTTCAAAACTGCAATGTTATCAGTAGATTGTCAAGTTTTTTTTTCTGACAACCTTGGGCCCTGATCACCCTGTCCTGCTTTCTGATATAATAACAAAAAGTATGTCTTTAGAGTTAAAAGATCTGATGTACATTCAGATGCAACTTTTTCTGGCTTCTGAAAGAAGCTTTTATCTCATAAAAATTATCATGGATTTTAATGAAAAGTGAAAAAAAGAAATAGGAAACAAAATAAAGGTTAAGAGGAGACTTTTCTTATTATGATAACTTTAACAGATAAAAATGTATAAGAATAGTCTCGCTGTTTTGTCTACCGGACATTCTATTGTGTTATTTACGTGGAAAATTAAATGAAGCTTGGAGATCAAAACAGATATTATGAATATTCTCGTTAGAAGATTCATTTCCAGAGGGGATGAAATAACACTCTCAGTTATATACTACATCAGAAGAAAAAGCTATCAATCTCATAAATTGGTAGATAGAAATCTGGAAAAAGAATATTGACAAAGATCAAACGATATCTCCTGCCTAATAGTAACTCTAATATAGACATTGAAAATCATATAAAAACAACTCTAAAGTTGAAAGAAAATAAAAGGAATATAAGATCAAAGTTTTGGATGTGGAATAGGTCTCAGAGGCCAGTTAGACTAAAATTTTCTTTTCATGTTATAAAACTGAAACTCATGGTTTGTAAATAACTTGTTTTACATTGTAAAGATTTAGGTATCAAGCAAGATTTTTCCAATGTGCTTTCCCAACTCATCAATTTGTTTTTTTTTATTTAATAATCTTTCATTATTTACTTAATAAGTACTTTATAACCGTCACCAGTTAGGAAGAATAAAAACAAGATTTTATGTCAAACTTTGAATTCTTGTTAAATATGATTAAGTATAAGCCAACTTAAAATTTAATGCAATAGTAACTAAACTACTCTATTTTCCTGAAAACTATATTCTATTTGCTTTTGTTTATTATAAATTTCATCAGAATTTTCTTTGTTTTCTTTTGTCACAATGTCCATCATATGATTACCCTTCCTGCTAAATAGAAGCAATTTCTTGAAATTAGCATGCATAATCAAGGGCAACCAAATTAAGATAGTAGCCATGTCTCAAAATGAAATCACTTATGCTGAACTTGTAGTTCACTGCTTCTAAAGATAAAGTGTTATATGCTTCATCAACCTTCTATAGTCACAAATGGTCCTAACCCATTAATTTTTCATGAGGTCTGAACTACAAGAAAAATGAAGAAATTTATTTAAGATCACACAACTTAGCCATGATGGAATATTGATTCTGCTCTCCCAGACACTAAAAAACATTTTTGAAACTTCTATAATGAAAATGTTAACATTCTAAGTAATAATCATATAAAGGATAGTTATTTCATCTAACATTGTTATATAAGTATGTATGAATTATCAATTGCAATGTCACAATCTAAGTTCAAAGAGTAAGACTAGTGAACATTCATAGGTATATTATATAAAAGATAAATAAATTAATTCTTGTAACTTGTATAAATTTTACAAATCACATAAATTTCTTTGTATCCAAAGAATATTTACAATATACATCACAACTTGCTGTGGATAAATATATTCACTTGTAAGTAAATAGTGCTTGATAATAAATCAATGAGTAGATCTATTCTGTCTACTTAGATTGTTTCAAATCTATTTTGTCCTTATTCCTAATCTTTCTTTACCTCCTTGCAGCCTTCAGCTCTGTTAAACAACTTCATTTCTTGAAAATCTCGTTAGTGTTTTTTAATGACCTTCTACCTCTCAGAACATTTTTTCATTATCTGTTGCTGGTTCCTCATCCAGTGAGAACCATTAACTGGGTAACCTAAAGGGATCTGACCTGACAAAGAGAAATTAAGGAAATGGAAGAAAATATGGATTTGGTTGTTAATAGCATTTACATATGCATATATATGTATATATATACACACACAGAAATTATATAATAAACATACATAAATAGTATTTATAATTTCAATGTTATTTACATATAAAGACAAATTTAAATGTATTTATAAAAATTTTCCGTTCCAAATTTTATCCCTCCCCTTTCTTCCTTCTTCCCTAAGACACTAAGCAATTTGATATGTTATGTAAGTGCAATCATGTGAAATATATTTCCTTATTTTTCATGTTGCAAAGAAGAAACATAAGAAAAGGGAAAAAAGCTATGAGAAAATCAAGAAAGTCAACACAGTATGTTTTCATCAACATTCAGACTTGATCATTTTTTTGTTTGTGAATATGAATACTATGCTTGCATCACAAGACTTTTCAATCTTGAGTCTTGGACAATTGTATTGGTGCGAAGAGATATGTCAATCATAACTGATCATCATACAATGCTGCTGAAATTATATACAATGTTTTCCTGGTTCTGCTCATTTCACTTTGTATCAGTTCATGCAAGGCTTACTAGATTTATGTTTTCTGAAATCCACCAACTCATGATTTCTTATACCACAAGAGTATTACATCACAATCACATATCACAACTTCCCCAGCTGATGAGCATCCCCTCATTTTCCAACCGTTTTGCTACCACTAAAAGTTACTATAAATACTTTATTCATGGAGATCCTCTTCTCTTTTTGTGATCTTTTTTGTAACAGAGAACGAGTAGTGGTATTGCTGGATGAAAAGCATATGCACTGTTTTATAGCCCAGTAGACATAATTTCAATAATAATTTTATAATGGTTGGATCAGGTCAAACCTCCACCAACAGTGCATTAATGTCCCAAATTTCCCAAATCTCCAATATTTATAATTTTCCTTTTCTGTCATATTACTCAATCTGTTAGATGAGAGGTGGTATCTTAGACTTGTTTTAATTTGCATATCTTTAATTAAATGTGATTTAGAGGTTCCAGTTCTGTAAGCCAAGATGGCAGAGTGATCAGTAACGGCTTTCTCTCTCCCCTTGTTGATCTTTATGAGCCCAGAGAATATGTCCCCAGGAATACCCTGGAAGAGTGCAAGCAGCTGAAGGGGTAAGCAGACTGTTAGTACCTGAGGCTAGGAAAATGTCTCAGGAGGAACCCTTCCTGTGGCTGAAGGGGACCAATGTAGGATCAGAGCTGTCCCAGACAACCTCACCTAAACAAAAAAGAAGATCCTGAGCCCCAGGGGGGTGAAGCCAGCAACTGCCAACATCAGGAGCCCAGGTGTGCCTCAGCACTCCAAGGGAATCAGGAAGACACTAGTACAAACAAGATAACAAACCCCTGAGCTTGCCTATGTTCTAGCTCAGCAGAGGAGACATCCTGTGGCCAGACCAACCCTCTGTCACACTCATTGAGCTATCTCCAGGGTAACTGTAGGGAAACTCTAAAAGATCTTACCTGCCCTGTGCTTTCTAACACCAGACAGCTCAGCACCAGTTAAGCTGCAGCATTTTCGTTTCTAGCTGAACGAACCACTGGCCACAACACACAAAACCTGAAGTTTTAGGCAGAAGAATTGTGGGACAGAGAGCCTTGTTACTCAGAAACAGAGATCTACTTAAAATGCCAGGAAAAGGGTGGTTATCATGAGTAAGAAGCAAAGAAGAAAAGACAGTAGAATCTTTCTGTGGGGACAAGGACCAAAACACAAATACCAAAGAGGTCAGCATTGATAAAGTATTCCCATCTGAATATTTTCATAATTTTTCATTTCAGAATTCATTTCATTTCAGAATTCATTTCATTTCAATATTTCATTTCAGAAGAAAATAAGAACTGAATTCAAGCACAAAGAGCTTTATTAGAAGAGCTCAGGAGGGACTTTAAAAGACAAATTAGTGAAACAGAAGAAAAACTGACCAATGACTTTAAAAATATGAAAAAAAATCACAGAATAATTTAAAAGGAAAATTGGACAAATGGAAAAGAAAGCACAAAACCTAATTGGAGAAAATAACTCCTTAAAGGAACAATTGAAAAGATGGAAAAGGAGATGAAAAAGTTAACTGAAGAAAACAATTTGATAAAAATTATAATCATACAAGTAGAAGCTGATGAATCTATGAGACATCAAGAATCAGTGAAACAAAACCTGAAGAATGAATAGATAGAAGAAAATATAAAATATCTAATTAGAAAAACAACTGACCTGGAAAATAGGTCCAGGAGAGAAAATCTAAAGACTATTGGTCTATCAGAAAGCCATGATGAGAAAAAGAGCCTAGACAATATCTCGCAAGAAATCATCAAGGAAAATTGTCCAGAAGTCCTAGATCTGGAGTGCACAATAACCATCGAAAGAACCCACCTTTCACCTGAAAGGGACTCAAAACTAACGACACTAAGGAATATCGGTGCCAAAGTACAGACCTATCAAGTGAAGAAGAAAACACTGCAGGCAGCCAGAAAGAAACAGTTCCAATTTCAAGGAGCTACAGTCAAGTTCACACATGAGTTTTCAGTTTCAATTTTAAAAGATCGAAGGAATTGGAATACGATGTCCCATAAGGCAAAGGAACTGGGACTACAACCAAGGATAAAATACCCAGCAAAGTTGAGCATAATATTAGAGCCAAAGAGATGGACATTCAATGAAATAAGGAATTTCCAGACCTTTGTGATGAAAAGGACAGAGTTAAATTGAAAATTGGAAATTCAAACATTAGTCTCAAGAGAGGCTTAAAAATGTAAACAGGGAGAAAAATACTTATTACTCAACATGAGCACACTATTTACATGCCTATAAGGAAAGATGTTACTTGTTAATCTTGAGAATTGTATAATTATTGTGAAATATAAGACGGATAGATAGGTATATGTGTGTGTGTATGTATGTATGTATGTATTTATGTATAGATAGACAGACAGATAGATAGATAGATAGATAGATAGATAGATAGATAGATAGATAGATAGATAGATAGATAGACAGATAGATAGATAGAGGGGGTGAGTATAAATTGAATGATATGATGATAAGACACGTTACTTAAGGGTGAAAAGGAATTGTAAAGGGAGATGTGAAAATCTGGAGGCAGAAAAAAGTAAAATCCATCACAGGAAGAAACATATATTACAATAGAGGGAAAGAGAGTAGAGAGATGAGCATTATTTGAGAGGTGCTCTCATCTGAATGGATTAAAGGAGAGTACAACAAACTCAGGGAAATATAGTAATATAACTATCTCTATAGGCAGTAGGAAGGGAAGAGGGAAAGAAAAGGGAGGGAAGGCTAAAATGGAGGGAAGAACTAGTAAGGGGAAAGGGGTTAAAGGGAAGAGGGACTGAAAGAAGGGAGGGAAGGCTGAGGGAGACAGTGGTCAAAAATTAAAACTATTGTGGAAGGGTAGGGAGAAGGGAGAGCTTAAAGCATAAACAAGGGTAAAAGGAATGGAGGGAAAAACACATATAGTAATCATAACTGTGAATGTGAATGGGATGAACTCTCCCTCAAAATGGAGAAAGATAGCAGAATGGATTAAAATCCATAATTCAACAATATGTTGTTTACAAGTAACACATTTGAAACAGAGACATGCACACAGAATAAAGGTATAAGGTTGGAGCAGAATATTTTGTGCTTCAGCTCATATACAAAAAGCAAAATTTGTATTCCTAATTTCATACAAAGCCAAAGAAAAAAATAGATTAAACCAAAAGAAATAAGGAAGAAAGCTGTATCCTGCTCAAAGGAACCTTAGACAACGAAGCAATTTCATTATCAAACATAAATGCTCCAAGTAGGATAGAGTACAAATTCTTAGAGGAGAAATTAGGAGAGTTATACGAAGAAACAAAGAGCAAAACTATGCTATTGAAGGACCTCAACCTCCCCCTCTGTGAAGTTTATAAATCTAACCTCAAAATAAACAAGATGTGAAGGAGGTGAATAAATCTCTGGATAAGGTGGACATGATAGATCTCTGGTGTAAACTGAAGAGGATAGAAAGGAATGTACCTTTGTCTCGTTCATACATGCCACATATACAAAATTTGAACATGTACTAGGCCATAACACCATCACAATCCAGTGGAGAAAGGCATAGGTCGTCAATACGTGCTTCTTAGATAATGATGCAATTAAAATTATATGTAATCAAAGGCCGAGGAAATATAACCCAAAAACTAATTGGAAACTAAACGATGCAATCCTAAACAGCATGTGTGTTAAACAACAAATTATAGAAACAATCAACAACCTCAATCAAGAGAATGACAATAATGAGACAACCTACTAAATGTTACAGGATATTTCAAAAGCAGTTCCTATGGGAAGTTTTATATCTTTGAATGCCAACATGGATAAAATCGAGAAAGGAGATCAATGAATTAGGCATGCAGCTGACAAAGACAGAAGAGGAACAAATTGACAATCACCAAGTAAATATTACCACTTCAACTGCTGTAAACTAAAGGAGAGATTAGTAAAATTGAAATTAAGCAAACTATTGTATTACTAAATAAAAGTAAGAGTTGATTTTATGAAAAAAACAGCAAAATTAATAAACCTTGGGTCAATTTGATTAAAAGAAAGAGAGAAGAAAACAAAATTACCAATATCAAAAATGAAAAGGGTAAACTAATCTGCAATGAGAAAGAAATTAAAACAAAAATTAGAAATTTTTTTACCCAAAAGTAAGCAAATCAATTGAAGAATTTAAATGAGATGGAAGCATATTTTTAAAAAATAAAATTGCCCAGATTAACAAAAGAGGAAGTTGAGTACATAAATAACCCCATCTCAGAAATGGAAATTGAACAAATCATCAATGATCTCCCTAGGAAAAAAAATCTACAGGGCCAGATGAATTTACAAGTGAATTATCTGAAACTTTAAAAGAACAGTTAATCCAAATACTATAGAGATCATTAGGGAAAATTGTCGAAGAAGGAGTCCTACCAAATTCTTTTTATGATACAAATGTGGTTCTTATACCTAAACCAGAAAGAGCCAAAATAGAGAAGGAAATTTATAGAACAATGTCTCTAATGAATAGAGACGCAAGTTTTTTTATTTATTTTTTGTTTTTTATTTATTTATTTAACTTTTAACATTCATTTGCACAAAATTTTGGGTTCCAAATTTTCTCCCCATTTGTTTCCTCCCCCATCCCAAAACACCGAGCATTCTCATTGCCCCTATCACCAATCTGACCTCTCTTCTATCATCCCTCCCTTCCCTTGTCCCCATCTTCTCTTTTGTCCTGTAGGGCCAGACAACTTTCTATACCCGATTACCTGTATTTCTTACTTCCTAGTAGCAAGAACAGTATGCGACAGTTGTCCCTAAAACTTTGAGTTCCAACTTCTCTTCATCCCTCCCTCCCCATCCATTCCCTTTGAGACGGCAAACAATTCAGTATAGGCCATATCTGTATAATTTTACAAATGACTTCCATGATAGTCGTGTTGTGTAAGACTAACTACATTTCCCTCCATTCTATACTGCCACTCATTGCTTTTATTTTCTCTTTTGATCCTGTCCCCCCCCCAAGAGTGCTGACGTAAAATTGCTCCCTCCTCCCATTGTCCTCCCTTTTATCATCCCCCCCACCTTGATTATCCCCTTGTCCCCCACTTTCCTGTATTGTAAGATAGGTTTTCATACCAAAATGAGTGTGCATTTTATTCCTTCCTTTAGTCAAATGTGATGAGAGTAAACTTCATGTTTTTCTCTCACCTCCCCTCTTTTTCCCTCCACTAAAAAGTCTTTTGCCCGCCTCTTTTATGAGAGATAATTTACCTCATTCCATTTTTCCCTTTCTCCTCCCAATATATTTCTCTCTCTCTGCTTAATTTCATTTTTTAAAGATATGATCCCATCCTATTCCATTCACTCTGTGCTGTGTGTGTGTGTGTGTGTGTGTGTGTGTGTAATCCCACCCACTACCCAGATACTGAAAAGTTTCAAGAGTTACAACTATTGTCTTTCCATGTAGGAATGTAAATAGTTCAACTTTAGTAAAGTCGCTTATCACTTCTCTTTGCTGTTTACCTTTTCATGCTTCTCTTCATTCTTGTGTTTGAAAGTCAGATTTTCTTTTCATCTCTGGTCTCTTCATCAAGAATGCTTGAAAGTCCTCGATTTCATTGAAAGAACATTTTTTCCCCTGAAGTATTATACTCAGTTTTGCTGGGTAGGTGATTCTTGGTTTTACTCCTAGTTCCTTTGATTTCTGGAATATCATATTGCACGCCCTTCTGTCCCTTCATGTAGAAGGTGCTAGATCTTGTGTTATCCTGATTGTATTTCCACAATACTTGAATTGTTTCTTTCTAGCTGCTTGCAATATTTTCTACTTGAACAGGGAACTCTGGAATTTGGCCACAATCTTCCCAGGAGTTTCTCTTTTTGGATCTCTTTCAGCAGGTGATCAGTGGATTCTTTCAATATTTTTTGCCCTCTAGTTCTACAATGTCAGGGCAGTTTTCCTTGATAATTTCATGAAAGATAATGTCTAGGCTTTCAGGTAGGCTCATCATTTTTAAATTGTCTCTCCTGGATCTGTTTTCCAGGTCAGTTGTTTTTTTCCAATGCGATATTTCACATTATCTTCCATTTTTTCATTCTTTTGGTTTTGTTTTGTGGTTTCTTGGTTTCTCATAAAGTCATTAGCCTCCGTCTGTTCCATTCTAATTTTTAAAGAACTATTTTCTCCAGTGAGCTTTTGAACCACCTTTTCCATTTGGCTAATTCTGCTTTTGAAAGCATTCTTCTCCTCATTGGCTTTTTGAACCTCTTTTGCCAATTGAGTTAGCCTATTTTTCAAGGTGTTATTTTCTTCAGCATGTTTTTGGGTCTCCTTTAGCAAGGTGTTGACCTGCTTTTCATGCTTTTCTTGCATCTCTCTCATTTCTCTTCCCAGTTTTTCCTCCACCTCTTTAACTTTATTTTCAAAATCCTTTTTGAGCTCTTCCATGGCCTGAGCCCATGGAATATTTATTCTGGATGTTTGGGATACAACTTGACTTCTGTGTCTTTCCCTGATGGTAAGCCTTGTTCTTCCTCACCTGAAAGGTTGGGAGGAGATATCTGTTCACCAAGAAAGTAACCTTCTGTGGTCTTATATTTTTTCCCTTTTCTGGGCATTTTCCCAGCCAGTGACTTGACTTCTGAGTGTCCTCTCCACCCGCACCCTGCCTCCAGATCCTCCCAGCCAGTGCTTGGGGTCTGAGATTCAAATGCTGCTTCCCAGCCTCACGGCTTTTGGTGGGGGCTTGGCTTCTATTCAGTGGGAGATTAAGTTCAGGTGCTCAGGTGGGGGCAGGACAGCCTCACAGGGCTCAGTTCCCTCAGGGAATTTATGTGGAGACCTTGAGCAATGGATCTGAGCTCCCACCTGCTTTGGGAGCCCCTGTCTGCTGCTGCCCCGCTGCTGTCTCCTGAGGGGGCCTGAGTTATGGGGACACCCCACTCCCCTCTCAGGGAGCCAAAAAGACCTTCTCACTGACCTTTGTGCTGGTGGATAGAGGGACCTGCGCTGCCACTGGAGATTCTGTCCCTGAAGCCTCCTCGGATCTGCTCCTCTCAGTGCTGTGTGGCCAAGGCAGGGCTGGGCTCTGCTCCAGGTCTGGTGCAGGATGTACCTTTCACATCAGTTTTTCAGATCTCTCTCAAAGAGAAATCTCCTCCAGTCCATTGATCTGTGGCTTCTGCAGCTCCAGAATTTGTAGGGAGTTCTTCTTTACAGGTATTTTATGGGCTGTGGGTTTGGAGCTAGCATATGTGTATCTTTCTACTCCAGCATCTTGGTTTCTTCCCCAAGATGCAAAATTTTAAATAAGATATTAGCAGAAAGAGTACAGTAGTTTATCATGAGTGCAATACATTATGATGAAGTAGAATTTCAACCAAGAATACCGAACTTGTTCAATATTAGAAAAACTATTAGTATTATTGGTCATATAAACAACAAAACTTACAGAAAGTACACTAGTATCTCAATAGATACAGAAAAAACTTTTGATAAAATACAACACCAATTCCTGTTGAAAACACTATAAAGCATAGGAATAAATTGAACTTTCCTTAAAATAATAAGGAGTTTCTACCTGAAACCATCAGCAAGCACTACATGCAGTGGGGACAGGCTAGATGTGTCTCCAGTAAGATCAGCAGGTGAAAAAAGGATGTTCATTATCAGCACTGTTATTCCATATGGTATTAGAAAACCTAGCTGTAGTGATAAGAGAGGAAAAAGAAATTGATGAAATTAAAATAGGCAAAGAAGGAACTACGTTATCACCCTTTGCAGATGATAAGATTGTATACTCAGAGAATCAAGAGAAAAATTACTTTATAAAATAAACAACTTTGGCAAAGTTGCAGATTGCGAAGCAAACTCACATAAATCACCTTCATTTCTATATATTACTAACAAAGCCCAACAGGAAGAGATAGAAAGGGAAATCCCATTTAGAGCTATAGTAAGCACTATACAATATCTGGCAGTCTATCTACCAAAACAAATCCAAGGACTATATGAACACAAATACAAAACATTTTTTGCACAAATGAGGTCAGAATTAAGTAAGTGGAAAAACATCAGGTGCTCGTGGCTAGACCAAGCTAATGTAATAAAAATGACAATTCTAACTAAATTATTTAACTTATTCTATTCCATACTAACAATACAACCAGATAACTGTTTTCTAGAGGTAGAAAAAGTAATATCAAAATTCATCTGAAAGAACAAAAGGTCCAGGCTGGAAGGGAACTAATGAAAAACAACACTAGGGAAGGTGGCCTACCTCTACCAGATCTCAGATTATATGATAAAGCAGCAATCATCAAAAGCACTTGGTACTGCCTACAAAACCAAGGGGCAGACCAGTGGAAAAGTTTAGGTACTCAACACAGTAGTTAATGACTATAGCAATCTACTGTTTGATAAACCCAAGAACGCCAACATCTCAAACAAGAACTCACAATTTGAAAAAAAATTGCTGGGAAAACTGGATGACAGTGTGGCAGAAACTAGGCATAGACCTGTGCCTGACACCCTACACACGAATAAAGTCCAAATGAGTACATGATCTAGATATAAAGATTGATATTATGGACAAACTGGATGAGAAAGGGATAGTGTATTTATCAGATTTATGGAGAAGGGAAGAATTTTTGACTAAAGAACAGATAGAAAGCATTATGAAGTGCAAGATGGATAATTTTGATTACATTAAACTGAAAAGTTTTTGCACAACTAAACCTAATGCAACCAAAATTCGGAAGGATGTAGTAAATTGGGAAAGAATTTTTACAGCTAATCTCGAGGATAAAGGCCTCATTTCTAGAATACATAGAGAATTGAGTCAAATGTACAACAATACAAGTCATTCCCCAATTGATAAATAGTCAAAGGATATGAACAGGTAATTTTCAGAGGAAGAAATTAAAAATATCTATAATCATATGAAAAAATGCTCTAATCACTTTTGATTAGAGAGATGCAAATCAAAACAACTCTGAGGTCCACATCACACCCATAAGACTGGCAAACATGACAGAACAGGAAAATGATAAATGTTGGAGAGGATGTGGGAGAGTTGGAACACTAATTCATTGTTGGTGGAGCTGTGAGCTCCTCCAGCCATTCCGGATAGCGGTTTGGAACTATGCCCAAAGGGCTACAAAAATGTGCATACCCACCAATATCTCTTCTAGGACTGTATCCCCAAGAGATCATAAAAATGGAAAAGGGTCCAACATGTACAAAAATATTTATAGTAGCACTCTTTGTAGTTGCCAAAAATGGGAAATCAAAGGGATGGCCATCAATTGAGGAATGGATGATTAAATTATGGTATATGAATGTAATGGAGTACTATTGCACCATAAGAAATAATGAACAAGAAGACTTCAGAGAGGCCTGGAAAGACTTATATGATCTGATGCTAAGCGAAAGAAGCAGAACCAAGAGAACTTTGTGCACAGCAATGACCACAGTATGCGAGAGGTTTTTTTCTGGTAGACTTGGATCATCACAACAATACAAAGACATTTAAAAAAAAAATCCCAATGGTCTTCTAAAGCAAAATGCCTTCCACATTCAGGGAAAGAACTGTGGATTTCAATCGCAGAATGTAGCAGATCATTGTGTGTGCGTGTGCTCGTGTTTGTGTGTTTGTGTGTGTGTATTATGTTTTGGTGTGTTATATGATTTCTCCCATTTATTTTAGTTCTTCTACACAACATGAGTATAATGAAAATGTATTCAATAGAAACGTATGTGTAGATCCTATATAGAATTGTATGCTGTCTTGGGCAAACAATTTTTATGGTAGTGATTGTAGAGCATTAAAAATAAATGAAATGAGTATATTAAAAAAGAAAGCCTCATGAAGTCCAAAATGAATAATTTTGGTTACGTTAAAATGAATATATTTTTTAAAAAAAGAAGACATTATGAATTCCAAAATGGATAATTTTGATTACGTTAAATTGAAAAGTTTTTGTACAAAGAGATCCAATGCAACAACGATTAGATGGGAAGTAGAAAACTGCGAAAGAATTTCTGAAACTAGTGTCTGTGGTAAAGGTCTCAGTTCTAAGATATATAGAGAAATGAGTCAAATGTATAAGAATACAAGTCATTCCCTCAAATGATATGAATAGCTAATTTTCAGAGGAACAAATTAAAGCTATGTATCATCATATTAAAAATGTTCTAAATCACTATTGCTTAGGGAAATGCAAATCAAAGCAACTCTGCGGTACCACATCACACATATCAGGTTAGGGAACATGACAAGACAGGACAATAACAAAAGTTGGAGAAGATGTGGGAGAGTTGGAAGCCTAATTCATTTTTGGTGGAGCTGTTAGCTGATCCAACCATTCTGGAGAGTAATTTTCAACAATGGCCAAAAGGCTACAAAAATATGCATATCCTTTTAACCGGCAGTGTAGCTCCTGGGACTCTATCCCAACCACATCATAGAAATGGGAAAGGGCCCCGCATTTTCAAAAATACTTATAGCAGCTCTTTTTGTGGCGGCCAAAAACTGGAAATCAAGGGGATGCCCATCAATTGCGAAGTGTGAAGATAGTGTAATACGATTGTGGTGTAAGAAATGATGAACAGGAAGACTTCAGAGAAGCCTGGAAAGACTTACATGATCTGACGCTGAGTGAAAGGAGCAGAACTGGGAGAATTTTGTACGCAGTAAGAACCACAGTGTGCGAGGAATTTTTCTGGTGGACTTAGTGATTCCTTGAAATTCATGGACTTAAAAATTTCTAATGGACTCTTAAGACAAAATGCTTTCCACATCCAGAGAAAGAACTATGGAATTGCATCACTGATAGAAACAGAGCATTTCCTATTGTATTATGTTTTGTTTTGTTTTATAGTTTATCCCATTCATTTTAATTTTTCTATGCAAAATGCATTTAATAGAAATATACGTGTAGAACCTCTATAGGATTGTACATCATCTCAGGAAGGGGGTAGGAAGGGAAGGAGAAGGAGGGGGGAGTGGAAAAAATCTAAGATATATGGAAATGTTTGTCGAACATTGAAAATAAATAAAAAATAATTCAGTTGGAAAACAATGTGATTT
This sequence comes from Notamacropus eugenii, assembly GCF_028372415.1. NCBI lineage: Eukaryota > Metazoa > Chordata > Mammalia > Diprotodontia > Macropodidae > Notamacropus > Notamacropus eugenii. The sequence goes on from NC_092878.1 coordinate 112,458,191, forward strand.
AGAAAAATTTTATATGCCTCTTAATAGTTTTGATTTCTTTTTTCTTTGTTGCTATTTATTTATTTATTTTCAGTCTTCCACAGTCGCTACCATACAACCTAGATTTGTTCATTATCTCCCTCGCCCCAACTCCCCTCTACATGCCCAAAATGACATAAAATTTTATATAGATTCTACACATACATTCCAATTAAATACATTTTCACCATAGTCATGTTGTGCAGAAGAAATAAAATGAATGGGAGAAATCATATAACAAACCAAAAAGTAATACAAAAGAAAATTATCTGCTACCATCTGTGAATGAATTCCATAGTACTTTCCCTGGATGTGGAAGGCATTTTGCCTTAAAAGACCATTGGCCATTTTTTAAATACTTGCATTGTAATGAAGTTCTAAGTCTATGAGAAAAAGTCCTTGCATACTGTGATTGTTGCTGTGTACAAAATTCTCCTGGTTCTGCTCCTTTCTCTCAGCATCAGATCATATAAGTCTTCTCAGGCCTCTCTGAAGTCTTCCTGTTCGTCATTTGTTATAGCGCAATAGTATTCCATTACATTCACACACCAAAATTTGAGATCTGGTAGATCTAGGCCACCTTCCATAGCATTTCTTTTCACTGGTTCCCTTGTTATTCTGGACCTGTTGTTCTTCCAGAAGAATTTGGATATTATTTTTTCCAGCTCTACAATAATTATTAGATAGTTTGATTGGTATGGCACTAAATAAGTAAATTACTTTAGGTAGAATTCTCATATTTCTTATATTATATTGGCCTACTGACGAGTGACTGAGGTTTTTCCCCTTACTTAGATCTAATTTTATTTGTGTGAAAAGTGTGTTGTAATTGTGATCATATAGTCCCTGCATTTGTTTTGTCAGGTAGACTCCCAAATATTTTATAGTGTCTACCCTAGCGTTAAATGGGATTTCTCTTTCTATCTCTTGCTGTTGCGCTTTGTTTGTAATATATAGACATGCAAAATATTTGTGTGGTTTTATTTTGAAACCTGCAATTTTGTCAAAGTCGTTTATTATTTCGAATAGCTTTTTACTTGAATCTCTGGGATTCTCTAAGTATATCATCATATCATCTGCAAAGAGTGAAAACTTCATTTCTTCTTTGAGTATTCTAATTCCTTCAATATCTTTATTTTCTCTAATTGCTACAGCTAACATTTCTACTACCATATTGAGTAATAATGGTGATGATGGACATCCTTGTTTCACCTCCGATCTTACTGGGAATGCATCTAACTTACTTTCATTGCATATCACGCTTGTGAAGGTTTTAGATAGATACTGCTTATTAATTAATGGAAAGTTCCTTTTATTCCCATACTCTCCAGTGTTTATAATAGGAATAAGTGTTGTATTTTTTAAAAACATTTTTCAGCATCTGTTGAGATAATCATATGTGTTCTGTTAGGTTTTTTGTTGATATTACCAAAAATGCTAATAATTTTTCTAATAGTGAACTAGCCCTGCATTCCTGGTACGAATCCTACCTGATCATAATGTATTATTCTCATGATAAATTGCTGTATTATTTTGGTTAAAATCGTATTTAGAATTTAGTATCTATATTCATTAGAGAAATTGGCCTATAATTTTCTTTCTTTGTTTTGTCTCTCCTTAATTTAGGTATCAAAAAATTATTTGTATCATAAAAAGATTTTAGGAGGACTCTTTCTTCCCCAGTTTTCCAAATACTCCATATAGTATTGGACTTAACTATTCTTTAAATGTTTGATAGAATTCAATTCCAAATTCATCTAGCCCTGGAAATTTTTCCTAGAGAGCTCATGGATGTTCAATTTCTTTTTCTGAGATGGGAATGTTAAAGTATTCATCTTCCTCTTCTGTTAATCTGGGCAATTTATATACATATATATTTTTAAATAATCATCCATCTCATTTAAATTGTGGAATTTATGGGCATAAAGTTGGGGAAAGTAATTTCTAATTATTATTTTAATTTTCTCCTCATTGGAGGTGAGTTCACGCCTTTTGTTTTTGATTTTTGTAATTTGGTTTTCTTCTTTTGTTAAATCAAATTGACCAATTGTTTATCAATTTTGTTGGGTTTTTTTAATAAAACTATCTCTTTGTTGTATTTGTTAGTTCAATAGTTTTCTTAATTTCTATTTTATTAATCTCTCCTTTGGTTTCCAGTATTTCTAATTTGGTAATTAATTTTGATTTCTTCACCTTGAAACTTCCTGTTTACATCCTTTGCCCGTTTGTCAATTGGCAAATATATTGTAATCTTCTGTATTCTTACTCAGTTCTCTCTACAACTGAGAAATGTGGCCTTTAGAACTCACATTTATTGCAAAAATATTGTTTCCCAGTTTTCCATTTTCCTTCTCACCATGAATGCATTGGTTGTATTTCTACGTTTTTTTTTTTATTTGTAAGTATACCAATTAGCTAATTAGTGAAATTAACTACTTTTATCATATTGCTCTCTGTCTCTTATTGGATAATAAATTCATGTCTTTTCCTTAGATCTGACAGGTAACCTATTTCTTGCCTTCCTCATTTCCTAATGATATTACCTTCTATATCTAAGCCATGTACGCTTTTTAACTTTTTATTAGGACATAGTGTAAGGTGTTGATCTACATCTAGTTTCTGCAATATTGTTTTCCGTTTTGTTTTCTAGCTGGTTTACTCAAATAGTGATTTCTTATTTCAGAAGCAGGAGTCTTTGGTTTTCTCAAACAGTATTTTTGTATTGTCATTTATTGCTATATCTTCTGTAACTCTTTATTCCGTTGATCAAACTCTCAGTTCCTTAATCAGCACCAGATAATTTTGATGATTGTCACTTTATCAAATATAGTTGGAGATGATGTATGCCCAAGTACTTATCATTGCATTTTTTTCATTAATTCCCTTGATTTTTTTTGAACTTTGTTTTTCCAGATGAATTTTGTTATTATTTTTTTCTAACTCAACAAAATTATTTTTGATAGTTTTGTATGGCTGTGAGTAAGTAAATTAATTTAAGTAAAGTTGTCATTTTTATTACATTGGCTTAGCCTACCCATGAAAAACTGATTTTCCCAGTTGCTTAGATCTGACTTTACATGTCTGGAAAGTGTCTCCTTTATTTGTATTTATACGGTTACTAGATTATTTTCTGTTTTAGTAGGTAGATTCCCAAATATTTTATTTTGTCTACAGCATTTTTCAATGGATTTTCTCTTTCTATCTCTTGCTCCTTGACTTTGTTATTAACATATAGAAATACTGATGATTCATTGGAATTTATTTTGTATCTTTAAACTTTGCTGAACTTCTAGATTATCTCAAGTAATTTTTAGTTGTTTCTTGAGATTCTCTAAGTATAGCATCATATCATCAATAAAGTGTGATAGTTTTGCTTTCTGATTGCCTCTTATTCTTCCAATCCTTTTTTATTCTCTTATGTCTAAATTTAGTATTGAGTAATAGTGATGATGATGTGCTTCCATTTTTCCCCCTGAAGTTATTCGGAAGGCTTCTAGCTTATCCCCATTGCAGGTAATTCTTGCTAATGGTTTTAAGTAGTTACTATATATCATTTTATGGAAATTTCCATTTATTTATTATTTATTAAAACATACTCTCTAGTGTTTTTAAAAAGAAAGCATGCCATATTTTGTCAAAAGCTTTTTCTGCATCCATTGAGATAATATGATTTCAGAGTGGTGTTCGCCTTTACCCAAGTGAGACAGACTTTCTCAGAATTCTCTCTACATTTTCTCGGGATGCAACCTTGTTTCATCCTATCATTTTGTGTACGCTATCAGTTCAGATTTTATGTTGAGGTTTTATTTGAAGTTGGTTTGAGAAAAAGTTAGGGAGAGCATATATGACTTCATGGCTTTTCTCTGCATTTTGATTCCAACTCTGAAAACATTCATTTATTAAACATTTACTCTGTGCCATGATATCATACTGAGTTTAGAAATATTATCTCATTTTATATTTACAACAACACTTGGTGGGGGGGGGGGGAGGTAGTTCTCTATTTTACAATTGAAGAAAATGAAACAATCAGAGTTTGAATAATTTGTCTTGATAAACACAGCCTGAAGTCCAATTTTAACTAATGTCTGGCAGAATCTATGCCTACGATTCTATCCACTGAGCCACCTAGGTGGGTCTTGCCAGGCCTAGAGGCCTGAGGGCTACCCGAGTATTACCTTACCTCTATTGGAGGTCTTCGGCTGGCCAAACCGGATGCTCGTATGAGAGAAAGGACGTTCCAGAGTTGAACAAGGGTTGAGCTTTATTTCAGGGTCTAGTTACAAGTGCAGGGGAATTCTTCCTTAGGAGGGAGAGAGAAAGATCTCCCAAGGAGGCAAAGCTCTTACAATAAGAGATTGGAAGTAGAAGTGTAAGTGGGGAGAGAGGGGGAGGGGAGAGAAGAAAGAGGAAAAGCGGAGCCTTGTGTCCTCACACGTGGCCCCTCTGCCCAAGAGCGCTTTCAGGCTTTCCTGATCCTACTTAAGCTCTCCAGCCGTATAGTTTGCGTCTGAATACCATTCTGTTAGATAACAATAGTGTGCCCAGATCCGGGACAATCTCGAGGGCGGGGAGAGCTCTCTCCCATCACGTCTCTCACGGGAAGAGGCGGAAATACACGAGATAGCTCGGTTCACCTCGATTCCCAGTCGTTTTCCTGGGGGGCCTCGTGAGAACTCTAAGATTTAGAAGTTCCCACCTTTACCCGCCCAAGACTGTCCACATGGAATTGAGCTTCCATCCCCAGCAGGGTCTGCTTCTCTTCTTCCTCTATACTCTTTGAGTTGCTCATCTCATCATTTAGTCATTTAATTTTAATCTCTTTACTGATGATTTCCATATAAATTTATCCATCTCTAACACCTTTGCTCACCTCTGGTTGAACGACTAAAAACTGAATCAATTATCTGGCCATTTGGTCTTCATGTTATAATGATGCAGAGCACATGGAAACAATAAATTTTATTTTTAGTTATTTGCTTTTTAAATAGTATTTATTTTTCCAGTTACATGTAAAGTCTTATTTAAAAGCATTTATATGGAACTTTGAAATAATAAAAATATCCCTCCTATCTTTTCCCTCCCTAAGAAAACAATTTGATTGATTAAGTAAGTGCAATCTTGCAAAACATTATTGCCAAATTATATATGATGGAAAGAAGAAACAGAACAAAAGTAAAAAGCCACAAAATATAAAAGTTTGAATAGTATATTTTGATCCACATTCAGACTCTATCAAATCTTTCTTTGGGTATGGATAGCATTTTTCCCATGAATCTTTTCTATCTTGAGTCTTGGATCATTGTATTGCTGAGAAGAACTAAGTCAATCATAGTTGATCATCACACAGTGTTGGTGACACACAAATACACACACACACACACACACACATATATATATATATATACACATATATGTAATTTGTATATATCTAAAGATATATACATATCTGTATTTAAAGTAAAAATCTATTTTATATTATTTAAATAATCCATATTTATCTTTTTATATATGTTTGCAGGTAAGAGACACAATCAATATTCATGTGTATGTCTGTCTATATAATTTGTACCCGTGTGTGTGTGTGTACAGTCTGTTTATAGCTATGTACTTGATATATGATTATCTAATGAGTATAGGTCATATATTACATATATGAGTATATGTCTTCTCTATATTTTGTGTGTATTTCTATGTCTATAACTATAGCTCTATCATCTCTATATCTAAATATCCCTATGTCTGCTTAGTAGAAGTGGACTCTGGAGATAATAAGTGATTTTCTTAGGGTCTATATGTTTTAAAAATGAGATCTGAACTCCAAGATTCCTATCTTCCAGTTCTCAGATCTATGATCTCTAGAAGAAAATGTTGAAAAAATTTTTTAAAGTAAATGGTGAGCCCAAAGGAAAGAGCTTAAAGGAGAACTTAAGAATATGACACCATATTTGTTTTGCTTTCTCTCCAACTGTACTAATCCATTTCTTCTCTAACAGAGAATTCAGTTGAATCCCTCTTCAACCTCCCTGGGACAGAAATAAGCAAGGAAGCAAGTTGATTCACTCTTTTTTCTAAATCAAATTGACCAAAGATTTATCAATTTTATTTTTTTTATAAAGCCTACTCCTAGTTTTACTTATTAGTTCAATAGTTTTCTTAACTTTAATTTTATTAATTTCTTCTTTGGTTTTCAGTATTTCTAATTTAGTATTTACTTGAGGATTGCATATTTGTTATTTTTCGAGTTTTTTTTAGCTACATGCCCAATTTGTTGATCTCTTTTTCTATTTTATTCATGTAGGCATTCAAAGATATAAAACTTTCCCTAAGAATGGCTTTGGCAATATCCCATACAATTTGATAGGTTGTCTCATTATTGTCATTCTCATGAATGAAGTTGTTGACTGTTTCTATAATTTGTTGTTTAACCCTCTCATTCTTTTGCATTAAATTGCTTATTTTAGAGTTAGGTTGTGGTTTATGTTTCCATGACATTTGATTACATAGAAGTTTTATTGCTCTATGATCTGAGAAGGGCGCATTGACAATCTTTGCCTTTATCTGCTGGATTTGAGATTTTTATGACCTAGTACATGGTCGGTTTTTGTATATGTGCCGTATACTGCTGAGAAAAAGGTATATTCCTTTCTATTCCCATTCAATTTTCTCCAGATATCTATCATATCTACCTTATCCAGAGTACTATTCACCTCCTTAACTTCTTTCCTGTTTATTTTGAGGTTAAATTTATCAAGTTCAGAGAGGGGGAGGTTGAGGTCTCCAACTACTATAGTTTTACTGTCTATTTATTCCTGTAACTCCCTTAACTAAGAATTTGGATGCTATACCACTTGGATCAGATATGCTGAGTAATGAAATTGCTTCATTGCCTATGGTGCCTTCTCACAGGATATAGTTTACTTCCTTATCTCTTTTGATTAGATCTATTCCTGCTTTGGCTTTCTCTGAGATTAAGATTGCTATGGCTGCTTTTTTTGAACCAATTGAAACACAATAAATTCTGCTCCAACCTTTTAACTTTGTTCTATCAATATCTCCCCTTTTCCAATGTGTTTCTTGTAAACAACATATTCATAGATTATGGGTTTTTATCCATTCTGATATCTCTCCCCATTTTATGGGAGAGCTCCTCCCATTCACATTCACAGTTATGATGACTATTTGTGTCTTTTCATCCATTTCATCCATCAGCTTCCCCTTTTTTATGCTTTTAATTCACCCTTCAACCTTCCCCTCACGAATAGAGTTTTAATTTTTTACCACTGTCTTGTTCAGTCTTCCCTCCCTTCTATTAGCCACCCTCCATTTTAATCCCTATTCCCTTATTACAATTTCCCTGCCTTTTTAGCCTACCCTGCCTTTTCTTTCCCACTTCCCCTCCTATTGCCTATAGAGGTAGTTGTATTTCTATACTTAACTGAGTTCGTTTTACCCTCCTTGAATCCAAACAGATGAGAGTACCTCACAAACAGTACTCATCTTCCGCCCCTCTTTTCCTCTATTGTATTATATTTCTGTGCCACTTCCTGTGATGGAATTTATTTTTTTTCTGCCTCCTCCCTTTGATATATCCCATTACACTCCTTTCACACCCTTAAATCACATTTGTTATCATCACATCATTTAATGTGTACCCACTCTCTCTATCTATGTATATCCCTTTTCCATTTCATAACAAATATACAATCCTCGGAAGTCAAGATGGTGGAGCAGAAAATTGCATATATTCTAGCACTTCCCTCACAGCCCACAAAATACCTGGAAAAAATGACTCTCAAAAAATTCTAGAGCAGCAGAAGCCACAGATCAGCAGAATGAAAGAGGTTTCCAGCCAAAGGTAACCTGAAAGGCTTTCCTGAAAGGAAAGTTCTATCTCACAGGACTCTGAGATGACCAGAGCCCAACCACAGCCATGTGACACTGGGAGGAACAGGACCTGAACAGACCTTCTGGGGAAGAGTTCTCAGCAGGGAGGTTCCCAGATCCTTGAACCCACAAGTGACAAATAAAAGTCCAAAGGTCAGTGTGAGAAGGCTTTCCCAGATGGTCAAGAGGGGAAGGGAGTTCCTCTAGCAATAGCCGCAGGTGATGGTAGCAACTGCAGCAGGTTGCAAGCAGCTACAGTGCCTGGGAAGCTACCTGGGTCCATTGTCAAGGCAGTTCAGCTTAAAGCCTCTGGTGGCAGGGAGCTGCTGATCTAAACCTCAACCCTGAGTGAGGGACTCACCTCCCACCCAAAGCCCCAGGGAATCCAGCAGCTGAGTAAAATCTCAGCTTTAAACATGGTACTGAGCTCTCCTTCACCAGCAGAGGAGAGGGCCAACAGGCAGAGCTTTCCGTTATGACCCGGCTTCTTGGCTACATCGATGTCACAGATTTCAGCTTTGTGGCTGCTGCCCTCTGCATCATTTTCAATCCCCTTTTCTGGAACGTGGTTGCAAGATGGGAATACAGAACACGCAAGCTGAACCGGGCCTTTGGGTCTCCCTATGTTGCATGTTCCTGTCTGGGCATCATTGTCCTGCTGCTGAACTTCCTCAGGTCTCACTGCTTTACCCAGGCCATGCTGAGGCAGCCGAAGATGGAAGGCTTGGACTGCACAGGGGCCTACTATGTAGGCCTCTTCATCCTGGGAGTTGGCAACATCTTTGTGCTCTCTAGCTTTAATGCCCTTGGATTCATTGGGACTTATCTAGGTGATTACTTTGGAATCTTGAAGGAAGCAAGAGTGACAACGTTTCCATTTAATGTCTTGGACAATTCCATGTATTGAGGGAGCACAGCCAACTACCTGGGGTGGTCAATAATGAATGCCAGCCCTACAGGCCTCCTGCTGACCGTCGTTGTAGCTCTCACCTACGCAGTTGCCATTTTATATGAAGAGCCTTTCACTGAGAAGATCTACCAGCAAAAATCTTCGAATCCGAAGTCAAAGAAGAATAAATAAATTCTGGCAGGATGTGTTGGAGAATGGGTGGTAGAAGGAGTCGGGTTGGCTGCATTGCTGGAAGCCAAGCTCTGTCGTCTACATGTGTTGGATAATTTCAGCTGAAATGCTTGGTGACCTCTTGGGTACTCCAGCCCCTCTCCACCCCACCAGGGACTCAGAGTGGTAACATAAAGTGCCTTTTAAAACTGCCTCCTGGGGGCTAGGGGCTGGGGGAGTACACCACTGGGTACGTGCCCTCACCCACCCACCCCCAACTTCCCAATTCAATAATAAAATAATAACCTAATTCATAAAAAACAAAACAAAACAAAACAAACATGGTACTGGGAAGAGGAGGGGCAATTGGACCACACTCTTGACAAACGATTCAGAAGTCAAGTAACTGGCTGGGAAAATGCCCAAAAAAGGGGGGTGAGAGACTATAGAAGGTTACTTTCTTGGTGAACATGTGTTTCCTCTCAACCTTTTGGATAAGGAAGAACAAGGTATTCTGCCACAGCAAGTCAAGGCCTCTGCCTCCTGTGCATTTAAAGTGAACTTAAACTGGGATCAGGCAATAGAAGAGCTTTCAAAGCAAGTTAGCTGCTTGCTAAAGGAGAATGAAAAAATGCTGAGGAAAATAACACCTTTAAGAAGAGGATAACTCAATTGGAAAAAGAGGTCCACAAAGCCAAAGAGGAGAAGGAGGCTTTAAAAAGCAAAATTAGCCAAATGGAGGAGAAGGTTCAAAAACTCACTGAACAAAATAGTTCGTTGAAAGAGAGAACTGAGTTCAGGGAACTGAATGACTATGAGATAAACCAAAGAGTTAAAAAATAAAACCAAAAGTTTGAAAAAATACAAAATAATGTGAAACATCTCATTTGAAAAACAGCTGATCTGGAAAATAGACCTGGGAGAAACAATTTAAAAGTTATAGGATTACCTGAAAGCCATGATCAAAAAAAGAACCTAGACATTATCCTCCATGAAACTATCAAGGAAAACTATCCCGATATTCTAGAACCAGAGGGCAAAGTAAATATTGAAAGAATCCGCAAAACACCTCCTGAAAGAGACCTGAAAAGAGAAACTCCTAGGAATATTGTGGCCAAATTTCAGAGTTCACAAGTCAAGGAAAAAATATTGCAAGATGCTAGAAAGAAAGAATTCAAGTATTGTGGAAACACAATCAGGATAACACAGGATCTGGAAGCTTCAACATTAAGGGACTGAAAGGTTTAGAATAGGATATTTCAACAGTCGAAGAAACTGAGATTAAAACCAAGAATCGCCTACCCAGCAAAACTGAGTATAATACTTCAAGGGAATAAGTAATAATTCGATCATGTAGAGGACTTTCAAGCATTCAGGATGAAAATACCAGAACTGAAGAGAAAGTTTCACTTTCAAACACAAGAATCAAGAGAAACATGAAAAGGTAAACAGGAAAGAGAAATCATAAAAGACTTTCTAAAGCTGAACTGTATACATTCTTACATGGAAAGATAATATTTGTAACTCTTGAGACTTTTATAAATATTTGGGTAGGTGGAGGGGTTGTACATACATACACACACACACACACACTCATAGACAGAGAGTACAGTTTGAGTTGAATCAGAAGTTATGATATCCACAAAAAAAAAAATAGAACCTGAGGGATGAGGGAGGAAAATACAGGGATGAGAATGGGAGAAATGAAATGGACAGGCTATAACTCATAAAAGAGATAAGAAAAGTCTTGTTCAGTGGAGGAGAAAAAGGGGAAGGGGAGAGGGGAAAAGTGAAACTTACTTTCTTCACGTATGACTTAAGGAGGGAATAACATACTCACTAAATTTGGTATGAAAATCTATCTTATACTCCAGGAAAGTAGGGGAGTAGGTGACAAGTGCAATGAAGGGAATGACAGAAGGGAGGGCAAATGGGAGAAGAGGGTAACTAGAAATAAACACTTTTTGGAAGGGCGAAGGTTAAATGAGCGAATAAAAAAGGAGGGGAAGATAGAGTAGGATAGAGGGCAATATTATTAGTGTCACATAACATGATTATTATGGAAGTCTTTTGCAAAATGACACATTTTTAGTCTGTATTGAATTGCTTGCCTTCTCAGTGCAAATGGTTAGGGAGGCAGGGAGAGAAGTTGGAATTCAAAGTATTAGAAACAAATGTTGAGAATTAATATTGCCTATAACAGGGAATAAAAAAATACAGGTAATGGGGTATAAAAATTTATCTTGCCCTACAAGAAAAGGGAGAAGATGGGGATAGGGGAAGGATAGGGTGTGATAGAAGGGAGGGTACATTGAGGGAAGGGGTAATCAGAGTGCAAGGTATTATGGGGTGGGGACAAGGAAGAGAAGTGGAGAAAAATTGCACATGTTACAAAGTGATGTAAAATCAACTAGCATTAAATCAATTAACTGAATTAATTACTGAGACTAAATCAGAGACATCTTTAGTTAGAGGAAAAGTAATTTTGTCTGTTTCCTAGAGGCAGGTAACCTTGGGTAACATTTGGCATTGATGCAAAAGTTAAGGTTTTAATGGTAAATTTGATTTTATGATTGTCATTTAATCAATAACTAGAACATGTTTAGAAAGACATGTAAGCCACTTAAGACTTGCCTCCAAAGATGTCCCTTAACCAATGTGAAATTATAGTCATATCTGCAACCTGGTTATTGGAACTTGGTATTTTAAGATGCTATGGGACTATTAACTGACTGTTCTTCTGAGTCTAACTCCAGGTATGGACAGTCAGAAAGGCAGTCTGAGCTTGATGCCAGTAAACTTTTGAGATGCTGGTATGAACTGAAAAAGGTGATTTCATGGGAAGGATGGGAGAGCGGCTGTTCTGCCTGAGCTGTAGTTGGATTCTCCTGACTCACTTTCCCCACTGACACCTGGCAGACTTCAAGCCTCACTGAATGTAAACTGACAATTTACTCCTGCCTAGAACTGACATGAAGTTGGGGAGATATTTTCCCCTTGTAATGTCCCTACTAGTAGTGGCAATTTCCTATAGTGAAAAGGTTTGTAAGCTTAAAACTGGATCTATTAAATTATAGATTTTTGGTAAGGGAATATCCGAGATTAAGTCTGAAATTAAGCTATTCGGTTTAGGGCTTTAGATCAACAACAAGTTACGGTCCTTTAATTCTTAGTAATTGTGTGGAGACCATTAGATCAAGGGCTTGTGAAGTTAGCATACGAAGTCATTACTTGTGTCTCAGTTGGTTAATGTTAAAAATAATTCGTTTGTGGTCTATATTGCAAATGCTTTAAAAGAATTATCACCTGACCAAAAGTTGGAACTGTTTTATGTGATATGAACTGTGTTAAAATGAAAAATAAATAAATATACAATTCTAAAGATTAACAAGCATCTCCTTCCCTTACAGTGATGGAAACAGTTTGCTCATATTGCGTAACACCACTTTTTTCCATGTTTATCATTTTATGCTTCTCTTGAGACCTGTGTTTGAAGATTAAGTTTTCTGTTGAGTTCTGGCCTTTTCGTCAGGAAGTTCTGGAAATGCTTTATTTTGCTGAATATCCATCTCGTTGCCTGAAATATTTTGATCAACTTTGCTGGGTAATTAATCTTTGATTTTAGTCCCAACTCCTTTGCCTTATGGATTATGTATTCCAATTCCTTCCAGCTTTTAATATAGAAGCTCCAAGGTCCTGTGTGATCCTGAATGTAACTCCTCAGTATTTGAATGGTCTCTTTCTGGCTGCCTACAGGATTTTCTCCCTTGATAGTTCTGGAATTTGGCAACCATATCCCTTGGTCTTTTTAATTTGATGTCCTTCTGAGGAGGTGAGAGGTGGATTCTTTCAATGGTTATTGTGATGTCTGGATCTAGGACTTCTGGGCAATTTTCCTTGATGATTTCTTGGATGATATGGTCCAGGCTGTTTTTTTTTTGCATCATGATTTTATGGTAGACCAAAAATCTTTGGATTTTCTCTCCTGGATCTATTTTCCACGTCTTTTGTTTTTCTAATTAGATATTTTATATTTTCTTCTATCTTTTCATTCTTTAGATTCTGTTCGACTGATTCTTGATTTCTAATAGATTCATTAACTTCTACTTGGTCGATTCTATTTTTCATCAAATTGTTTTCTTCAGTTAACTTTTGCATCTCCTTTTGTTGGATCCCTTTCACCTAGACAAGGGTCTTGCTACCCAAGGAATGAGACGGGAGGCAGGATGTAAGGCAACTCTCTTTATTCAGCTGAGAATCAGGGTTTATAAAGGCTGTAACCACAATCACATGCAGGCTGAGCTCATTCCATTACGTCGCCATCTCATGACTTACCCACGTTCTTGCACCCAAAGTAAGTAACGAAGCTTATCTTGCTCCTGAAGCTAGTTCCTGAGTTCCCAGACCCAGCTGCAACTTTTCTGCAGAGAACGTCAGTATCTGCAGGAACATCAGGTTCCAGGGTCATGGAGAGCTTCTGCCAGGGTTTGAGTAAGCACAAATCCCACGGGAACAGGCTTTGCCTCAGCTATGGCCTTGATTACGGACTTGCACTCCCCTTAGCCCTCTACATCTTTTTCCATCTGTTCAATTGTTCATTTTAAGGAGTCACTCTCATCAGTTAGATTTTGTACTTCCTTTTCCATTAGTCCAATTTTTCTTTTTAAGGAGCTGTTTTCTTCTGTGAATTCTGTTTTCATATTTTTAAAATCATTGATCATTTTTTCTTCTATTTCTCTAATTTGAGATTCAAAATCATTCCAGAGCTCTTCCAAGAAGGCTTTTTATTCTTCCAACCAGTTCATATTCCCTTCTGAAGTTTGAAGTGGGAGTACAGTCTCAATGCTGACCTCTTTGATATTTGTGTTTTGGTCCTTGTCCCCATAGAGAGATTCTATCACCTTTTCATTTCTACTTTCCTTTTTACTCATGATATTAACCCTTTTCCTGCCTTTGACGTAGATCTGTGTGTCTGTGGCAAAGGGAACTCTGTCCCACAGTTCTTATGCCTAAAAGTTGAAGCTTTATGTGTTTTGGCCTCTGATTTTTCATCTAGAAGTTAAATGCTACACCTTGCCTGGTGCTGAGCTGGCAGGTGTTTGAAAGGGAAGGTCAGTTAGGTCTTTTATGGTTTCCCCGCAATTACTCTGGAGGTAGCATGTTAAGTGTGGAGGAGGGGTGGTCTGGACACTGGAGGCTCCTCTGCTGAGGTTGACCATAGGCAAGCTCAGCTTTCTACGCTAGTGCCTCCCGGATTCCAGTGGGGTGCTGAGGCACACCTGGGTTCCTGAAGTTGGCAGTTACTGGCTTCAGCCCTCTGGGGTTCAGTATCTTCACCTGGTTTCTTGAGGTGTGACTGTGTGGGAGAATTCTGATCCTGCCCTGGTCTCCTTTGGGCACAGCAAGAGGAACCCTCCTTAGAGACTTTTCTACCCTCTCATGCTGAGAGTCTGTTTGCCCCTTCTGCTGTTCCCACTGTTCCAGGTTTTGTTTTGTTTTTTCCAGGGAAATAATCTCTGTGTTGTTCAAGGTCAACGAGAGTAGGGAGATAGCAGTTACTGATCACTCTGCCATCTTGGCTCCAGGGAACTGGAAAATCAAGTTGGTTCATTCCCGTCTACTAAACTTTTAAATCCCAGTGAGGAGGTGGTTTGTAGTGGGGACTGAGAGAAAACAAAGAAAGATTCTGTTATTGTAACCTCTAGTCACCTTTCTGCTAAAATATATGATCTTTGGTTTCGTCTGCTGGTCATCTAGGAAATTAATTCTATCCCCAAAAGGAAGGGTCCAGGTGAATGATCATCACCCAACTCACAGTGAAGTAGGGTACCTGTAATACTATTTTGAAGCAATGCTTGACCAGTTTTGAATCAATAGTGGTGTTTTCCACAGTGTTATAATAGAAGGATAAAAGGAAATCAGATAGCTTTTGAACAGAATGAAAGCTGTTTTAAAAAGGTTTTTTTGCTTTGTTTTCTTTTGTTTTTTTTTATATTAGTTCAAGAAATCTCAACATATTTGCATTTAAAAAGCACAATCCAACATTTAGGGAGAGATTATTCAGGATAAAACTGGTCACTAATGTAAGATAGGAATATTTTCAACTGGTAGCAATGACCTGAGATTGGAATCTGTTCTAACTCCTTCATTTTACCCCTCCCCCCAAATCATTGATATAACTTGCCTAAAGTCATAGAGGAAGTAGTAGAATTTGAACTTGAATGCATGTCTTCTGAATGCAAATCCAGTTGAAATTCAAAGGCAAGACTTAATAGCATATCACCAAATACCAAATCCAGTGTTCCTTTCAGTGTAACCTCCTATGTTACCTTTAATCTTGCTTTTTTGTTATAGTGTGTGACAGAGTTGTGGCCTAGTCATAGGATTACTCTCCTAGTTAAATATTCTCATTCAACTAAAGTGATGACTCCAAGCAAAATGTCTACTAAGAAGACTTAATGTCTACTGATCAGAACACTCCTCTGAGTAGAAACAGTTAACTTCTAAATGAGAATGAAAGTTGAGAAAAAATGTGCTTGGAAGCAGTGGAGCAGAAAAGGAGTGGTCAATTTTCAGGGATTTGGTGTATAGCACTTCATTTGCTTTACTTGGTCAGACAGAAACATCAAGAATCTTTTCACGAAAATAATGGATAAATTCAGAAGCTGCTAAGTGACCAAGCAGAACTCCAAAAGGTTTACCATTAGAAAGGTTTATCATCATCCATCTCTAAGAAGGCAACATTTACCCACATCAAAAATAAAGTACAATTGAAACTTAGAGAGAGATGAAAGATTCTTGACTCATTAAGAATGCAGTTAAATTCACCTTTATGCTGATAGTAACAATGGAAAACATTTTTTGATGGTTTTAAGATTCTTCATGGGATAAAGGTATATATTTCAACTACTCAGTGCAGATGGGCTGTATTGATTAGTGAGAAGGACATGATCCTGGAGAAATGAGCTGAGAATTTTCACAGTGTTCTTAAAAGACCATCACCAAGCAATATTGAGAATTTATCTCAGGTTAATTTCAAACCCTCCCTAAACAAATTTCCAATTGGACAAGAAGTTTTGAATGCCACCAGGCTCCTTTCCAGTGTCAAATCATCACCAGGTACTGATTCTGTTGTGGTTGAGATTTAGAGAGTGGAGTGTCCATTGCTCATACAAAAGCAGAAAGAATTTTTATGGGTTATCAGAAGTTCAAGGATACCTTCATTTACCATCTCTATAAAGGTAAAGGAAATAGATTATTCTGTGACAATCATCGGGCAGGGGAAGGGGGGAACTTTCATTAATCACTGCTGGCAAGATTTTTTTCAGAATCTTCCTTAGGCTAACCTTTAACTTGGAAGATGGTCATCTACATGAGAGCTTGTGTGGCTTCAGAAATGAAAAAGAAATGGTTGATACAGTGTTTGTTGCCCATCAACTCCAGAAGAAATTCCAAGAGGAGAACAGAGGTTTGTATACGTTGTGTGTAGCTCTCACTGAGGCCTTTCATATTGTCAGTCACAAAGGTTTATGGAAAATTATATCAAAATTTGGTTGCCAGGGTTGATCAATATTGTACTTCCAATTCTTGCCAGGGTTTTGGATAAGGGATGATGCTCTCACACTTTCCTGGTCACCGATCGAGTAAAACAAAGCTGTGTGTTTTTCCCTGTGATATTTAACATACTAACTTCAGCCACGTTGTCAAACATCTTCAATGATGACAAACAGCATCAAGGTCATCTAAGTCACTGTTCACAATTCTTCAGTTTTAAAAGTCCAAAAAACAACATCAAAGTGAAGGGAATGTTGGTGAATGATGATTTGTTTGCAGATGACTGGTGTACTAAATGCAGCCTCTGAAGCAGAGATGCAACAACTTATGGATTGATTTTCTGCTTCTTGTGTTTATTTTGGCCTGAAATTAACACCAGAAGAATACTGGTGGTCCCTCTTCCAGCACTACACCATCCATGTGTGAAACCATTGGTTACAACTAAGTGATTGGTTTTGAATTTTTTGGATAAGTTCACTTATGCCTGGCAGTATATTTTCCAGGGATGTGTACAATGATAATGAGGTAGAAGCATCCATAACCAGAACTTGCTCAGTGTTTGAGAAGCTCTGAAAGAAAATGTGAGAGAGAAGAGGTATTATGCTGATTACCAAACTGAAGATCTACAGAGCTTTTGTGCTGACCTTGTTGTTGTATGCCTGTGAAACATGAACAGTCTACCAGTGCCATGCCAGGAAACTGAATCACTTCCATTTGAATTATTTTTAGGAAGATTCTGAAAATCACCTGGCGGCATAAAATACCAGATACTGCAGACTTTCCTCACACTAAACTGCCAAACATTCAAACTCTCCTGCAAAGAGTACAACTCTGAAAAGTTGAGTAGTTCGAATGCCAAATGTATGCATGCCTAAAAGACTATTTTAGGGAAAACTCACACAGTGAAAGCACTCACACAGTGGATAAAAATGTGATAGGACATGCTCAAGGTATCTCTGAAGAACTTTGGAATTAATGGTGTGACCTGGGAGACAATGGCATAGAATAGCTCAGCATGGTGTGCTCTCATCAGAGAAGGGCTGTGCTCTCTGCTCTGCAAAGCAAAATTGATGTAGGTCAAAGTAATGAGAGATGCCCAGATTTAGAGAATCCACCCCAAATGTTCACATCGCCTACTTGTGCCCAAACTGTGGTAGAGCATTCTGAGCTCGTATTGGTGTGATCAACCACAGTCAAACTCACTGTAACTTGACTTTAACATACTGTTTTCATTTTAGTCCTCCTCAAGAATGACAGAAAATAGCCATCATAAATAATTTGTGTGTTTAATAAAAAATATATGAATATGACACTATTTTTAATAAGAGGCAAAATTAAAGTATTACAAAGTAGAGTCACATGAAAATATCAAATCAATTTAAAAAGTAAAAAAATGCATTGTCCTCTCTTTTCATATGCCATCTCTCTTCATATTTTATGTGGAAACAAGAGATAACAGTTTTTTCCCTGTGGTATCTGATACATATAAGGATAGTCTATAATTTAATTTTAAAAATAACCATATGACAGTGAAGTATAGAAACTAAATATATATTACATTTCTATATTCCTATCAAATATCTATATGTCTAGCTTGAAATGAAGCAATTTCTAAACTTCTAAGTAGATTATGATTGTTGTTTTCTTTTTCTTATTTCTCACACATGGGGTTAAGTGGAAAATCATGTCTGCAGAAAAGCTTTGCCATTGTGTTACTTTCTTGACCTTCTTTTACAACAGTTTTCCCATATTGTTGTGAAAATTGGTGTCTGTAAACTCCTACTGAAAATCGCTCAGTGATAGGTGACATAATATCCATATCCTTGACTGTGTTTTCTGTTTTGCTGAAAGAGAATGTATATGAAAATTTTATGATTAGAAATCTAATTTCTTGGCATATCAATTCGTTTCTATTCACTCACTGATTCCTTTACTCAGTTGTCATCTAGTATGTGACTACTATGTCAGATGCACTGTATTTATTCATAGAAGAAATACAAATGTGATGATTCAAACAAAACCCTTTTCTACCACAGTCTGAAAGATATCCCACAGCTGCATATCAAAGTATTTTAAAACATAAGGAAAATGAATTCTTTTCTTTTTCAATTTTCCAATTTTCAAAAACTAAAAAGGATTTTTAATTTTATCTCTTTGCACATTTATTCTCATAGGATAGAAAGATGTCCATACAGACAGAGGAATGATCTCCAAGCCAAAAGGCTGAGATTCAAGTTCTAACTTTAACATTTTCTTCCTATGTGGCTCTGGGAAAGTTTCAAGTAAACTCATATTACCCTAGTCACCTTTCTGGGAAGTAGCAATTTCTGAGTGATTGTCAATATGGATAGGTAGAAGGAGTTCCCTATATGAGTAAAATTACACATCCTAGCCCTATCCCCCAAATGGTAGATAGGATAAAAAAAAATCAATCAAGGCCTTTGCATTTTCCTATATTCTTTTCTACATTCTCAGTACTATGTTCACCTTACATACTTGCAATATTCCACACGTTCTCCTGGGTACTAGCAATCATACTGACTTTCTGCCTATTATCCCTTGCCCACTCCACATGACTAATACATTTTTTTTCATTCTGCCATCCCTTGTACTGATAGTGTCTTTTATTCCTTCTATTTAAAGTTTCTAATTGTCAATGTTTTGCAGCCTACTCATACCCATCATGTACCTATATACTGGCCTCTCTGTGATAATCATTTTCAGTTTTTCAGGGACTTGTATTTGATACCTCACAGCTATGCACTTGGTGATCTAGAAAAGCATAAAAAATCTGGAATTGTTTTCGTGGGAGTAGATATTCAGCATTAAGGAAGTTTTGCAATTCCCTAAGAGAAATTCATCCTTTTTTCTTTCCCTCTTCTTTTCAAATACTGAGCGCAACTCATTGTTCACTTGTAAGGTCTGTCAGTAGATAGACATAATGATAGACAAACTCTGTAAACGTGCATGTCTATCATCATTCCAGAGTGGAAGAACAACTGCGTCCAATGGCATCAGATGCCATTACTTATTTCTCAAAGTAAGGAAAAATCTATTTAACACTTAAAAATCAATCATTTCAATGGCTGGCTTTTTAATCTATCTTTCCATTCATTTGTTTTGTTTTGTTTTTATTTTCTCTGTGTAAACCATGAAGTTAATATATGCAAAAGTAGAATAGGCTTGACCAAAGTCGAGTCCTGTTGCATCCGTTTCTTTTTCCCTTCCTTTTCCCTGATTTCACATTCTATGAAGAATGAGACAAGGGGTCATTTCATATGTATAGAAATACCTACACTTTCTAGCTTATTTCATGGCTATGTCCCATAGCAACTATTCAAACTAGTCCACAATACCTTTTCTTGCACAAGGACATGAAAGGCCATATTTCACTCTCTGATGTTGTGAAATTTAGATGATGTTAAAAATAAGATGGATTTTCTTCTTTTTCCAATGAGCTTGCCCAAAGGCAATGAGATGTATTAGATGACCTCTAAAATGTCCTCCCAGGCCTATGAATCTATGATTTTAATATTTGTCTAAGGTGACATTCTTTAATCCCTTCTACTCTTCTCTATACATATTTCATAGTACAACTATTGATATTATTTTGTATTTCTTTGATATAATTTTGTATGCCTTTATTCAGCACTTGTCTTTCTGGTACTTTAGTGTATTTTTGGTTTGATACAATTTAGAACCCTTGGGCATGTCTTTTTGAACATTTTTCATTTCCCTTTTATGGCCTTTCTATTACTGCAACACATTTTTTTCAGTTTAACACTTCTGATTCTCACCCAAAGCTTAATCTATTGAAATTCAGTCCTTCTTATTCATTCTCCTTTTTTGATCTCATTTTATCCTTGACTACAATAAAGTGAGGCTAAATTTTGGGAGTGTTTTATGATCAAATGCACTTACTTTTCTTTCTTTTTTACTTAAATTTTGTTTATTTTGTTTATTAATTTTTTATTACTTTTCAGTTAATGTAATAAAATGAGCATTTCCGTAACATAGAATATGTATATTATGTTATGGAAATGCTTGCTTATACATATATGTGTATGAGTTATATTTATATATTTATACGTATGTATACGTATGACATATATATGTATACATATACATATATATGTATGGCTTATACATATATATGTATGACTTATACACATATACATATATGACATATATATACTCATACATATATCTATGACTACACATGAAAATGCAAAACTATTATGTGCAACTTGCTAGTCCATTAAGATACCTCATAGTTATCGTGTAAATTTTTTGTTTTTCCCTTTTTTCTTCCTCTTCCCTCGATTGCTACCATCAGATACAAATATGTATATGTACACATGTAAAATCCGGCTTTGCAAACGTCTATTTATCAATTCTCTGGAAGCAGATAGCAACTTCCTCCACACTTCCTTTATAGTTACTTTTTCAGAGAGTCAAATATACAAAACTACTTACTCAAAATTAATCTTAAGGCAATCATTCAGACTTTTGTAGGGCAGGAATTTTTTTTTTGCCACACTGGACAAACAATAAGTATTAAGACATAATTTTGGTAGTACTGAAATTGTATTGATCCCTTAGTGAATTCATTATCCACTGTCAAATCATTAGATGTTTTGTTATTTGTGGTTTGCAATTTTGAGGCCTTATCTTTTTGAAATTTATTTATTTTAATTTTAAACAGAAACTTTCACAAAATTTTGAGTTTGAATTTTCTCCCCATTTCTTCCCCCCGACTACCCCAAGACAGCTTGCATTCTGATTACCCCTCTCCCAATCCGCCCTCCTTCCTATCACACCCCTCCCTTCTCTCACCCCTTTCCCCTCTATTTTCTTATAGGGTTGAATAAATTTCTATACCGCGTTGCCTGTATATCTTATTTATCAGTTGCATTAACATTTTTTAAACTTTGAGTTTTATCTACTTTCCCTTCCTCCCTCCCTACTCATCCCCACTGAGAAGGCAAACAATCCAACATAGATAATACATGTATAATTATGCAAAACACTTCTGTAATAGGCATATTGTGAAAGACTAACTATATTTCTCTCCATCCTATCCCGCCCCCGCATTTATTCTGTTTTCTCTTTTGACTCTGTCCCTACTCAAAACAGTTTACTTCTAATTACTCCCTCCTCCTATTTACCCTCCCTTCTATCATTCCCCCACCATCCCCTTGCTTAGCCCCTTCCCTTCTACTTTCCTGAAGTGTAAGAGAAAGTTTCATTCCAAATTGAATGTGCATATTATTCCCTTCTTAAGCCCAATATAATGAGAGTAAGGTTCCTTCTTTCACTCTCATCTTTCCCCTTTTCATCTCCATTGGAAAAGTTTTTTCTTGCCCCTTTTAAGTGAGATAATTTATCCCATTCTATTTCTCCCCATCTCCATGCAATATATTCTTCTCTTAATTTTACTTTTTGTTAGATGTCATCACTACCTATTCAATTCACCCTGTGCCCTCAGTCTACCTGGATATAATCTGCCAACTACCCAAATACTGAGAAAATTTGAAGAGTTACAAATATTATCTTTCCATATAGGAATGTAAACTGTCCAACTTTGATAAATCCTTTACATTTTCTCCTTTTCCATTTACCATTTTCATGCTTCTCTTCAATCTTGTGTTTGAAAGTCAAATTTTCTGTTCATCTCTGCTCATTTCAACAAGAACTCTTGAAAGTCTTTTATTTCATTGAATGACAATATTTTCCCCTGAAGTGTTATACTCAATTTTCATGACCCTTGGTTTTAATCCTAGCTTCTTTGACCTCTGGAAATCAAATTCCAAGCCCTGAGGTCCTTTAATGTAGAAGATGCGAGATCATGTGTTATCCTGATTATGTTTCCCCAACACTTGCATTATTTCTTTCTGGCTTCTTGCAATATTTTCTCTTTGACCTGCGAGCTTTGGAATTTGGCTACAATATTCCTAGAAGTTTTCCTTTTGGAATCTCTTTCAGGAGATGATCAGCACATCCTTTCAATATGTATTTTACCCTCTCATTCTAGAAATTCAGGGCAGGTTTCCTTGGTAATAACCTGAAAGATTATGTCTAGGCTCTTTTTTGCTCGTGGCTCTCAGGAAGTCAAATAAGTTTTAAAATGTCTCTCCTGGATATATTTTCCAGGTCAGTTGTTTTTCCAAAGAGATATTTCAAATTTTCTTCTTTTTTTCATTCCTTTGGTTGTGTTTTATAGTTTCTTGATTTTTCCTAGTCGTTAGCTTCCCTCTGTTCCATTCTAATCTTCAAGGAATTATTTTCTTCAGTGAACTTTTCGACCTCCTTTTCTCTCTGAACAATTCAGTTTTTTAGGGTATTTTTCTCCTCGTTGACATTTTGGATCTGTTTTGAGTTAGTCTGTTTTTAAAGTGTTATTTTCTTAGCCTTTTTTGGGTCTCCTTTAATAAGCAGTTGACTTTTTTTTGGTGATTTTCTTGCATCACTCGCATTTCTCTTCCCAATTTTTGCTTTGGTTCTTTTACTTGATTTTAAAAATCCCTTTTGAGCCCTTCCATGAACTAAGACCAATTATTTTTTTTTTTCTTGGAGGCATTGGATGTAGGACCTTGGTCTTTTTTGTTTTCTGTTTGTATACTTTGGTCTCTCTCGTCACCAAAGTGAGATTCTGTAGTCTGATCATTTGTTCTCTTTTTTACTTATTTTCTCTGATATTTACTTGACTTTTGAGCTCTTGTCAAGGTAGTTCTCTGCTTCCAGTGGAAATGGTCTACTGTCAGGTGCTCGATCCCCCCATAATCTGTGGGTCTAGAGTCTCTGCATCTTCTGCTGCCCCTGCCTCTACTGCTACTGCAGGTTTCTCCTTCAGAGGTTCCTCCATACCCTCTGGTGCCTTGGGGTTGAGGTGAGACAACTCTACTCTCTCCCACTGATCCCACAGGTTTTTCCCATTGACCTTCCTATTTTTCCTCAATATTTTGGAGTTGTGAGGTCTAGAATATTTTACAGGTAATTTAAATCCTGTCCCCCCAAGGCTTTCTCAGGTGCCATTTTTGCTGGTATGGCCCACACTGGACTGCACTCTGCTCTCAATGTGGCACAATAGACACTTCCTGGTGACATTTCAGGCTGTTTTGGGCTGGAGATTTGCTTCAGTCCATCATTGTGTGAGTTCTTTAACTCCAGAAATTGTTCTCAAACATTTTTACAGGTATTTGAAGAAATTTGGGGTGGGAGAGCTGAGCACTAACAAATCCTTGCTGTTACACTGCCATCTTTGCTCCACCACCAAAAACATTTATTTTTCTTCCAAAAATGTCACTGGATAATTAAAACATTTGAAATTAACTCCTGTATCATGGACTGGTATATAATATAGGAATTAAAAATGTTGTCAGAGATGTATCTCCTAATCATAGACACAAATTTGTCAATAAACTCTGCTGGTAAAGACATGGATAGGAGCTTGAGGGTAAAACTGTCTATACCTTTTACAAATTCACTATTCTCCCACTCTCTTTTTCAGTACCTCTGAATCATATTATACTAGCTCCCTTGAACTGAAAGGATAATGTCACTAGACGGTGAGCCATAGTATCATATATTTGCAAAAAAGTACTACAAAATCATATCTACTAGGTCATTTAAATCTTTATCCAGCAATCATCAGTGAAATTAGTGAATCACTTGCTCTAATCTTTCTGTGCAAACAAGCTATGTTCTAATAATTTTTGTTCTCTCAATAATGCTACTTATTAAATCTACTTAAAAATATTCCAGAGTGATTGAGGTTATAGCAAGATGACACAGTTTAAGTTTCTAACTGTGAATTCACTAGAGATGATTCTGGTCTTTTTACTTTTGAAAATGTCCAAAGTCTTCCCATTGTAACCAAGGATAATCTTGGCTGTAAAATACACTATTTGATGGTACTAGTTGCTAACCCACTGAAATAGTGAATGCAATAGCTCAGAAAATACATAATGAGACCAGCAGCATGTCACTATTTCCTCATCTGTAAAGAAACACACACGTCTGTATATATATTTGTGCATTTGTGCATGTTGCATTTTAAATTTAATACAAAAAATAGATAGTTCTATTAATTTTATCATTCCTTAATGTTTTGATACATTAATTTAATTAAATTTTGAAACTTTTACAAGCATGAGTTGAAAATTTTCCTCTTCTGTCATGCCTTTCACTCCTCTTCACGAGGGCAAAAATAAGTTGCTATTGATTATACATATGAACTCATGAAAAAAACTCATTTCTTTATTGCGTGTCCATCCTTCTTTGCCAAAAAAGACCATGCCATCAGAGAAATAATGAAATGACTTGCACTTGACTATATTTTGAGTGAGGGTGGGCTGTGCAGGTCACCAGCCTCAGTTCTTCTCCAGAACCAACTGAATCCAGAGACCAGATATTCATCAGCATGACTGGAAATGACCCAGCATGAGGCAATTGTGGTTAAGTGACTTGCACAAGGTCACACAGCTAGTGAGTGTCATGTGTCAGGTGAGATTTGAACTCAGGTCCTCCTGACTCCTGCACTGGTGCTCTATTCACTGCACCAACTAGTTGCCCCTTATTTCTTTATTAAACAGGTCATTAAAGAAAAAGAAAACAAAATAAAACAGCAAAGATAAAATTATGAAAGTATTCTTCACTCTGTCATTTTATACTGTTTTGGATCATTGTCTTGATTAGAGATAAATATTTTAGAGCTGATCATCATTACAATATTGCTGTTATATTGTTCAATGATCTCTTGGTTCTTCTCGTTTCATTTTGCTTGCCTTTATATGTTTTCCCAGTTTACTTTTTCCTGAAACCATTTTACTGATCAGCAATAGAATTGCATCAAAATTAAATACAACAATATATTTAGCCATTTTCCTACTGATTAAATTTTCCTTGATTTCTAATATTTTGCTACCTCAAAAGGAGCAGTTATAGCTATTTTCGTACAGGTAATTTAACTTTCTTTTTTCTCTTTGGGATACAAAACTAGTACGGGTATTGCTGTGCCAAAGGGTATTCAGTGTCTTATAACCTTTTGGCCTTTGTTTCAGACCTTTCTCCAGAATGGTTAAATTAGTTCCAAACTCCACCAGGAGTGATTGAGTATTCCATTTTCCCCCATAAATCCTCCAATATTTGTTATTTTCCTTTTATGTCTGATTAACCAATCTGATATATGAGGTAGTATCACAGATTTGTTTTAATTAATATTTATGTAATCAGTAGAGATTTAAAGCATTTTATATGACTATTGTAACTTTGATTTTTTCTAAAACCTGCATTATAATATCATTTGAAAGTCTATCAGTTGTTAAATGGATCTTAGTTTTATAAATTTGACTCAGTTCTTTGTATTTCTTGAGATATGTCATTAACAGAGAAAATTATATATTTTCCCCCTCCCTAGTTTCCCTTTTCCTTTTTAATTTTGACTGCAATAGTTTTGTTTGTGAAAAGCCATGTTAATTTCATCAACAATGTCTGTTTTACTAGACATGATACTTTTTCTCTTGTTTGATATTAACTCCTCCTTATCCGTAGATCTGAGAGGACCATTTTCCACATTTACCTGATTTATGGTATTTCAGTCAATCCCTAGTTTCTGCAAAACTGGTTTCTCATTTTCTCTATAAGTTTTGGCAAATGTTGAGATTTTTCTTCAAAAGCTGAAAATTTGGTTTTGTTAATTAGATTAATGTGGTCATTTTCTACATAGTATTATTTACATAACTTATTATGTTGATCTACTACTCTGTTTCTTACCCAGTATCAGATTGCTTTGATGTTTATTGCTTTGCAATACTGTTTGGTATCTGAAACTGCTTTGCCCCCTTCCTTTAAATATTTTTTCATTGATTTCCTTGATATTTTTGAAATCTTGTTCTTCAAGATGAATTGTGTTAAAAAATTTTTGCAGCTCTATAAATTAACTTGTTGGTAGTATGATTGTGATGCAACTAAATAAGTAAAGTAACTCATGTAGAAGAATAAATTTTATTGTAATTGCTTGACCTGCCCATGAATTACTACCAATTTTCAAATTGTTTTGACTTGTTGAATGGAAATTGTATACAGTTGTATACATCTAATTCCTGGGTTTGTCTTGGCAGGCAGATTCCCAAAGAATTTTATATTTCATGTAAGTATTTTAAATGGGATTTCTATTATTAAAATCATTTCTTTTTAAATCAAAATATTTCATTTTTTTTCAGTGTTCTACAATCACTTCCATATATCTTAGATTTTTCCCATCTTCCCCCTGTTTCCACCCTTCTATCCCCACTTTCTCCCTGAGATGGCATACAATTTAATACAGGTTCTACACATACATTCCTGTTAGATACATTTACACTTTAGTCATGTTGCTGAGAAGATTTACAATGTATGGGAGAAATCATAAAACAAAGCATAATACAATAATACAAAAGATTGCATAATTCTTTCTCTGGAAGTGGAAGGCATTTTGCCTCGAGTCCATTCCCCATGGTTTTTTAAGGCAAAATGTCTTCCACATCCAGAGAAAGAACTATGAAATTCAGTCGCAGAATGTAACAGATCATTTTGGTTTGTATTAGGTTTTGTTTTGTTTTATGATTTCTTCCATTCATTTTAACTTTTCTATGCAACATGATTAAGGTAAAAATGTATTTCATAAGAATGTAGGCATAGAACCTATATACAATTGTGTGCCATTTCGGGGAGCAAGGAGAAGGGGAAGGAATGGGAGAGAGGGGAAAAATCTAAGTTATATGGAAGTGATTATAGAACACCAAAAACAAATAAAATAATAATAATAATAATAATAATAAATTTTTAAAAAGAGTCCATTGGGAATTTTTAAAATCTTTGCGTTGCAATGAAGTCTACCAGAAAAATTCCTTGCACATTGTAGTTGTTGCTGTGTGAAAAGTTTTCCTAGTTCTGCTGCTTTCACTTAACGTCAATTCATATAAGTCTTTCCAGGAGTCTCTGAAGTCTTCCTGTTCATCATTTCTTATAGTACAATAGTATTTCATTACATTCATATACCACAGTTTATTCAGCCATTTCCCTATTGATGGGGATATATTGGATTTCCAGTTTTGGCCACCACAAAGGTCCCATTTTCTACATGTGGGACCCTTTTCCATTTCCATGATCTCTAAGGAATACAGTCCTAGAAACAGTATTGCTGGATCAAAGAGTATACACATTTTTGTAGCCCTTTGGCATAGGTGAAAATTGTTCTCCAGAATGTTTGGATCAACTCACAGCTGCACCAACAAGGAATTAGTGTTCCGACTCTCCCATATCTTGTCCAACATTTCTCATCTTTCTGTTTTTATCATGTTCACTAATCTGATAGGTGTGAGGTAGTTTCTCAGAGTTGTTTTGATTGCATCTCTCTAATCAGTAGTGATTTAGAACATTTTTTCATATGGTTATAGATAGCTTTAATTTCTTCCTATGAAAATTGCTTGTTCATATTATTTAATCATTTGTAAACTGAGGAATGACTTGTATTTTTGTACATTTCAGGCAGTTCTACATATATTTTGGAAATGAGGTCTTTATCATAGACACTAGTTGAAAAAATTCTTTTCCAGTTTTCTGCTCCCCTCCCAATTTTGATTGCATTGGTTTGTTTGTGAAAAAAAAAACTTCTCAGTTTAATGCAATCAAAATTATCCATTTTGAACTTCATAATGTTTTCCATCCCTTGTTTACTCAAAAATTTCTCCATTAACCATAAATAATCTCTACTGACGCTATTGCTTACTCCACTAGGTTTTTTTTTTTTTTTATAGTATCAATCTTTTTTACCTCTATCATGAACCCACTTGGACTTTATTCTTGTGTACAGTCTCAGGCATTGGTCTATGCGCAGTTTCGGCCACACTGTTATCTAGTTTTCCCAGCAATTTTTGTGGAATAGTCAGTCCTTATCCCACAAGCTGTGGTCCTTCCGCTTATCAAACAGTAGACTGAAATGATTGTTGACTACTGTGATTTGAGTACCTAACCTATTCCACTAATCTATCCCTCTATTTCTTAGACAAGACCAAGTGGTTTTGATGATTATTATTTAATAATAGGGTATGAGATCTGGTAGGGCTATACCACCATCATTAGCATTTCTTTTCATTAGTTCCCTTTATATTCTGAACTTTTCCTTCTTCCACATGAATTTGGATATTATTTTGTATAGCTTTAGTTATCTGATAATTATCTGATAATTTGATTTATATGGCACTGAAGAAGTAAATTAATTCAGGAATAATTACCATTTTTATTATATTGCCTTGACCTACCCAGGAGCAACTGTTTTTCCACTTATTTAGATCTCACTTTAGTTGTGCCACAAGTGTTTTGTAATTATGTTCATATAGTCCCTGGGTCAGTTTGGCAGGTAGACTCCCAAATATTTTAAAGTGTCTACCTTATCGTTAAATGGGATTTCTCTTTCTATCTCTTGCTGTTTGAGTTTGTTTGTAATATATAGAAATGCAGATGATATTGTGAGTTTATTTTGGAACCTGCAAATTTGCCAAAGTTGTTTATTGTTTCAAGTAGTTTTTTGGGTTATTCTCTAGGAATCCCCAACGACATCATCACATCATCTGCAAGGAGTGGTAAGATAGCTTCTTCTATGCCTATTCTAATTCCTCCAATTCTTTTTTTCATCTCTTATTGCTACAGCTAATGTTTCTAGTAACACACTGAATAATAGTGGTGATAATGGACATCCTTGTTTCACCCCTGATCTTAGTGGAAATGCATCTAGCTTATCATCATTGCATATAATGCTTGCTGAAGGTGTTAGGTAGATACTGCATATTTTTAAAATTTTATTTTATTTGTTTTCAGTGTTCTACAATCACTTCCACATATCTTAGATTTTTTTCCTCCCTTCTCCTTTCCTCCTATTTTTCCTTGTATTTCCTCCCTCAGGGAGACAGCATACAATTTTATATAGGTTCTACATATACATTCCTATTAAATACCTTTTCACCATGTCATGTTGCACAGAAGAATCAAAATCAATGCGAAAAATCATAAAGCAAAGCAAAAGTAATACCAAAGAAAGTGATATGCTACATTCTGTAACTGAACTGAATAGTTCTTTCTCTGGATGTGGAAGGCATTTTGCCTTAAAAGACCGTTGGGAATGTTTTAAGTCCTTGTACTACAATGAAATTCTAAGTGTACCAGAAAAAATCCTCCCACACTGTGGTTGTTGCTATTTACAAAGTTCTCTTAGTACGGCTCCTTTCCCTCAGCATCAGATAAAATAAATCTTTCCAGGCCTCGCTGAAGTATTCCTGTTCATCATTTCTTACAGCACAATAGTATTCCACTACATTCATGTACCACAGTTTATTCAGCCATTCCCCAATTGATGATCATTCCCTTGATTTCCAGTTTTGGGCCACCACAAAGAGTGCTGCTATAAATATTTTTTTTATACATGTGGGACCCTTTCCCATTTCTACGATCTCTTGGGGATACAGTCCTAGAAGCAGAGTTGCTGGGTCACATGGCATGTACATTTTTGCAGCCCTTTGGGCATAGTTCCAAATTGCTCTCCAGAATGGTTGGATCAGCTCACAGTTGCACCAAGAAGGAATTGGTGTTCCGAAGCTGTCCCACATCTTCTTCAACATTCATCATCATCCTCTTTTATGATATTAGCTAATCTTATCGGTGTGATGTGGTACCACAGAGTTGTTTTGATTTGCATCTCTCTAATCAATAATGATTTAGAGAATATGTTTATAGATACCTTTAATTTCTTCCTCTGAAAATTGTCTGTTCATACCCTTTGACCATTTATCAATTGGGGAATGACTTGTATAGTTATACATTTGAGTCAGTTCTCTATATATTCTAGAAATGAGGCCTTTATCCCCGAGCTTGGCCATAAAAATTCTTTCCCAATTTACTACATCCCTCTGAATTTTAGTTGCATTGGGTTTGGTTGTGCAAAAACTTTTCAGTTTAGTGTAATCAAAGTTATCCATCTTGCATTTCATAATGCTTTCTATCTCTTCTTTAGTAAAAAATTCTTCCCTTCTCCATAAATCTGATAAATACACTATTCCTTGCTTCTCCAGTTTATTCATGGTATCAATTTTTATACCTAAATCATGTACCCATTTGGACTTTATTCTTGTGTACGATGTCAGGCATGGGTCTATGCCTAATTTCTGCCACACTGTTATCCAATTTTCCCAGCACTTTTTGTCAAACAGTAAGTTCTTATCCCAGAAGCTGGGGTCCTTGGGTTTATCAAACAGGAGGATGCTATATTCCTTGCCTACTGTGTCTTGAATGCCAAGTCTATTCCACTTGTCTACCTCTCTGTTTCTTAGCCAATACCAAGTGGTTTTCATAATTGCTGCTTTATAGCACAATTAGAGGTCTGGTAGTGCTAGGCTACCTTCCCAAGCATTTCTTTTCATTAGTCCCTTTGATATTCTGGACCTTTTGTTCTTCCAGATGAATGTTGATATTACTTTTTCTAGCTCTAGAAAATAATTATCTGATAGCTTAATTAGTATGGCACTAAATAAGTACATTAATTTAGGTAGAATTGTCATTTTTATTATATTAGCACGGTCTACCCATGAGTGACTGATGTTTTTGCACTTACTTAAATCTGACTTTATTTGTGCAAAAAGTGTCTTGTAATCGTGTTCATATAATCCCTGGGTTTATTTTGGAAGGTAAACTCCTAAGTATTTTATAGTGTCTACCCTAGCTTTAAATGGGATTTCTTTTTCTAGCTCTTGCTGTTGAACTTCGTTGCTTATATATAAGAAGGCGGAAGATTTGTGTGGTTTTATTTTGTAACCTGAAACTTTGCCAAAGTTATTTATTATTTCAAGTAGTTTTTTTACTTGAATCCCTGGGATTCTCTAAGTAAATCATCATATCATCTCCAAAGAGTGATGACTTAGTTTCTTCTTTGGCTATTCTTATTCCTTCAATATCTTTATCTTGTCTAATTGCTACAGCTAACATTTCTAGTCCCATATTGAATAATAGTGGTGATAATGGAAATCCTTGTTTCACCCCTGATCTTACCAGAAATGCATCTAGATTATCCCCATTGCATATAATGCTTGCTGAAAGTTTTAGATAGACACTGCTTATTATTTTATGGAAAGTTCCCTTTATTCCTATGTTCTCCAGTGTTTTTAACAAGAATGGGTGTTGTATTTTGTCAAAAGCTTTTTCTGCATCTATTGAGAAAATCATGTGGTTTTTGTTAGTTTTGTTGTTGATATGATCAATGATGCTAATAGTTTTCCTAATACTGAACCAGCCCTGCATTCCTGGTATGAATCCTACGTGATCAAAATGTATTAATCTTGTGATAAGATGCTGTATTCGTTCTGCTAAAATCTTATTCAAAATTTTTGCATCTATATTCATTAGGGAAATTGGTCTATAATTTTCTTTCTCTGTTTTGTCTCTTCCTGGTTTAGGTATCAAAACCATATTCGTATCATAGAAAGAATTTGGGAGGACTCCTTCTTCCCCAATTTTTAAAAATAGTCTATATAGTATTGGAATTAACTCTCCTTTTAACGTTTGATAGAATTCAATTGTGAATCTATCTGGCTCTGGAGAATTTTTCCTAAAGAGTTCATTGATGGCTTGTTTAATTTCTTTTTCTGAAATGGGGTTGTTTAAGCATTCAGCTTCCTCCTCTGTTAATCTGGGCAATATGTATTTTTTTAAAATGTTCATCCATATCGTTTAGATGATCGAATTTGTGGGCATAAAGTTGTAGTTTCTAATTATTGTTTTAATTTCCTCCTCATTGGAGGTGAGTTCACCCCTTTCATTTTTAATATTAGTAATTTGATTTTCTTCTTTCTTTTTTTAATCAAATTGACCAAAGATTTATCAATTTTATTAGTTTTTTCACAAAGCCAACTATTGGTTTTATTTATTAATTCAATAGTTTTCTTAATTTCAATTTTATTAATCTCTCCTTTGGTTTTCAGTATTTCTAATTTGGTATTTACTTGCGGATTCTCAATTTGTTCTCTTTCTAGCTTTTTCAGCTGCATGCCCAAGTCATTGATCTCTTTCTCTATTTTATTTATGTAGGCATTCAAAGATATAAAACTTCCCCTAATAACTGCTTTTGCAGTATCCCATAAGATTCGGTATGTTGTCTCATTATTGTCATTCTCTTGAATGAAATTGTTGATTGTTTCTATGATTTCTTCTTTTTTTATTTATTTAACTTTTAACATTCATTTTCACAAAATTTTGGGTTACAAATTTTCTACCCTTTTATCCCCTCCCTCCCCAAAGCCAAGCATTCTAATTGCCCCTGTGACCAATCTGCTCTCTCTTCTATCATCCATTTCTGCCCTTGTCTCCATCTTCTCTTTTGTCTTGTAGGGCCAGATAGCTTTCTTTACCCCTTTACCTGTATTTCTTATTTCCTAGTGGTAAGAACATTACAGTTGATCCTAACACTTTGAGTTCCAACTTCTTTACCTCCCTCCCTCTCCACCCCTTCCCTTTGGAAGGCAAGCAATTCAATATAGGCCAAATCTGTGTAGTTTTGCAAATGACTTCCATAATAGTTGTGTTGTATAGGACTAACTATATTTCCCTCCATCCTATCCTGTCCCCCATTATTTCTATTCTCTTTTGATGCTATCCCTCGCCATGAGTGTCGACCTCGAATTGCATTCTCCTCCCCATGCCCTCCCTTCTATCATCCCCCCCACCCTGCTTGTCCCCTTGTCCCCCACTTTCCTGTATTGTGAGATAGGTTTTCCTACCAAAATGAGTGTGCATTTTATTCTTTCCTTTAGTGGAATGTGATGAGAGTAGACTTCATGTTTTTCTCTCACCTCCCCTCTTTATCCCTCCACTAATGAGTCTTTTGCTTGCCTCTTTTATGAGAGATAATTTGCCCCATTCAATTTCTCCCTTTCTCCTCCCAATATATTTCTCTCTCACTGCTTGATTTCATTTTTTTTAAACATATAATCCCATCCTCTGCAATTCACTCTGTGCACTCTGTCTCTATGTATGTGTGTGTGTGTGTGCATGTGTATGTGTGTACTCCCACCCAGTACCCAGATACTGAAATGTTTCAAGAGTTACAAATATTGTCTTTCCATGTAGGAATGTAAACAGTTCAACTTTAGTAAGTCCCTTATGACTTCTCTTTGCTGTTCACCTTTTCATGCTTCTCTTCATTCTTGTGTTTAAAAGTCAAATTTTCTTTTCAGCTCTGGTCTTTTCATCAAGAATGCTTGCAAGTCCTCAATTTCATTGAAAGACCATTTTTTCCCCTCAAGTATTATACTCAGTTTTTCTGGGTAGGTGATTCTTGGTTTTAGTCCTAGTTCCTTTGACTTCTGGAATATCCTATTCCATGCCCTTCCATCCCTTAATGTAGAGGCTGCTAGATTTTGTGTTATCCTGATTGTATTTCCACATTACTTGAATTGTTTCTTTCTAGCTGCTTGCAATATTTTCTCCTTGACCTGGGAACTCTGGAATTTGGCCACAATGTTCCTAGGAGTTTCTCTTTTTGGATGTCTTTCATGCGGTGTTCTGTGGATTCCTTGAATATTTATTTTGCCCTCTGGTTCTAGAATCTCAGGGCAGTTTTCCTTGATAATTTCATGAAAGATGATGTCTAGGCTCTTCTTTTGATCATGGCTTTCAGGTAGTCCAAAAATTTTTAAATTGTCTCTCCTGAATCTATTTTCCAGGTCAGTTGTTTTTCCAATGAGATATTTCACATTATCTTCCATTTTTCCACTCTTTTGGTTTTGTATTGTGATATCATGCTTTCTCACAAAGTCCTTAGCCTCCATCTGTGCCATTCTAGTTTTGAAAGAACTTTTTTCTTCAGTGGGCTTTTGAATCTCCTTTTCCATTTGGCTAATTCTGCTTTTGAAAGCTTTCTTCTCCTCATTGGCTTCTTGAACCTCTTTTGCCAATTGAGTTAGGCTCGTTTTCAAGGTGTTAATTTCTTCAACATTTTTTTGGCTCTCCTTTAGCAGGGAGCTGATCTGCTTTTCAAGCTTTTCTTTCATCTCTCTCATTTCTCTTTCCAGTTTTTCCTCCACCTCTCTAACTTGATTTTCAAAATTCCTTTTGAGCTCTTCCATGGCCTGAGCCCATTGGGTGGGCTGGGACACAGAATCCTTGAATTCTGTGTCTTTGCCTCCTGGTAAGCATTGTTCTTCCTCATCAGAAAGGAAGGGAGGAAATGTCTGTTCTCCAAGAAAGTAGCCTTCAATAGTCTTATTTCTCTTCCCTTTTCTGGGCATTTTCCCAGCCAGTGACTTGACCTCTGAATATTCTCCTCACACCCACCTCACCTCCTGGTCCTCCCAGCCAGGGTTTGGGGTCTTAGATTCAAATGCTGCTTCCAGCCTTAGGGCTTTTGGCAGGGGCAGGGCTGCTATTCAGTATGAGAATTAAACTCAGGTGGTCAGTTCGGGGCAGGGCCGCCTCTCAGGCTCAGTTCCCTCAGGGGGTTTATGCACAGACCTTCCACAATGGATCCAGGCTCCCGCCCGCTTGGGGAGCCCCTGTCTGCAGCCGCCTCTCAGCTTCTACCTCCCGGGGGGCCCGAATCATGGGGGCACCCCACTCCCTTCTCGACCCGCCAAAGAGACTCTCTCACCGACCCCCATCACCTGTGGGGGGAGGGACTTGTGCGGCTGCTGGAGATCCCATCCCTGAAGCCTGCTCGGGTCTGTTTCTCTTGGTGCCGTGGCCGCAGCAGGTCTGGTTTGGGCTGGGCTCTGCGTCTGCAGAGCGACGGACCTTTTGCGAGAGGTTTGCAGGTCCCTCTGTGGGTGGAGGGACCCGCGTGACCACTGGAGATCCCGTACCCCGAAGCCCGCTCGGATCTCTTCCTCAAGGTGTCGCGGCCGCTGCAGGGCTGCACTCTGCTCCCAGTCCCGGCGCCCAGTCCGCAGCGCGAAGGACCCCCCGCGAGAGGTTTGCAGGTCCCTCCGGAACAGAAATCTCCCTTGCTCCAATATTCCGTGGCCTCTGGGTGCAGAATTCGCCGTGAGTTACTCTCCTGTAGCCGTTCTGTGGGTTGTGGGTTCGGAGCTATGTGTATGTGCGTCTTTCTACTCCACCAACTTGGCTCCATCCTCTATGATTTCTTCCTTAACCCATTCCTTCTTTAGGATTAGGTTATTTAGTTTCCAATTGATTTTTGGTTTATCATTTAATGGCCTTTTATTACATGTAATTTTTATTCCATTATGATCTGAAAAGGATGCATGGATTATCTCTGCCCTTCAGTGCTGGATTGTGAGATTTTTATGTCCTAGTACATGGTCAATTTTTGTAAATGTTCCATGTACCGCTGAGAAAAAGGTATATTCCTTTCTATTCTCATTCAATTTTCTCCAAAGATCTATCATATCTATTTTATCCAGAGTTTAATTTACCTCCTTAACCTCTTTCTTGTTTATTTTGAGGTTAGATTTATCGAGTTCAGAGAGGGGAAGGTTGAGGTCCCCCACTAGTATAGTTTTGCTGTCAATTTCTTCCTTCAACTTCCCCAACGTCTCCTCTAAGGATCTCTATGCTATTCCCCTTGGAGCATGCATGTTTAGTAATGATATTGCTTCATTGTCTACGGTGTCTTTTAGCAGGAAATAGTTTCCATTCTTATCCCTTTTGATTAGATCTATTTCTGCTATTCCTTTGTCTGAGATTAGGATTGCTACTCCTGCCTTTCTTACACCAGCTGAAGCACAATATATTCTGATCCCGGATATTAGTATAAATAAAAAATATCGGAACTGTAAGCTCTGTTTCATTTAAAATACTTACAATCTTTAATCCAAGTTTAAACATTTCTACCCAGCTTCCAGCTCTTTCTAGTCAGTAAACTGGTCAATAGATACTTATTAACTGCCTTCTATGTGTAAAGTTCTGTGCTATATGCTGAGGACACAAAGGTGAAAGTTACTCTCTATTATGTAATCTCTCAATTTATTGAGAGAGATAATAAGGAAAGAAACACACACATATATACATATATATATCTACATATATATATATATCTGTCATATGCATATATATGTATATATGTGTATCCTCTATATAGAATAAATATTATATAGTGAAGAAAGGCAAGGAACTAGAATGAAAAGATTTGGAATCAACTTCCTATCAAACATGAGATTTTAGCTGAAACTAAAAGGAAGGCAAGGAAATCAATAAAGGGAATGGAGGAGGGAAAACATTCCAGTCATTGGAGAAAGCAAGAGAAAATAACTGGAAGTGAAAATGGAGTGTACAGTTCATAAAGCAGCAAGAAGTTTAATATCACTGCAGTGAAAAGCTTATGGAGGGGATTAAGTTGCAAGAGGACTGGACCAACTTAAGAGGCCTAGGTTATGAAAAGTTTTGAATGCTGAGCAAAGAATGACGTGTTTGGTCCTCCATCATCAATGCATTTACCTTCTCTTGCCTCCTATGCACAAATGTGAGAAGTCTGTATTATCTTTTATATAGCAACCTTTCAAATGCTTAAATATAACTACGATTCCATCATCCTTTCCCTGGTTGTGTATCCTCTTCCTATAATAATCCCAGCCGATTATTTCAACCACATCAGAGTGAATAAAAGTCTCAAGTCAATATTATATGTCTTTTGGAATAATTGCTTTCTCATTTATTGTGTTACACATTCATCTGAGTTTTGTGCTTTTTTTTTACACTTTAAAATTTTGTCCTTGGTGGCAGAGCCAAAGAGCAAATTAACGGCATGGACTTTCTAAAATGCTCCCCCCAAGCCCATAAAAACACCTGCAGAAATGATTCTAAAGAAATTCTGAAGCTCCAGAACCCGCAGAATCATGGAGCAAGACAGCCTGGAAGGTCACTGGAAGTATCTTATATGCCAAGCTGGGAGCAGGCTACAGTCCAGCATGGATCCATGTCAGCACAGACAGAATCTGAGCAGACCTTGGGGAGAATGAATCCCAGGCACCTGTGGTAATTTTCAGATTTAACGACCCCAAAATGCTGGGGATAATTTATAAGGTGAGTGGAATAATTATGTGGGACAGGAGTGGGAGAGTGGAGTGGTCTGGACCCAGCCCTGTGGAGGGAGAGGTGGCAGGGAGCCAAGGAACATTGAAGCCACAGTAGCAGCAAGGGCAGCAACAGCTACTGTTTCTGGAGTTCTACATCCTCAGATTGTGGGGGGATTAATCAGCTGACAGTACACCAAGCCCACTCCCAAGAGAAGCAGAGATCTACCTTAATAAAGATCTCAAAAGACTAGTAGATAACTGGGGAAATGAGCAAAAAGCAGAAAAAGAATCAGACTACAGGTTCTTACCTTGGTGACAAGGAAAACCAAATGATGCAAACAGAACACAACAAAGTCAAAGTTCCTACATCCAGAGCCACCAAGGGAATAAATATATGAATTGTTGTCAGGTCATGAAAGAGAACAAAACATATTTTGAAAATCAAGTAAGAGAAATAGAGTAAAAATTATGAGGAGAAAGTAATGTGAGGCAAGAAACTTATGAAAAACAAGTCAAATGCTTGGTAGAAGAAACCAGACAAAATGATGAAAATAAGAAGTTAAAAACAGAATAACCCAAATGACAAAAGAGATATAAAAAGCCAATGGAGAGAAAAAATGCCCTAAAAAGCAGAAGTGGCCAGATAGAAAAGGAACTCCAAAGGTTAACTGAAGAAAATAATTTCTTAAAGACAGAATGGAGCAGATGTAAGATAATGATTTTATGAAAAATCAAGGTATTATGAAACAAAACCAAAGGAATGAAAGAAATAGCAGACAATGTGAAATATCTCATTTAAAAACAAACAAACAAACAGCTGACAGGGAAAATACATTCAGGAGAGACAATTTAAAAAGTATAGGACCATCTAATATTCATGATTGAAAAAAAAAAAAGAACCTAAACATCATACTTCATGAAATTATCAAAGTAGAGGGGGCCAAGTCAAAACAGCAGAGTAGAAAGACAGACCTGTTAAAGCTCTCCTCCATAGCCCTTAAAATACCAGTAAAAATGACTCTAAACAAAGCTTAGAGCAGCAGAAGCCACAAAAGACAGAGTGAAAGAGATTTCCAGCCCAAGGCAGCCTTGATGACCAACAGGAAAGGTCCATCAGAAAGGGCAAAGAACAGAGCGTAGCCTAGAGTGTGCCTCATGGCACCAGTAAAAACAAGACCCAGAACAGGCTGTAGGGAGCCATTGGCAGCAGCAGGTCCCAGACTGCTCAACTGAGAAATGCCAAAGACAGCTTCAAAGGTCAGTGAGAAAGCTCTTTCACCCAGGAGAAGGCAACACGCATAGCCACTACAGCAGTACTGTCCATTTTTGGAATGCACTGCTAAAGACCCTGGGGTAAGTGAGGTAGTAATCTGAATTTCAGCCTTGATTGGCCACCCTAGGGTGAGGAGAAGCGCTGACATAGTGGAAATGAAGGTAGTTGTGGAGAGGGAATTTAACTCATAGACTCTGGGGAAAAAGTTTTTGGTTGTTCCAGACCAGTGCACAGAGCAGAAGAGGAGTAAGTGCTTTCCCTAAATTGTGCCATCTTGGAGGAATTGAGAACTTACAGTTCCCCAGAGTACATGCTCCTCTTGACAAAGGACTCAAAAGTCAAATAAATGGCGGGAAAAATACCCCAAAAAGGGGAAAAAATTGTGCATAAGATTACTTTCTTGGTGAACAGGTATTTTCTTCCATCATTTTGAATGAGGAAGAGAAATGCATAGAATTAGAGGAAGTCAAGGCTTCTGCATCCAAAACCTGCAATATAAATATGGAATGGTCTCAGGCCATAGAAGAGCTCAAAATGGATTTTGAAAATGAAGTAAGAGGGGCAGAACCAAGATGGAGGAGTAGAAAGACACAGATAAGCAGACTCTCCCCACACAGCCCATAAAATATCTGTAGAGAAGGACTCTCAAAAAGTTCTCGAGCAGCAGAAGTAGAGAACAACAGAGTGGAGATTTCTAGCCCAGGGTGACCTGAAAGGCCCACGGAAAACGTCTGTTACGCAGGACGTGGAGCAGAGCCCAGCCCAGCCTTGGCAGAGCTGCACAGCCCTGGGAGGAGGACACTTCAGGGGTGGAATCTCCAGTCGCAGTAGCAGCTTTCACAGATCTCTCAACACACAGGTGCCAAAGGACAGGTATAGGGCTTTTTCAGCTGGCCAGGAAGGGAGAAGTACCTTCCCATAGCTCCTGCCTCAGGCAGTGGCAACAGACTCCACATCAGGCAGGCGGCAGCAGTTCCCACTGCAGCCCCTACAGCAGCCCACATCAATTGTTGTATCCTAAAAACCTTTGGGGTCACTAAGGAGATAATTATTACCTCAGCCTTGTGTAGAGGCCCTGAGGGAGCTGATCCTTATCTCACAGTGAATGGAGGATCTGCCCCCAGAGCTTAACTGAATCCCAGCCCCCCAGTGCTGGCTTGGCAGAACTGGAGGCCAGGTGGCTGTGGAGAAGAAACTGCTAAGATTCTGGGCAAAAAAATCTCTCTCTGCTCCCAGACCATTGTACACGCTTGATTGTGCCATTTTGAAGAAACTGAGATCTTACAAATTGCGAGAGTATACCCTACTCTTCACAAAGGACCCAAAAGTCAAGTAACTGGTTGTGAAAATGCCTGAAAAAGGGAAAAAAATAAGACTACAGAAGTTTACTTTCTTGGTGAACAGATATCTTCTCCCATCCTTTCAGATGAGGATGATCAATGCTTGCCATCAGGGAAAGACAAAAAAGTCAAGGCTTCTGTATCCCAATCATCCAAAATAAATATTCAGTGGTCTCAGGCCATGGAAGAGCTCAAAAAGGATTTTGAAAATCAAGTAAGAGAGGTGGAGGATATATTGGGAAACAACATGAGAGAGATGCACGAAAAGCATGAAAAGCAGGTGAACACCTTGCTAAAAAGAGACCCAAAAAATTGCTGAAGAAAATAACACCTTTAAAAATAGGCTGGCTCAATTGGCAAAAGAGGTCCAAAAAGCCAATGAGGAGAAGAATGCATTAAAAAGCAGAATTAGACAAATGGAAAAAGAGGTTAAAAAACTCACTGAAGAAAATGGTTCTTTAAAAATTAGAATGGAACTGATGGAGGCTAATGACTTCATGAGAAAACAAGAAATCACAAAAAAAAAAAATCCAAAAGAACAAAAAAATGGAAGATAATGTGAAATATCTCACTGGAAAAACAACTGACCTGGAAAAGAGACCTAGGAGAGACAACTTAAAAATTAGGGGACTACCTGAAAGCCTTGATCAAAAAAAGAGTCTAGATATCATCTTTCATGAAAATATCAAGGAAAACTACCCACATATTCTAGAACAAGGGGGCAAAATAAGTATTGAAAGAATTCACCAATCACCTCCTGAAAGAGATCCAAAAAAAACAAGAAACTCCTAGGAACATTGTGGCCAAATTCCAGAGTTCCCAGATCAAGGAGAAAATATTGTAAGGAGCTAGAAAGGAAAAATTCAAGTGTTATGGAAATACACTCAGGATAATAAAAGATCTAACAGCTTCTACATTAACAGATAAAAGGGTGTAGAATATGATATTCCAGAAGTCAAAGTAACTAGGACTAAAACCAAGAATCATCTATCCAACCAAATAAAGAGTAATACTTCAGGGGGAAATGGTCTTTAAATGAAATAGAGGACTTTGAAGTATTCTTGATGAAAAGACCAGAGCTGAAAAAAAAAAATGTGACTTTCAAACACAAGAATCAAGAGAAGTATGAAAAGGTAAACAGTAAAGAAAAATCATAAAGGACTTACTAGAGTTGATCTGTTTACATTCCTACATGGAAAGACAATACGTGTAACTCTTGAAATTTATTTCCGTATTTGGATAGTTGGTGGGATTACACACACACACACACACACACACACACACACACACACACACACACAGACTCACAGAGCCAGAGATCACGGGTGAATTGAATAGGATGGGATCATATCTTTTAAGAATGAAATTAAGGGATGAGAAAGAAATATATTGGGAGAAGAAAGGAATAAATGGAATGGGGCAAATCATCTCTCATAAAAGAGGCAAGTAAAAGACTTTTCTGTGGAGGGAAAAAGTGGGAAGGTGAGAGAAAAATCATGAAGCTTATTCTCATCACATTCAACTAGAGGAAAGAATAAAATGCAT
The DNA here is from genome assembly GCF_028372415.1 of Notamacropus eugenii. Taxonomy (NCBI): domain Eukaryota; kingdom Metazoa; phylum Chordata; class Mammalia; order Diprotodontia; family Macropodidae; genus Notamacropus; species Notamacropus eugenii. Next base: position 112,499,921 of record NC_092878.1, read on the forward strand.
ACTCATTTTGGTATTAAAACCTATCTTACAATACAGGAAAATGGGAGAGAAGGGGATAAGCAGGGTAGGGAGGATGATGGAAGTGAGCGCAATGGGAGGAGAGATCAAGTAGAAGCCAACACTCTTGGGGGGGACAGGGTCAAAAGAGAGAGCAGAAGAAATGGGGGGCACAATAGGATGGAGGGAAACATAGTGAGTCTTACACAACACAACTATTATGGAAGTCATTTGCAAAACTACACAGATATGGCCTATATTGAATTGCTTGCCTTCCCAAATTGGATGGGTGGGGAGGGAGAGAGGAAGAGAAGTTGGAACTCAAAGTTTTAGGAACAACTCTTGAGTATCTTTCTTGCATACAACTAGGAAATGAGAAATATAGGTAATGGGGTATAGAAAGTTATCTTGCTCTACAGGACAAAAAAGAAGATGAGGATAAGGGAAGGGAGGGCAGATTGATGATAGAGGTAATTAGAGTTCTTGGCCTTTTAGGGTGGGAGAAGGTGATAAATGGAGAGGAAATTTGTAACCCAAAATTTTGTGGAAATGAATGTTGAAAACTTAAACAAATAAGAAATAAAGAAAAGAAAATGAAATAAGAGACGTGGAGGAAAAATTGGTAAGAGAAATGAGAGCAATGCAAGAAAATCATGAAAAGTGAGTCAACAGGTTGCTAACAGAGACACACACAAAGAAAATGTTGAAGAAAATAACACCTTTAAAAACAGACTATAACAATTGACAAAGTAGGTCCAAAATGTCAATGAGGAGAAGAATGATTTAAAAAGCAGCATTAACCAAATGGAAAAGGAGGTTCAAAAGCTCCTTGAAGAAAATAGTTCTTTAAAAATTAGAATGGAGTGGATGGAAGCTCCTGACTTTCTGAGAAACCAAGAAATGACAAAACAAACAAAAAGAATAAAAAATTAGAAAATAATGTGAAATATCTCATTGGAAAAACAATTGACAAAGAAAATATATCCAGGACAGACAATTTAAAATTTATGGCAATGCCTGAAAGTCATTAACAAAAAAAGGAACCTAGACATCATCTTCCATGACATTATCAAGGAAAATTGCCTTGATATTCTAGAACTAGAGGGCAAAGTAAATATTAAAGGATCCATCGATAATCTCCTGAAAGAGATCTGAAATGACAAACTCCTAGGAATACTTCAGCCAAATTCCAAATTTTCCAGCTCAGGGAAAAAACATTGCAAGCAGTTGGAAAGAAGTATTGTGGAAATACAATCTTAATAGGACAAGATCTAGCAGCTTCTACCTTAAGGGACTGAAGGGTTTGGAATATGATATTTCAGAAGTCAAAGGAATTAGCATTAAAATCAAAATCACCTATCGAGCAAAACTGAGTATAATACTTCAAGGAAAAAAGTGGACATTCAGTATATTAGAGGACTTTCAAGCTTTCTAAATGAAAAGACCAGAGCTGAATAGAAAATTTCATTTTCAAACACAAGAGTCAAAAGAAGCATGAAAAGGTAAAGAGGAAAGAGAAATCATAAGGGGCTTATTAATGTTGAGCTGTTTACATTGCTACATGGAAAGATAGTATTTTTAACTCTTGAAACTTATCTCAGTATTTGGTAGTTGGAGGAATTACACACACACACACACACACACACACACACACACACACACATATATATATATATATATGTGGACAGAGGGCACAGGGTGAGTTGAATGGGAAGGAATTATATCTAAAAAAATTAGGGGTGAGAAAGGAATATATTGGGAGGAGAAAAGGAGAAATTTAATGGGGCAAATTATCTCTCATGAAAGAGGCAAGAAAATGCTTTTTTTTCAGTGGAAGAGGAAAGGGGGGAGGTGAGAGGAAAAATGTGAAACTTACTCTCATCACATGTGGCTTAAGGAGGGAATAACATGCTCACTCATTTAGTTATGAACATCTATTTTACACTACAGCAATGTAGGGGAGGAGATAAGTGAGGTAGAACAATGACAGAAGGGAGGGCAAATGGAAGGAGGGAGTAATTAGAAATAAACACTTTTGGGGAATGACAAGGTCTGATGAGAGAATAGAATAAATGGGGTGCAGGATAGGATTCAGGGAAATATATTTAGTCTTACATAACATGAATATTATGGAAGTCTTTTGCAAGACTATACATATATAGCATATATGGACTTGCTTGCCTTCTCAGTGGGGATGGGTGAGGAGAGAGGAAGGGAGAGAAGTTGGAACTCAAAGTCTTAGGAACGAATGTTAAGAAATGATTTTGCACATAACTGGGAAATAAGAAATAGAGGTAATGGGGTATAGAAATCTATTTTGCACTACAAGAAAGAGAGAAGATGGGAATAAGGGAAGGGAGGGTATGGTAGAAGGGAAGGCATATTGGAGGAAGGGGCAATCAGAATAAATGATATTTTGGGGTGGGGGAGGGGAAGTATGGGGAGAAAATTTGGAACTCTAACTTTTGTGGAAATGAATGTTGAAAACTAAAAATAAATAAATGAAGATAAAAAATACTAAAAAAAAATCCTGAAAAAAACAGAAATGCATTTAAAAAAATTATCAAGGAAAACTGCCCTGATTATCTAGAACCAGTGAGCCATATATATATATATGGAAAGAATAGACACATCACCTCCTGAAAGTGACCTCAAAAGGAAAACACTCAGGAATTTTACAGTCAAATTCCAGAGCTTACAGGTCAAAGAGAAAATATTGCAAGCAGCCAGAGAGAAACAATTCGAGAATTGAGCCAACACAATCAAAGAAACAAATGATATAGCAGCTTCCACATTAAGGGATAGCAGAAATTGGAATATGATTTTCCAGAAGTCAAAAAAGCTGGGATTAAAACCAAGAATGACCTACCCAGTAAAACTGAGTATAATACTTCATGGGAAAAAAATGGTCATTCAGTGAAATAGAGGACGTTCAAGTATTACTGATGAAAAGAGCAGAGCTGAATAGAAAATTTGACTTTCAAACACAAGAATCAAGAGAAGAATGAAAAAGTAAACAGGAAAGAAAAATCATAAGGGACTTATTGAAGTTGAACTGTTTATGTTCCTACATGGAAAGATCATATTTTCGACTCTTGAGACTTTTATCATTATTCGGCTAGTTGGAGGAATTATATGCATAAAGATAGAGGGTGCAGGGTAAGTGGAAAAGGTATGAATGACATAAACAAAAACAAAATTAATGGGTGACAAAGGAATATATTTGAAGGAGAAAGAGAGAAATAGAATGGGGCAAATTATCTCACATTAAAGAGGCAAGAGAAAGGTTTTTCAAAGGAGGGAAAGAGGAGGGAAGTTAGAGGGAAAGAAAGAGTTGACCTTACTCTTATTGCGTTTGGCCTACGGAGGAAATAATATGCACACTCAGTTTTTTATTACAACCTATCTTACACTATAGGAAAGAAGAGAGGAAGGAGATAAATGGGAGGCTGGTAGGATGAAAAAGGGATGACCAAAAGGAGGAGGAATAATTAGAAATAAAACTTTTGGAGAAGGAAAGGGTCAAAAAATACAATAGAATAAATTGGTGGGCAGGAAAGAATGGAAGGAAATATAGTTAGTCTTTCACAACATGACTTTTATGGAAGTCTTTTTTATAACTATACATCTATAACATATATAAAATTTCCTGTACTCTCAGTGGGGATGTGTGGAGAGAGAGGAAGGGAGAGAAGAGGGAACTAGAAGTTTTAATAACCAATATTTAAAAAAAAAATTTACAAGCAACTGAGAAATAAGATATACAGGCAATTGGGTATAGAAATGTATCTTGTCTTACAAGAAAATAAAGGGGATGGGGATACGAGAAGGGAGTGGTATGATAGAAGGGAGGGTATATTGGGGGAAGAAATAATCAGAATGTACTCTTTCTTGGGGTGAGCAGAGGGGAGAGATAGGGAAAAATTAGTTGAGCAAGGAATAGTGTTTTTTATCAGATTTATGGAGAAGAGAAGAATTTTTTACTAAACTAGATATAGAAAGCATTATGAAGTACAAAATGGACCATTTTCATTACATTAAACTTAAAAGTTTTTGCTCAAGCAAACTCAATTCCACCAAGATTAGGAGGGAAGCAGAAAACGGGAAAAGAAATTTTTCATTTTGTGTCTGTGATGAAGGTCTCATTTCTAAAATATATAGAGAACTGAGAAAAATGTACAAGAATAAAAGTTATTCCTCAACTGATAAATAGTCAACTCATATGAACACTCAGTTTACAGAGAAAGAAATTACAGATATCTATAGTCATGGAAAAAATTACTCTGAATCACTATTGATTAGAGAGACACAAATGAAAACAACTCTGACATATCACATACCATGTATTAAATTGGCTAACGTGAGAAACAGAAAGATGATAAATGTTGAAAAAGATATTGGAGAGCTGAATCACTAATTCATTATTGGTGCAACAGTGAGCTGATTCAACCATTCTGAAGAGCAATTTGGAACTATGTCCAAAGGGCCATAAAAGTGTGGATACCCTTTGACCCAGCAATATCTCTCCTGGAATTCTGTCTGAAAGAGATCATAGAAACGAGAAACTGTCCCACATGTACAAAAATTTTTATAGCTGCCCTCTTTGTGGTGGCCAAAAACTGGAAATCAAGGATTTCAATTAGGGAATGCCTGAATAAATGTAAATGTATGTAATGGAATGCTGTTGTACTAAAAGAGGTGATGAACAGGAGGAATTCAGCGAAGCCTGGAGGGGCTTATATGAACTGATGCTGAGTGAAAGGAAAAGAACCAGGAGAACTTTGCGTGTAGCAATAACCACAGCATGGGAGGAATTTTTCTGGTACACTTAGTACTTCATTGAAATGTATGGACTTAAAAAATTTCCAATGAACTCTTGAAGCTAAACACCTTCCACATACACAGAGAGGACTATGGAATTGAATCGCAGGTAGAAACAGACTATGTTCTTTTGTATTGTTTTGTTTTGTTTTATGGTTTCCCCCATTCATATTAATTCTTCTATGCAACATGCATTTAATAGGAATTTACGTGTGAGACCCATATAAGATTATATGCCATCTGGTAGGGGGAGTGGAGAGAGAGGGAGAAATAACGGGGAGACAGTGGAAAAAAAAATCTAAGTTGCATCGAAGTGATTGTCAATCACAGAAAAAAATAAAATAGTTCAATTTACAAAAAAGTTCCTCTAAACCCCCCTAAAAATATACTAACTCAAATGACAAAAGAGATCCAAAAAGCCAATGAGGAGAATAATGCTTTAAAAACTGAACTTGCAAAATGGAAAAGGAAATTCAAAATTTCACTGAAGAAAATTGTCCTTTAAAAATTCGAATGGAGCAGATGGAAGGTAATGACTTTGTGAGAAATCAATAAATTTTCCAACAAAATCAAAAGAATGAAAAAACAGAAAATTATGAGAAATATTTCATTGGAAAAACAACTGACTTCGAAAATCTATCCAGAAGAGATAATATAACATTTATTGGTCTGCCTGAAAACCATGATCAACAAAGAGCCTAGACATCATCTTCCAAGGAATAATCAAGGAAAATAGCCTTGACAAAGTAGAACCAAAGGGTAAAATAGAAATGGAAAGAATTCACCAAACACGTCCTGAAAGAGATATCAAAGTGAAAACTCCTGGGAATATTGTAGTCAAATTCTAGAGTTCAAAGTTTAAGAAGAAAATATTGCAAGCTGGCAAAAAGACATAATTCAAGTATTGTGATAATGCAATCAGAATAACACAGAATTTAGCACCTTCTACACTATGGGATCAAAGACTTGGAATATAATATTCCAGAGGTCACAAGAGATAGGAGTAAAACCAAGAATCACCTACCTAGCAAAACTGAGTATAATACTTCAGGAGAAAATCGTATTTCAGTGAAATAGAGGACTTCCAAGCATCCCTTTTGAAAAGAACAGAGCTGAATAGGAAATTTGACTTTCAAATGCAAGAATCAAGAGAAATATGTAAAGAGAAACAGGAAAGAGAAGACTTAAAAAACCCATTGAAGTTGAACTGTTAACATTCCTACATGGAAAGATTTTATTTGTAACTCATCAACTCTTTTTCAGTATTAGAGTAGTTAGAGGGAACATACATACATATATATGTGCATACATATGTGTGTGCATGTATGCATATAGATATATATGTGTGTGTTCATGTATATACATATACATGTATATATACATAGACAGAGGGCACAGGGTTAGTTCAATATGAAGGGAGAGTACCTAAAAAATAAAATTTGCTGTTGAATGGAATGTACTAAAAATAAGAGAAAGGAAGAGGTAGAATGTAGTAAATCTTTTCCCATAAAAGAAGGGAGAAAGGATTTTTACAATGGAGGGGAAAAGGGGGAGATAAAGGAAATAAGTGAGTCTTATGTCATGGGATTTACCTTAAAGAGGAATGACACACACACTCAAACGGATATGGAAATCTATTTTACCCTGCAAGAAGGCAAGGGGAAAGAGGCAAGAGAGGGAAGATAATATAAGGGATAGCAATTTGGGGAAAGGGAAAATCAGAAGAAAATATTAATGTGGGAGGACAGTTCAAGGGAGAGGATGGAATAAACTGAGGGCAAGATAGGACAGGCAGAAATGTGGTTAGTCTTTAGCAATTTAACTGTTGTGCATGTGCCTTGCATTGTTACATATGTATGACATATTGAATTGCTTGTTTTCTAAATGAAGTTGAGTTGGGAGGGAGGGAAAGAATACAGAATTCAAAGCATTAATAATGAATGTTAAATATTGTTTAGCATTCAACTGGAAATTAAAATATACGGACAACTGAGTACAGAAATCTATTTTGCCCTATGAGAAAAAAGAGAGGAAGAGGGATGAAAGAAAGGTGGGTTACAGAAGGAAGTACAGACTGGAGGAAGGGATGGATGAGGTGCATATTTTCCTGGGATGGGGTATGGGGAGAGATGGGGGAAAATTTTGAATTGAAATTCTTGCAGAAGTGAATGGTGAGGACTGAAAAATAAATAAACTATATATTTAAAAAAGAAATTGTCAAGGAAACCTGCCTTGATATTCTACAACCAGAGCATAAAATATAAATATAAATTGAAGCAATGCATTGATCACCCCCTGAAAGAGATCCAAAATGAAGCCTTCCAAGAATACAAACGCCATGTTACAGACCTCCCACAGCAATGAGAATATATAACAAAGCCAAAATAACCAACAAACAAAAACAAAACCATGATATGATGGAGCCACAGTGAGTATAATACACAATTTAACAACTTCTGCCTTAAAGGATCAGAGTGCTCTGAAAATGATATTTCAGAAGCCAAAAGAGCTAGTATTTCAACCAAGAATCACATACGCAATAAAACTGAGTATAACCCTTTAGAATTAAAAATGGATATTTAATGAAATACAGAACTTTTATTCATTCTTTATGAAAAGATAAAAGCCGAAAAGAAAATTTGACTTTCAAATATAAGACTCAATAGAAGCTTAAGAAGGCTTTTGTGTGTGTTCGTCCTTCGTTCCTGAAAAGACCATGCCATCAGAAGATATGGTGACATGACTTGCACTTTACTTTGTTTTGAGTGAGATGGGGCTGTGCAGGTCACCAGCCTCACTTCTCCTCCAGTGCCATTTGAATCCGTTGACCAGATACTCATCAGGATGACTGGAGATGACCCAGGATGAGGCAATTGGGGTTAAGTGACTTGCCCAAGGTCACACAGCTAGTGAATGTCAAGTGAGATGAAATGTGAGCCCAGATCCTCCTGACTCCTGCCCTGGTGCTCCTATCCACTGCACCACCTAGCGCCCCTTAAGAAGGTAAACTTGAAAGGGAAAGTATAAGGTATTAAATATTTAAATATTTTATATTACTACCTGGAACAATGATATTCATAACTTCTAAAGTTTCTCATTATTAGGGCAATGAGAAGGAGTGTACATACACAGAAACTGGAGGCGAGTTGAATATGGTTGCATAATCATCTAAAAATTACAAATTAAAGATGAGAAAAATGCACTGAAAGTAGGTGAAAGGGAGAGGTAGAATTGGATAACGTACTTCATATCATAGAGTACTGAAAGATTTTTTATGCTGGTGGAGAAAATGGAGAAAGAGAGGGAGGGCAGCTATGTACCTGTCTTTCACTGGAATAAACTCAGAGAGGGAATAATATATACACTTACGTGGGTGTAGGAATCTATCTTGCCATACAGGAAATTAAGAAGGGTGGGGGAAAAGACGGGTTGGAACTGACAGAAGGGACGAGAGTTTGAAGGAGATAAAAGTCAGAAAAAAAACACTTCTGAAAAGAAAAAGTTATGAGAAAGAGTAGGGTAAATGGGGAAATAGGATGCGGGGAAATATATAGTTAGTAATCATTTTTTATCAGAAATCATTCAATTGCTATGAAAAAGTAGAGTGAGTTTCTCTGATACTTTATTTCTCAAACATAAAGAAAATGGAGTCAAATTTATAGAAAAAAGGGCCATTTCTCAACTGATAAATAGTCAAAGGAAATGACCAGACAGTCTCAGACAAAGTAATCAAACATTTTACATTATATGAAAAAAAAAGATTTGAGTATCTTTTTGATTTTTTTAAAAAACAATTTTATTAATAATTTTAACATTTACATCATCATAATTTTTATTTTTGTCTTTCTATCCCTTATACCATTAGAGAATCATCCAATACAAAAGTAATTTTAAAATTTATTTGTTTTATTTTTCAATATTCATTTCCACAAGATTTTTAATTCCAAATTTTCTCCCTAACTCTCCCCCAACCTCACCCCAAGTCACTGTGCATTCTGATTGCCCCTTCCCCCAATCTTCCCTCTCTTCTCTCACACCCCTCCCTTACCTTATTCCCATCTCTGCTATTTTCTTGTAGGGTAAAACAGATTTCAGCACCCTATTACCTATACTTCTCATTTCCCCACTGCATATAAACACAATTTTTAACATTCGTTTTTAAAACTTTGAGTTCCAACTTTTCTCCCTTCCTTCCTCCCCACCCATCCACACTGAGAAGGCAAACAATTCAATACATGTTATACATGTATAGTTACGCAAAATACTTCCAAAATAATCATGATGTGGAAGAGTGTATTTCCCTCCATTCTATCCTGCCCCACATTTATTCTTTCCTCTGTTTTGAATTTGTGCCTCCCCAAAAGAGTTTATGTCTAATTACCCGCTGTTTCCATATGTCCTCCCTGCTATCATCCACCCACACCCCGTTTATCCCCTTCTCCTCTACTTTTCTGTATTGTGAGAGAGATTTTCATACCAAATTGAGTGTGCATGTTGTCCCCTCCTTAAGCAAATGTGATGAGCATAATTTTCACTTCTTCCCTTTCACCTCCCCCCTTTTCCTCTCCATTGAAAAAGTATTTTCCTTCCCTCTTTTATGAGAGATAATTTTCCCATTCCATGTCTCCCATTCTCCTCCCAATATATTCCTCTCTCACACTTTAATTTTATTTTTTTTTAAATATCATCCCTTCCCCTCAACTCTCCCTGTACCCTCTGTCTATGTATATATACTCCTTCAAGAGTTACAATTAATATCTTTACATTTAGGAAAGTAAACAGTTCAACTTTAGTAAGGACTTTATGATTTCTCTTTCCTGTTTATGTTCTCTTGCTTCTCTTGATTCTTGTGTTTGAAAGCCAGATTTTCTATTCAGCTCTGGTCTTTTCATCAAGAATGCTTGAAAATCCTCTATTTCATTGAATGACCATTTTTTCTCCTGAACTATTATGTTCAGTTTTGCTGGGTAGGTGATTCTTAGTTTTAATCCTACCTGTTTTGATTTCTGCAATATCATATTTCAAGCCCTGTGATTGCTTAGTGTAGAAGGTTCTAGATCTTGCACTGTACCGACTGTATTTCCTCAATATTCAAATTCTTTCTTGATGCTTGCAATATGTTCTCCTTGACTTTAGAACTCTGGAATTTGGCTACATTATTCCTAGGAGGGTTTTTTTTTTTTTTCAGATCTCTTTCAGAAGGTGATCAGTGGATTCTTTCAATATTTATTTTACCCTCTGGTTCTGAAATATCAGGGCAGTTTTCCTTGATGATTTCATGAAAGATGATGTCTAGGCTCTTTTTTCTTTTATTGTGGCTTTCAGGTAATCCCTTAAATTTTTAAATTGCCTCTCCTGGATCTATTTTCCAGGCTACTATTTTTTCCAATGAGATATTTCACATTGTCTGCTATTTTTTCATTCATTTGGTTTTGCTTTGTAATATCTCGATTTTTGATAATGTCATTATCTTCCGTCTGCTCCATTCTAATTATTAAGGAACGATTTTCTTCATTGAGTTTTGGATCTCCTTTTCCATATGGCCAGTTCTACTTTTTAGGACATTCTTCTCCTCATTGGGTTTTGAATTTCTTTTGCCATTTTGGTTAGTCTATTTTGTAAAGTACTATTTTCTTTAGCAACTTTTCGTGTCTCCTTTCGCAGGCTATTAACTCATTTTTCTTGATGTTCTTGCATCATTCTCTTTTCTCTTCCCAATTTTTGCTCTACTTCTCTTCCTTGATTTTCAAAATCCTTTTCGAGCTCTTCCATGGCCTAAGACCAATTTATATTTTTTTCTTGATCGCTTTGGATGAACTTTGACTTTGTTTTCTTCTTTTTGTATGCTTTGATCTCCCTTATCACCAAAGTAAGATTCTGTAATCTGATTCCTTTTTTTTTAGTTTTTGCTCATTTCCCCAATCATTTCCTTGATTTTGAGCTCTTTGTCAAGGTAGTTCTCTGCTTCTAGTGAGGGTGGGGGGGTGTACTGTCAGCCGCTCAATCCCACCACATTCTGTGGGCCTAGAGCTCCAGAAACAGTGACTGCAACTGCCCCTGCTACTGCTGCGGCTGCAGCAGGTTCCTCTGTCCCCTCCCCACTCTGCAACCCTGAGGCTGGAGCCGGATCACTCCACTCTCCTGCAATGATGGCACAGACTTTTCCCACTGACCTTCCAATTTATCCTCAGTGTTTTGGTGTCATGAAGTCTGGAAACCACCAAAGGTGCAAGAACTTCAGTCTCCCCAAGGCCTGCTCAGGTCATCTGTGTGCACTCACAGCTCACACTGGACTATGTTCTGCTCCTAGTTTGGCATGATAGACATTTCTTGGCGACCTTTCAGTCTGTCTTCGTCTGGAGATTTGCTTCACTCTATCATTCTGTGGGTTCTGCAACCCCAGAATTTGTTTAGAGCCATTTTTACAGGAATTTGGTAGGGATTGTTAGGAACACTCTAAGAAGTCTGTGCTGCTACTCCACCATCTTCAGCAAATCTTCTTAATAAAAGGATTTGTTTTATGAAGTTTGAATTTAGCCAAAGCATCACATCTGAGAACCTCGAGGACCACATATGTACACAAGGCTGTAGTATCCCCAATTCTGGACAAAAGCACAAGTCATCTGAAACAACAAAGTCCCCCAAACTGAGCAAAGGTTTATCCAGAGACAGGTTCTCCCTACAGAATTCCAACCAAAGGAAGAGAAAATCTCCATTTGCAAATGGAGAAGTGGCAGGAGGTGCTCTTGAGCTGGATAAAAAGAAGTTCTTACAATGTTCCTTTTTTGTGTTTGTAGAGATAATCTATTTTTTTTTCTAGAGAGCAGTAGGTAACTAATATGTGCAATTTGGGAGAAATTATATATATATATATATTTATATATATATATATATACATATAGATACAGATATGGATATACTTATATCTATATAGATATATTTCCATGAAATAGTCACCTAAAGATTAACTGTGCAAATACAAATAAATAAATTAAATAAGACACAAATAAATAAATAAATGATATAGAGGATTATGATTTTTTTTTTTTGCAATGGCACCATCTGCTGGTTTCTCCGTAAACAAAAACAAATGTCCAATAGTATATTAATCTTTTCAGGAATAATTGCTCTTCAAAATATAACTTGGTCCTTTTATTTAAATTGTGCAATATGAGGAATGAGTTTTATTGTAATTTGGACACTAGCATTATTAATTTGTTGTAATTATCTAAGAATAAAAACATTAGCAGCAATATGAGTAAAATGTAGTATTTATGGATATTTTTTTGTTTGATATATATGTTATGTATATATAGTATATATATACACTATACATATATAGCTTAAATGTGAGTAATACTGATTGGCCCTTTTGTAATAAGTTAGATTTGATGGTACAGAAAAATCTGGAAATTAAGCTTTTATTTCAGTGATTCAGGATATGTTTCAAATTCTTCAGAATCTAAGGATTCACATTATTCTAAATACAAAATGAATTGTTCACTGTCATTGATGATGGTGAAGATAATGATGGTGATTTTGACACTGATTTAACTGGGAAATTTCAACTGAGAAAACATCCTGGACTGATGCAGGTTGGAACTTTTTCTTCAGCTAATAGAGCAACTTATAAATTTGATATCCCTATCCATAAAATCAAAATCTGTGGGAATCAGAGAAGAAAATATTTATAAAACTATTTGTAAGCTTTAAAGTAATGTAGTGAGGCATATATATGGATGTATGTATATATGTATGTACATTATATATACATGTATGTTTGCATATAGGCATGCATGTACATATATGGATATGTGTATATATATGCACATTTCACACTAGCTAGTGTTAGTGTTATTGTTGCTGCTGCTGTTCTTTCATTATTTATTGTTATCTTGGAGTGTTTCCAAAGGTTGTGGTGTTAAACACTTGAGGACTCCCTATGATCCACAACACTGCCGGGTGAATCCTGAAACAGATTAAAATATAGGACTTGTCTGATTTTAACCTGACAGTGTATTAATGATATAACTATATAAACATGTGTGGTTTTAGAGGTTAATATGAAGCCTTAGGGATCTTCAGGTCTGTATTTATGGCTCCTGATTCACTTAGAGTTTGATTCCACTGGCCTAACCACTGAAAATATAAGGGAATTTCCCAAGGTCATATAGGCTGCATGTCTTAGAGCTAGGACTTGAATCCAGGTCTTTCTGAGTGTAAGACAAGCTCTTTATCCACTAATCAGTCAATCATTCAATCAGCATTTATTAGGTGCCTACTGTCTTCTTGGCACTGAGTGAAGTTCAGGGAATACAAATAAAATGAAAAAAAAGACAGTCCCTGCCATCAAGTGTTTGTCTGTGTGTGTGTGTGTGCGTATCTATATATCTGTAGATATCTATGTGTGTACATATATATGCGTGTGTGTTTATACTCACACACATCTATCTAGAATTTCTTCTAAATTCTCACAATCTTTATTAAATTCTGCTAAATTTGCATTTCCAATCTTTCTCATGCCTATCTGCAGGCCATACTGACTTGCATGACTTACCAAAGAAACCTTGCTAATGATTTCCCCAGAGTCATGATCTATTTCTTCAATCTATGATATTTCATTCAGTGACAGCGACCATCATATACAGTATATACTTTGGCTGAGTTATTCCTCTCTTAGAGCTGAAAAGTAGCATATTCTTTTGACATTCTGTTTCACTTGTTCTACTGCTTTTTCCTGAATATCATCTATGTTCCCCAAAGCTCATACTCTTTTTTACTTTATTCCTTGTGAAACAAAACAAGCAAATAAAAACCCCAAAACTTATTTCTCTAACCTTTTAGGAGGTTCCTTGTATCTGATGGGAAGAGGCAAATAATATCATCCATGCCCAGGTGCTTGGCTTTTTGCTTTAGTATTCCTTGGTCTGTAGTGTGTCAGAATGGTTGGAACAAAATTATAACATAATCTGTTATTAAAAGGCCATTATTTCTGTGCCACTTCCTTATTCACATGAAGAATTCCCCATCTCACATTTCAAGATAAGGATCTAAGTTCACAACAGTTGCAATTTTCAAAAATCATTTCGATATTAGATTTTTTTCACTGATTTATCATTTTAGGCTTATTAATTATGACAACATGCCTTCTTTGTTTTTCAGAAGTGGCTTTCAAGGTGTGTGACAGTTTTAATTAGTATATTTTGTTGTGCTTTTTACCGTATTTATCAGACTCATCTGGCACTTGCTAGCTGTGTGATCCTGGACAAGTCATTTAAGCTCTGTTTAACCCAATTTCCTCAACTGTAAAATGAGAATAATAGCAGCATTTATTTCATAGAGTTGTTAGGATCAAATGAAGTTATAATTGTATGGGCTTACAAAGTGTCTTATGCATAATAGGGATTATGTAAATTCTGAATTCCTTTTCTTTTCCCCTTCCCCTACTATAATTCAGGATACTTCATAGGAAAGGGATGTATTTTAGTGGGAAAAACATTATGGGAAGTTTCTCAAAATCTTAATGAAGTTTTAAACTATCATAGCCTAGAACTGTACTAATATTTCCAAGCTATTAAAACTGCACTAAGACTTTTGGGATATTCTGTATTTAGAGTCAAAATATCCAGATTCAGATTCCATCCCTGCCAATTACTATCTACGTTATTCAAGAAAGCTTTCTAATCTAGGTGGCCTTTTCTAATCTACAAAATAAGGAATATGGAATCCCCTTCAAGCTTTGCAGCACCAATCTATGATAATATATCCTATAGTTTTACATAGTGTTTTCAGGGTTGCAAAACACTTTTTATACATTATCTCATTTCATCTCTCATGTCGTGTCTGTGGAGTAGATACTAGAAGAGTATTCCTCATCTTATATATGAAGAAGGAAGGATTGTAAAAAATTAACTGCTTATCACCTATCACCCCACTTGCAGTATGTAGCAGAGGCAAATTCTGAACCTGAATCTGTTCTGATTCAAGTCCAGCACTTCTAATCTGTGCGTGTGGAGGTGGGGCACGGTGTCTTTGTGTGTGTGTGTGTGTGTGTGTGTGTGTGTGTGTGTGTGTGTGTGTGAGTGTGGGTGTGTGTGTAGGTGTCTGTGTTCTTTAACATAAAGGTTTGTAGAATAGACCAGAACACAAACTTTGTTGAAAGTTACAAATAAAAAGTAACCAAATGTGTACAAATATTTTGTATTAAATTGCTTTACACGTTGAGGATTTTTAAATATTTTAAAATGTTTTTGTCTTGAATATTTCAGATTAATTCTCTAAAAACTACGTGATTTCCTACTGAGACCTCAGCTATCTCCAGGAGAAAAAAAAACCAGACATAACGTGATTCTTTTCCTCCAAAAAAAAAAAATCACATTGATTACCCCAAAGCACATAAAATCCTCTGATTAATGATTCAACAAACATGAATACAAAATTAACCACCTTTTTATTAATTCTGCAAATATATTATCATGCAAACAAGATATGAATACCAAAGTTTTCCTAACACTGAGCTGTTTGTTCAAACATCAGCCTGAATTTCTATCATTCCAAAGTCCTCTACGTTTATGTCAAAATAATCCTTAATATATAAGGAAATCATATTGGACTATAAAATGAAATCCCAAGCTGATGTTGATGTTGTAATAAACAAACAAAAAAAATTGAAAAAAATACTCTGGCCTTAGCACTGGGTATGAATGAAAGCTCTGTGACTATCAACTCCAATCAGAGTTTAATGAATATGCTTAAAATGAAAGAAAAATTGCATTTGACAAAAACGTGCATTCATCTTAAACTTCTAAATAAGTTGGAGGAACAGAGAGTTTGGAATTGTTTATAGAGAAAATAGAAACCTGAATCTGGTAAAGTCTTATGGGTCATAAATTTAATCTTTGCTTTTTGTTCTTTTTTAAAAAAATTTATTTTAGACTCAAAGGTCAGAACACAAATACAGAATACAGAAAAGAAGCAAAGCATATCATACACTTAAATATTGGAACTTAAATACAAAGTAAGAAAGAAAAAAAGCATGCCATGTGCATAGTAGAAAATAAGAGAGGGTTCAAAATATGTAACAATAAATTCTTATTTCAAGAAAGCCAGTATGATGAATAATACATGTTGTCTTGAAAATTGTCCATCTTTTCTTTGCTTCCTTGTGAGTTTACTTTTGTTCTCTGCTGTCCATTTACTTTATTCTTTTTTTCTCTTCCCTCAACTCCCGTAGAATGCTACAATAAAATTTGCCTAAGTTTCTCTTTAGCTATAGATATGTACACACACACACACACAAACACAGACACATATATACATACACATATACAACATATACTTTCCCATATCTTTTGTTTCCTATCTCTCCTGCCTCCTCTACTTTACTTCTACCCACTACCTTGCCCTCTATTCCTTGCCTACTGCACTCCAAGGATCCTTCTGCAGCCTCCCTTTCCTATAAACCTAAACAGATTTCTATACCCCCTCTTTACCTTTTCCTTCGTTGTTCCCTCTAAAGATACCTCACTTGTTCTTCCTACCATTTTATTTCTTCTAAATTTAGAAGACCTTCATACTCTTCTAAATAAATATGTATTGTTCCCTCTTAAACACATTGCCCATGAAAGTAGGTTACCAAAACATCCAGCCCTCTGCTACTATCTAATTCTTCTGTGTTGATTCTTTCTCTTGCACCTTATTTGCACGATATAATTACTCTTTTTAATTGTTCCTGGGTGGTCTTACTTTTTAAATTCTTATCATATGCAGGTTTATCCCAGTATTTCTTATGAGCTACTCAATAATTAATAAGAATCTTAGACATATATTTTACATATAACAAGTAAACAGTCTGTCCTTATGAATCCCTTTGCCTTGGCTCTTGTTTGTCAAATCTGCTGTTAAGTTCAGGATTTTTTTTAAACAAAGACTTTAAAGTCTGATTGCTTGTCAAATGACCATTCGTTCATTCAGGATATTTGACTTTGCACGGTGTGATATTTTTGGCTGGACACCCATTTCATTTGTTCTTTGATATATTGTGTTCCAGGACTTGTGGTCCTTCAATGTCTCTGCTGCTAAGTCTTGTGTTATTCTAATTGTGGTACCATCATATTTAATTTATTTTAATCTTGATGCTTTTAAGATTTTATCCTTGAGCTAGGGGTTTCAGAAATGGACTATGATATTCGTGTGAGTTTTCCTCAGGGGATCTCTTTTAAGTGATGATAAACGGATTTCTACTTTCCCCCACTTGTTCTAATGTTACAGAAAGAATTTATTTATTGTTTTTGTATTCTTGTATCAAGATTCTTTTTATGATCATAACTTGCAGTTAGTCTGATTTTTTTTTTACATTTTCTTCATCTACTCTCCAAATCTATTGTTTTCCTTTTAAGATGTTGCATTTCTCTTCTATTTTTTCATTATTCATATTTTGTTTAATTATTTCTTTATGTCTTATTGTTTTGCTGGCTTCATTTTGCCCAATTCTAATTTTCAATATGCCATTTTTTTTCTTAAGATTCTGTATCTCCTTTTCAAATTGATGAATTTCCCTTTCATAACCTTAGGGTTTTTCTTGGATTAGTCTCATTTTTTTTTGAGTTTTTCCTCCTTTTCTGTCATTTGCATTTTAAAGTCTTTTTAAAGATCTTCTGTAAATTATTTTTGGGCAGGTATTTGACATTATTTTGGCGGAGTTTCTTTATTTTGATATCCTCCTCTGTAGATGAACCCCAGTCGTCTGTGTTCCCATAATATTTTTTCAAGGTTGGATTCTTTCTCCTTTGCCTGTGCAATTTTTTTATGGTAATAGCTTAATTTTTGTAATCACCTCTAGCCCTGAAGTATGGGAAATGCTGCCTCTTGCCCCAGATCTTCAGCTCTCCCATCCAGTCTGGAATCAAAGCCAAACTTTCAATGTCCTGCAAGTGCGTGCAGTCAGGTGCTTTCTGCCCCACTGCTTCCGCATTCATTGGGTGTGCTGGTTCCTTCTCACCCGTGCTACTCTTTGTAGCACAGCTGGGTCTGGTTTTCCTCATTAGTATAAATTCCCTTAATCTTCCTGACCTCAAATGTCCAACTCCCCTCACTATCCTGGGGGTTAAAATTCATGTAGCTAGGGCCAAAACCTGTCTCAAACCAACTACCCACAGGACTTCTTGCTTGTTGTTAAAACAGGACCTAGCCTGGAGGTGTTTACTGGAGGTTTACAGGGACCAAACCTCATCCTGGCATTTCACTTATGATCTTTTCAAATTGTCCCAAGAAGATTTCAATTGGGTCCCTACTCTTGTTTATTTTTACCCAAGCTTTATTTTCCCTACAGTATCATATAAACATTTTGTCATGAAAAATCTGGAGAGTTAGTAATTTTCCTGCCTGCTCTGAAATCTTGCCAGAATACTCTCTAATCTGTGTTTTAAGATAATTAAATATAGTAAGAAGCTAAGCAAGTGCTTTGATAGTGCTTCTTGAAGTTCTAAGTGTAAAAAATTTTTCTCGCTTTTTTTTCTTTTTTTCTCAGCAATCATGACAATGAGAGAACTGAAATGGATAAGATAGTGTTAGACTCAGTTGACCTGGATTTGGCTACCAGATCTGCTATTGAGCTATCTTTTGCCTCACCTTAAGTGAGCACCTCCAAAGACCATGGCCTAAAGGACCCAAGGTGTCCCAGTGCATCGTTGGTTATCTTAGTCATCCTGAAGAATATCTGGTCACTGGATTCAGATGGTTCTGGAGGAGAAGTGAGGCTGGTGACTAGCACAGCCTTCCCTCACTCAAAACAAAGTCAAGTGCAAGCCATGTCATCGTTTCTTTGATGGCGTGGTCTTATTCAGCAACAAAGGACCAACACAATTTTGTGAGTAGACACAGCTGACTGACTGAGGACCCAGCTAGCTGGGTAACTCAACTCCTCCTCACCTGTCTGCCTCCCCCTCCCCTTCCTTCTTCTCTCCAAAGGAAGGTAAATTTGTATGGTCAAAAGACGTGCAGTTGACTTTGGTTTTACTGGCTCCCCTCCTCTCTCCTCTTTTCCCCTCTCCTTCCCTGCCTTGCCCTTCTCTCCTCTCCTCTCCTCTTCCCTGTCCTGTCCTTTCCCAAAATCTTAAACCTACTGCACTCTGAAACTGGGACACCAATGCGCCACTGCCCAAGGACTCTTCTGGATCCTCTTAGTTTATTAATGATTATCAATAGTAACTGTTGCTGTTTCCCTCCCAGCCTGATGTCTTTGTTTTTCTGGGCCTCATTAAGGGGGTCATGCCTTGGCTACTTCTTAAACGGGCTTATTCAATGAATGGGCATCACCTCACCCTAAGTGAGTACCTGTAAAGACCTTGGCCTAAAGGACCCAAGATCTCCCAGTGCATCCTGAGTCATCTCTAGTCTTCCTGATGAATATTTAGTCACTGGTTTCATGTGGCTCTGCAGGAAAAGTGATGCTGACTACTTGCACAGCCTTCCCTCATTCAAAACAAATTCAAGTGCAAGTCATGTCATCATTTCTCTGATGGCATGGTTTTTTTCAGCAACAAAGGATGAACACAATATGAACCTTCAACTAGTCATTTTACTTATAAAATTTTGGTTTATTTATTTTTAAAAAAGGAAGTATTGGAATACATGATCTCTAAGCTTCAGCTCTAACATTCAAGGAATTGGGTTCAAAGAATTTAGAGCTAAAACCAATCTCAGAAATCATGTCATTATTCAGATAAATAAACTTGGAACTAGAGAAGTTTAGTGATTTGCTTGCAAGGTCATACAGTACAAAGGAGAAGTATTCAAATCCAGGTTGTTGTTTTTTTTTTAATTTCTCAATCTAATGTTCTTTCACATGTGTCACACTATTCAGTATAGATCCCTCTAGTAGTCTGAGGGTTAGACTGTGAATTCATTAATTCTTTTTCTTTTTTTGACTCTGATGCATACTTCTCACACTGGTTTCATTTTTCCCCAACCATTTGAATGACCTGATATGAGATTATTGTTGTCTTCAACTTTTGTACATTGTTCATATCATTTTCTTATGTGAATGTTGACATGAGCAAGGAGTTACACAGGGAGGAAACGTTTAGGGACTCCTAGTTGGGACCTTCTCCCTTTGTTCTTATTTGTCACTAAGCACACTACTTGTCATCTTGATTATCTTTATCTCCTGTAAACAGCTCACAACTTCAAAGAAGTCTTGCCCTTACCTGTCACAAAATGAACTTCTGAGCAAGGTATTCCTCCTCTGAGACAACCTTTCTACCAATCTCCAGGACCTCTAAAAGATTATCAGTTCATTTTCTTTTTCTATATGTATCAAAGAAAAGCAATCAAAGCCAAGGTTCCATAGTTCTTTCAGTGAACAATTCCTTCAAGGGATAGCCTTTAGAGCTTCACAGAAAACACAGAAAGGTGAACTTGATAAATAGTCTGACTTTTATTCTTGCTCTGTGAGATACCAGACACTGTTCCATCAATACTCCTTTGGCTTATCCTCCCCCTGGGTGCCTTGCTGGGGTTTAATATTTCGTACCCCTCTGTGTGCCTATCTCTCTCCTCTTGATTTCAGAACTCAGTTCTCTATGGGACATGGAAGTCCTAGCTCTTTCTATTTTCCCTTTATATCATGAGATATATTTCTAATTTGAAGTTTAGAAACAGTCCTAGATCCATCCAATGTGCACTAAACCATTGTTGAATTTTTACATATGGCAGTAACTGTCAGTAGTGCACAAGAACTATAGCCACTGATGCAGGTACAGCATGTTTTCACAGAAAAATTGGGACTGAACGCTCTTTTGGAACAATAGTCTGCTCAGTAGAAAACTGACACTAGAATGTTTAATAAAATATTGTCTAATTTATTACCTTAAAAACAGAAACTTCTGTTTTTAAGGCCTTGTATAGCCTGACCCCAATCTATAACTTTAGCAATATTATATATTACTCACATTTTGGTGCTCTATAGCCCTTCCAAATTGAACTTCTCCCTGTAAGTCACACATAATAGTTTCTTGCCTGTCCTTACACTAACCATCAGTAATGCCTAGAATAAACTCCTCACTTCTGCCTCATGTATTTCTCAATTCCTTCAACCACAACTGCTTATTTTATTTGGCTACTCACCTCCCTGGTTCATTTTAAGTCTCAACTAAATCCTACATTCTTTCTCAAGCCCTCTTTTAAAAAATTCCCTAATTTCATGCTAAAACTATTTTAAACATTTTATTAAAAAAAAAGTTTTGGGGGGAGAAGCCAAGATGGCAGAGTAGAAAGACGTGTATATGCTAGCTCTGAACCCACAGCCCATAAAATATCTGTAAAAAAGATTCTGGAGCAACAAATTCTGGAGGAGCAGAAGCCACAGAACAACGGAGTGGACAAGATTTCTGTTCCAGAGAGACGTGACGTGAAAGGTCTGTTGCGCCCTGGACCAGGAGTGGAGCCCAGCTCTGCTGTGGCCACAGCACCAAGAGGAGTAGATCTGAGCAGGCTTCAGGGACGGAATCTCCTGCAGCCACCTGGGTCCCTCCACCCACAGGTGACAAGGGTTGGTGAGAGTCTTTTTGGGTAGCCAACAGGGGACTGGGGTGTCCCCGTGGCTCGGGCACCCTCGGGAGGCAGCAGCGGAGGCAGGAGCAGATCAGGGCTCCCCAAGCAGGCAGGAGCCCAGATCCATTGTTGAAGGTCTCAGCATAAACCCCCTGAGGGAACTGTGCCCGTGAGGCGGCCCTGCACCCACCTGAATAAAGGAACTTAATCTCACATTGAATAGCAGCCCTGCCCCCGCCAAAAGGCCTGAGGCTGGGAAGCAGCATTTGAATCTCAGACCCCAAGCTCTGGCTGAGCGGATCTGCAGGCGAGGTGGATGTGTAAAGAAAACTCAGAAGTCAAGTCACTGGCTGGGAAAATGCCCAGAAAAGGGAAAAAAAATAAGACCATAGAAGGTTACTTTTTTGGCGAACCCTTCCTTTCTGATGAGGAAGAACAATGCTTACCATCAGGCAAAGATACAGAAATCAAGGCTTCTGCGTCCCAGCCCACCCAATGGGCTCAGGCCATGGAAGAGCTCAAAAAGAATTTTGAAAATCAAGTTAGAGAGGTGGAAGAAAAACTGGGAAGAGAAATGAGAGACATGCAGGTAAAGCATGAACAGCAGGTCAGAATCCTCCTAAAGGAGACCCCAAAAAAAGGCTGAAGAAAATAACACCTTGAAAAATAGGCTAACTCAATTGGCAAAAGAGGTTCAAAAAGCCAATGAGGAGAAGAATGCTTTCAAAAGCAGAATTAGCCAAATGGAAAAGGAGATTCAAAAGCTCACTGAAGAAAATACTTCTTTCAAAATTGGAATGGATCAGAAGGAGGCGAATGACTTTATGAGAAATGAAGAAATCACAAAACAAAACCAAAAGAATGACAAAATGGAAGATAATGTGAAATATCTCATGGGAAAAACAACTGACCTGGAAAATAGATCCAGGAGAGAGAATTTAAAAATTATGGGCCTACCTGAAAGCCACTATCAAAAAAAGAGCTTAGACATCATCTTTCATGAAATTATCAAGGAAAACTGCCCTGAGATTCTAGAACCAGAGGGCAAAATAAGTATTCAAGGAATCCACAGATCACTGCCTGAAAGAGATCCAAAAAGAGAAACTCCTAGGAACACTGTGGCCAAATTCCAGAGTTCCCAGGTCAAGGAGAAAATATTGCAAGCAGCTAGAAAGAAACAATTCAATTATTGTGGAATTACAATCAGGATAACAGTAGATCTAGCAGCTTCTACATTAAGGGATCAAAGGCGTGGAATAGGGTATTCCAGAAGTCAAAGGAACTAGGACTAAAACCAAGAATCATCTACCCACCAAAACTGAGTATAATACTTCAGGGGAAAAATTGGTCTTTCAATGAAATTGAGGACTTTCAAGCATGCTTGATGAAAACACCAGAGCTGAGAAGAAAATTTTCTATATTAATCATTTTATTCAAGAATAAATAAAGGGAAAAGAGTGAAAGAAATTGAGTAAACCAAGTTAAAATAGTGCAAATCACAACTCTTCCTAAATTAATTTACATATTCAGTCAAACCAGCAAAAATTACTTTATAGGGATAGAAAAATAAATTCCACTGGAAGAGCAAAAGGTCCAGAATATCAAGAAAATTAACAAAAAGAAATGCAAGGGAAGCTGTCCTAACCCTACCAGTTCTAAAGTTGTATTATAAAGCAGCAATTATCAGAAAGGCATGGTACTCTCTAAGAAATACAGTTGTGTATCAGTGGAATAGATTAAGTACATAAGACACAGTAGTCAATGACTATAGCAATCTATTGTTTGATAATTCCAAAGACTCCAGCTTCTGAGATTGAATTCATTGTATGACAAAAACTGCTGGGCAAACTGGGAGAAAGTACGGCAGAAACTAGGCATAGACCAATATCTTATATCATATACCAAGATCAGCTCAAAATGGGTACACAATTTAGACATAAATATTGATACTATAAGCAAATTAGGATTGCAAAGAATAGTTTAACTGTCAGGTCTATGGAAAATGGAAAAAATTATGACCAAAGAAGCAGAAAACATTATGAAATGCAAAATGGATAATTTTGATTAAATTGAATTAAAAAGTTTTTGCATAAATAAAGCCAATGCAACCAACACAAGAAAGGAAGCAGAAAGCTGGAAAATATATATATATATTTTTGCAAGCAGCATCTCTGATAGAGGACTCACTTTTCAAATATTTAGAAAACTGAGTCAAATTTATAAGAACATACAATTCCCCAGTTGATAAATGATCAAAGGATATGAACAGGCAGCTAACACAGGAAGAAATTAAAATTAGCCTTATAAAAATGCTCTAAATCACTATTGATTAGAGAAATGCAAATTCAAAGAACTCTGAGGATGCTCTTCTTACCTATGAGATTACTAACATGAAAGAACAAGATAATGATAAATGTTTGAGAAGATGTGGGGAAATTGGAACACCAATGCATTATTGGTGGAGTTGTGAACTGATTCAACCATTTTGGAGAGCAATTTGGAACTATGCTGAAAGGACTATAAAACTATTCATATCGCATTATCCACCAATACCACTTCTAGGTCTGTATCCCAAAGAAAACATAAAATGGGAAAAGGACACACAAGCACAAAAATATTAATAGGAGCTCTTTTGCGGTGGTAATAACTTAGAAGTTGAGGAGATGTGCATCAGTTGAGGAATGACAAAAGAAGTTATGGTATATGAATATAATGGAACTCTATTTTTCCAGAAGAAATAATGAGCAGGCAGATTTCAGAAAACCTGGAAAACAAATGTGCTGTTGCTGAGTGAAATGAGAAGGACCAAGTGAACACTATACACGGTAAGAACAACTTTGTTCAATGGGCAACTTTGACAGATTTAGCTCTTCTCAGCAAAGCGATGATCTAAGACAATTCCAAAAGATTCCTGATGAAAATGCCATCCATATCCAGAGAAAGAACTATGGGTTCTGAATGCAGATTGAAGCATATTATATTCTTTTTTTGTTTACTTTGTTTTTTTCTTAGTAGGATTTCCCTTTTGTTCTTATTCTTTTTCTTCTTTCACAACACGACTAGTATCAAACATATGTTTAAGATGTCTGTACACATATAGCCTATATCAGTTTGCATTCCATCTTGGGGAAGGGGAAAAAGTTTAGAACTCAAAATCTTATATTGAAATATATTATATATATATATATGTTCAAAATTAAAATTATATCTTGAAATATATTATATATATGTTGAAAATTAAAAATAAATCAATGAATAAAAAATTAAAATAAAAAATGTAGGTCACAAATCCTTGTGGGGGCATGAAACATTTGACAAAAGTAAAAGGTGTCAGAACATGCAATGACAAAAAAAAATAATTAATAAAAATGCATAATGAATCTGAATTGTTTCTGGCAATTCATACTCATGTAAGAATTGCCTGACTAATTTTTCCCTCTACTACTTCCTTCTAGTTATAAAAGAACTTTAATCACAATATATCATTCCTTCCTATACCACATTTGCTAAAGAATCACATATTATTGCCTGGAAATACTCTTATTTTTCATTTTTTTGTTTTGGAAGTAGGTAAGGGCTTTCTGTCTTAGGCAGTTTCTGAGCTTCTTTAATACTCTCTCTTTCTCTTTCCCCATTTCTACCTTCTAACTTTTCTAAATTCTTTTAAATCCCAACTAAAATCATAGGTCCCAACAAATTTTCTTCAGTCTTCCTCATGCCCATATTTTTATTTTCATTGAGAATTAGGAATTTCTTCAGTTAATTTGGAATATCAGACTGAGTTGTCCAGATTTTCTCCATCTGCACTTCAACTCACTGCACAAGCATTATCATACTCTTTTTTGCTTACATTCATCATAAGCATTGGCATTTAGGATGATCCAAAATCCATAAAATGATTTTACTTGTTATCCAGAACCTCAAAATAAAATGGAAAGACTCATTATACTGAATTCTCTTCACCAAGGTAGAAGGAAATTGATGATTTCACGTTGAAATACGCTTTACTTTAATAGTGGAGACATTTTTTCTCCCAAGAGGCAAGATTTACAAAAAAAAAAAAAATAGCAATAGTAATATCCAGGAGACTAAATTAAAATACGTCATAAATTTAACAAGGCCTCACGTGAAAGTGTGTATGGAAATGATGCCTATATTTTACAAACTTTTTTTCCTGTATTAATTTTGATAAAGGTATAATAGACATCCAAACAATTTTTAGTATGTCAGAAAAATATCCAACATGGAGATGATAGATTTAAGTTGTTTGACTAAAAATTAACCTTCATAACTATAGAATAGGAGAAACTTTGCTAGATAATAGTTCCTAAAGGAAAAGTAAAAAAAAAAAAAAAGATCTGTCACTCTTTACAAACATTATAAGCCAACAGGGTGACCTGACAGGTTCCCTTTCTTACCATGAAAGAGGTTACCTGTTCCTCCCCGGTCAGACTGAAACTGGATTAGTTCTTCACTACAGATGACACATTTTAGGAAGAGTTGATCGGGTTTTACACCAAGGAAATGTGGTGAAAAGTAAAGTAGAATCCATAAAGCATGAGACCAAATAGAAATAACAGGAAATATATTCAGTCAGGCAGAGAGAAGATTTATGGGAAACAAAAATACTATCTTCAAACATTGAATGGTTCTCATTAGGATTTATTCTTGCTCCACTCACATCTAGGGGCAGAGTAAGAGTAAATTGTGTATATATTTTGAATTGAAGTGAAGAGGGGAAATAGTATTTAACTTTCAGGGTTGTAAAAATGTTGAATGAATTTTCTTAGACAAAAGAGTGTGCTTTCCCCTATCCCACCATCAGTGTCCACGCATTAAAGGGCTCACTCCATTGTCTCGGATGTGGTTGAAGTCATACCCGATTATTTATTTAGGTGACTTCTGAGGTGTCTTCCAAGTAGAAATGTATGGCAGTATTAGATTCCTTTTGTTTCAGTAAATACATATGGAACTGAAACAACAGTGGCAATTGACAAGAGAACAAATGTAGTTTGGTCTTTCCCAAAAGAACTTAAAGTAGCAAAGATTATTTTGACAGATTGGGTAGACAACAAAGTGAAAACATAAGAAAGGGAACCTTGTTAAAAGTAATACATATAATTTTTGAAATGAGAAA
Organism: Notamacropus eugenii; assembly: GCF_028372415.1. NCBI lineage: Eukaryota > Metazoa > Chordata > Mammalia > Diprotodontia > Macropodidae > Notamacropus > Notamacropus eugenii. The sequence continues at coordinate 112,526,427 of NC_092878.1, forward strand.
ATGAAAAAAGTAAAGTATTGTGTAAGAGGAAAAGTCAATTTTATCATGATGAAAGTAGAAAACAATATTTTCAAAATAAAACTTTTTCTTCATTGAAAACAAAAAAAAATGGAACAAAGCAATTCAGGAAATAAGATTATTGACAAAGTAGTCATATTAATAAAATAGACTACTAGAGAAATGAATCTATAATTACAACTTCCTGTTAAGAATACAGCCAGCCTTTCTGAGCATTGTGACTGTCTAAAACATTTCAAAAGGACTCATGTTGCAAAATGCATCCACTTCCAGAGAGAAAGTTATGGATTTGAAATGCAGAATAAAGAAGACTATTTTCTCTTTTGTTATGTTTTGATTTGCTTTTCTCAGGGTTTTCTCCCATGCATTTTACTTCTTCTATGCAACATGACTATTGTGTTTAATAAGAATACAAGAGTCCATAGAAGATTGCATAACATCTTGGGGAAGAAGGGAGGAGGGAGAAGGAGAAAGTTTAAAATTTAGGGAAGTTAACATTGAAAACTGAAAACAAACAAATTAATAAATTTTTAGAAAAAAGAATATAGTCTTTTCTACTTCTTCAACCTCAAGCCCTCTTTCTCAGGAAAGGATTATTCCATCAGTCCATATGCAATTGATTTCCATGATTCATTTTAATTTTACACACACTGACCCACCTAATGTGACTATTGGAATTTTTTCTTCTTTTTCATAATTATTCTTTCAGAAGAAATAATTATTTTCTATTTACCATTGAAAAAGCAAGTAAGATCATTCTTAATTCATATCACGCATAAAGACTTTAAATCAATATTACAGAAAGCCAGAAAAATGAACTGTGATTAGGGCGACCATTTTGAAAAGAACTAATGATTTCCCAATTACAGTAATTCATTAATCGAGATTCCCCACCCCATCCCATTCTCCAAAAAAATTCAGCTTTCTTTTTTGAGTAAACTCCTTTAAACACTCAATTCAACTACAAAAGTCATTTGGCACACATAATTTGGTGTGCACCCTCCTCCCATAATGTCCTCCAATCCATGTTTTTGTAGTACAGTTGATGGCAAAGGAGTTTATTTTGTACTTAGAATGGAAACTATTTCATTCCACAATGAGTTTGTAATTATTCGGCAATTTTGAAGCTAATGCAGTATTTATTTCTGTATAAACATAGCAAATAATATTAACAGACATTAAAGAATGCCAACAAGTTTTCTCAGAAATGAATGAGGCTAATAATTTTTATTGGTTTAATATTTACTAGCTAGTCAATTTATTTTAGCTGTTTAAAGTAAGTATTTCCCAATCAAAAACACTGTCTTTAATATCATTTCTAATAAAAATACCCTATGTAATTAAAATCAGGTCAATTTCTTTCTAATGGGAAGGCAATTTCAAATGTTTAAAACACTATTTCAGAAAGGAGAGAGTACAGATAGTCTTATAAAAAAATCTTTTGGTTTCAATGATAGTTTGGGGAAGGGCTAATCAACACAAACTAGCATATTCATATATGAGTGTAGACATGTGCATTTATATAAATACACATACATATAAATATATACATAAACATACATACACATATGTGTTTTCATATGTATATATAGATATATAATATATATCTAAATCTATCTATCTATCTATCTATCTATCTATCTATCTATCTATCTATCTATACATGAAAATCTTTCAAACTATTCCTGATATTTATTTTTTAAAAAAATCACTCAAGCCACACAAGTATTAGGTAGCATTTTTTTCAAATATCATTTTGTGAAAATATCACAATAATTTTGTTTTGTGACTCTGTGCAAATTACTTGAATTCTCCATATTCTAGACAACTTCTTACTACTTTAATTTGCAGAAATGTCAACCTGATTTAGAAGAAAGATTTTTCTCACCAAAGAATAATTCCCTATAAAAGAGATGGCAAAGGCCTACTATATATCTTAGCAATGCTCTCCTCTTAAAAATGTGTACTTTTGGCTCTACATCATATTTTGCATTTCACTATCTTTTAAAATGTAGGGATTAATGGCACCCTTAGAAAGGCTTATACCTGTTCTTTTACAGAACAGTCAATCAACCAAAGGACTAACATTTAATAAGTGCCTACCCTGAGTCAGGTTTTATTGAAGCAGTCATTCATTTGACGGCTTACATTCTATCGAGTAAAAGAACAAATAATATTGGGAAATATAAAAGCATAAATACAAAGTAATTTTTTTTTTAGCAGAGGTTAGTATTCAGGTGTGTGTGTGTGTGTGTGTGTGTGTGTGTGTGTGTGTATCTTTGTCTGTGTCTGTGTGTCTGTGTCTCACTTCCTTAAAAGAGAATTATGGTCTGTAAAATTTATGTGCTATTCTAGTAAATGTGGTTTATAGGGGGAGAAATCTAGATTTAAGTTTAAGGACTTAATTTCAAATTCTTGTTCCGAATTCACTACATGAATGATACTGTACAGTAAGCAACCTCTCTAATGCTCAGTTTCTTCATCTTTAAATGTGTTGTTGAAACTAAATGGTTTCAACCGCTCCTTATAGCTATAAGTTTAAACTTCTAGTAAGTCTAAATTCTGTGTTTATATACATTTTATCAACATAATGACTATATGTGTATGTGTATGTATGTAATAAATGAACTTATATGCACACTAAAGGAAAGGCACACTGACATAATGGACAGTGTAGTTTCATGAGACTAAAGAACCTAGGCACAAATGAAAACCCAAACATGAACTGGCTGTGTGCCTCTCTGGAGATGTCACCTAGTTTTTCTCTGGCCCAGACAAATCCTTGTGACTATATAAATTAAAAAGCAAGTACACTTCTCAGATGTCAGAGAAATTAAATGACTTGCCCTTTGTCATTGAGACCATTATTGATAGGACTTGAAAATCAAACTTTGGTTCTTGTTTGGTTCTCTATTCACAATGCCATGTTATTTTCTGTGGCATGGTATATCCTCCTCCATTCTGCCTACTGACTGCTTTGTCATCCTCTAATCACAGCTAAATTAAAATCTTTCCAGTCCTGAAGGTCAGGGACTTTCTTTTGTCTTTCTTTTTCTCTCTAATGTTTGCCACAGTGCCTAGTACATATAAATTACAATATGCTACATGCTTAATAAATATTTATTAACTGATTGACTGGAAAGCTGTTGTGAGAACCTTATGAGAAGAGTTGATAGCTGTTTGAATCCTGTCTCTGACTTTATTGGCAAAAAATAAAAGCTAACATTTTTATGGAATTTTATGTTTTGCAAAGACTTTTTGTCTTCAAAAAAGAACAGGTAGGTAGGTGCTATTATTACATCCATTTTCCTTCTGATGAAATTATATATAAAAGCATTTAAATGATGTACTGGGGCATATAGGAAATGTCAAATGTAGGAACTCAATTCTTCCTGACCCTATGTCTTGCATTCCATTTCCTATATCACTAAGTTTCCTCACAACTATTTTTTTTAAAAACGGTAAACAAATGAATAGACATCAACATGTATAGTTCTACATCTACTGAGATATTCCATAGCAAAGAAAAAAATTACAGAATAGTATCCCCAGTAATTGCTTTATACCCTCCAAGAATATAATTTTTGAATAGTTACTAGTCAACACTAATGGATGAAATTTGAATACCTAGAATCTTCCTAAATTAATTCTGATCAGAAATACATATGCACAAAACATACACATACATCAACACAAAACATAAAATTAAAATTAAGATATACAATCATTGGAACAACCATGATTGCTTCCTATAAAATTCTTGCCAAACCAAACAGAGCTCTATTTCAAATCGGTTTACTACAAAGTATTTCTGAGAAAGTTTAATCTCATCAATTTTTTTGTCCTGTGAAGTCAAATGAATATTATGGATAACAGGCCTAACAAGGATTTGTTTTATGTACACTAGACCTAGCATTGTCTTTAGAGTATGATAAAGAAAAGGCAAGAAAGGAGAAAGACATCTGTATTGTCCAGCAATCCTGGGTAGATAACCAAAGTCTACTTGCTCTACTCCAGATCTCAACTTTTAATGGAAAGATAATGGAAGTCTGGTGCTTCCAGGGTTACAATGAGATAAGTATTAATTGAAATGACTTAGTTATTTACCTACCTAGCTGTGTTCCAGAGACAATGCTATAAGTACACAGCTGAATGTAGTACAATTATGAAAATTACTAGAATAGAATTCATGTGATCTAAGAGTAGAAATATTTTGCTAGATCTTTAGTCACATGCAACTGTTCATTGACAAATTGGATTTCATATTTGTTTTCACTTTTCCCCTTCATTATCATAGTACAGTTGTACAGGCACTACATTTTGTCAGTATTATATAATGCTTGAACATGCATCATGTATGTGCATATGTGTAATGCATGTATATATTGTAGGACTTATAGTTATTCTAACAATTATTTAATAGAAAATTGAATTATTGTCTACATTTGTTATTCACATATTGTAGTTAATTTATTCGCAGCATCCATAATGTTGGAACATTAATCTAATCGCATGGTGTATAGACCTGATAGCATTATTTTTTCTTCTAAAGGCGTAATTATACATAGGGATCAATTTTTCCTCAGGGACTGTCTGGCAAAATATTTTCGTTGCAATACAATTTCAGCTTCTGTTACTAATATTTCTTCTTCTAAAAGAGCAATTGATTTTGTGAGGCATGGAACAATTATGAGAATCTATTAAACTTGCAAAACTAATTAGTCATTTCATCTTCAGACAAAACCCATTTCTGTTGTTTTGTAGTAAGTTTATATTTAAATACTGTAATGCCAATCATTGTAGCACATCTGAGGACTGCTGTTGTAAATAATTTTAAGGCTCTAATCGCATAGTATAATGAAATATCTGTTTATTCAACAATAAACTAAATATTATTCAATAAAGTAAAGCATAACGTTCATAGCAACATCTTGAAGCAAAACCTATCATCTAATACATATATGTGTCTCCTAATACTCAGTATGTTGTATGACACATGGCATATATCATTGCATCCCCAAAGTCAGGGGCTCCTAGGCAAAGTCTTCCCCAACATCACATATCTTTAAGGGGTAGCAGAAAATACCACATCATCCACTCCTTAATCAGTTCCTGGTGTTCAAGTAAAATCTTCTTTCTTCTTGACTCAGGGCTGACTTCCAACCACCACAACTCTTCTTCTGTAGGCCGACTGCTCCCAACTCTTGCCTGGGTTTGCAGGCAGAAGCTATCTGCTCCAGCTCCTTGTCCTAGCTCATTAGGATTGTTCCACTCCAAACTTGCTGACAGCAGGCCCCAGGGGCTCCAGCCCACTGTTTCCTTTTTCTAGCAAAACAAAGTTTAATAGGGTTATAACAAGAATTACACTATTATGAGCACCATTATCTCAATTCATTCGGAAAGACCAAAAGACAGGGCTTCTGTCTGAGAAGTCAACACAGAGTAACAGACAGGGCTTCTGTCTGAGGAATTAACACAGCAACAGACAGAGTCCTAATATCACAAACATTCTGCATATCATAACAAACAAGCAAGTTCCCCTAACCACTCACACTGGATACTCTGTTTCAGCTGTGCTTCTCTCTCTGCTTCTCTCATCTCTCTGGTCTCTCTACTATACATATACATATACATATACATATACATATACATATACATATATATGCACATGCACATGCACATACATGCATATACATATACACATGTACATATATGTATGTGTGTATGCATATGTGTGTATGTATGTGTGTATATACATGCATACACAAGTGTATGTATATATGTGTGTGTGTACACACACACACATATATATATATATACACATACGCATACACATACATATACATACTCCTTCTAATCACAGACGCTTGAATGATTTTAATCAAAGGCACTTGATTGGCTAAAACTCACTCCAGAAAAATAGTAAACAATTCCCCTTTGCTTCCAGTAAAAAATATCTAAGAGATTTGTATAGAATAATTATGTGTTTGTCCTTCGTTGCTGAAGAAGTCCATGCCATCAGAGAAACACCGATGTGATTTGCACTTGACTTGTTTTGAGTGAGAGAGGACTGCGCAGGTCACCAGCCTCACTTCTCCTCCAGAGCCATCTGAATCCAGTGACCAGATATTCTTTAGGATGACTGGAGATGACCCAGGATGAGGCAATTGAGGTTAAGGGACTAGCTCAAGGTCACACAGCTAATGAGTGTCAGGTGTCTCAAGTGAGATTTGAACTCAGATCCTCCTGAGTCCTGAACTAGTGCTCTATCCACTGCACCACCTAGCTGCCCATGGTATAATTAGGGAGCACCAGAAAGGGTGAAACTCTGTGGTAGAAACCCCAGTGGTCATCCCCTTCTAGGGGCCATATGAATTTAGGAAAACAAGGAAAAAAAATTAAAGAATAATGTTTCCAAAAAATCAAAACACAGGAGAACGATTGAAAGTAAGAAGGTCTCATGAGACTGGTTTTCTGGAATAAATTTCTTCACATATAGTGTAATTTCTTGCATGGGGGGTAAGCTGTTTTTTTTTTTCTTTTGATGTATACTCACTTCTTTCTGAATGAATATATGACAACTTTCAGAAGACATGTTTCCTGAATTCCAGTTGTTTCTAGAACCATGTGATATAGCATAGGAGTCAGAAGTGTTATTATTTTGAGTAGGATGTTATATATATATATATATATATATATATATATATATATATATATATATATATATATATATATGTGTGTGTGTGTGTGTGTGTGTGTGTGTGTGTGTGTGTGTGTGTATGTATGTATGTATGTATGGAGTGAGAATCCTGTCCATAAAAAATTGGAAAATTGACATTTTAGATGTTCTCTTGTCAAGGAAAATTGAAGGAAAATTACAATTGAGCACGTTGTTGCCATCACCCCATCCGTCTCAAATGACAGACCTATAGCCTCTTTAATCCTATTTTTCCTCCAAAATGTCTTTGAGAAACCTTTTTGTTGTCTTTAGTCAACTTGGACAGTCTGAATACACTCTTATCATTTTCCCAGTCACTCAGGTTTCCAACTTACTGATCTTTCAGGACTCTACACTCTCACTTATTGCTCCCCTCATTCCCAATCAGGTGCCAAATCTTATTAATTCCACTTCATTCATCTACTATATCCATTTCCTTCTCATTATTTATGCGGTAGCCACTCTAGTTTTAGGACCAGATGATTTTCTCAGTTAAATAATTGACATAGTATCCTAATTGGTCTCATCACCTTCAGGTTCTGTCTTTTCCAATTCATCCTTCACACAGTGGACAAATTTTTATACTTAATGTACACATAAGAGTATGTGACTCTTCTAAAAACTTTATAAAAAAAGTTTTAGTGGCTTATCATTCCCTTTAGGATAAAATAAAAATCCCTCTTTTTGGCAAGTAAAGTTCTTTCCCATCTAGTTGCAGTCTAGCTTTCCTAACTAATTACACATTACTGTCAATCAGGTACTATATGCTTCAGACAAACTAGGCTATTTGAAGTTTCCTGTTATTACTATTTCACATACCTCTCTAGATGCATTTTCACAAATTTTTTCCCATATTTATAATGCTCTCCCTCCTCACTTCTGACTCTTGGTATCTCTCTCTAGGTTCAGATCAGTTACATCCAGGGCCACCTCCAATAATCCTGATCTGTAACTTGACACTGGACCTAGATGTCTCCAGAGGAAAAAAAGTGAGGCTAGTGACCTTGCATAGCCCTCCCTCACTTCAGTCCAATTCACTTGCACGCCATGACATCACCTTCTTGATGTCATGGTCCTCTTTGAGAACAAAGGGCAAACTAAAACATTGATTCTTGAAACTGTTCCCCTTGATGGAGATACAAAGGTGCCTTAAAGTTTGAGCTAGTCTTTCCCTGGTTCATCCTCTAAAGGTGCCCTAAAGTCTCTTGATACAAAGGCACCCAAGCATTGAGTTACTCTTTCCCTGGAGCCTTAAAATCTCCCTTTTCTTGGAATACCATAAAACTTCTCCTTTATCCTGAAATAAGGAATTCCTTGTCTTCCCTCCCCCATTCTGGGTCATAAGATTTCCTTGTTTCCCTTATCTTGTACTTATACAAACAAGCCCGTTTGCCTCTGTAAATTCCTAGTCCTTCTTCCTGGGCTAGCCCTGTTGCTTTTTTGTCAATAAAGCTCCATTTGGTTAAAGAAAATGTCTTAGTTGATTCTTTCAAATTTGAACAGCTCTTCCATATCTCTCTCTTCAACACGCTGATACAAATCACTGTGTATTTATTTTGTTGATATGCATTATTTATGAGCAAAGTATGTCCCTCAAATAGAATGTATGCTCTTTGAGAGTTAGGATACTCTCACTTTTGCATTCATATCCCCAGAGCATACATGAAGAAGAAGATTTAGAAAATATGTTTTGATTTTTTTGTTTCTGTATTTTAGTGTTCCTCATGGCACCCTTATAGTTCTATGGTGCAACATTCTACTTACTCTACATTATTTGATGCCATTAAAATATTAAGTTCGTTGATGAATTCCTTGTGCATCTACATTGATTGGTTAGACTACTTTACATTTTCTCCTAATCTGAATGACATATAAGATATATGTTTTAAAAACATAAGAACATTTCAAATGGGAAGAAAATATTTCTGAGGTAGGATAGAATATAATTAATATGCTGTAACTTAGTAGACTTAATCTGACCTTGTTCCCATTCCCATACCCATGAACTGTCTGAAGTTAAACAGACATTATTGCTCCAAGTCCAACTATTTTGCAAACGTCCTGAATTCTCCTCCTGAGACTCCCAAGCTTTCTCTACTGACTTTCTCTTGTTATGCAAAATAACTTATCTTGTGAAACTGTGAGATAATTCTAACTCCTCCCACCTGCCACTTGACCATTCACTTTACCTTATCACCCCTATATAAACCCTGTTAACATGCCCCTCTGTGGGTACCCCAGAGCTTGCTGTGTGACATCATGAGCTACAACTCTCTTCCCCTGATTAGATTAAAGACGGGAATTTTTGCTGTATTGGCTGTTTTTTCTTAAATTCAGTTGATAATGAAATGTAATAAATGAAATGATTTATATAAATAAATTTTGTAGACCTTAAGAAATTGAAGCTAAACCACTACTCTACCTCTTCCTCTTTTACCTAGCCTCATCTTATTGAATAAGGTACACCATTTTCAGAATCTCATCTTAATCATGGTTTCTAGTGGACCATTTATCAGTGATGGGCAGCCACCATCATAGTCCAGCAGATCTGGGGCAGTTACCCAGCTCATAGAGCAAAGATGAAAAGACAGGCTGGACACAGCAGTCTGAACAAGCTGAGTTTATTCTAGACATATTGAGCCAATAAATTAGGAGATCGGGATGCTTAAATAGTAAAAAGTCATAAGGGTAGTGATTGAGGCATGAAACAGAACAGATTGTGATAAGTCGAAAGGGAGGCCTCAAGGCCTCTTTATCGGAATGTTATCCTGTATAGCAGAGGCCCTGATTCCTGGAACTTCAACACCCAAATTCAAGGACGTGCACCTGATAAGAATATGTCACTTAACTTCTCAAGTCAGCTACGCTCCCTTGGAGGAGGGGAACTCTTGATAAGGGGCTCTTTCAAACTCCTCAAGCTTCTCTACAGTGATGCTTTTTACATGGAATTTTTCCTCATAGAAGTAGATTCCCCAGTTCATCCTGATTATTATGCATATTCTCTGCATTTATCCTTAGATATATAAGATCATTGTTCAGTCAAATGAGGCCTTTCTTCCTGGATGTTTTTACTTCTATATATTTCTGAATAGTTATACATAATCTTCCTCATTCTATAATATTATGCAGTATCTTGTTTGGTAGAATCTCAGTGAAGGAATGTTTCTCTAATTTTCTGCCTCTTATTTACATGTAAAGACCTTCCTACTATGGATGTAAGGCTTCTGACAAACACATTCTTTCTTGGCTTTTTTTGTGGCACACCTTGCCAAACCAGGAGCCCATCACAACTGTAATGTTTAGCCATTCTTCAGAAATGCAAATCGCATTACTATTTTCTTGACAAGGCATTTACTTCCCAAATCTGTTTTTTTTTTTTTTCTGAAGCCTTAGCTTTTGATAGATCAAAAGGACAAAACAAAGAAATCATTTCCTAACACTTTATAAGCTTAGGACAATGACTTCTCATTTTCTTTTAAAATCAAAAAATGACAGCGACTTACTCTTTGGAAGTGTTTATTTGCCCAGATGAGTCTCTTGGAGGCTGCTAAGGAGCCTTCCACTTTTGAAAACTCAACTTTGGTGCCTTCCCCTCTGATAATTCTGATTTGTTTATATTTTCTCTGTAGTTCAGGGTGCTGACCTTTTTCCCTGGACTAAGTGAATGATGCATGTGCTTGATTAAACTGATTGTTGACCGCTCAAAAAAAAAATCACAAAATGACATTGTGATTACTCTTTTTGATATGCATTTTAACTGGTACCTAAACATGGGTAGGCCCAAAGTTGAAAGAGAGGTGACCCAGTGAACTGGTGAAATACAAATGACCAGATTTTACGTATATCCCAATTATAAAAGAGCAAAGCTTTAATTCATCATGTATTAAGTACCATTAAACACAAGGATTAAATATGTTTTTTTTTTTAATGGAAAATTTAAAATGATGAAATTCTTTTAAAATCGAGTGAACAAAAATATTGGTCTGAAATTTTTATCTCTTCTCTCTAGGTAGCTCCAAGTTATGAAAATTATCTCTGTTAAATACAGATTGTCAGCCAGCTAATGCCAGGTACCATAAATATAATCTTGTCCATCCCTTTCACTTGATAGATAAATAAACTGAAACTTTTAGTGACTTGCAGTTAGTCACACAGTATTAATATGGGAATTTTATTTGTATTGTCTTTCCTGTGTCAGCTTTAGGAATTAATGCCAAACCCATTGTACTATTTCTTAAATTCATGTTTATAACAAGGACCAAAGACTATATTTATGTAAAATGATAATGCAAATATATTTATTTATTAAGATTGCCCTTTGTAAACCAAGGTCATATATAAAAAAGTCTTGATCTCTTTGTTCTTAAATGAAAGCTGCAATGTAGAAGCAATGCCAAGTCATAGAGTTTCATAATCAGCAAGATGTAATCAACCAGTAATTTAGAAATGGCTACTTGATACTGTTATTTTCAGCAACTTAATCATAATAGGATGTTTCATTAGTAGCATCTGAGAGCAATCAGATGTCTCAAGTACACCAAGTGTTCTGATGACCTGATATATTTCTATCTATGCATTTTGCAGACAAATATCAAGCTTCTTATAAAAATGAAAAATTGTTCTTATTTCTTTAGTGATGGTGCTTTAATTGGGTTATTCTATGAATTTTGATTATTTAATTAAATGGAAACTACATTTTAGTATATGATAACTTTCTTAAGTAAAAGTGGTTGGAGTAATGTTAGTTTCTGTTTTCTTCTTTGCATGTTTGTTTAATGATATTGATATGATTTAGTGACCTACAAAACAGGCAAAAAAATTTAAAAAAAGGGTACATTGAATTCATGCTATGGGAAAGGATTGGTTAGCCTGAATAAGCTCTAAGGTTCTTTCAAATAGCTCAGTTCTATTCATAGGTGTTTAGGCTAGTGAACACAAGGCTTTAGGAATACATAGTATCTGTATTGTTTGGGATTACAATGAAGAAGAGATGTTAGATTCATTCCCTTTGACCCCAGAGAACATGACAAGGTATAACGTTAAAGTTAAAAAGAGGTCAGTTTTTTTTTTTTTGCTTTAAATATTGTTTTATTTTTCCCACAATTGCAAATAAAAAATAACATTTAATTTAACAAGATTTTCACTTCCAAATTTTTCCCCTTCCCTTTTTTCGTCCTTCCACTCCCCTCTTATGAAAATGTAAGCAGTTACATAAAGTTTACACATGTATAAATACATAAATATATGTATATATATATATATATATACACACAATATAAAATCATGTAAATCGTATTTCCATATTTCAAATGGTTGTGGAAGAAAAAAAGATCAAAGGTCTAAAAAATGAGAACGAATAAGGAAATTGAAAAAAATATGCTTCAATCTGCTTTCAAAGTACATGAGTTATTTATCTGTATATGGATAGTATTTTCCTGCATTTATCCTTTGGACTTGCCTTCCATCACTGTGTTACTGAAAAAAGTTGAGTCATTCATAGCTGATCATCACACGATGTTGCTGATAACTACATATAGTGTTGTCCTGGTTGTGGTCATTTGGCTTTGCATCCATTTGTACAAATATTTCCAGGTTTTCCTTTACCCTATGTGTATCTCTTTCTTCGAGTGTGTTTCTTATAAACATATGGTAGGAAACTTGTTTTTGATCCATTTTGCTATTTACACCCGTGTTAGGGGAGAATTCATCCCATTCACATCTATGACTATGATTACTACCTGAATATTTGCTTCGAGTCTATTCTTCTTCCTGTTTATTTGGTCTCTCCTTTCACCCTTTCCCACCTCAGTAGAGTTATGCTTCTGTCTACCACCTACCAGGATCTGACCTCCATTCTGTCAGTCTCCATCCCACCTTTCTGTTTTTGAATCTTCTCTCTTTCTACTTCCCTATTGGGTAAGAAAGATTTGTATATTCATTTAATTATGTATATTATTCACTCTTTGAGCCAATAGTGATAAGAATTAGGTACATGCATTGGCCTTTGCCACTTCTCTTACTAGTACCTTCACTGTAATTTCTGACCTATTCATGTGAGATAATTTAATCTACTTCTCCTTTTCTTATCCACCCATTTTACTCCTCTTTCTCATTCCTTATTTTTTGTCATTTCCTCAAATACATTTTATACCCAAACCCTCTGTTTTATTCCTTTGATCTATAATGTTTATGATATTTTTTTTTCATTTTTAATGTTTTTCGTTATTTTTAATTCATGGGATAAAACAATTTTTTCCATTATATAGTATAATAAAACCAATATTGTAAATGAAACTGCAAAGATAGTATGTATGACTTGCTTTTCCTTTAAAATAAATAATAAGAGTTTCATATAATTTTCTTTTTCTTTTCTTTTTCCCTTTTTTTCTTCCCTCCTCACTCCTATTCTAGAACCGGGTACCATTAGACAAAAATAGGTATATGCATATACACACACCTATGCTTGTACATATGCAAAATCACTCTACACATACATATAGTTAGCTTCTTTCTTCATATGTGGTTTATACTTAATTTGGATATTTGTAATAGTCCTGTTTACATACAATAGACTTACTTGCCCACAGCTGTTCTTTTTTTATTCTAAGTTATTTATTTTTAGTTTTCAACATTCATTTCCACAAGATTTTGCATTCCAAATTTCCCCCCCCCCATATCTCCCCTCCCCTCACCCCAAGATGCTGGGCATTCTGATTGCCCCTTTCCCCATTCTACTCTCCCTTCTCTCACATGCCTCCCTTCTCTTACATCCATCTTTTCTCTTTTCTTTTAGGGCAAGACAAATTTCTATACCCCATTACCTGTACTTGTTATTTTTCCAGGTACATTCAAAAAGAGTTCTCATCATTTGTTCCTTAAACTTTGAGTTCTAACTTCTCCCCCTTCCTCTCTACCTGCCCATTCCCACTGAGAAGGCTATATATGTGTAGCTTTACTTAAAAACTTCCATAATATTCATGTTGTGAAAGACTACGTAAAGTATCCCCCATCCTATGCTGCACCCTATATATTCTCTTTTCTCTTTTGATCTTATCCCTCCCCAAAAGTGTTTACTTCTAATTACAGCTTTCATTTCATTTCCCCTGCCTTCTATTGTCTTATTTTTTTTTCCCTTGAAGGGGCATTTCCCAAGTCAGTTACTTGACTTTTGAGTTTTTTGTCAGGAGGAGGGTATACTTATTTTTTTTCTCATATCCGCCTTATGCAGAGTTTTACTCACTTCCATCATTATTGTTTATTTTCCTGTTAGATTTGTCAAGTTCAGAGAGGAAGAGGTTGAGGTCACCAACTAGTATTGGTTTAAGGTCCATTTCTTCCTGTAACTTCCTTAACTTCCAGTCTAAGAATTTGAATGGTATAACACTTGTAGCATATATATTTAGTAATGAGAGTGCTTCCTTGTCTATGGTGCCTTTTGGCAGGATATACTTTCTTTCTTTATCTCTTTTGAATAGATATATTTCTGCTTATGCTTTGACTGACATTAGGATTGCTACCCCTGATTTTTTACACCAGCTGAAGTACAGTATATTTTGCTCAAACATTTTATCTTTACCTTGTGTGTGTCTCCCCCATTTCAAATGTGTTTCTTATAAACAACAAATTGTTGGATTATGGTTTTTAGTCCATTTTGCTATCTGTCTCCATTTTTTGAGAGTGTTCATCCCATTCACATTTGCAGTTGTGATTACTATCTGTGTCTTTTCCTTCATCCTCTTTCCCACTATTTATGTTTTTGTTTCTCTTTTCCCCTCCGCAATAGAATTTTAATTTTTGACAACCACATCCCTCAGTCTTCCCTTCCTTATTTCAGCTCCCCGCCCTTTTACTCCCCTTTATCCTTACTACTTCTTCCCTCTGTTTAGCCTCCCCTCCCCTTTCTTTCCACCTTCCCCTACTATTGTCTATAAAGCCAGTTAGATTTATATACTTAAGTTTGTTGTTCCCTCCTTGAAGCAAATTCGATCAGAGTACCTCTCAAATAATGCTCATCTCCCTCTTATCTTTCTCTCTACTGTAGCATAATTTTCTGCCTCTTCCTGTAATGTAATTTACCATTTTCTGCCTCCTTTTCACATATGCTATTCCAATCCCTTTGCACCCTTAAATCACATTTGTACTACCACATCTTTTACTTTATACCTGCTCTCTTTCTCTCTCTCTCTCTCTCTCTCTCTCTCTCTCTCTCTCTCTCTCTCTCTCTCTCTCTCTCTCTATCCCTTTTATATATCTTAATAGAAATACAACTCTCAAGATTAACAAGTATCATCTTCGCTTATAAGGAAGTAAACAGTTTGCTCACATTTAGTAACAAGTTTTCCTTTTCCATTGTTTACCTTTTATGCTTCTCTTGAGACCTGTGTTTGAAGGACCAATTTTCCATTGCGCTCTGGCCCTTTCATCAGGAAAGTCTGGAAATACCTTATTTCACTGAATTTCCATGTCCTTGCTTGAAATGTTATGCTCAACTTTGCTGAGTAATTGATCTTTGGTTGTAGTCTCAGCTCCTTTGCCTTATGGAATATCATATTCTAAATCCTTTGATCTTTTAATGAAGAAGCTGCAAGGTCCTGTAAGATACTGACTATAGCTTCTTGATATTTGAATGGCTTCTTTCCGACAGCCTGTAGTATTTTCTCCTTCACTTGGTAATTGTGAGATTTGGCAACAATGTTTCTTGATAACTTTAGTTTGAGATCCCTTTCATGAGGTATATGATGGAATCCCTAGATTACTATTTTGCTCTCTGGATCTGAGACTTTTGGGAAGTTTTCTATGATGACTTCTTGGAAGATAGTGTCCAGACTCTTTTTTTTTCTCATGGCTTTCTGGTAGGCCAGTAATTCTTAGATTTTCTTTCCTGGATTTATTTTCCAGATCAGTTGTTTTTCCAATTAGATATTTTGTATATTCTTCTATCTTTTCATTCTTTAGATTTTCTTAGACTGATTTTTGAAGTCTCATAGAGTCATTAGCTTCTACTTGTCCAATTCCAATTTTTAAAAACTGTTTTCTTCAGTTAACTTTGTATCTTCTTTGCAATCTATTCAATTATTCTTTCGGAGGAATTATTTTCTCCACTTAGATTTTGTGCTTCCTTTTCCATTTGTCCAATTTTTCTTTTTAAAGAGCAGTTCACCTTAGTGAATTCCTTTCTCGTACTTTTATAATCTTTGGTTAGCTGTTCTTCTATTTCTCTAATCTGACTTTTACAATCCTTCTTTAGCTCTTCCAAGAGTACTTTTTGGACTTGTGACCTGTCCATATGAATGCAGTATTCCCAAATCATAATGAAATAAAAATTATATGTAATAAAAGATCATGGGAAAATAGACCAAAAATTAATTGGAAACTAAAAAATGTGATCCTACAGAATTAGTGGGTTAAAGAACTATTCATAGATACAGTCAACTATTTCATTCAAGAGAATGGCAATAATTTGACAATAATTTGACAACCCACCAAATCTTAAGGGACACTACAAAAGCAGGTCATAAAGGATTTTCATATCTTTTCATGCCTACATGGATAAACTAGAGAAAGAGGAGATCAATCACTTGGGCATGCAGCTGAAAAAGACAGAACAAGAACAAATTGAAAATCCCCAAGTAAATACCAAATTAAAAATACCAGAAACCAAAGGAGAGATTAATAAAATTTAAATTAAGAAAACTATTGAACTAATAAATAAAATTAAGAGTTGGTTTAATGAGAAAACCAATAAAGTTGATAACCCATTGATTAATTTTATTAACAAAAAGAAAGAAGAGAAACAAGTTACCAACATCAAAAATGTGAAAAAGGTGAAATCACCACCTAGGAGGAAATAAAAACAATAATTAGAAATTACTTTGCCAAATTTATGCTTGTAAATTCAACAATCTAAATGAGACAAGTGATTACTTTACAGAATATCAATTTCCCACATTAGCAGAAGAGAAAGTTGAACACTTAAATAACCCCATCTCAGAAAAAGAAATTGAATAAGTCACCAATGAAATTCTTAGGAAAAAATCTCAAGGACTGGATGGATTTACAAGTGAATTCTATCAAACATTTAAGGAACAGTTAAATTCAACACTATATAGACTATTTGGGAAAATTTGGGAAGGAGTCCTGCCTAATTATTTTTATGACACAAATATTATTCTGATACCTAAACAAGGAGGAGCCAAAACAGAGAAAGAAAATTTTAGACTAATTCCTCTACTAAATATAGATGCGAACACTTTAAGTAGGATTTTAGCAAAATGAATATAGCAAAATATCATGAGAATAATACATTTGATCAGGGAGGATTTATACTAGGAATGCAAGGTTGGCAGAATATTAAGAAAACTATTAGAATTATTGATCATATCAGCAAGAAAACAAACAGAAAGCACATGATTGTCTAAATAGATGCAGAAAAAGCTTTTGACAAAATACAACACTCCTTCCCATTGAAAACACTGGAGAGCATAACAATAAGTGGAATTTTACATAAAATAATAAACAATATCTACCTAAAACCTTCGGAAAGCATCATATCCAATAGAGATAACCTAGATGAATTTCCAATAAGATCAGGGGTGAAACGAGGATTTCCATTCTCACCACTATTATTCAATATGGTACTAAAGATGTTGTTTGTAGCAATAATAGAAGAAAAAGAAATTGAAGAAATTAGAATAGGCAAAGAAGAAACTAAGTTATCACTCTTTGCAGATGATATGATGATGTACTTAGAAAATACCCTAGGGCAGAGCCAAGATGGCGAAGTAGAAAGACACACATACACATAGCTCCGAACCCACAACCCATAGAACATCTGTAAAAAGGAACTCACAGAGAATTCTGGAGCAGTAGAGGCCACAGAACAGTGGAGCAAAGGACATTTCTGTTCCAGAGGGACTTGCAAACCTCTCACAAAAGGTCGGGTGCACTGCGAATGCGGAGCCCAGCCCAACCCTGCAGTGGCCACAGCACGTTGAGGAACTGACCTGAGCAGGCTTCAGGGACAGGATCTCCAGTGGCCACGAGGGTCCCTCCACCCACAGGTGACAGGGGTCAGTGAGAGGGTCTTTTTGGTGGGTCAAGAGGGGAGTGGGGTGCCCCCATAACTCAGGCCCCCTCTGGAGGCAGCAGCTGAGGCAGAGGCAGAACAGGGCTCCCCAAGCAGGTAGGAGCCTGGATCCATTGTTGAAGGTCTCTGCATAAACCTCCTGAGGGAACTGAGCCCGAAAGGCGGACCTGCCCTGACCTGAGCACCTGAACTTAATCTCACATTGAATAGTAGCCCCGCCCCTGCGGAAGCCCTGGGGCTGGGAAGCAGCATTTGAATCTCAGACCCCAAGCGCTGGCTGGGAGGACCAGGAGGCGAGGTGGGTGTGAGGAGAATATTCAGAGGTCAAGTCACTGGCTGGGAAAATGCCAAGAAAAGGGAAAAAAAAATAAGACTATACAAGATTATTTTCTTGGTGAACAGGCATTTCCTCCCTTCCTTTCTGATGAGGAAGAACAATGCTTACCATCAGGCAAAGACACAGAAGTCAAGGCCTCTTTATCCCAGCCCACTCAATGGGCTCAGGCCATGGAAGAACTCAAAAAGAATTTTGAAAATCAAGTTAGAGAGGTGGAGGAAAGACTGGGAAGAGAAATGAGAGACATGAAATCAAAGCATGAACAGCAGGTCAGCACCCTGCTAAAGGAGACCCCAAAAAATGTTGAAGAAAATAACACCTTGAAAAATAGACTAACTCAATTGGCAAAAGAGGTTCAAAAAGCCAATGAGGAGAAGAATGCTTTCAAAAGCAGAATTAGCCAAATGGAAAAGGAAATTTAAAATCTCACTGAAGAAAACAGTTCTTCCAAAATTAGAATGGAACAGATGGAGGTTAATGGCTTTATGAGAAACCAAGAAATCACAAAACAAAACCAAAAGAATGAAAAAATGGAAGATCATGTGAAATATCTCATTGGAAAAACAACTGACCTGGAAAATAGATCCAGGAGAGACAATTTAACAATTATGGGACTACCTGAAAGCCATGATCAAAAAAAGAGCCTAGACATCATCTTTCATGAAATTATCAAGGAAAACTGCCCTGAGATTCTAGAACCAGAGGGCAAAATAAATATTCAAGGAATCCACAGAACACCGCCTGAAAGAGATCCAAAAAGAGAAACTCCTAGGAACATTGTGGGCAAATTCCAGAGTTGCCAGGTCAAGGAGAAAATATTGCAAGCAGCTAGAAAGAAACAATTCAAGTATTGTGGAAATACAATCAGGATAACACAAGATCTAGCAGCTTCTACATTAAGGGATTGAAGGGCATGGAATAGGATATTCCAGAAGTCAAAGGAACTAGGACTAAAACCAAGAATCACCTACCCAGAAAAACTGAGTATAATACTTCAGGGGAAAAATTGGTCTTTCAATGAAATTGAGGACTTTCAAGCATTCTTGATGAAAAGACCAGAGCTGGAAAGAAAATTTGACTTTCAAGCACAAGAATGAAGAGAAGCATGAAAAGGTGAACAGCAAAGAGAAGTCATAAGGGACTTACTAAAGTTGAACTGTTTACATTCCTACATGGAAAGACAATATTTGTAACTCTTGAAAATTTTCAGTATCTGGGTACTTGGTGGGATTATACACACACACATGCACACACGCACACACAGATAGAAGCAGAGTGCACAGAGTGAATTGAAGAAGATGGGATCATATCTCGAAAAAATGAAATCAAGAAGTGAGAGAGAAATATATTGGGAGGAGAAAAGGAGAAATGGGGCAAATTGTCTCTCATAAAAGAGGCAAGCAAAAGACTTATTAGTGGAGGGATAAAGAGGGGAGGTGAGAGAAAAACATGAAGCTTACTCTCATCACATTCCACTAAAGGAAGGAATAAAATGCACACTCATTTTGGTATGAAAACCTATCTTACAATACAGGAAAGTGGGGGATAAGGGGATAAGCAGGGTGGGGGGGAGGATGGAAGGGAGGGCATGGGGAGGAGGGAGCAATTTGAGGTCGACACTCATGGGGAGGGACAGGATCAAAAGAGTATAGAAGTAATGGGGGACAGGATAGGATGGAGGGAAATATAGTTAGTCTTGTACAACACAACTGTTATGGATGTCATTTGAAAAACTACACAGATTTGGCCTATATTGAATTGCTTGCCTTCCAAAGGGAAGGGGTGGGGAGGGAGGGAGGTAAAGAAGTTGGAACTCAAAGTGTCAGGAACAACTGTCGAGTAATGTTCTTGCCACTAGGAAATAAGAAATACAGGTAAAGGGGTGTAGAAAGTTATCTGGCCCTACAGGACAAAAGAGAAGATGGAGACAAGGGCAGAGAGGGATGATAGAAGAGAGAGCAGATTGGTCATAGGGGCAATTAGAATGCTTGTTGTTTGGGGGGGGAGGGGATAAAAGGGGAGAAAATTTGGAAGTCAAAATTTTGTTAAAATGAATTTCAAATAAATAAATTAATTAAGAACAACAACAACAAAAAACAAAACAAAAAGAAAAAAAAGAAAATACCCGAGATTAAATTTTAAACAAATACTTGAAATAATAAATAACTTTGGTAAAGTTGAAGATTACAAAATAAACCAACACAAATCTTCTGCATTTCTATATATTGCTAACAAAGCCCAACAGCAAGAGATAGAAAGAGAAATCTCATCTAAAGCCAGGTTAGATACTATTAAATATTTGGATGTCTACATGCCAAAACAAATCCAGGGACTATATGAACACCATTAAAAAACACTTTTTATGTAAATAAAGTCAGATCTAAGTAAGTGGAAAAACATCAGTTGCTCAGAGGTAGGTCAAGCCAATATAGTAAAAATGACAATTCTACCTAAATTGATTTATTTATTCAGTGCCATATGAACCAAAGCAACAGATAATTATTTTGTAGAGCTAGAAAAAAATAATATCAAAATTAATCTGGGTGAGTGGAGAAAGATTCTGAGCCACTGGATTCAAGAGGTTGGAGGAGCAAAGGGAATACTGAACAGTGGAAGACAAGGAAGTATCTAGGAGAATTGCATCTTGGAGAAGAGGACCCAGGATGAGTCAAGTCCCAATCAAAGTTACCGAAGTGCATGTTTGGGATTTTGTTGAAGAAAGCTGGATACAGTAAAGCTGAAGGAATCTTGGAAGATGATTGACTGCTGTCTTTTCTCAGACTAGTCTGAAAGGGAATACCCCCCACCCATTCATTCTGGATTGGTGGATCTGAAGTACAAACTATTTTCCAGAACACGTCAGTTATGGAGGATCAGAATGAAGATGAGTCCCCAAAGAAAAATACACTATGGCAGATAAGTAATGGAACATCATCTGTGATAGTCTCCAGGAAGCGACCATCTGAAGGAAATTATCAAAAAGAAAAGGACTTGTGTATTAAGTATTTTGACCAGTGGTCTGAATCAGATCAGGTTCAATTTGTGGAACATCTGATTTCACGAATGTGTCATTATCAGCATGGACATATTAACTCTTACCTGAAGCCCATGTTGCAGCGGGACTTCATCACAGCTTTACCAGAGCAAGGCTTAGATCACATAGCGGAAAACATCCTTTCTTACCTGGATGCTAGATCTCTGTGTGCAGCAGAATTGGTGTGTAAAGAATGGCAGCGCGTGATCTCTGAAGGAATGCTTTGAAAGAAATTGATTGAAAGGATGGTACGGACTGATCCACTCTGGAAGGGACTTTCAGAAAGAAGAGCATGGGATAAGTACCTGTTTAAAAACAGACCTACAGATGGTCCTCCCAATTCATTTTATAGGTCACTCTACCCAAAGATTATCCAGGATATAGAGACTATAGAATCTAATTGGAGGTGTGGGAGACATAACTTGCAGAGAATTCAGTGCCGCTCTGAAAATAGTAAAGGTGTCTACTGTTTACAGTATGATGATGAAAAGATTATCAGTGGCTTAAGGGATAACTCTATTAAGATTTGGGATAAAACCAGCTTGGAATGTTTGAAAATACTAACAGGACACACAGGCTCAGTCCTTTGTCTGCAGTATGATGAGAGGGTCATTGTAACTGGCTCCTCAGACTCCACAGTAAGAGTTTGGGATGTGAACACAGGAGAAGTTCTGAATACATTGATCCACCACAATGAGGCAGTCCTCCACCTGCGCTTCAGCAATGGCTTAATGGTGACTTGTTCAAAGGACAGGTCCATTGCAGTGTGGGACATGGCGTCACCCACTGATATCACACTTCGACGCGTATTGGTTGGCCACCGAGCAGCAGTTAATGTGGTTAACTTTGATGACAAGTATATTGTCTCTGCTTCTGGTGACAGGACCATTAAAGTCTGGAGCACAAGTACTTGTGAATTTGTGCGTACTCTGAATGGGCACAAGCGTGGCATTGCCTGCCTGCAGTATAGGGATCGACTAGTTGTAAGTGGGTCCTCAGACAATACCATTAGGCTATGGGATATTGAATGCGGTGCATGTTTGAGGGTTTTAGAAGGACATGAAGAATTAGTCCGCTGCATCAGATTTGATAACAAGAGGATTGTGAGCGGAGCCTACGATGGAAAAATTAAGGTTTGGGATTTGCAAGCTGCTCTTGACCCCCGGGCACCAGCAAGCACATTATGTTTGCGTACATTGGTGGAACATTCTGGACGGGTGTTTCGACTGCAGTTTGATGAATTTCAGATCATTAGTAGTTCGCACGATGACACTATTCTGATTTGGGATTTCCTAAATGTCCCTCCCAATGCCCAGAATGAGACTCGTTCTCCCTCTAGAACATACACTTACATCTCCAGATAACAGTCTGCACTTTTACCCACATCAGGGTTCCATAGTCTTGAACTACTGGCTACACAGCTATCACATGCCCACGAGTGTTCGTTCACAGCTGAGTATGAAGTTGGAATTGGTTCTAGATGCTGTGTAGATGCAAAGCAGCACAACTCTAAATTCTCCTCATTTTTCTTGCGATCTCTGACTCCTGACTGTTTACTTGGAGGCATTTATGACCGTCATGTTGACTTCAAGTAGATAAGAAAATGCCTGAACTTCCCTGCCATGAAAAAACCTAATGCTTCAACTGTAAATTTTTCATATAAACTGAATTTACAATATGTTTTACAGAAGTAAATGAAAATTAAAGAAAAGACTTGGCCTAATTTATATTGCTTTGCACTTTGGTCTAACTTTAAAGAACAGCATCACATTCTCCGATGAAATTTGGGTGCCAAACACGTGTCCAGAATGTACATTGTTCCTTTTGGAAGTCGGCATCCTCCTTTTGACTGTATGAGTTACTCTGCATCGAGAACTTGTTTTATAAGGAGTGTGTTGGACGTTTGGGAATATTTCTGGATTGTTTAATAATATTTTGGATTTTACTTTATTTCTGCTCCACTTCTTTTAATTTAAAGAATTGTAAACCAGATGATATTATCTGCCAACTGGTAATATGGCACTGGCTTTTCTTTTATTAATACCCTCTCTTCCTGCTTTCCTCTGTTTTACTGATATTTGATATAGTCATACCTTTACATGAGTGCTTGCCTCCTAATTTAAAATACTGTGTCAGCATGTAGATAGAATGTACATAACAGTTTAACCTCAAGGTGTATGGAGTCAGGGCCTCCTGATCCCGAGACACTAATGCATACTGTATTAGCACTTAGCCAAGGGAGATTCTCAATGACTGGCACCCAGGGATTCATGTGGATTATCTAGAATCCTCTGTGCAGTATTCATAAGATTTTTTTTTATGGGAACTATGTTTTAAAAATGTAATTTCTAAGTTTAAAAAAATTAAAATATTTTGTTTCTGTTCTGTAGTATGTATAATAGATGTACCTTAAAAAAATTTTTTTTTGTTTGTTTCCTTAATGATACACTGAAGTACTTACAAGTTAGCTTTTTTTGATAGCATTTACTTGGCTCCACAATTGAACGATGTCCTGAGTCAAAATTTAAATGTATTTATATTTTTAATTTTACTCTATCTGAATTGAAGTAGATGCTTAGTCAAGAGAGGAGACTCTGTCGGCTCCCATGTCTCTTTCTGGGTCTAGACTCTGTCTGGTATTTAGGCCCTAGCCCCAGGCCAGTGCTTGGTGTGTGTGCTGGTGTGTGTGGCTCCTTTGTAGTTTTGTTTTTGGACATCTCCTTCGTCAGAAGGCCTCCATCTTAGGTTGCAAGGCTTTCCTTGTCTTTCATTTTCAGTCTCGTGTATTTAGTGGCATGCTTCTGCGGGAAGGGATTACTCACAAATGTCATTTCTCTTGATTTGATTCATAAGACTGCAGTTTTCAGCAAATGATTTTGTTTTGTTACCCTTAGCTTCCAAATGCACTCAAATTCAAGTAGGTATGAATGACATTGTCACATTGACTGTCTGTGCAGATCATATTGGCACTGAAGTGTCAGCTGCCGCTCTTTTTTCATGTACAATGTTATGTTTTATTTGTCCTTTGACATTTGTTTTAATCCAGGAATGTCCATGGTATTTAAAGGACCAATAAATTAATATTAAAATGCAGTGAACAAGCATGGCTAACAGTGGCATCCTCTTGTGAATCAAACCTCTTCCCAGTGAAAGCACACACAGATACTACCAAAGGGCAGATTGCTTTGCTATATTTTATCCTTTGCATTGAGACAAGTGTTGGGATCAATGTGTAGTTTCTTTTTCTTTCTTTCTTTCTTTTCTTCAGTTAAATCTTTCTTCTTTATGTTACAAGTAATTTCTTTCTTCGAAATGATAAAACCTCAAAGTGCAGAAGTAAGGTCACAGTTTTGTAAGCTTGACAGTAGTTCGTGGAAGTGGCTTACTTTTAACCCTTTTCATCTTATAGCTTTAATATTAAACCAGCTAAGAAAAGATGTTCTTGCAGCCCAGAAGAAAATGGCAAATTCTTTCTCAGAGAGCAGTGTCCTTTTTTATGCATGTGTAAAATGGAAATTTCTCATTTTCCTTGGGAGATCATGGTGTTTGAACGTGCACACAACTTTTGGATTGTGCTTATTAAACCATAGCGAGTGGACTACTCTATCTTTGGCACTCAAGGAATCTGACTTCGGGGATTCATAGTAGCAATTTCTGGCTGCACTCTGGATTTTGGTTTTGCTAACTTCAGCAACTGTACATTACTGCTATATTAATGTTTCAAAGCACTGGGATAGTCTACTTCTAACTTGTAATTAATTATGTTTGCCAATTATCTGTTCGAAATAAGTTTGTGTCTGAACAGCTTATTGAAGCTGTTAAATTGTACAGATATTGTTCATGACCTAAAGCTTTGTACTGTGGAATGTGCTTAATAAAAAAAAAAGTTTGACCTTTGTCCAGAAAAAAAAAAAATTAATCTGGAAGAACAGAAGATCCAGAATATCAAAGGAAGTAATGAAAAGCAATGGTAGGGTAGGTAGCATAGCTCCATCAGATCTCAAATCGTATTATAAAGGAGAAATTATCAAAACCACTTGGTCCTGGCTAGGAAACAGCAGAGTAGACCAATGGAATATGCTATGTACTAAGGATACAGTAGTCAATGAATACAGTAATCTACTGTTTGATAAACCCAATGACTACAGTTTCTGGAATAAGAACTCACTCTTCAACAAAAAATTGCTGGGAAATCTGAATGACAATGTGGCAGAAATTAGTCATTGACCAATCCCTGACAGCATACATAAGAATGAAGTTCAAATGGCTACATGATCTAGGTATAAATATTGATATTGTAAACAAATTTGTTGAAAAATTAGTAGTATATTTATCATACTGATGGGGAAGAGAAGAATTTTTGACTAAACAAGGGATAGAAAGCATTTTGAATTGTGAAATTGATCATTTTGATTACATTAAACTGAAAAGGTTTTGCACAGTTAAACCAAATGCAGCTAAATTTAGGAGGGAAGTAGAAAACTGGGAAAGAATTTTTTCAGTAAGTGTGTGTAATAAAGGCCTCATTTCTAAAATATATAAAGAGCTGAGTCAAATGTAAAAAATACAAGTCATTCCCCAATTGATAAATTGTCAAAGCATATGAACAGCCAGTTTTAAGAGGAAGAAATTAAAGGTTTCTAAAGTCATATGAAAAAATGCTCTAAATCACTATTGATTAGATTATGCAAATCAAAACAATTCTGAGATACCACATTACGCCTATGAGATTGGCTAATATGAGGAAACAGGAAGATGATAAATTTTGGAGTTGGTGTGGGAGAGTAGGAACTCTAATTCATTGTTGGTGGAACTGTGAGCTTATTCAACCATTTTGGAAAGCAATTTGGTACTATGCCCAAAGGGCTACAAAAATGTTCACATCCTTTGTCTTACCCATACTGCTTCTACTATTGTATCCTCAAGAGATCATCAAAATAAGAAAGGTTCTCATACATACAAAATTATTTATAGCAGCACTCTTTGTGGTTGGCAAACATTGGAAATGAAGGGGATGCCCGTCAATTGGGGAATGGCTGAATAAATTGTGGTATATGAATGTAATGTAACACTATTGTAGTATAAGAAGTCATGAACAGGAAGATTTCAGAGATTCCTGGAAAGACTTACACGAACTGATGTTGAGTGAAAGCAGCAGAATCAGGATAACTTTGTAAACAGCTACAATCACATTGTATGAAGAATTTTTCTTATTATTTCTTTTCAGTTTGAGGACTTCAAAAATCCTCCATGTTCTCTTAATGCAAAAGGCCTTGCATATCCAGGGAAAGAACAATAGAATTTGATCACAGAATGAAGCAATCATTTTCTTTTGGATTATGTTTTGGTTTGTTTTATGATTTCTCCCATTCATTTTAATTCTTCTACACAACATGAATAAGGTGAAAATGTATTTAATAGGAATGTATATGTAGAACCTATGTAAAATTGTATGATGTATCAGGGAAGTAGTGGGGAGGTGGGGGGGAAAGGAGCAGAAGGAAGGGGAAAATCTGTGATATAGGGAAGTGATTATAGAACACTGAAAACAAGTAAAATAATAATAAAAATAAATGGACAGAGTAAAAGAAAAGAAAAAAGTTGAGAGTATAAATTGGGAAACTGTAAGTTCCCAGTTACTCCAAGGAGTCAATCAAGGGGGAGGAGTTTATTCCTCTCCTGGTCTGTGCTCTGATCTGTGAACAGGATTCTTTCTCCAGAGCCTCCACCAACTCCACCATGCCAGCACTCCTCCTCACCTCAGGGCTGCCACTCAGGGCTGAGATTTAGATCAGCTGCTCAATTACCCCTGGACTTTTAGGCCAGGGCTCCAACAATGGAAGCAGCCACTGGCTGTGGCCAGGGCTAGGCCACTGCCTTCTCTTATTACCGAAGTGAAAGAATTTTCTCACTGATCGTGGAAGCTGTTTTTGGCTTTTGTGATTTGAGGAATCTTGGCCCCACAGCTGCTGCCAGTGGCACCTTGAAACCTGCTCCAGTCCTGTCCTTACCATCGTACATTCAAGCACTGGGCTGTACTCCACACTCGGTGTGATACATCTTTCCTCTAGACCTTCCAGATTGCCATGAGCTGGAAATCTTTTTTCACTCTTTCATTTTGTGGCTTCTGCTGCTCTAGAATTTCTTTAGAGTCATTTTCTACAGGTATTTTATGAGCTGTGGTGGGAGAGGTAAGGGTAGGTCCGTCCTTCTACTCTGCAATCTTAGCTCTGCCCCTTGATAATTTCTTGAAAGATAATGTCCGGGTTCTTTCTTTGATCATGGCTTTCAGGTAGTCCCATAATTTTTAAACTTTCTCTCTTGGCTCTGTTTTCCAGGTCAGTTGTTTTTCCAATGAGATATTTCACATTATCTGCTATTTTTTCATTCCTTTGGTTTCCTTTCATCATTTCTTGATTTTTCATAAAGTCATTACCATCCATCTGCTCCTTTATAATCTTTAAGAGAGTATTTTCTTTGATGAACTTTTGGACCTCCCTTTCCATCTGGCTGATTCTGCTTTGTAGTACATTCTTCTCTTCATTGGCTTTTCTTTTGTCATTGGGTTAGTTCATTTTTTATGGTGTTATTTTATTCAGCATTTTTTTTTATCTCCTTTAGCAAGCAGTTGACTCATTTCTCATATTTTTCATATGTCACTCTCATTTCTCTTCCAAATTTTTTTCTCTACTTCCTTTACTTGATTTTCAAAATCTTTTTTGAGCTTTTCCATGTCCTGAGACCAATATCTATTTTGCTTGGAGGCTTGGAATGGAGGAGTTTTCACTTTGATATTTTCTGTTTGCATGTTTTGCTTTTCCTTGTCACAAAAGTAAGATTCTAGAATCTGATTGTTTTTTTTGGTTTTTGCTCATTTCCACAGCCATTTACTTGACTTTTAAGTTCCTTGCTAAGGTTTCTCTGCTTCCAGTGGGTGTGGGAGTGTGTACTGTCATCCACTGGATTCCCCCACAGTCTATGGGCCTAGAGGTCCAGAAACACTCTCTGTATTTGTCCCTGCTGCTGCTGTGACTGCTGCAGGTTCCTCTGTCCCCTTTCCCCTCTGCTGTCCTGGGGCTAACGACTCCACTGTCCCACATTGATCCCACAGGCTTTTTCCACTGACGTTTCAATTTGATCTTGGAGTTTTGGGGTCCTGAATTCTGGAAACCACAACAGGTGTGAGAGATTCAGTCTCCCCAAGCTCCACTCAAGGACTCTCTGTGCTTTCACAATCCTCACTAAACTACACCCTGACCCTAGTGTGGGATGATAGACACTTCCTAGAGGCCTCCCAGGCAGTGCTGGGCTGGACTTTTGATTCCTGCCATTATTCTGTGGGTTCTGTAGCTCCCGAATTTGTTTAGACCAATTTGTTACAAGTATTTGGCTGGGCTTGGAGGCAGTACTCTAGAAAGTGCATGCTGTTACTCTGCCATTTTGGCTCTGCCCCACTGTTCATTTTTTTTAGATTAATTTATTGTTTTCAGTTTTATACAATCACTTATATAAGTCTTAGCTTTTCTCCCCCTCCCTCCCACCTCCCTCTCAGAGACAGTGTGCAATCTTATACTTGTTCTTCACTAGCATTCTCATTTGATTTTCTTATTTTATTTATTTTTAGTCCTCCACAATCACTTCTATATAATCTAGATTCGTTTTCCCTCCCTCACCCTCCTTCAAACTTACCTCTCCCCTCCCTCCTTGATATGGTACTCAATTCTATATAGTTTCTATGCATGCATTTCCACTAAACACCCTGACTTTAGTCATGTTGCATAGAAGAACTAAAAATAATGGGAGAAATCATGAAACAAATCAAAATGTAATACAAAAGAAAATGATTTTCTACATTATGTGACTGAATTCCATTGTTCTTTCTCTGGATGTGGAAGACATTTTGCCTTAAAATATCATTGAGAATTTTTAAGGCCTTGCAGTTCGATGAAGTTCTAAGTCTACCAGAAAAAATCCTGTGGTTGTTGCTGTGTGTACAAAGTTCTCCTAGTTCTGCTTCATTCAGTCAGCATCAGATGATATAGGTCTTTCCAGGTCTCTCTGAAGTCTTTCTGTTCATTATTTCTTATAGCACAATAGTATTCCATTATATTCATAAACCACAGTTTATTCAGAGACTCCCCAATTGATGGGCATCCCCTTGATTTCCAGATTTTGACAAAAAGAGGGCTGCTATAAATATTTTTGTGCATGTGGGACCCTTTCCCATTTTTTTATCTCTTTGTGATACAGGCCTAAAAGAGGTATTGCTGGGTCAAAGGATATGCATATTTCTGTAGCCCATTGGGCATAGTTACAAATTGCTCTCCAGAATGGTTGCATCAGTTCAAAGCTCCACCAACAATGAATTAGTTTTCCAACTCTCCCACATCTTCTCCAACATTTATCATCTTCCTGTTTTGCCATATTAGTGCACATGATAGGTATGATGTGGTACCTCTGAGTTATTTTGATTTGCATGTGTCTAATCAATAGTGATTTAGAGCATGTCTTCATATGACTGACTGTTTAAATCCCTTTACGTTTATTAATTGGGGAATGACATATATTTGCTAACTTTTGACTCATTTCTCTATATATTTTAGAAATGAGGCTTTTCTCACAAGCTCCCACTGCAAAAATTCTTTCCCAGTTTTGTGCTTCCATCTTAAATTTCGTTGCATTGGGTTTGACTGGGCAAAAACTTTTCATTTTAATTTTATCAAAATACTTTATGGTGTCTGCTTTAGCTTTAAGTTGGATTTCTCTTTCTATCTCTTCCTGTTGAGATTTGTTAGTAATATTTATAAATGCAAAAGATTTGTGTGGGTTTCTTTTCCAACTTGAAAGTTTGCCAAAGTTGTTAATTTTTTAAAGTAGCTTTACTCTTGAATCTCTGGGATTCTCTAAGTGTGTCATCATATGATCTGCAAAGAGTGATAACTTAGTTTCTTCTTTACCTATTCTAATCCCTTTAATTTCTTTTTCTTTTCTCCTTGCTACAACTGACATTTCTAGTAAGATATTGAATAATAGTGGTGATAATGAACATCCTTGCTTCACGCCCCATCTTATTGGAAATACATCTAGCTTATCTCAATTGCACATAATGCTTGCTGAAGGTTTTACGTAGATACTGTTTATTATTGGATGAAAAGTTCCATTTATTCTTATGCTCTCCATTGTTTTTAATAGGAATTGATCTTGTGTTTTGACAAAAGCTGTTACTGCATCTATTGAGATAATAATGTGGTTTCTGACAGTTTTGTTGTGGATATGGTCAT
Source organism: Notamacropus eugenii (assembly GCF_028372415.1). NCBI lineage: Eukaryota > Metazoa > Chordata > Mammalia > Diprotodontia > Macropodidae > Notamacropus > Notamacropus eugenii. Next base: position 112,556,901 of record NC_092878.1, read on the forward strand.
TAATACTAACAGTTTTCCTAATATTGAACCAGCTCTGCATTCCTGGTATAAATGCCACCTGATCATAATCTATTACTCTTGTGACAAGTTACAGTATTCTTTCTTGCTAAAATCTTATTTAAAAATTTTTACATCTATATTAATTAGAGAAATTGGTCTGTATTTTTCTTTCTCTCTTTTGGCTCTTCCTGGTTTAGGTATACAATCTATATTTGAATCTTAAAAAGAATTTGGGAGGTCTCCTTCTTCCCCAATTTTCCCAAATAGTCTATATAGTATTGGAATTAACTGTTCTTTAAAGGTTTCATAGAATTCACCCAGCCCTGGAGATATTTTCCTAAGCAGTTCATTGATGGCATTTGCAATTTCTTTTTCAAAGATGGGTTTATTTAAGAATTCAGATTCCTCTTCTGGGCAATTTATATTTTTTTCAAATACTCATCCATCTCATTTGGATTGTCGAATTTATAAGCATAAATTTGGGCAAGGTAATTTCTAATTATAGTTTCAATTTCCTCCTCATTGGATGTGAGTCCACCCTTTCCTTTTTTGATATTGGTAATTTGGTTTTCTCCTTCTTATTTTAATCAGAGCAGATGTTTATCAATTTTATTGTTTTTTTTTTTCCACAAAACCAACTCAGTTTTATTTATTAGTTCAACAGTTTTTTAATTTCATTATTTTTAAATTTCTCCTTTGGTTTTCAGTATTTCTAACTTGATATTCACTTGGGGATTTTCAACTTGCTCCTTTTCTAAATTTTTTCTGCTGCTTACCCAATTCATTAATCTGCTTTTTCTCTAATTTATTCATGGAGGCATTCAAAGATATGGAGATTCCAATAAGAACTGTTTTTTTCAGTATCCCATAAGATTTGACAGTGTATCTCATTACTGTCATTCTCTTCAATGAAGTTGTTGATCTTTTCTATGATTGATTGTTTAACCCACTCATTCTTAGAGTTAGTTAGTTTCCAATTAATTTTTGGTTTATTTTTTCAAGACCTTTTATTACATATAATTTTTATTACATTATGATTTGAGAAGGATGCATTGGATTGTGAGCATTTTATGCCCTAGGACAGGGTCAGTTTTCGTATATGTGACATGTACCACTGAGAAAAATATATGTTCCTTTCTAACCTCATTCAGTTTTCTCCAGAGACCTATCATATCTACCTGATCCAGAGTTTTATTCACCTCCTTAACTTCTTTCTTGTATATTTTAAGGTTAGATTTATCAAGTTCAGAGAGGCGGACATTGAGGTCCCCCAATACTAGAGTACTAGCTTCCATTTCTTCTGGTAACTCCCGTAACTTCTCCTATAAGAATTTGGGTGAAACACCACTTGGAGCGCATGTCTAGTAATGATATTGCTCATTGTTTATGGTGCCTTTTAGCAGGATATAGTTCCCTTCTTTATCTTTTTTGATTAGATCTATTTCGGGTTTTGGCTTTCTCTGAGATTAGAATTGCTAGCCCTGTTTTTTTTTACATCTGCTGAAGCAGAATATATTCTACTCCATCCTTTTACCTTTATCCTGTGTGTACCCCCCCCTTCAGATATGTTTCGTGTAAACAATATAGCGTTGGATTAGTATGTTTAATCCATTCTTCTATCTGTCTCTGTTTTATGAGAGAGTTTATCACATTTACATTCACAATTGTGATTACTTTCTTTGTCTTTCCCGCCTTTCTCTTTCCCTTCTTATCCCTTCTCCCTTCTCCTCCACAATAGAGTTTTAATTTTTGACCACCACCTCCCCCATTTTCACTTTCCTTATTTCAGTGCCCCTCCCTTTTACTCCTCTTTGCCCTTACTACTTCTTCCTTCTCTTTTATTGCCCCCCCTTTCTTTCCCCCTCCCCTTCTTACTGCTTATACAGCTAGATTTATATACTTAATTAAGTTTGTTGTTCCCCCCTTGAACTCTCAGACAATGCTTACATCCCTCCACTCTTTCCCCCTACTGTGATATAATTTACTGCCTCTTCTTGTGATGTAACTTCCCACTTTCTGCCTCCTCCTTTTCTCATCTCCTGTTTCAGTCCCTTTGCACCCATAAATCACCTTTTTATCATCACATCACTTACTTTATACCTGGTTCTTTTATCTATGTATGTCCCTTTTATGCTTCATAATAAATAGACAATTTTCAAGATTAACAAGTATCATCTTCCCTTATAGGGAAGTAAATAGCTTGTCCATATTGAGTAACAAGTTTTTCTTTTCCACTGTTTACCTTTTTATGCCTCTCTTAAGACCTGTTTTTGAAGATCGAATTTTCTGTTGAATTCTGCCCTTTTTATCAGGAAAGTCGGGAAATCTTTTATTTCATTAAGTGTCTGTCTCCTTTCCTGAAATGATATGCTCAACTTTGCTGGGTAATTCGTTCTTGGTTGTAGTCCCAGCTCCTTTGCCTTCGGGAATATCATATTCCAACTCCTTCGATATTTTAATGTAGAAGCTGCAGGGTCTTGTGTGATCCTGAGTGTAGCTCCTCGATATTGGAATGGTTTCTTTCTGACCACTTGTACTATTTTGTCCTTCACTTGATAGTTCTGGAGTTTGGCAATCATATTCCTTGGTGTTTTTAGCTTCGGATCCCTTTTCCAAGGTGAAAGGCTGATTCTTCTGATGACTATTTTGCCCTCTGCATCTAGGACTTCTGGGATATTTTCCTTGATGATATCTTGGAAGATATTGTATAGTCTCTTGTTTTCATTATGCCTTTCTGGAAGGCCAATAATTCTTAGATTTGCTCTCCTAGATCTATTTTCCAAGTCAGTTGCTTTTTCAGTTAGATATTTTACATTTTCTTCTATCTTTCCAATCTTTAGATTTTGTTTGACTGATTCTTGATGTCTCAAAGAGTCATTAGCATTTACTTGCCCAATTTTAATTTTTATCAAATTGTTTTCTTCATTTTACTTTTGCATCTCCCTTTCCATCTGTTCAATTATTTCTTTTAAAGACTTATTTTCAAAAGTTAGTTTTTGTACTTCCTTTTCCATTTGTTCAATTTTCCCGGTTAGATTTTGTGCTTCCTTCTCCATCAGTTCAGTTTTCCTTTTTACACAGCTGTTTTATTCAGTGAATTCTTTTTTTCATGTTTTTAAAATCATTGGCCAGTTTTTCTTCTACTTCTTTCTTCCACACTTCCAAGGGTGTTCTTTGTGCATGCGACCAGTTTATAGTCCCTTCTGAAATTTCAGATGGAGTAGTCTCAATACTTACCTCTTTGGCATTCGTGTTTTGGTCCTTTTTCACATAGAAAGAATCTATGGTCTTTTCCTTTCTACTTTGGTTCTTACTCAGGATGTTGATGCTTTGTATATTACGTCCTCTGATTCTTTCCATTAGAAGCCATCAAACCTGGTGTTCAGCTGACTGGTGTGAGAAACCAGAGGCCAGGTGAATTCTTTTTTGTGTGTGTGTGGTTCCCCAGATTAGCCTGGGATATAGCTTGTTACGTATGAGCGTGGGATGGTCTGGTCATGGGAGATCTTCTCATCTGAGCTAGAGTAAGTATAAAGGCAGAAGTTGGTGATCTTGGGTACCCTAGTGTCTTCCAGTTTCCTCTGGAGTACTGAGGCATGCCTGGGGTCCTTGTATTTGTGATTGCAAGGCTCCACATCCCTGGAGCTTTGGATCTCCTCCTGGATTGCTGAAGTGTGACTGTCTGGGACAGCTCTGGTCCTACACCACAGCCAGAGGAATCCTCCTTAGCAATTTTCCTAGTCTCAAGTGCTAAAAGATTATTTATCCCCTCTGCTGATCCCAGTGTTCCAAGATTTTTCTGGGGGAAATATTTTATGATTCTTTCGAAGTCAAGAAGGAGAGGGGAATTGAGAATTTACCGATCACTCCTCCGTTTTGGCTCTCGGAAGTTCAAGTAGGGGACTTACAGACATTTAATCTGCAGGGCAAATCATTTCAGGAGGAGCTATTGCAGATACCTGGGGCTCCATGGCTCTCACTTGCTCAGTTGCACTGAACTCCTGTCCTGTGCTGTTTTGCCCAAGATTCCCTGTGCTGCTGTTCCATCAGACAACCCCGGTTCTTTCCTGCTCTTCCTTGCCACAGCAGGGACGTGCGCTGTGCACTGTGTGCTTCTGCACCCCTGCAGAACAGATCCTTTTGGTTAACCTTCCAGGCTGTCCTAGGCTGTGAATCTGCCAGATTCCTCTCCTACTAGATTGTGCCCCTCCAAAATTTGGTCAGATTCTCTTTTTAGAGGTATCTGAAGGAGTTTATCTAAGAGCTTAGGTGAGTAGTTGCTCTCAATCCACCATCTTAGCTCCACTTTCCACTTACATTCTTAATAAATACATTTTCTCATTAATCATGTTGCTTAGAAGAATTAAAATGAGTGGTAGAAATCATGAGAAAAACTAAACCTAAACAAAACATTACACAAGAAAAAACAGTCTTTTTCTTTCTGCATTCTGATTCCATAGTTCTTTCTCTGGATGTTAATGACATTTTGCCTCAAGAGTCCCTTGGGAATGTTTTAGGTCCTTCAATTCCGTGAAGAGCCTAGTTTATCACAGGCAGTATTCTGTATACTTTGTACAGTATTCTCCTGATTCTCCTCATTCCACTCAGCATCATTTCATGTCAGTCCTTCCAGGCCTCTAAAATTTTAAGAGCTATATTCCTTCCTGAATAGGGATGCCAACATTTTAGCTCTGTTGAATCTCTTTCTTTTTCTTTTTCTTTTCCTTTTGTAATTGTTTATCTTTCTTCTGGTTCTTGATATCAAAGGTCAAATTTTTGGTTCAGTTTTCGTCTTCCCTTTATGAAGAATTGAAATGATTCTATTTCAATGAATCACCATTTTTCCCTTAATGAATTATTCTTAATTTGAAAAGGTAAGTGATTCTGTGATATTGTCCCAGCTCTTTTGCCGTATGGAATATTATTGTTCCATGACTTGCCAGTCCTTTAAACTGTTTCACAATGTATTTTATTCCATAAACAAATATCTATTTGATATTAATATTCAAAATTTTAGTTTGGAAAATACTTATTTAGCATTAATTATATACATGGACTCATTCTCTGTATCGGACATACAAAGATATAAATACAATGAAATAGAAAAAAGACAGAATCATCTTTCTGAGGGAATTTTATATCCTACTGGTTACTGAGAGCGTTTTAATATCTTGAAAACAAATTAGGATGATTCAAGGTAAGGTTTGATTGAGATAAAGGAGAGATCCACATTAAACCTCAACAGGCAATAGGAAAAGATAGGAAACTTTTAATTCAGGGAATAGGGAGCAATTACACCTAAAACCTAAAGCCTGGTTCCAATCCTGCTTCTGATGAATATTGAAAATGTGGCCAATGAGGAAGGACAAAAACATTTATTACCCAATTGATGTGTGCCAAAAACTGTGCTAAGTATTTTACAAATAGCACCTCATTTAATCTTCACCATAATTTTGGGAGGTAGGTTCTATTGTTGTTCCCATTTTATAGTTGAGGAAACAGATACAGTCAAGTTCATTGACTTGCCAGTGGTAATATAGAATGTTTCTAAAAGCATATCTGAACTTACACGCTCCTGACCCCAGACCCAGTGTGCTATTTATTGACTAGATCATCAAGGAGACCAAGTGACTTGTAGGGGGTTGCTCAGGAAATGAACAAAAAAGCCCACATTAACTTAGGTCTTCTTCTGACACCAAGTCTAAGTGTTCTTTCTATTAAGCTACCTTTCATAGTGTGAGTAAAGTGACATTTATTGTTTTATCTCTCTTAAAAGGAAGTGTTGCATAAATTAAAAAAGAACTAAACTATAAATAAAAAAGACCTGGATTCAAGTACTCCATATGATACTGATTGACCCTAAACATTGAAGAATATTAAACATTCCTGCCCTCCAAACACTTCTCTAAGATTAAAAATTATCCAATTTATACTTTTTTCAGAAAGATATGGTAATTATCTTATCTGTACTCTCTCTTTTCCTCTTTCTTCATTCTATTATACCAATTTGAATTTTGTGTCTCAGAAAATTCTTCAATGTGTTTGTAAAAGTATTGACTTAATACCTAACAGAGCCAACCCTGAATTTCCTGTACCTTCCCATTAGCAAAATGATATACCAAGATTCCTTAGTCATGGATGACTGAAGAATTCTGGAAATATATCATTAGTTTTTTAAAAGAATAAAGCATGAGCTTACCATTTTGTTCAAGTTACATTACATTGTGTTAATCTACCATAAGTCCCCTGATGTTCGTGAGCAAATATGTTATTTTTTCCTTCGTTTTTAAACCTCATGTGTTTCTTAAATTATATTTATTATAAAACTTGCAAGTCAAGTCCATTCAATTGATGTTGTTAAATATCATGAAAGCCACTTATCTCAATAGAACAGAAAAACTTTCTAAATATAGAATTTTATACTGCCTGTGAGTTCTCTGAATTTAAAAGCAGAATTTGTTTTTACTATACATACCCTATGAAAAATTTGGGTCATAATGTATTATTTTCATGAAATCCATGATTTCCGATAAACTCCAGAGATACAGCATATAAAGAAAGGATTGAAAAACTACCTAGGATTGGTGAAGAACTCACTAGGCCCTTTCCAAATCATGTTTCTGTAAAACAGGAAGACAGAAAAGATCAGTAATTATTTACAAGATAATATTGGCAATTTAATTAAGAATCATAGCTTGATAGCAGCACGTATTTATAGAACAAAATAGATAAAAATATTGAAAGCTATCATACATAGCAAAATTTGATGAATAATTTAAATAAATATATTTAAATACAAAGATTAATAAACTTGCTATTCCTCTTGAAAAATAGGAAAAAATATTTTCAAACTTCCATTTGATCCTTTTACATGTGTTCAAATTCTTCCTAAAAAGTTTCAGTTATAACTTCATTCTTGATGAGAAAATACTGCAGAATTATTTGTTATATTAAGGTGAAGCATGATACCTTGGAAAGAGGACCAGATTGGTTGTCCATCATCATAGCTCTGTAACAAACTTGATGTCCAAATCCTTACTTATTGTTTCTGAATCTCCATTTTTTTTACCTGTAATATGGCAAGTTGGTCTGTATTATCATTCTCAGAAACAAAAATTCTGTTATTGCATTTTCTTGTGATCTTATAGATTTTTGTGACTTTTGTTAAAAACACAATATATCTAAGAAATAATATATTATTAATGTAACGAACAGCGTGATGTGAAATTTGTATATCTATCTCTACATAATATAAGTAACATAAGGATAGCATACATAAGCATTTAAGAATTTGAAATAATAAGCAATATGTTGAAAGTTTAACTACATACTGCTGAACTGTATATATCCTAATGATTTAATTACATTGTAAATAGAAATAATTGTATTGTATAACTTTGAAGTAATGAAAAAATTTAAAAATATTGCTTTAGCTTTTTGAACCACCATAATATATTGAAAGGAATAGAATTGTTTTTATATAAGCCTCTAAAATTGTGGCTTCTTTCCTAACTGAATATAAATTTTCAATATAATGAAATTTTCCCTAAACTGAAATGCTAATATTTCCCTTAGAAACTATATATACACATACATATATACACACATACATTTGTGTATACATGTATGCATTTCTATGCAGGCATATGTATATGCAACCCATTTATACGTGTGTATATACATACACATATGCATATGCATGTGCATAGATACACACAAACATATCATCTATTAAAAAGATAATTACATATCTAGAGTTATTGTCATCATATGTATGTTTGACATATAGTTGGATGTGTAGTCATGGAATTGCTTCAAATATGTGAATGCCACATAAGGTCTTGAAAAACTTGAGCTTAAACAAATAAGTGCAGGGTTTTCACTCCCAGCCCTGGAAACAAACGGACAGAAGAAATCATTTTTATAGTTCTTAAAACATGAAAATATTATATAAATCCTTCCAGCTGTCCACTCATGTTATTGAGTTCATAAACCAGTTAATAATCTAAACTTAATAGATTTTGCTTCCTCAGGCAACTGCATTGTTATAAAAATGTTTTGAATGAAATTCTTTATTCTTAATCAATAAAACTTACAAAGAGAGATTGGTTTAGATACAAAGATGTTGTTAACGATTTCTACCAGACTCTCAAAATTCTAACTCTCATTTTTTAAAATTTGGTCTCACAGGTATTGTCAGGTGGCTTTTGCTTTTTACATATTCTGACTTCCACATTTTTTCCCTTGTCACTCAGGAAAGAAATATACCCCCTTTCTAAGATGGGGGAGAGGGAACTTAGCCATATCTTCTTCAAATTATAGTAAAAGTTTATCTCTTCAAAGATAATAATTTATGCAGGTACAATATACTTCTATAAAGTTTTATATTATCAGCTTTATTAGTTGCTTGGAATATGTATCAGAAAGCTGAAGAAGGTGGCTTAGAATATTGAAGCTTCTTATAGATCTTAATCCTATGATCCTAGTGAGGCCATGAAGAGTCATTTCCTTAGAAGGTCCACCATTTTAAATGTCAATGTTACATACAAACCCAAAAGAAATTCAACTTATTGATTGTTTGAATTTAAGCTTTCATCAATTTCATCACTGAATGTGAAAGGAAATTGTTAAATTTTAATTAAGTTAAAAGGTCACCATATTAAAAGTCTGTTCTTTTAAAAAATTCTCTGTCTTTACCATAATTGCAGCAATTAATTTATCTCATATAAAAAAGAGAATCCACATAAATTGGTGTGTGACTTCTTCATATGAAGAGCAAGTCTTTTCATCATTAGAGTCAAAGCATATCAAGAGAATTTTTGGAAAATCCTTCCAGGAAAATAATGAAGATCACAAGTTGTAGTATGTTTAAAAAGTGGTCTAGATTTGACTTCTGTGAGCCAAGATGGTGAAGTATGCAGTAAATCACTGCAGGTCTTCCATATTCATCTACAAACAAGCAACCAACCATAAAATTGCTATTTTATGGCAAGAAAGATTCATCTCACTGAGGTAAAAGGGGAAAGCAACCCAAGACTGCAAGTATCCCACCAAGTCAGGAGCCAGTCCTACCTCAGTAAACCAGAGACAGAGTCTGAATCCTAGTGTACTGAAGCAGGCAAATGCCAACACCAGGAGTCAAGTGTTTCTTTGAGTAGCCAGGAGAATCAGCAGACTGCAGCTCCAAGAACCAGTATGTCCTTCTGAAAGGTGGACAGGCATTCTGTGGTGGACAGACCTCCAAGTGTTTCAGCATTGACCTGCACTAGAATTTACAAGCAGTCTGATATTTATGTAAACCAGAGCAAACGGTCATCCTCCAGGGGCCAGACCTCCATGTGCTTCAGTGTAGAACCAAGGGAACAAAAAAAAAGCCCTACCTAGCTCAAATATGGGGCAAAAATACCAGCACTAGGGCCCCAACTCAGCACCAGGTAAACTATCAGACTCCTCCAGCCTCTTGCAACACCTTTTGCTTCTTTGTTAGTTTTCCTTTGGTCTCTTCTGTACACTTCTTACATATGTGTATGTGTGTACATGTATACATATATATACATATATGTGCGTATGTGTGTATACATATATACAAACATACTTATATACATATGCCTGGGTCTCATGAAGTCTGAGTCACATGTATCCTGTGGTGAGAGGAGCTTGCTGAAGAACAGGAAAAGGAAGAGCTAGAGCAGAGGTGGGAGGAAATTGGTCAGAGAGCAGTCAGTGCTAAGACGGATGCAGGCAAGCAGGCAGGTCACTAGCATGACTGGAAAAGCTTGTTTGTGATTTTGTTTAAGGAAACTGGTTTGTGGGAAACCTCGCTTGGGGATGTTGGTTTCTGTGTATTGTTATTGTGTATGCATTTTTGTTACAATAATGGATTTGGCTTTCTGGTGTCTGAATAAATGTTTTGGTTCTGGCTTCCATGTGGGGAGTTCGTTGTAGTTTGCAATTAAGAGTTGCACTGGGATATTAATGACCAACATAGGCAGTGTCAATATTGCATTGGCGCTACAGGTTCATAGCATCTGCATTTATAAGCCCAAGCTTTCCACATTGCATCATTTCCTATACCAAATATTCCAACACAATCGTATTCTATTTATGAAAGAGATTTTCCCTATCAATTTTCAACATTACTTGTATTCTTATCTACATAGGTGTTATTTATTTATTTATTTCATTTAAAAAAATATTATAATTTTATTTGTTTTCAGTGTTCTATAATCACTTCTATATATTTAAGATTTTCCTCCTACATCCTCCCTTCCCTTCTACATCCTCATTCTTTCCCTGAGATGACATACAGTTTTACATAGGTTCTACACATACATTAGTATTAAATACATTTTCATCTTAGTCAAGCTGAATAGAAGAACATATAAAGAACGGCAAAAATCATAAAACAAATCAAAACATAATAAAAAAGTAAATGATCTACTTCATCCTGCAATTAAATTCCATGTTTCTTTCTCTGGATGTGGAAGTCATTTTGCCTTAAGAGATCACTGAGAAATTTTTTGAATCCTTGCATTGCAATGAAGGACTAAGTCTACCAGAAAAATTCCTTGCACACTCTGGTTGCTGCTGTGTACAAAGTTTTCCAGGTTCTGCTCCTTTCACTCAACATCAGTCAATATAAGTCTTTCAAGACCACTCTGAAGTGTTCTTGTTCCTCATTTCTTATATCAAAATAGTATTTCATTACATTCATAAATCACAGTTTATTCAGCCATTTCCCAATTGATGGGCATCTCCATGATTTTCAGGTTTTGGCCACCACAAAGAGAGCTGCTAAAAATATTTTTTGTATGTGGGACCCTCGCCAATTTTTATAATCTCTTGGTGATACAGTCCTAGAAGCGGTATTCCTGGGTAAAAGTGTATGCACATTTTTGTAGCCCTTTGGGCAGTGGCCCAAATTGTCCTCCAGAGTGTTTGGATCAGCTCACAGCTCCAACAGCAATGAATTAGAGTTCTTACTCTCCCACACCTACTCCAACATTTATTACCTTCCTGTTTTCTCATGTTAGCCAGTCTGATAGGTGTGGTGTGATATCTGAGTTGTTTTGCTTTGCTTGTCTGTAAGCAATAGTGATATAGAGCATGCTTTCATATCACTATAGAAAGTTTTAATTTCTCCCTCTGAAACCTTCCTGTTCATATCCTTTGACCATTATCAGCTATGGAATTACTTATGTTCTTGTACATTTGACTCAGTTCTCTATATATTTTAGAAATGAGGCCTTTATCACAGACACTAGTTGCAACAATTCCTTCCCAGTTTTCTATTTCCCTCCTAATCTTGGTGGCACTGGGTTTGGTTACACGAAAACTTTTCAATTCGATATAATTAAAATTATACATTTTGTACTTCATAATATTTTCAGTCTCTTGTTTAGACAAAAATCTTCCCTTCTCCATAAAACTGATACACTGTTACTTTCCACTAATTTGTTTATAGCATCAGTCTTTATATTTAAATCATGTACTCATTTGGACTTCATTCTTGTGTACAGTGTCAGGCATTGGTCTATGCCTAGTTTTTGCCCCACTGTTGACCAGTTTGCCCAGCAATTTTTGTCAAGTAGTGAGTTCTAATCCTAGAAGCAGGGGTCCTTTGGTTAATCAAAAAGTAGCTTGCTATATTCATTGACCGCTGTACTTTGAGTACCCACCCTATTCCAGTCATTTACTCTTCTGCTTCTTAGCCAATATCAAGTACTTTTGATGATTCCTGCTTTATGACACAATTTGAGGTCAGGTAGAGCTACAACACCTTTACTAGCATTTCTTTTCATTAGTTCCCTTGCTATTCTGGACCTTTTGTTCTTCCAGATGAATTTTGATATTATTTTTTTGAACTCCAGAAATTTATTATCCAATGGTTTGATTGGTGTGGCACTGAATAAGTAAATTAACTTAGAAAGAATTGTTCTCTCTGTTATATTGCCTCAGCCTACCCACGAACAACTGCTGTTTTTCCATTTACTTAGATCTGACTTCATTTGTAAGAAAAATGTTTTTTAATGGTGTTCATATAGTTCTTGGATTTGTTTTGGCAGGTAGATTCCCAAATATTTTATAGTATCTACCCTGGCTTTAAATGAGATTTCTTTTTCTATCGCTTGCTCTTGGGTTTTGTTAGTAATATGTAGAAATGCAGAAGATTTGCGTAGGTTAATTTTGAAACCTGCAACTTTGCCAAAGTTGTTTATTATTACAAGTAATTTTTTAATTAATACTCCGGATTTTTCTAATTATATCATCGTATCATCTGCAAAGAGTGATGACTTAGTTTCTTCTTTACCTATTCTAATTACTTCAATTTCTTTTTCTTCTCTTACTGCTACAGCTAATATTTCTAGTACCATATTCAATAACAGTGGTGATATTGACTTTCTTGCTTCTTCCCTGATCTCACAGGAAATGCATTTAGCTTCTCCTCATTGGATATAATGCTTGATTAAGGCTTTAGGTAAATGCTGTTTATTAATTTATTGAAAACTCCATTTATTCCTATGATTTTTAGTGTTTTCAATAGGAATGGGTGTTGTATTTTGTCAAAAGGTTTTGAACATCTATTGAGATAATCATGTGGTTTCTGTTAGTTTTTTATTGATATGACCAATAATCCTAATAGTTTTCATAATATTGAACCAGCCCTGTATTCCTGGTATAAATCTTACCTGACCATACTGTATTATTACCATGACAATTTGGTAAATTCTTTTTGCTAAAATCTTACTTAAAATTTTTCCATCTATATTCATTGGAGAAATTGTTCTATAATTTTCTTTCTCTATTTTGGGTCTTCTGGATTTAGGTATGAAAACCATATTTGTATCATAAAAAAGTATTTGAGAGGACTCCTTCTTCCCCAATTTATCAAAATAGAATATATAGTATTGGAATTAAAATATTCTTTAAATGTTTGCTAGCATTCATTCATAAATCCATCTGACCCTGACAATTGTTTCATAGGGAGGAATTGATGGTTTGTTCAATTCCTTTTTCTCATATGAGGTTATTTAAGTATTCAAATTTATCTTCTGATAATCTGAGCAATTTATATATTTTTTAAATAATTATCCATCTCATTTGTATTGTTGAATTTATGGGCATACAGTTGAGGAAAAGAATTTCTAATTTTTGTTTCAATTTCCTCCTCTTTGGTGGTGATTTCACCCTTTTCATTTTTGATATTGGTAATTTGGTTTTCTTCTTTCTTTTCTTTAACCAAATTTGCCAAAGATTTATCACTTTTATTGGTTTTTTCATAAAACCAAATCTTAATTTTATTTATTAGTTCAACAGCTTTCTTAAGTTTAATTTCATTAATCTTTCTTTTGGTTTTCAGTATTTCTAATTTAATATTTATTTGGGCATGTCAATTTGTTCTTTTTCTACCTTTTTCAGCTGCATATCCAATTCATTGATTTCCTCTTTCTCTATTTTGCTCATGTAGGCATTCAAAGGTATAAGACTTTCCCTAAGAAATGCTTTTGCAGTATCCCATAATATTTTGTAGGTTGTCTTATTATTGTATTGTTGTCATTCTCTTGAATGAAGATGTTGATTGTGTCTACGATTTGTTATTTACCCCAATCATTCTTTATAATTACATTGTTTTGTTTACAATTAATTTTTGATCTATCATTCCATGGCTTTTGAAAGTGAAATTAGAGAAATAGAAGAAAACCTGACCAACGATTTTAAAAGCATGAGAAAAGAATTCACTGAACAGAACAGTTCTTTAAAAAGGAAAATAGGACAAATGAAAAAGGAAGTTCAAAATCCAACTGGAAAAGTTGGACAAATGAAAAAGGAAGTACAAAAACTAAGTGGAGAAAATAACTTCTTAAATGGAAAAATTGGGCAGATGGAAAAAGAGATACAAAATTTGACTGAAGAAATATTTTTGATAAATAGTAGAATTCGGCAAGTAGAAGCTAGTGACTATATGACACATCAAGAATCAGTCAAGCAACATCTAAGAATGAAACAAAAGTAGAAAATGTAAAATATCTATTTGGAAAAACAACTGACTTGGAAAACAGATCTAGAACAGAACAATCTAAGAATTACTGGTCTACCAGAAAGCCATGATGAATTAAAGAGTCTGGACAATATCTTCCAAGAAATCTTCAAGGGAAACTGCTCAGAAGATCTAGATAGAGAGGGCAAAATCGTCATCAAAAGAATACGTCATTCACCTCCAGAAAGGGATCCCAAAATAAAAACACCAAGGAACAACGTTGCTGTGTTCCAGAACTAACAAGTGAATAAGAAAATACAGCAGGCAACCAGAAAGAAACCATTCAAATATCGAGGAACTACAGTCAAGATCACACAGTACCTTTCAGTTTCTACAGTAAAAGACAGAAGGAATTGGAATATGATATTCCATAAGGCAAAATAGCTAGGACTACAACAAAGGGTCAATAACCTAGCAAAATTCAACATAATATTTCAGGCAAGAAGATAGACATTAAATGAAATAAGAGATTTCCAGATCTTCCTCATGAAAAGACCAGAAGTCAATAGAAAATTCTCTCTTCAAATACAGTTCTCAAAAGAGGCATAGAAAGGTAAACAAGGAAAAAAAAACCTAGTTACTCAACAAAGGCAAACTGCTTACATCTCCATTAGGGAAGATGATACCTTTTAATCCTGAGTGTTGTATATTTATTTTGAAATAAAAAAGTGATATACTTAGATAGTGGGAGTGAGTATAAAGTAAGTGATGTGATGATAAAAACCGATTTAAGGATGCGAAGGCATTGTAAGAGGAGATATGAAAAGGAGGCAGAAAATGATAAATTACACCACAGGAAGCAGAAGGAAATTATATTACAGTAGAAGGGAAGAGGGAAGTGAGATGAGCATTGTTTTACAGATACTCTCATCTGATTTGGCTCAAGGAAGGAGCAACAAACTTAATTAAGCATTTAAATCTAAGTAGCTCTATAGGCAATAGGAGGGGAAGGGTTAAAGGCAAGGGAGGGAGGCAAAAAAGGAGGGAAGAAGTAGTAAGGGTAAAGGGAAGTAAAATGGAGTGGGACTGAAAGAAGAAAGGGAAGACCTTATTGTGGAGGGGAAGGGAAAAGCGAGAACTAAAAGCACAAACTGTGGGGAACAGGATGAAAGGAAAGACACAGATAGTAATCATATCTGTGAATGTGAATGGGATGAACTCTCCCACAAAATGGAAATGGACAGCAGAATGGACTAAAAAACATAATCCATCATTGTGTTGTTTACAAGAAACTTATTTGAAAGGGGTGATACATACAGGGTAAATGTAAAAGGTTGGAGCAGAATATATTGTGCTACAGCTGATGTAAAAAAAAAAGCAGGAGTAGCAATCCTAATGTGGGACAAAGCAAAAGAAGAAATAGATTTAATCAAAAGAGATAAGGAAGGAAATTATATCTTGCTAAGAGGCACCTTAGACAGCCAAGCAATATTATTACTAAACATATATCCTCCAACTGGTATAACACGCAAATTCTTAGAGGAGAAGTTAAGCGAGTTGCAGGAAGAAATAAACAGCAAAGCTATACTAGTGGGAGACCCCAGCCTCTCCCTATCTGAACTTGATGAATCTAAACTCAAAATAAACAAAAAGCTAAGAAGCTTTATACGACTCTCGAAATTATAGCTATGATAGAGCTCTGGAGAAAATTGAAAGGAGATAGAAAAGAATATACATTATCTCAGTGGTACATGGCACATATATAAAAATTGACCATTTACTGGGACATGGAAAGCTCACAATTCAATGGAGAAAAGGCAGAGATAGTCAATGCATACTTCTCAGACCATAATGCATAGGTTTTATTTTATCATTTGTCAAGAGAGGAGTATACTCTGGAGTCCTGTAAGTTCTCAATTCCTCCAAGGTGGCACAATCAGGGGAGAGGAGTTTACTCCTCTCCTGGCCTGCACACTGGTCCGGGGCAACTAAAAACTTTTTGCCCATAATCTGTGAATGATTGAACTCCCTGTCCACAACAGCCTCCAGTTCCAACACACCAGCCCTTCTCCTCAACCCAGAACAGTACTCAGGGCTGAGAATCAGATAAGTAGCTCAGTTCCCTCAGGGGCTTTACCTGGATGTGTCCAAAAATGGATGCTGCTGCTGTAGTGACTGCTGCCAGCAGTATAGACTATGTTCCCTTCTCTTGGGTAACTGCATTCCCTTGTCCTGGGTGAACGAGTTTCCTTCTCCTGGGTGAATGACTTTTTGTTACTGACCTTTTAAGCTTGCTAAAGGAGACCCAAAAAATTGTGGAAGAAAGTAACACTTTTAAAAATAGGCTAACTCAATTGGCAAAAGAGGTCTAAAAAGTCAATGGAAGAAGAATGCTTTAAGAAACAAAACTATCCAAATGGAAAAGGAGATTCAAAAGCTCACTGAAGAAAATAATTATTTAAAAATTAGAATGGAGAGTATGGAAGCGAATGAGTTCATGAAAAACCAAGAAATTACAAAACAAAACGAAAAGAATGAAAAAATAGAAGGTAATGTGAAATATTTCATTGGAAGAACTGATCTGGAAAATAGATCCAGGAGAGATGAGTAAAAAATTATGGGATTACCTGAAAGCCATAATCAAACAAAGGGCCTCGACATCATCTTTCATGAAATTATCAAGGAAAATTGTCCTGATATTCTAGAATCACCTACAAAGCAAAACTGAGTACAACATTTCAGGGGGAAAATGGTCATTCAATGAAATAGAGGACTTTCAAGCATTCTTGATGAAAATACCAGAGCTGAAAAGAAAATATGACTTTCAAACACAAGAATAATGAGAAGCTTGAAGAAGTAAACAGGAAAGGGAAATCATAAGGGGCTTACTAAATTTGAATTTTTTGCATACCTACATGGCAAGATAATATTTGTAACTCAAGTCATTTCTCAGTATTTGGATAATTGGAAGGATTGCACACACACATGCACGCACACAAACACATACATACATATATACATACATACAGAAAGCATAGGATGAGTTGAATAAGAAGGAATGATATCTAAAAAAATAAAATTAAGGGGTGAGAGAGGAAGATATTGGAAGGAGAAAGGGAGAAATAGAATGGGGCAAATTATCTCACATAAAAGACGCCAGAAAAAACCTTTTTAAATGGAGGAGAAAAGGGAGCACTTGAGAAGGAAAAAAGGGAAGTTTACTCTCTTCATATTTCCCTTAGGGAGGGAATAATATGGTCACTCAATTTGATATGAAAATCTATCTTACATTACAGAAAATTAGTGGAGAAGGGGACAACTGGGGTGGGGGTATGATAGAAGGGAGGGAAAATGGGAAGAGGGGGTAATTAGAAGTAAACACTTCTGGGGAAGGACAAAGTCAAAAGAGAGAATAGAATAAATGAGGGGCAGGATAGGATGGAGGGAAGTATAGGTGGTCGTACACAACATGACTACTATGGAAGTCTTTTGCAAAACTATACATATATAACCTATATTGAATTGCTTGCCTTCTCACTAGGGATTGGTGGGGAGGGAAAAAGGGAGAAACGTTCGAAATCACAATTTCAAGAATGAATGCTGAGAATTGTTTTGGCATGTAACTGAAAAATAAGAAATAAAAGATAATGGGGTATAAAATTTATCTTGCCCTACAAGAAAAGAGAGAAGATGGAGATAAGGAAAGGGAGGGGTGTGATAGAAAGGGGGGCCTACTGAGGGAAGATAATAAGAATGCAAAGTGTTATGGGGTGGAAGAATAGGAGAGATGGGGAGAAGATTTGGAACTCAAAATTTTGTGGAAATGAATGTTGAACACTAAAAATTAATAAATAAACACGAAAAAATAGAAAATAAAAATTAAAATTATATTGACTTTACCTACCCATGAAGAATAAGTATTATTTCAGTTCTTTACATCTGAGTTTATTTCAATGAAAAGTGCTTTATATTTATGTTCAAATAGTTCCTGTGTCTGTTTTGACATGTATATATTTAGGTATTTTATACTCTCCAAGTACTTAAATGGTCTAAAACTGTAAGGAATAATATTGCTGACAGTGTATTCTTCTAATTTTCATTTTTGATTAGATCTCTCTTAACATTAACTTCTTTATTATCTGTGCTTTTTTGCATACTAAGTTCTACTCCTGCCCTTTATTTTCTTTTTGTATTCTCCTCTTATTTTTATAATGTTTACTGAAAGCAACATATGGTTGGATTTCAAAGTTTCAATCTATTTTTTTTATTTGTGATTACTATGTCCCATTCACTTTCCAATCTACAATTACTTGTGTATTTTTCTTCTTATTTTTTTCATTATCCTCTTCCTACTCACCCAATCTCTCCTCATTCTACTACATTACTTCTACTTGCTACCTAGCCCTCCTTTACCTTACCCCTCTAAGAGTATCATCCTCTCCCTTTACCCTATCCCCTGCCTTCATTTCTTTCTTTCTTTAAACTTTTTTATCCTTCTAGATACATACAGTGTTAGCTCTTTTAACTCATTTCCAATGAGAGTTACGTCGAAGCACTACTCATGCTCCCCAGTCACACCGTCCCACAAATGCTCTTGCTCCCTGGAGTCCCACTGTTAGTTGCAATCTACAGCTGTCCTCTGTGCCATGGAACTGAAACCAAGAACATTGCTCTCTTGCAAGCACCCACAGCTAAGCGGGTCTCTTCCCCTCAATACTGCATTCACTAGGCCTGTTCTAGCTCCTTCTCCCTGTAGTTAAAGCACAGGATGTGTCTGGTCAGCACAGCTGTGCTTGGCCTCTCTTGACAGTGGAGAATCCTTCATTCTCCTACAAAAGCATCAGACACCCACACTATCTTCAATATTAAAGTTTCTAAGGCTGACGCTGCTTCTCAATCCAGCTGACCCCAAAGCTTGTGGTGTGTTGATTCTGCAGACTGAATGGGGTTTACACCTAGATCAGGCTAAAAAACTGTCCCTGAAATTGGAGTCTTTACTGGTGTTTCCTCAAATTGTCTTAGTAAGGCATGTGCTTTATCCAGTGTTTATTTCTGCTGTCCTGAGGCAACGACCTGTCTTTATCAGGGGAGCAAATCTAGAGAGCCAAGAATTTTCTGACCTGCTTGGCCATCTTCCAAGAATTTTCTCTCCCAATTGGTTTTAAAGGAAAAGAATGTCATCTCCAATGGTATCTCCAAATTACAGAGCAGTAAACATAACATTCATTTCTCACAAAATTCTGTATCACATTTACTTATAAACTAGCTTAAGTACAATTAGAAATAGAAATGATAATTAAAACAATTATCATGATTTCATAAAAAGAAATTATTTAAGACCATATTCATGTCTTTTTACGGGGGCCTTTATTAGAGGACTATTTTTACACTTAAAATTCAGAAGTCTATTTGGCAAACTCTCATTTTCTGTACATGGCAAAGACTGTGAAATATATTTACTCTGCTTATTACAAAGTAAGGCGTAGTCATTATCTGGTTGACCTCAACTTTAAGGAGGGTCTCTATTGAAGTATTTCAGGATCAAAAAATTTTTCTCGTTTAGAAGGAGAGATAAAAGATAAACTCATTAAAATGAACATAACATGTTATTTAGATGATTTACTGATAAGAAAGATGAAAGAATCAGGACCCAAAAGGATCACAACAGGTTAAATAATTGGACAAAACTGAGGAAAATTAAATTTAATAAAAAAAATTTACACTCAAAAACTGATCTTCATATATACATAAGATGGCAACGTAATAATATTTATGAAAATAGGTGAGGAGAATATGAAAGATTGTATAGTCATTGTTAGGCAATAGTCTTTCATGCCAGTTCTACAGCCTATATCTAATTAACATAAGAATACTACCCCAAAGGGGTGAGGGTTATTCACACAGGTGACACAGCTGGTACAGGCTTCAAGTGGGGGAAGCCTGAGTTCAAATCTGTTCTCAGACACGTGCTAGTTAATGGACCCTGGATAGACCACGACCTCTGTTTTCCTTTTTTGATGTGAAAAATTGGGATAAGAATGCTAACCTACCTTCCAGAATTGGTATGAGTATCTATTAAAATAATAATTATAAACTACTTAGCACAATACCTGGCATTGTGTAGATCCTTAGCAAATGTTTGTTTGTTTTTTTCTTGTTTTATCTGTGTAAAAGTAAAATACGGTATACAAATATGGGGACTGAGTTTTAGTAAAGACATGTAGAGAATTAAACAAGTATAGGACATATTATCTAGATGTGTGAAAGGAACGAATAGACATTTCGTCTTGAAAAACAAGGACTCATGAGAGAAAGAAAAGAGATACAAAACTGAATCTGTTGCTTGAGGATATGTACATAGAATTTAAGAGAAGCTAATTACCTGGTTCAACAAAGGATTTTTTTTCTTTTCCTTGCCACAGAAACATTTAAAGACCATTTACAAAGTCATAGAAGTGACTCACTCTGTAATATTTTCTAACGTTCCACCAAAATTTTCATGTACAGAGGATGTCTCAGCCCTAAGGTTCACTCTCCTAACTTGTCCCAACCACTTTCTTTGCATGAAAGGCCATGCCAGGCTTATCCCAGTTTCTTAACTTTTCAAACGCTTATCCCCAAATCTTGCCCTATGCAAGTGCCCTCATCTCTCTTCATCTTTCATGAATATGTGTATATACATATGTAGCATATATACATATATATATGTATGTGTGTGTTTATATATCCACACATGCGTATATATATAATATATATATATATATACACACACACACATGCATGTGCACACACACACACACACATATATATATGCACATACATACATACATATACACAGTGCATATAATATGACCAAGACAGAGACACAGAGAGAGAGTTACATATAGATAGACAGAGAGAGAGAGAGAGAGAGAGAGAGAGATAGAGAGAGATAGATAGATAGATAGATAGATAGATAGATAGATAGATAGATAGATAGATAGATAGATGATAGATAGATAGATAGATACCAACTCTAAGGATATTACTTCAAATAAATGATTCAGTTCTCAACTTCAAGAAATTTCCACTCAAAGAGAAGAAAAAAATGCACACACACATATGTGTACTTATACATAAACGCATATATACATATATTTGTGCATTTTTCTTTATTCCTTAAGATTAGTATCTTCAGGGTTTTTTATACTGTATGACACATAGGGAGCTTTTTGAAAAATATGCTGTCTACGTATCTATCAATTTATCTATCCAGGTGGAGCCAAAATGGCTGTAGAAGGTCCCCTACATGGCCCATAAAATACCTATAAAAATGACTCTAAACTAATGCTAAAGTAACAGAAGCATCAAAATGGCACATAAAAGGAGATGTCCAATCCAGGACAGCCTGGAAAGCTGACAGGAAGGGCCTATCACACAGGATGGGGAGTGGTGGGCAGCCCATAGTAGGCTGCACAGCGTGGCAGGGAACATGAACCAGAACAGGCTTCAGGGCACCACCATTAGCAGCACTTCCTAGATTTCTCAACCCAGAAACTTCACAGACAGCTTTCAAAGGTCAGTAGGAGGACTCCTTCATCTGGGAGAGGGAGGTGCTGTCTGGACCACCAGCAGCACCCACTGCAGCTGAAGCATCCATATTTGGAGCCCTCTGACTAGAGCCTCTGGGGTAACTGAGTGGCTTATCTGAATCTCAGCCCTGAGCATGGCCTTGGGGTGAGGAGGAACTCTGGTGTGGTGCACCTGGAGGCGGTTGTAGGGAGAGAATTCTACTAATCACAGATACCGGGGAGAAAAGTTTTTGGTTGCTGCAAGACCAGTACACAAGCCAGGAGAGGAGCAAACTCCTCACCCTTGATTGTGCCACATTGGAGGAACTGAGAACTTACAAGTCCCGGAGTATATACACCTCCTGATGAATAACTCAAAAGTTAAGTCACTGATTGGGAAAATGCCAACAAAAGGGAAAAAATAAGCCTATAGAAGGTTACTTTCTTGGTGAACAGGTATTTCTTCCATCCTTTTGGAGGAGGAAAAACAATGCATAAAATCAGAGGAAGACAAGGCTGCCAAAACCTTCCAAATAAATATGCAATGGTTTCAGGCCATGGAAAAACTCAAAAAGGATTTTGAAAATCAAGTAAGAGGGGCAGAGGAAAAATTGGGAAGAGAAATGAGACCAATGCAAGAAAATCAGGAAAAGCAAGTCAACAACTTGATAAAGGAGACCCAAAAAAATGCTGAAGAAAATACACCTTTAAAAATAAGATAACCCAATTGGCGAAAGAGGTCCAAAAATCAACTTGGAGAAGAATGCTTTAAAAAGTAGAATTAGCCAAATGGAAAAGAAGGTTCAAAAGCTCACCGAGGAAAGTAGTTCTTTAAAAATTAGAATGGAGGGGGGCAGAGCCAAGATGGTGGAATAGAAACACACAAATACACTAGCTCTGAACCCACAGCCCATGAAATATCTGTAGTAAAGAGCTGCCAATAAATTCAGGAGCAGGAGAAGCCACATAACAGTGGAGCAGATAAGATTTCTGTTCCAGAGGGACCTGAAAACCTCTCACAAAAGGTCCGTTGCACTGCTGGCACGGAGCCCAGTCCAGCCCTGCCGCGGCCACGGAACCGAGAGGAACAGATACGAGCCAACTTCAGGGATGGGATCTCCATCGGCCACGCGGGTCCCTCCACCCACATGTGACGGGGGTCAGTGAGAAGGTCTCTTTGGTGGGTCGAGAGGGGAATGGGATGCCCCCATACTCAGGCCCCCTCGGGAGGCAACAGCGGAGGTGGGAGCAGACCGAGGCTCCCCAAGCAGGCAGGAGCCCGGATCCATTGTTGAAGATCTCTGCATAAACCCCCTGAGGAAACTGAGCCCGTGAGGCGGCCCTGCCCCCACCTGAGCACCTGAACTTAATCTCACACTGAATAGCAGCCCTGCCCCCGCCCAAAGCACTGAGGCTGGGAAGCAGAATTTGAGTCTCAGACCCCAAGTGCTGGCTGGGAGGATCTGGAGACAAGGTGAGTGTGAGGAGAATATTCAGAGGTCAAGTCACTGGCTGGGAAAATGCCCAGAAAAGGGAAAAAAAACAAGACTATAGAGGGTTACTTTCTTGGTGAGCAGCTTTCTCCTCCCCTCCTTTCTGATGAGGAAGAGCAGTGCTCACCATCAGGGGAAGACACAGAAGTCAGTGCATTTACATCCCAGCCCACTCAATGGGATCAGTTCTGGGAAAAAGTAATAAAGGGCTCAAGAAATTTTCAAAATCATGTTATAGAGGTGGAGGAAAAACTGGGAAGAGCAATAAAAGACTTGCAAGCAAAGTATGAACAACAGATCATCGTCCTGCTAAAGGAGACCCAAAAAAATGCTGAAGAAAATAACACCCTGAAAAATAGGCTAACTCAATTGGCAAAGGAGGTTCAAGAAGCCAATGAGGAGAAGAATGCTTTCAAAAGCAGAATTAGCCAAATGGAAAAGGAGATTCAAAAGCTCACTGAAGAAAATAGTTCTTTCAAAATTAGAATGGAACACATGGAGGCTAACGACTTTATGAGAAACCAAGAAATCACAAAACAAAACCAAAAGAATGAAAAAATGGAAGATAATGTGAAATATCTCATTGGAAAAACAACTGACCTGGAAAATAGATCCAGGAGAGACAATTTAACAATTATGGGACTACCTGAAAGCCATCATCAAAAAAAGAGCCTAGACAGCACCTTTCATGAAATTATCAAGGAAAACTGCCCTGAGATTCTAGAACCAGAGGGCAAAATCAATATTGAAAGAATCCACCAATCACCACCTGAAAAAGATCCAAAAAGAGAAACTCATAAGAATATTGTGGCCAAATTCCAGAGTTCCCAGGTCAAGGAGAAAATATTGCAAGCAGCTAGAAAGAAACAATTCAAGTATTATGGAAATACAATCAGGATAACACAAGATCTAGCAGCTTCTACATTAATGGATCGAAGGGCATGGAATAGGATATTCCAGAAGTCAAAGGAACTAGGACTAAAACCAAGAATCACCTACCCAGCAAAACTGAGTATAATACTTCAGGGGAAAAATTGGTCTTTCAATGAAATTGAGGACTTTCAAGCATTCTTGATGAAAAGACCAGAGCAAAAAAGAAAATTTGACTTTCAAACACAAGAATGAAGAGAAGCATGAAAAGGTGAACAGCAAACAGAAGTCATAAAGGACTTACTAAAGTTGAACTGTTTACATTCCTACATGGAAAGACAATATTAGTAACTCTTGAAACTATTCAGTATCTGGGTACTTGGTGGGATTACACACACACACATGCACACGCACACACTCATAGAGACAGAGTGCGCAGAGTGAATTGAATAGGATGGGATCATATCTTTTAAAAAAAATGAAATCAAGCAGTGAGAGAGAAATATATGGGAGGAGAAAGGGAGAAATGGAATGGGGCAAATTATCTCTCATAAAAGAGGCAAGTAAGACTTTTTTAGTTTGGGGAAAAAGAGGCGAGGTGAGAGAAAAACATGAAGTTTACTCTCATCACTTTCCACTAAAGGAAGAAATAAAATGCACACTCATTTTGGTATGAAAACCTATCTTACAATACAGGAAGGTGGGGGACAAGGGGATAAGCAGGGTGGGGGGGACGATGGAAGGGAGAGCAAGGGGAGGAGAGTCCAATTTGAGGTCAACAATCACAGGTAGGGACAGGATCAAAAGAGAGAATAGAAATAATTGGAAGCAGGATAGGATGGAGGGAAATATAGTTAGTCTTATATCACACGACTATTACGGAAGTCATTTGCAAAATTACACAGATTTGGCCTATATTGAATTGCTTGCCTTCCAAAGGGAGGGTGTGAGGAGGGAGGGAGGAAAAGAAGTAGGAACTCAAAGTTTTAGGAATAACTGTCAAGTACTGTTCTTGCCACTAGGAAATAAGAAATATGGGTAAAGGGGTGCAGAAAGTTATTTGACCCAACAGAAGAGAGGAGAGGATGGAGACAAGGGCAGAGAGGAATGATGGAGGAAAGAGCGGAGTGGTGATGGGGGCAATTGGAAAGCTCGGTGTTTTTGGGGGGGAGGGGACAAGGGGGGAGAAAATTTGGAGCCCAGAAATTCTGTGAAAATGAATGTTAAAAGCAAAATAAATAAATAAATTTAAAAAAAATTAAAATGGAGCAGATGGAAACTAAAGACTTTGTGAGAAACCAAGAAATTACAAAATGAAACCAAAAGAAGGAAAAAAAATTAGAAGACAATGTCAAATATCTCACTGGAAAAATTAGTGACTTGAAAAATAGATGCAGGAAAGACAGTTTAAAAACTGCGTGACTACCTGAAAGCCATGATAGAAAACAGCCTAGACATCATCTGTCATGAAATTATGAAGGATAACTGCCCTGATATTCTAGAAGCACAAGGTAAAATAAATATTGAAAGAATCCACAAATCACCTCCTGAAAGAGACCTGAAAACAGAAACTCCTTGGAAAATTGTAGCCAAATTCCATAGTTCCCAGGTCAAGGGGAAAATACTGCAAGCAGATAGAATGAAACAATTCGAGCATTGTGGAAATACAATCAGGATTTAGCAGCTTCTACATTAAGGGATCAAAGGGCCTGGAACATGATATTTCAGAAGTCAAAGGAACTAGGACTGAAACCAAGAATCACCTACCCACCAAAGCTGAGTGTAATACTTGAGGGGAAAAATGGTCGTTCAGTGAAGTAGAGGACTTTCAAGCATTCTTACTGAAAAGACCAGAACTGAACTGAAAGTTTAACTTTCATACACAATAATCAAGAGAAACCTCAAAAGGTAAAAAGGAAAGAGACATCACAGGGACTTTCAAAACATGAAATGTTTACATTCCTAAATAGAAAGATAATACTTGTAACTCTTGAGACTTTTCTCATTTTCAGTAGTTGGAGGGATCACACACACACACACACACACACACACACACACACACACATATATATACATACAGAGAGAGAGCACATGGTGCGTTGAATAAGAGGGGAAAATATCTAAACAGATAAAAACAAAATGAATGGATAAGGAAAGAATATGGTGGGAGGAGAAAGGAAGAAAAAGAATGGAGTAAATTATCTCTCATTAAAGTGACAAGAAAAAGCTTTTTGAGTAGAGGAGAAAAGGGAGGACATGAGAGAGCAAAACGTGGAGCTTATTCTCTTCATATTTGCCTTAAGGAGGGAATAACATGCTCACTCAATTTGATATGAAAAATCTATCTTACGCTACAAAAAAGTAGGAGAGAAGGGTCAAACTGGAGTGCGGATATGGTAGAAGGGAGGACAAATGAGAGGAGGGATTAATTAGAGGCAAATAGTTTTGGGGAGGGACAAGGTCAAAAGAGAGAATAGAGTAAATGTGGGGCAGGATAGGATGGAGGACAATATAGTTAGTCTTACACAACATGATTATTATGAAAGTCTTTTGCAAAACTACACATATATTGCCTATGTTGAATTGCTTGCCTTCTCAGTGGGGATGTATGAGGAGGGAGGAAAGGAGAGAAGCTGGCATTCAAAGTCTTAGGAACGAATGTTGAGAATTGTTTTTGCATACAACTAGGAAATTAAAAATACTTTTAATGGGGTATAGGAATCTATTTTGCCCTAAAAGAAAGTAGGGAAGGTGGGGATAAGGGAAGGGAGGAGTGGGATAGAAGGGAGGGCATATTGAGGGAAGTGGTAATTTGAATGCAAGGCGTTATGGGGTGGGGGTTGTGGAGACATGGGGAGAAAATTTGGAACTCAAACTTTTGCAGAAATGAATGTTGAAAACTAAGAATAAATAAATAGATAGATAGATAGATAAATAGATAGATAGATAGATAGATAGATAGATAGATAGATAAATGGATGAATGAATGAATGAATGAATGAATAAATAAATAAATAAATAGATAAATGAACATGAAAAAAATCTGTCTATCCATCCAGCTATCAGTTTATCTTTTTTGATAAGATCCTACACAAAAAAAATATATATCTTCAATTGATAAAGATGCTCTTTCTGTAAAAAAAAAAAATATTTGTATGCTCACTGACTTTATCACACAAATGGTAGTTTATGTGGCACAGTCTGCTTGGCATGTGCAAAAATAGTAGGCCTTGGTGGTAGACACTTGTTCTCAATTAATCAAGGATTTGCAACAAGAATTGCAAATAACTGGAGTAAAAACAAAGTGGCCAAGCATATGGGCCCATGAGTGACTGAGTAGGAAATACTTAGGCTGTTTTTCCTTCTTACATTCTTTAGTTCTGCGACTCTGGGCTCAGTGTAGAGGAATTTCTCTAAAACTGAGCTACAGGTAATGCATTTTTCTCTATTGATTGGTGGTATTTTGTAACTGAAGTTTCCTAACCCAATGAAATGATATGTTAACACAGAAATGACTTCATTACTTCACTAATTGTAGACAGTATTAAATAGAAGCTAAACATTATCAACAGGTATAATTTTACTCAGAAAAAAATAAAAAGAATAACAAAAGTCTTTTGTTTTCCCCTTATGCACTATAGATTAGTCCTTTCTTTCTTGAAATACAGGAGAATTAAGGGGATTCTGAATGAACGTAAATAAATCTTGCTGCTATAATGTACAAGTAAATGATGCATGAGATGGCTTTTATGCGAGGAGAATCACAAATATGACCCGCTAATCATGTATACAAGATATGGCATCATAAAAGTTGTATAAGATCTGTAGTATAGCAAAGAGATTTACCAAATTACTGGAAATATAAGCATATATATTGAGGGACAGAGATTCAACCATAAATATCTTTCATTGAATAATCATTTTATGTAATGTATTAGATTTGATATGGACCAGTGAGATGGCAAAGGATTTTATGTGAATATCTCTGTCATAGACAAGTGTTCTGAATCCCTGACTGTGATGGTCCTTGGCAACTCACCTTGGCATGCAGCAACACTAGATGACACATGAAACCAGAGTCTAGCTAGCCCAGGAGACACAAAAATGTCCACAGCACTCACTATTCTAAGAGCTGTCAACTCTAGAGCAACAAAATAATTCTTTTTTTTTCTTTTTTTGTTAAATGATGTTCATTTGAGAATTTGTATAGCCCTCATCAAGGTAGGATGTTAGTAATTAATTTTTACTCATTCAAATGAGTAAGTCAGTATACTTTAGTTTTTTAATGTAAGTTGTTGATGTCTTTTTTTCTTCATGTTATTGTCTGTTTTGTGACAGCTTAGAGAATGAGGTGCAGTTTGCAAGGGAGTTTGGTCGTAGTGGAGCCAATCTCTGTACTACACGTTCACTTAAAACAAAGAAAAAATATTTAGTCAAAATGTCTACTAAAAAATTATACAGAGTTCTATCCCAGTAGACTCAGGTTTTCTTCCAGGATGAGGGAGGTATTTAGTTTCTTACAATATGAAAATTAACTTTTTTAATTATCTAGATTTAAAAAAAAATTCTCTTCACTGACATCATTTATGTTACAATTACATAGATCAATATTTTTTTTTTGCTTCTGCTTAATTTTGCTCACAAAAATTCATGCAATCTTTCTATATTTCTTGAAATTCTTTACATTTATCATTCATAATCATAAAAGTTCCCATTATTTTCATATATGATGCTCTCCACCATGTATTACTTTCATCCTTTCTGATCTTGTTCAGGTTCAAAATTTGAGTACATGGAGTACAGTTTTTAATACAATAAAAAAATTTGTATCAATATTTTACTACTTATTGGCTTCTATTTCTGTTTATGACTTCCTTGAGGTACACAGCAAGTAGTAGGCCACTGAGTCAAAATATGTGGGCAGTTCAGTCATTTGTCTTACACAATTAAAAACTGATAAAACAGAAAAACTGGAAAAATTCACAGCTCTGTTAATTTTGTGTTACTGTGTAAGGTAATATCTTCATTTGCTTTAATTCTATTTAATTTTTTTGTCATGAATAATAAACATGTTGATTACATAAAATGACTTCAACTTGTATATTAGGCTTATTAATCAATATTCATTAAAAGACATTTTCCCCCATGCTGTAGGCAGAAGTTACAAACTAAGTAGAAAATTTTCTGTAATATTTGTGAGACACGGTTATGATATAAGTAGGACATACACAAGGCTCAACTATGAGTTCTTCAGAGACATTTAAAGGGTCAAATAACAGCATAGCTCAGGGAGGAAGAAGAAAGTAGGCCCTGGGGGCAGAATCCTCAGCCCAAGTAGCAGCAGTTCACATATCCCTCAACCCACAGGTGTCAAAGGTCAGTGACAGGGTTTTTTTCAGCTGACGAAGAAGGGAGAAAGGCCTTCCTATAGCTCTGCCCTCAGGCAGTGGCCCCAGAGGCTGCATTAGGTGGGCAACAGCAGCTTCCACAGTAGCCCCTACAGCAGCCCATATCCATTGCTGGATCATAAAATCCCTGGGGAAACTGAGAAGCTGACTCTTACCTCAACCTTGAGTAGAGGCCCTGCCCCCATCTAATACTCCTGAGTGATTTGAGCAGCTGATCTTTATCTCACACTGAATGGCAGCCATGCCCCTGCAGCTTATATGAATCTCAGCTCCTAGTCTTGTCTTGGTGGAACTGGAGGTTAGGTTGTTGTGAAGAGGAAACAATATTGCTCAGATTCTGGGCACAAAAATATCTACTTGCTCCCAGACCAGTGTACATGCTTGATTGTACCATCTTAAAGGAACTGAGATCTTACAGACCCTCAGAGTGAGTATACCCTACTCTTTACAAAGGACCCAAAACTCGAGTAACTGATTGAGAAAATGCCCCAAAAACGGGAAAAATAAGACTATACAAGGTTGCATTCTTGGTGAACAGAGATCTTCTCCCATCCTTTCAGATGAGGAAGAACAATGCTTACCATCAGGAAAAGGCAAAAAAGTCAAGGCTTCTGTATTCCAAACATCCAAAATAAATATTAATGGTCTCAGTGTCAAGGGAGAGCCCAAAAAGTATTTTGAAAATCAAATAAGAGAGGTGGAGGATAAATTGGGAAGAGAAATGAGAGATATGCAAGAAAATCATGAAAAACCGGTCAATAACTTGCTAAACGATAGACAAAAAATGCTGAAGAAAATAACACCTTTAAAAATAAGCTAACTCAATTGGCAAAAGAGGTTCAAAAAACCAATGAGGAGAGGAATGCTTTAAAAAGCAGAATTAGCTAAATGGAAAAGGAGGTTCAAAAGCTCCCTGAACAAAATAGTACTTTAAAAATTAGAATGGAACAGATGGAAGGTAATGACTTTATGAGAAACCAAGAAATCACAAAACAAAACCAAAAGAAAGATAAAATGGAAGACAATGTGAAATATCTCATTAGAAAAACAACTGATCTGGAAAATGGATCCAGGAGACACAATTTAAAAATTATGGGACTACCTGAAAGCCATGATCAAAAAAAAAAGCCTAGACATCATCTTTCATGGAATTATCAAGGAAAACTGCCCCGACATTCTAGAATCAGAAGGCAAAAAAAAAATGTTGAAAGAATTCACCGATCACCTCCTGAAAGAGATTCAAAAAAAGAAACTCCTAAGAACATTCTAGTCAAATTCCAGAGTTCCCAGGTCAAGGAGAAAATATTTCAAGCAGCAACAATTTGAGTACTGTGGAAATACAATCAGGATAGGACAAGATCTAGTAGCTTCTACATTAAGGTATCAAAGGACTTGTAATATAATATTCCCGAAGACAAAAGAACTAGGGCTAAAACCAAGAATCACCTACCCAGCAAAACTGAGTATAATACTTCAGGGGAAAAAATGGTCTTTCAATGAAATTGAGTTTCAATCATTCCTGATGAAAAGACCAGAGTTGAAAAGAAAATGTGACGTTCAAATACAAGAATCAGGAGAAGCATGAACATGTAAACAGGAAAGAGAAACTATGAGGGACTTACTAAAATTGCACTGTTTACATTCCTACATGGAAAGACAATATTTGTACCTCTTGAAACTTTTTTTCAGTATTTGGGTAGTTGGTGGGATTACACACCCACACACACAGAGACAGAGAGGGAGAGGGGAGAGAGAGAGTGCACAGGGTGAGTTGAATAGGATGGGATCATATCTAAAAAAATGAAATTAAAGGGTGACAAAGGAATATATTGGGAGGAGAAAGGGAGAAATAGAATGGGGCAAATTTTCTCTCATAAAAGAGGCAAGTAAAGACTTTTCAGTGGAGGGAAAAAGGGGGGAGGTGAGAGATAAAACATGAAGCTTCTTCTCATCACATTTGACTCAAGAAAGGAATAAAATGCACATTCATTTAGGTATGAAAACCTTTCCTACAATACAAGAAAGTGGGGGAGAAGGGGATAAGCAGGGTTGGGGATAATGGAAGGGAGGGCAATAGGTGGAGGGAGCAATTAGAAGTCAACAGTCTTGGGGAGGGACAAGGTCAAAAGAGAGAATAGAAGAAATGAGGGGCAGGATAGGATGGAGGAAAATATAGTTAGTTTTACACAACACGACTATTATGGAAGTCCTTTGCAAAACTACGTAGATATGGCCTATATTGAATTGCTTGCCTTCCCAATGGGATAGGTGGGGAGGAAGGGAGGAAGAGAAGTTGCAACTCAAAGTTTTAGGACAAATTCTTGTGTATCGTTCTTGCATACAACTAGGAAATAAGAAATACAGGTAATAGCGTATAGAAATTTATCTTGCCCTACAGGACAAAAGAGAAGATGGGGATAAGGGAAGGTAGGGATGTTAGAAGGGAGGGTAGATTAGTGACAGGGGTAATTAGAATGCTCTTCACTTTGGGGTGAGTGGAGGGGAGAAATGGAGAGAAAATTTTGTGGAAATGAATGTTGCAAACAAATTAATAAATAATGTGATTTATATCAACAAAATACATGTTGTGGTTTGGGAAAATCTCTGGGTTTCTATACCTAAACTCCTTTCTTGTACTGCAAAATGCTGTCTCTGCTCTAGGCATTGCCCCAGCTCCTAGAAGGTATTTCTCCAATGTGAGCATGTATGCACAAACACACACACACACACACACACACACACACACAACATGCACGCATATGCATATATTGCCTAGTCACCTTTTATGGATACCTCCATCTCAGGGGAAAAAATGTCCATAAACCTCCCTAACTGATAACTGAATATCATACCAGGGATGGGAAATCAATAAGGCATTGAGTAACAAGTGCCTCATCCCCATCTCTCTGTAGTTCTATTGTGTGGTGAATAGAATACACCCTTCTTGAAATGAGGCTATCTAGAATTTATTTTTCTTCCCAGTTTGTGAAGGTACAAAATTATGGTAGATCTGTTCTTTTTTGGGTGGTGAAGGACTGCACATAGAGTGTTGACCTTTTGAACTCACAAAGAGGACAATTAGAGGAAGATGGCACTGCAGTTGAGTCATGATGTCAGCACAAACATTTCAGATTTTGTCTCCCTCATCTACACTATCTATTATGACACTATATGGACAAAGTAGAAAGGTGTGTGTGCGTGTGTGTGGGTATGTGTGTGTGTAAAAGAGAGAGAGAGAGAGAGAGAGAGAGAGACAGAGAGACAGAGAGACAGAGAGACAGAGAGAGACAGAGACAGAGAGACAGAGACAGAGAGACAGAGAGACAGAGACAGAGTGAAACAGAAACAGAGAGAAAGAATGTGTATGTTTATTTCCAAAAGTCTCCTGCCCTCAAGGAACTAATGATTGAGTGATCTCTTCCTAGACCCTGCTTTACTGCTTCTTAATTACATTGTTATTGGATTTTCCTTAATTTTCATCTAGTAATTAATTTTTCCTCAGTTGTATGTAAAAGTAACTTTGAACATTCACTTCTAAAACATTAACATCAAATTCTCTCCCTTTCTCTCCCTCCCCCATTACGAAGGCAAGCAATTTGATTACATGTTTAGTCATTTAAAACATATACATAACGGTCATGTTATGAAAGAAAATATAGGGAAAAAACACCAGAAAAATAAAGTAAAAATATACATTTCAATCTGAATTCAGAAACCATCAGTTCTCTCTCTGGGAATGCGTGTCATTTTTCATCATAAGTCCTTCAAAGTTGTCTTGGCTTGTTGTGTTGTTGAGAATAGCAGTCATTCACAGCTGGCCATTTTCCAATATTGTTGTTTCTTTGCACACAGTACATTTCACTTTGCATCAGCTCCTGGAAGTCTTTCAGCATTTTTCTGAGAGCATCCTGCTCATCATGTCTCATAGTATGAATATTCCATCACAATCACCTACCAAAACTTCTTCAGTTACTCCTAATTGATGAGTTTCCCCTCAATTTCTAATTCTTTGATCGCTGAAACGAACTTCTGTAAATATTTTTGTACGTATAAGCCCTTTGCTATTTGTTTGTTCGTTTTAATCCCTTTTCAGACACAGTGGAACAATGGTAGGAGAAGGGGTCCTGGAGTCAGAAATGCCTGAGTTCAAATCTGATCTCAGATACTTAGTATCTCTGTAGTGCTGGGCAAGTCACTAATCTTATTGTTCTCCATTTCTTGGGAAATGTGGGGATAAAAACAATACTGAAGGCAATTTTAGTTACATTATGATCTAAAATGAGACCTTTAATATTTCCTTTTTTTCTCCATTTATTTGTGATTTTTTATCCCATAATATATAGTCAATTTCTGTGAAGGTGCCATACACAGTTCAGAAAAAAAGTTTATTCCAGTGTATTTATTTCCATTAAATTTTCTCCAGAGCACTATTGTGTCTAACTTTTCTAAAATTCTATTCCTTTATTTAACTTCTTCCTTATTTATCTACATAAGTGTGAACCAATGACTGCCAGGTGTTGCATTCCTCCTATAGATGGTGCCAGTGAGTTTTTCCTGATAGATGTTATCCAAACGTCTCAAAGTGGTATTCAATAGAGATGCACACATCCTCCACAAAAGCAAGACAGAAGGAAAGAAAAGAAAGAAAGAAAGACCCCATACAATCCAAGTACAAAACAAATATTTATCATGCTATACATATTTTTTAAATTTATTAATTTATTTTTTGTTTTCAACATTCATTTCCATAAGATTTTGAATTCCAAATTTTGTCCTCATCTCTCCCCGCCTCCACCATAACAGAGTGCTTTCTGAGTATCCCTTCCCCCAATCTTCCCTTCTTTCTATCACACCCCTCCCTTCCTTTATTCTCATCTTCTCTCTTTTCTTGCAGAGAAAGATAGATTTCTATACCCCATTACCTATATTTCTTATTTCCCAGTTGCATACAAAACCAATTCTCAACATTCCTTCCTAACCCAAAGTTGGAACATTTATCCCTTCTTCCCTCCCCAACCATCTCCACTGAGAAAGCAAGCAGTTCAACATAGGCTATTTGTAGTTATGCAAAAGATTTCCATAATAATCATGTTGTGAAAAACTTATTATATTTCCCTCCATCCTATCCTGCTCCCATTTATTCTGTTCTTTCTTTTGACGTTGTCCCTCCCCAAAAGTGTTCACTTCAAATTACTCCATCCTCTGATTTGCCCTCCCTTCTATCATCCCTTTTACCCTGTGCTTATCCCCTTTCCCCCTACTTTCCTGTAGTGTAAGATAGATTTTCATATCAAGTTGAGTGAGCATGTTATTCCTTCCTTAAGCCAAATGTGATGAAAGTAAGTTTCACTTTTTCCCTCCCAACTTTCCCCTTTTCCTCTCCATTGAACAAGCTTTTTCTTGTCTCTTTTATGAGAGATAATTTGCTGTATTCCATTTCTCCCTTTCTCCTTCCATTATATTCCTCTCTCATCCTTTAATTTTATTTGTTCATTTATTTTTAGGTATCATCCCTTCCTACTCAACTCACCCTGTACCATCTCTCTCCTTCTCTATCTCTCTCTCTCTCTCTCTCTCTCTCTCTCTCTCTCTCTCTCTCTCTCTCTCTCTCTCTATTTATCTGCCAATCTATCTATATGCACATATATGTATATCTATCTGTCCATCTGTTTGTCTTTCTATCTATCTATATCTATCTACCTATGTATGTATGTATGTATGTATATTATATATATATACATATATGTGTGTGTGCATATATATATACATACATACATACATACATACATGCAATCCCTCTAGCTAAGCACGTACTGAGAAAAGTTTCAAGAGTTACAAATACTATCTTTCCATGTAGGGATGTAAACAGTTCAACTTTAATAACCCTCTTATGATTCTTCTTTCCTGTTTAGCTTTTCATGTTTCTCTTCATTCTTTTGTTTGAAAATCAAATTTTCTATTGAGTTCTGGGTTTTTCATCAATAATCCTTGAAAGTCCTCTATTTCATTGAATGCCCATTTTCCCCTGAAGTATTATGCTCAGTTGTGCTGGTAGGTGATTCTTGATTTCAATTCCAGTTCCTTTGACTTCTGGAATATCATATTCCAGTCCTGTGATCCCTTAATATAGAAGCTACTGGATCTTGTGTTTTCCTGATTGCATTTGCACAATACTCAAATTCTTTCTTTCTGGCTACTTGCAATATTTTCTCCTTTACATGGGAACTCTGGAATCCGGCTACAATATTCCTAGTATTTTTTCTTTTCAGATCTCTTTCAGGAGGTGATTGGTGGATTCTTTCAATATATATTTCACCTTCTCATTCTAGAATACCAAGGCAATTTTCCTTGATAATTTTATGAAATATGATGTCTAGGCTCTTTTTGTCAGCATGGCTTTCAGTAGTTCAATAATTTTTAAATTTTCTCTCCTGGATCTATTTTCCAGGTCAGGTGTTTTTACAGTGAAACATTTCACATTGTCTTCTATTTTTTCATTCTTTTGGTTTTGTTTTGTAATTTCTTGATTTCTCCTAAAGTCATTAGCACCATTCTAATTTTTAAAGAACTCTTTTCACCCTTGAGCTTTTGAACCTCCTTTTCCATTTGGCTAATTCTGCTTTTTAAAGCATTCTTCTCCTCCTTCTCTTTTTGGACCTCTTTTACAATTTGAGTTAGTCTATTTTTAAAGGAGTTATTTTCTTCAGCATTTCTTTAGGCAACTGTTGACTCGCTTTTCATGATTTTCTTTCATTGCTTTCATTTCTCTTCCCAATTTTTCCTCCATCTCTCTTACTTGATTTTCAAAATCCTTTTGGAGCTCTTTCATTGCCTGAGACCACTGAATATTTAATTTGAAGGTTTTGGATGCAGAAGTCTTGATTTTTATACTTTCATCTGATTGTATGCCTTGTTCTTCCTTATCTGAAATGTTGGAGGAAAATATCTGTTCGCCAAGAAAGCAACCTTCTATAGTTTTATTTTTTCCCTTTTCTTGGCATTGTCCAAGCCTGTTACCTGAATTTTTAGTCTTTTGTGAAATGGAGGGTATACTCTTGGGACCTGTAAGTTCTCAGTTTCTCCAAGGTAGCTCAGTCAAGAGAGAGGTATTTACTCCTCTCCTGTCCTGTGCTCTTGTCTGGAAGCAGTCACAAGCTTTTATGTTCAGTATCTGTAAGTAGAATTCCCACTCCCGAGTCTCCACCACCTCTGCCAGGTTAGTGCTCTTCCTCACCCCAGGACTACTACTCAGAGCTGAGACCCAGATAGGCTGCTCGATTCCCTCAGGTCTTTAGGCTGAGAGCTCCAATAATGAATGCTGTGATGGGGTGGCTGCTGCCAACCTGGGTCGAGGGCTAGGTGTCGACCAGCTCCCTCCTCTTGCAGGTGAAAGAAGTATTGCACTGATTTTTGAAGTTCCTTTTTGTATTTGTGGGTTGAGTAATCTGGGACCTGCAACTGGTGGCCGGGATTCCATGCACCCTGAAGCCTGCTTCAATCATGTCCTTGTTGTGTGTGGTGGGACCAAGACTGAGATGTGCTCTGCTCTGTGCCTGGGGCTATAAATCTCTCCTGTTGGCCTTCCAGGATTTCTTGGACTGGAAATCTCTTTCCCTCTGTCGTTTTATGGCTTCTACTGCTCTAGAATTTGTTTAGACTCATTTTTGCAGGTATTTTATGGACTTTGAGGGTAGAGCTACAGCAGGTTCATCTTTCTATTCTGCCATCTTGGCTCCTAGGAATCCATCATGCTATGTACTTATTGAATTGACAGAGTAATCTCCTCTACATTTGGAATTCTCTAACTTGTTCCAAAACAATGAAAACGGATTGTCACATATATACCAAGTTATAACTTTCCACATGTAATTATCAATATATAAAACAATTAATTCCTCAGGCAAGATTGTGAAATTATAAATAAATATTTAGTGATTAGTTGAGTGATACCTCTCTGTATAGGGACAATGCCAACTATTGTCCAATAACAGACCTCTTCCAGCAATAGAAGCTATTTTATCATGATACATTGGGAAAAGTGGGATAAGAAAATGGTATTTTAAGCATTATTTTGTCAATAATTCTCCACTTTGTTCTTACTGAGGGCAATAGAATTTTCATGTCTTGTTCATGCCTACACAGGTAATATATCAGAGCCAAGATTTAGATTTGAGTTTTCTGTCTCCATATTGAATACTTTGTCCCTGTGCCATGCTACTTTTTGTCACAAATCTTTTGAGTGTCTATTGCATACAAGATATAGGGAGATGCCTTGAAATGGGTCAGCAGTTTTAAATTTAGATATTTTCTTAAAGAAAATGAATTAAATTTAATTTTGAGTATCTCCCTTTTCATCCTCACAATAAATCTGTAACATATATTCTGTTCATATTTATATTTTACAAATGAGGAAAATGAAGCTGAGAAATATTAAATGACTAGCTCAGGGTCATATGAGAAGGAAATATCTAAATCAAGATATGAACTCCTGTCTTTCTGACTGCAAGTCCAAACGTCTATTTCTGCTTAGCTTTCTTGATGTTTACTTTGAGTTTTTTATCTCAATTTACATTTTAAAAATAGTTTGTGTCTACCACAGCAGAAGCTCTCTATAAGGAAATGCAATTGGTAAAACTTATACATAATTTATAATCTTCATATCTTATGCCTCAATCTGTTAAATGTGCAGAGTTCTCTTATTGTGAAAATTTTGCTTCTAGAAGTATAGATTCAATGTTTGGTACTTTGTAAGTCGCATTGTTTGTTTGAAATGAGTATTATAATAAGGAGAATGCCTAAAATTTGTAAGACAAGTCTTGACAAAGTATAGACCCTGCCACAGCATGGAGAACTTAATTTTGAAAGTTAACCACCCAAACTGGCAGGTTGTTTGTATCCAGATTGTGTCTAATGATTCTTTCATTTACAGCAGAAGGTTTAATTTATGTCTATATCTGAGTAAAGAAATATACCAAATGGGATAGGATAGAAATGCAAAGTTCCATATGCGTAATCATAAATTCATTTGAAGCAAAGACAGTCTAAGAAAAAGCACAAGTCACAGGTATAATTGACTAAAGGGAATTACCGTGGGATATATGACTGGGTAGAAATTGTGTGTGTTGTTCATTGCCAAAGAAGACCATACCATCAGAGAAATAAAGACATGACTGGCACATGACTTTATGTTGAGTGAGGGAGGGTTGTGCAGGGTACCAGCCTCACTTCTCCTCCAGAACCATCTGAATCCAATGATTGGATATTCAACAAGATGACTGGAGATGACCCAGGATGAGGCAATTGGGGTTAAGTGACTTGACCAAGGTCACACAGCTAGTGAGTGTCAAGTGTCTGAGGTGAGACTTGAACTCAGGTCCTCCTGACTCCTGAACTGATCCTCTATCCACTGCACTACCTAGCTGCCCCACTGGGAAGAAATACACAGAAGTTCATTTAAGCACCTTATTGAGAATTGAAGTATACTTAGTATTAGGATATAGAAAGATTGAACAAATGGACTTTACCCTCACAGAATTTATCCTTTAGGCAGCTCTACTACACATATGATTGCAGAAAATAAAAGGGCACCAAAAAGTGAAAGGAAAAAGCACAAGGCATATTTTTTAAAATGTCAGAGGTAGAGGGAAAAGTTCATTACAAAACCAGTGACATAATGACATATTATCAGGCATTATGGATGAGATTGTAATTAAGATGGACCTTGAAGAAAAAGTACTTAGAGATAAAAATTGAAAACATTTCATTTGAAAGAAATGAATTAAGGAATAATTAGCTTTCACTTGCCCCATTCGTTTTCGATTTTGTTTTTGGCAATGTTTCAGTATTTTAGATTTTTTTCAAACATAGAAAGACATTTTTAGCACTATTTTTTTTATTTTGTGTTTCAAATTCTCTTAATCTGTCTCTTGTCTCCTCCTTGAAAAGATAAGTGATTTTATATAGGCTATGCATGTGCATATTAGTCACATTGTTAAAGAAAACAGACAAAAAAAAGAAATACGAAAGAAAGTTTCAAAAAGTGTATCTTTATCTGCATTTAGATTTCATCAGTTCTTTCTCTGGATGTTGATAGCACTTTTTCTCATAAGTCCTTAGGAATTGTCGTGGATCATTGTATTTCTGAGAATCTTTAAGTCATTTACAGTTAAAAATCATTCAATATTGTTGTAACTGTGTACAATGTTCTCCTGGCTTTGATCATTTCACTATCCATCATTTCATGTGAGTCTTTTCAGGTTTTTCTTAAAGCATCCTTTCCTTAGAGCATGATAATGTTCTGACACAATCATGTACTACTTATTCAGCTATTCCCCAAGTGGTTGACATCACCTCAATTTCCAATTCAATTCAACCAATAAAAGGGCTTCTATAAATACATATACGTATATATGTGTGTGTGTATATATACATATACACATAGGTGAGTTCCCTTATTTTAATATAAATCTCTAGCTTTAATAGGGGAGGGGCAGATGGGAGAGGTTGACGACAACATTTTAAACTTGCTCTTATCAGAATTGGCTCAGCTTCACTCAACATATTTACTCAAGTGAGTATAGAAATCTACTTTACCCTAGACGAAAATAGAAGAGGAAAGGGATAAGAGGAGAGGGTAACAGAAGGGATGGTAGATTGGCAGAAGCAGCAGTCGGAAACAAAGTATTTTGAAAAAGGACAAAGGGAAAAGAAAGAGAGAATAGAATGATAAGGCTGTAAGTGGAATGGAGGGAAAGACAATGAACAATCATAACTAGAAAAATTTGAAGGAAGTTTCTCTATACTATAGTGCTGGAAGACGGTGGAGTAGAAGCAGGGCCTTATAGAACTTCCCTCCCCCAAATACCTGATAAAAGGTCTAAAAGTTACACCAAAAATTTCTAGAGAGGCAGAAGCTAAAAATGGCAAACTGGAAGAAGTTTCCAACCCAAAATAATTCCTTAAAAATTGGAATGGAGCAAGTGGAAACTAATGATCTTATGAGAAATGAAGAAACTATAAAAGAAAACCAAAAGAATGAAAACAATAGAAGACAATGTGAAGTAGATCATTGCAATAACAACAAAGTGAAGTATCACCCTGAAGGAGATCCCCAAAGGACGACTACTAGCAATATTGTAGCCAAACTCCAGAATTCCCAGGTCAAGGAAAAAATATTGTTAGCAGCCAGAGAGAAACAATTCTATTGTGGAAAAACAATCAGGAAACACAAGATTTAGCAACTTCTACACTAAGAGACTGGAGAATTTAGAATATGATATTCCAGAGGTGAAAGGAGCTAGGGATAAAAGCAAGAATCACCTACCCAGCAAAACTGATCATAATACTTCAAAGGAAAAAAATCGAACTTCAATGAAATAGAGGACCACCACACATTCTCTTTGAAAATACCAGAGCTGGGAACTTCTGGGAGCCAAGATGGTGAAGTAAAGTGTAAAATATTGTAACCTTCCCTTGTCGACCTTGAACAAATCAGAGAATATTTCCCATGAGAAATTCTGGAATAATGAAGCCAGGAAAAAGGGTACAGTGATTTTTACCTCAGAAAGGTGGGTATATGTAAAAGCAAACACCACATCATTCAGAGAAGGCCCTGCTCTACAGGTTTTAAGATTTGCTTTTCTAAAAAGAAAGCAACTCTTGAGAGGACAAAAATCACTTTAATTAAGAACATGTATCTTTCACGTAGTTCAGAGAAAAATGTCAGCAACTTGAACTTCAGAAAAAAATACAGAGAGATCAAAATCAGCAAAAAGGGCTTCCAATTGTCTGACAGATTTACAGACAGATAACTGTCTCACCACACATACATAGTTACCAGGGAAAGAAGCATCAGTATCTGGGGAGTTGTTAGCAACTGCTCAGAGTCTCTTCTGGCCAAACAAACACTTCCAGTGAATTTATCCCAAAGCAAACCCTTACCTTGGAGAGTTTATGCACTTTTCACAGTCAGAGGGCATCACAAACCTATTCCTCTTCACCTTTTTTTTCAGATTCATCCTTGACATTAAAAGTTAAACTGAAAAAAAAAAAAACCTTGCTATTTAGTATGGGCAAACTGTTTAGTGCCCTATATGGGAAGGTAATAATTGTTAATATTGAGAACTATAAATTTATTATGATATTTGAAAGGAATATACATAGAGAGAAGGTGTGGGTATAAATTAACTGATACATGATAAAAATAATTAAGGGATGTGAAGCGAGAAGACAAAAGGATGAGGAAGAAAAGGGTAAATTATAGCAAATGAAGACGTAAAAAAATTACAATAGAGGGAAAGAAATGAGGAAGATGAACATTGTTTGAGATTTATTCTCTTTGGACTTGATTCAAGGAGGGAATGGCAAACTCAAGTTAAGTATCGAAATATAACTTGCCCTACAGTCAGTATGAGGGGGAAAACACAGAAAAGGGAGGGGTGCTGATACAAAGGGAGGAAGATTGAGGGAAATAGTGGTCAAAGGTGAACCAATTTTGAGGAGTGAAAGGGAAAAAAGAGAAATGCAAGCACAAAAAAAGGCAGGGAGAATAGGTTGGAGAAACAGACAGAGATAATTACCATAACTGTGGATGTGAATGGGATGAAAACTCCCATAAAACAGAGCAAAATAGCGGAATGGTTTAAAAAATATAGTCCTACAATGTGTTCTTTACAAGAAACACATTTGAAACAAGGGGATATACACAGCTTAAAGGTGTTGGAGGAGAATATATTATGCTTCAGCTGAATTAAGAAAAGCAAAGGTAGCAACCCTAATCTCAGGAAAAGCAAAAGCAAAAACAGATCTAATCAAAAGAGATAAGGAAGGAAACTCTATCCTGTTAAATGACAACATCAACAATGAAGTATTATCATCACTAAATATATATGCACCAAGTGGTATAGCATCCAGATTCTAAGAGGAGAAGTTAAGGGAGGTGCAGGAAGAAGGAGATAGTAAAACTACACGAGTGGGGTCATCAATCTCCCCCATCGGCACTTGAAAAATCTAACCTCAAAATAAGAAAGAAGTTAAGGAGGTGAATAGAATTCTGGAGAAGGTAGATATGGTAGACCTCTCGAGAAAATTAAGTGGGCATACAAAGGAATGTACCTTTTTCTCAGTGGTACATGATACATACACAAAATTGAGCATGTACTAAGCCAAAAAAGCCTCATTATCCAGTGCAGAAGGGCATACATAATCAATGCATTCTTTTCAGGTCACAGTGAAATCAAAGTTTTATGTAATAAAGAACCATGGAAAGAGAGACCAAAAATTAATTGGAAACTAAGTATTCTAATCATAAAGAATTAGTGGGTGAAAACATAAATCATAGAAACAACTGATAACTTTACGCAAGAGAAAGACAATAATTAGACAACCTACCAAAATTAACGGGATGCAGTGAAAGTGGTTTTAGAGGAAGTTTTATATATCTGAATGCTTATATGTAAAAATAAAGAAAAAGGACATCAGTGATTTGGGCATACAATGGAAAAAGGTAGAAAAAGAACAAATTGAAAATCCGCAATTAAATATCAAATTAGAAATACTGAACAAAACAAAGGAGATTAATAAAATTGCAATAAAGATAACTATTGATTTGATAAATAAAATGAAGAGCTGGATTTATGAAAACAATAAAATTGATAAATCTTTGGTCAATTTGACTTAAAAAAAAAAAGAAAGAGAAAAAGAAATTGCTAGTAACAAAAATGAAAAGGGCGTATTCACTTCCAATGAAGAGGAAATTACAGTAATAATAAAAACTATTTTGTCCAACTATATGCCCCCAAAAGTGACATATTACTGAAAAGGATAAATATATAAGGAAACATTGACCACATTAGCAGAAGAGGAAATAAAATGCTCAAATGACTCTATCTCAAAAAAGAAAAAAAAGAAATTGAACAAGCCCTAAATGAATTC
This sequence comes from Notamacropus eugenii, assembly GCF_028372415.1. Classification (NCBI taxonomy): domain Eukaryota; kingdom Metazoa; phylum Chordata; class Mammalia; order Diprotodontia; family Macropodidae; genus Notamacropus; species Notamacropus eugenii. Next base: position 112,600,132 of record NC_092878.1, read on the forward strand.
CCTAGGTAAAACTTTCCAGGGACAAAGTAATGTATAAATGAATTTTATCAAGCATTTAAAGAACACTTAATTCCAAAAAATATATAAACTATTTGGAAAAATTGGCAATGCTGATATCTAAACTGTGAAGAGCCAAAAATAGAGAAAGAAAATTATAGACCAATTTCCCTAATGAATATGGATGTAAAAATATTAAATAAGATATTAGAAACAAGATTACACAATTTTTCTTTTCTTTTTCCCTTCACTTTTTTTTCCACTTTATTTATCTATGTATTTAACTTTTAACATTCATTTTCAAAAAATTTTGGGTTCCAAATGTTCTCCCCTTTTGTCCCCTCCCACCTCCCCAAAACACCGAGCATTCTAATTGCCCCTATAACCTATCTGCTCTCTCTTCTATCATCCCTCTCTGCCCTTGTCTCCATCTTCTCTTTTGTCCTGTAGGGCCAAATAACTTTCTATACCCCTTTACCTGTATTTGTTATTTCCTAGTGGCAAGAACAGTACTCGACAGTTGTTCCTAAAACTTTGAGTTCCAACTTCTCTTCCTCCCTCCCTCCCCACCCCTTCCCTTTGGAAGGCAAGCAATTCAATATAGGCCAAATCTGTGTAGTTTTGCACATGACTTCCATAATACTCGTGTTGTATAAGACTAACTATATTTCCCTCCATCCTATCCTGTCCCCCATTACTTCTATTCTGTCTTTTGATCCTGTCCCTCCCCATGAGTGTCGACCTCAAATTGCTCCCTCCTCCCCATTCCCTGCTTTCCATCATCCCCCCACCCTGCTTATCCCCTTATCCCCCACTTTCCTGTATTGTAAGATAGGTTTTCTTACCAAAATGAGTGTGCATTTTATTCCTTCCTTTAGTGGAATGTGATGAGAGTAAACTTCCTGTTTTTCTCTCACCTCCCCTCTTTATCCCTCCACAAGTCTTTTGCTTGCCTCTTTCATGAGAGATAATTTGCCCTATTCCATTTCTCCCTTTCTCCTCCCAATATATTTCTCTCTCTCTGCTTGATTTCATTTTTTTAAGATATGATCCCATCCTATTCCATTCACTCTGTGCTCTCTGTCTCTGTGTGCATACGTGTGTGTGTGTAATCCCACCCAGTACCCAGATACTGAATAGTTTCAAGAGTTACAAATATTGTCTTTCCATGTAGGAATGTAAACAGTTCAACTTTAGTAAGTCCCTTATGACTTCTCTTTGCTGTTTACCTTTTCTTGCTTCTCTTCATTCTTGTGTTTGAAAGTCAAATTTTCTTTGCATCTCTGGTCTTTTCATCAAGAATGCTTGAAAGTCCTCTATTTCATTGAAAGGCCATTTTTTCCCCTGAAGTATTATATTCAGTTTTGCTGGGTAGGTGATTCTTGGTTTTAGTCCTAGTTCCTTTGACTTCTGGAATATCCTATTCCTCTCCCTTCAATCCCTTAATGTAGAAGCTGCTGGATCTTGTGTTATCCTGATTGTATTTCCACAATACTTGAATTGTTTCTTTCTAGCTCCTTGAAATATTTTCTCCTTGACCTGGGAACTCTGGAATTTGGTCACAATGTTCCTAGGAGTTTCTCTTTTTGGATCTCTTTCAGGCAGTGATCTGTGGATTCCTTGAATACTTATTTTGCCCTCTGGTTCTAGAATCTCAGGGCAGTTTTCCTTGATGATTTCATGAAAGATGATGTCTAGGATCTTTTTTTGATCATGACTTTCAGGTAGGCCCATAATTTTTAAATTGTCTCTCCTGGATCTATTTTCGAGGTCAGTTGTTTTTCCAATGAGATATTTCACATGATCTTCTATTTTTTCATTCTTTTGGTTTTGTTTTGTGATTTCTTGGTTTCTCATAAAGTCATTGGCCTCCATCTGTTCCATTCTAATTTTGAAAGAAGTATTTTCTTCAGTGAGATTTTGAATCTCCTTTTCCATTTGGCTAATTCTGCTTTTGAAAGCATTCTTCTCCTAATTGGCTTTTTGAACCTCTTTTGCCAATTGAGTTAGCCTATTATTCAAGGTGTTATTTTCTTCACCATTTTTGGGGGAGTCTCCTTTAGCAAGGTGTTTACTTGTTTTTCATGCTTTACTTGCATGTCTCTCATTTCTCTTCCCAGTTTTTCCTCCACCTCTATAACTTGATTTTCAAAATCCTTTTTGAGCTCTTCCATGGTCTGAACCCACTGAACATTTATTTTGAATGTTTGAGATACAGAAGTCTTGTCTTTTATGTCTTTCCCTGATGGTAAGCATTCTTCTTTCTCATCAGAAAGGAAGGTAGGAAATACCTGTTCACCAAGAAAGTAACCTTCTATAGTCTTAGTTTTTTTTTTTCCTTTTCTGGGCATTTTCCCAGCCAGTGACTTGGCTTCTGAATATTCTCTCCACACCCACCTGGCCTCCAGATCGGCCCAGCCAGCGCTTGAGGTCTGAGATTCAAATGATGCTTCCTAGCCTCAGGGCTTTTGGCGGGGGCGGGGCTGCTATTCAGCGGGAGATTAAGTTCAGGTGCTCAGGTGAGGGCAAGGCCACCTCACTGAGCTCAGTTCCCTCCGGGGGTTTATGCAGAGACCTTCAACAATGGATCCTGTCTTCTGCCTGCTCTGGGAGCCTGGTCTACTGCCACCTCCGCTGCTGCCTCCTGAGGGGGCCTGAGTCATGGGGGCACCCCAATCCCCTCTCGGCAAGCTGAGAAGACCCTCTCACCAACCTTTGGGGCCCGTGGGTGGAGGTACCCATGCAGCAGCTGGAGATTCTGTCCCTGAAGCCTGCTCGGATCTGCTTCTCTCAGTGCCACGTGGCCAAGCCAGGGCTGGGCTCTGCTCTGGGACCGCAGGGCGAAGGACCTTTTGCAAGAGGTTTACAGGGCTCTCTGGAACAGAGATCTCATCTGCTCCATTGTTCTGTGGCTTCTGTTGCTCCAGAATTTGTTGGGAGTTCTTTTTTACAGATATTTTATGGGCTGTGAGTTTGGAGCTAGCATATGGGTGTCTTTCTACTCCGCCATCTTGGCTCTGCCCCTCAAGATTACACAATTTTTCAAGAGAATCATACAACTTGATCATGTAGGATTTATACCAGTAATGTGGGGGAGATTCAATATGAGGAAAACTGTCAGCATAATAGGTCATATCAAGAACAACACTAACTACGGAAAAAGATATATAGGTAATATAGATATACATATATGTATATGTGTATGCATATATGTATGTATGTGTATATGTGTGTGTAAATGTGTATGTCTAAAGAAATGTACTAGGAGAAAGAGAAAGGGAGAGGTAGAATACAGGAAATCATCTTGCATAATAGAGGCAAGAAAAAAGATTTTACAATGAAGGAGCAGACAGAGAAGGTGAGAGGAAATAAATAAGTCCTTCTTTCATCGAATTTGGATTCATTAGGGAATATCATAAGCATTCATTAGGGTATGAAAGTATACCTTACCATAAAGAAAAGCAGAGGGGAAGGGGATAAGAGTGGGAGAAAATGGAAGTGACAGCAGATTATGGAAAGGAGTAACCAGAAGCAAATAGTTGGGCAGAGGGAGAGATCAAAGGAGAGAATAGGATAAATAGAAGGAGGGGCAGGATAGAGGGAAACGTTTTTCATCTTTCATAACATGACTATTTTGAAAATATTTTACATGACTGAACATCTATAACCTTTATGTTATTTCTTTCCTTTCTCAAAAGTGCCGATGGGAAGGGGGGAAGGGAGAAGATGTGGAACTCAAAACTTTAAGAATGAATGTTAAAAATTGTCTTTACATACAAATAGGAAATAAGATATATAGGCACAGAAATCTATCTTACCCTCCACGAAAATAGAAAGGAAGTGTATAAAAGCTTAGAAGTGATAAAATGCAGGGCAGATTGGAGGAAAGAGCAATCAGAGTACACCCTGTGCTGAGTTAGGGGGAGAGGAGTGAGGGGTAGAAATTTTGCAATTCAAAATTTTGTGAAAGTGAATGTTGGAAACTGAAAATAAATAAATTTTAAAAAGGATGCAATGCCTAATTTAATCAGCCTAATGGAAGATTTTTTAGAATCCCTTTAACAGCAAGGAGATGGAATCTATCAATTAATATTTAAAGAAATTCAAGCAGACCATTCACTGAAAGTCAAATATGGAAGCTGAAGTTTACTTTGGCTACATAATGAGAAGAAATGACTCATTGGAAAATACTTTGATTGGAGACAAGATGAAAGGCGAAGGCAGAGTATGAGATTGATGAATGGTGTCATGGAAGCCACAAATTCAAGCTTGAATAGACTTTGAGAAATAATGAACGATATAAGGACATGGTGTGCTTTGTCACATGGCGTCACCAAGAGTCCAGCATGATTGAATGATGGAACAACAGAAGATATCAAAAGAACGGTGATTTCTTAAAAAAGATAGTTGAGAGATTTTTTTTTTTTTTTTTAAGGAAGGGATAGGACAGTTGTGAAGGTTTATTTCAGGACTTTTTAAACACATGGAAATGGCTTTGGATTATTTTTTTAAAATACATTTTAATTATTTTCACTTTTCAACATTCACTTCCACAAGATTTTGAATTGCAAATTTTCTCCCCGTTTCTCCCCTCAACCCCACCTCAGAACAACATGCACCCCAACCACCATTTTCCCCAATCAGGCCTCCCTTCTATAATTCCCCTTCTCCCATTCCCTCCCCACGTTTTCTTATAGGGCAAGATAGGTTTCTATAACCCATTACCTTACAACTTATTTCCCAATTGCATGCAAAAACAATTTCTAACATTCATCTTCAAAACTTTGAGTTCCACATTCTCTCCTTTTCCCCCTCCCTGCCCACACTTATTGCAATCATTTGACATAGGTCAGACTTGTCTAGTCATACAAAACACTTCCAAAAGAGTCAGATAGTGAAAGACTAACCAAATTTTCCTCATCCTGTCTTGCCCTCCATTTATTCCTTTCTCTCCCTTGACCTATTCCCCTCAAATAGTTTTTGCTTCTGATTACTCTTTTGCCCAATATTCTGTCCATTCTATTATACACCCTCTCCTATCCTCTTTCCCCTGCATTCCTGTAGGGTAATATAGATTTCCATACATAACTGATTATATGCTATTCACTCCTAAAGCTAAATCCAATGAGAGTAAGTCTCACTTATTCTCTTTCATCTCCCCCTTCTTCCTCTTCATCATAAAAGTTCTTTCTTGACTCTTTTCTCCCTTTCTCTTTATTCCAGTACACTCCTATCAACACACAATTTTATTTTTTAGCTTTCCTCCCTTCATATTTGACTCACCCTGTGCCCTCTGTGTGTATATACATACATACACACATGCATACATACGTATATATGTGTACATGTATATGAATATATGTATATATAACATATACACACAAATATACCCACACATAAATACACACATATACACACATCTAGACACATATACATATGTGTAGATGTCTATATGGGTATATATGTCTATGTGCATATATGCATATGGGCATATGTGTATATATGTGTACACGCATATACATATGCATGTGTATATATGTTTGTGTATATGTTTGTGCATGCATGGTTTTTGCCTACTTCTGGTTGTGTGCTTTGATCATTCTCCTCATTAGAAAATACCTGTTCACCACAAAAATAACCCTGTGTACTCTTGTATTTTGATTCCCTTTTGTTTATTTTCCCCCGTCATTTACTTGACCTCTGATCTCCTTGTTATGTGGAAGATTCACTGCCCCAAGTTTCAGGGGCTTTGTGCAGCTGATTTCAGAGGTATCTCTAGGGATCTATAAATTCTCACTTCTTCCAGACTGGTATGATCAAAGGACAGGGGTTTCTTCTTCTCCTCCCTTCCACTAACGTCTGAGCAATCACAAACACTCTTTTTGACCTGGATCTGCGAGTAGGATTCCCTCTCCTCAGCCACCACGAACTCTACCATGCCAGTGCTCTTATTTGCCCCAGCACTGTCAACCAACTCTGCCACCCAGATCAGTCACTACTTTCTCCCACTGTCTCTAAATAGCTCCAGAAGCTTTGTTCACAGCTTCTGTGGCTACCACTGCCCTGGGACTAGGGTTGAGACTGATGTCACACCACATTCCTCTCTCACCCAGGTGAGAGAGTTTTTCCACTGACCTTTGAAGCCCTTTTTGGTGTTTGTGGATTGAGAAGTCTGAAAACTGAGGTGTAGTGATTCAGCCCCTTCATGCCCTCTTCAGTCCTATCTGTGCTGGTGCAGCCCATGCTGGTCTTTGCTCTGTTCTGAGTGTGGTGCAATAGACCCTTAGATAGAGTTCAATAGAAACTCTATCATTCTGTGGCTTCTGCTGCTCTAGAATTTGTTCAGTGTCATTTTTACAGGTACTTTGAGAAGTATGGGTGGAGAGCTCAGGTAAGTCCTTGCTTCTATCCTGCCATCTTGGCTCTACTCTCCCCCCCTCCCCACTCTGGGTTATTGTAGCTGAAAACAACCTCTCCAACTTCTACTATGCCAGAGAAGCTCAGAGTGTAGCTCTTCAAAGAGATGGAGTTCTTTTTAAGGGTCAACATATGTTATTGTAGAAAAGTGCATTACCAATAAAACGTCCTACTATGGGTAAGGGCACTTTTTGGCTCTGTTGACACATAAGAGAAAATAAAACAAACTGAAATATAAAATAGCTTTCAGTCTTATGAATCCTGCTTCCACTTCTGAAGTGACAATGACAAAGTGGTGAAGAAATGACATGGAAACTGCTATGGATAATATTACTTTTATTTTATCTGTACCTAGTTGTTAGTGTAAATGTGATTCAAGTCAAGTCAGCAAGAATCTACTAAGGGCTGGCTATGTGTCTAAAATAGTGCTATGTCCTGCGAAGAGAAAGACACTAAAAATAATAATCCCTGACTCTAAAGGACTTACATTATAATTGGTGGGCAAGACTATACTTAAATGAAATCTGAAAGGGAGTAGGGAGAAGTTACAATGGAGAATGTGTAGAGAATAAGGAGTGCTTCCCAAAGAGGAATGAAAAAGATCTTGCATGGCTTATGAATTCTTTCCTAAATGGAATTTCTGATAGAAAATGATGAAATAGAGGAGGAGTAACAGGGGAAAAGTATACTTCCGGCATGAAAACGCTGCTGTAGCATGTTTGAAATCCATAAGGGGAGTGGAGTAAACTCCACTTCCAGATGTAAAGTGAACTAATAGCATAGAAGTCATACGCAACTTCATCAACATCACATATATTCCACATAGGACAGAATTTAAAAATTTCGACTCTTAGGAAGAATATTAATTTTTGCTTGTTTTGAAGAATAAATAGTTCAACTTTATATATTTTTGATTAAAAGACAAAATCGGATTCATGAATTACTTATCCCATGCAAATAATTTTTTCTCCGTTTGTCATTTTAGTCATAATTCCTTTTCAAAATGTGTTCCTTTTCCCTTCCCTACATTATCTTATTAATTCAGTCATTCCCCACCCTCCCCAAAACAGATGTAGAATAGCTTTGGTAAAGAACTGTAAACAAAATTTTATTTGCATGTCATTTTATTCATTCATATGAGCCATCTAAATTCTTAAATTTGGATCTACTTCAAAAAAGCTTTAGGGGATGATTAGAACTTGTAAGTTTTGAATTTTCAGAACATCGTTTATCTCTCTTTAAAATTATCTGTATATAGATATATAACAAGGAATATCTCTTTTGAATAGATTTTTATAATTAATATGATGACCAGTAGTAACTGATTGTTAAGATTTTCCAGTTGAATTTCCATATAATACAGAATAAACACTATGTATTCCATTTAATTTTAACGAGAGAGTTTCATATGCAGAAAATGAAACCTCAACAGGAATTAAAGATTAGCTTTCGAATATTCACAAACATGGCAAAAAATAGCACATATTGTCTCTCTTTTATAGACACTTTAGAATTGCATAGGGAGAAAGAAAAGTATTTTTATTTTTAACTTTCTCTCACCTAAAAGCTCATATAATCATAAGATTTGCAACTACACAGCAAGATGTGATAATGTCATTCATCCATTTACAAACTCATTTGATCATATGCTCCAGTTCACATGGCTAATGTGTTTATTTTATTTTAATAAATAAATTAATTAATTAAAATTGGCTAGCATTTGTATAGTACTTTATCATTTAAAGAAGAGTTTAAATATTTCATCTCATTTGCTCCTCACTGCACCTCTGGGATGAAGGTGCTATTTTATTCTCGTTTTCTTTGAAGAAACTGAGATTTAAAGAGTTAAAGTGAAATATAAAGTGTCATACAGTCAGTAACTGGAACTGGATTAGAGCTCAGTTCTTCCTGATTATGGACATAGTGCCCGATCCTTTATGCTACTTAGGTGATGATAAGTTCATATCCACTTTTATGCTTAAGTTCACACACACACGCATGCACACACATATGTATACACACACACATACCTTCATTGTGTATATACAATGAATATCAAACACATACACACACAAATATTTATAAGTGCCCAGGTATCCACCACATGACATACACAAAGGTAGTTCCTGGGGACACAAATACAGTGAATGAAATATCTCCTCCAAAAATTTCAAATATATCCTTTAATATTCTATTAAAATTTCAGTTAATGAGAGAGGATATAATACAGAAATGACTCTTAAGGAAGAGAGAGCCTTCAAATTATACAATCCAAGACGTTTTTATTTTTTTTCTTTTAGTCATGTGAGAAGTTGAAAGCAAGTTTACTGGATTTGTTCATTTTAATAAATTCTCTGCTATATGAGAATACAGCCTGAAGTTCCAGCAATAATTGGCATAAATTTGATTTTCTAAATACTTATTCATCAACGTTAATTATTTGTTTCACTTACTAAGGGTTCCTTATCTAACCCAGAATTGTATCTAATGAAAGTATTTAATATCTCTATTTGGGTAATATTGAAGACTTATAAAATTTAAATATTCTTCCATAATAAACATTCATATTTCTGAACCTTACATAATAAGTCAGAACAACTTACATATATATGTATATATATTATATATATATATAATGTATTTATATATTACAATAATGTAGTTGCAGCAACAGTTGTTTCATTTATGAATTATCATACAGAATCAATAGGTCAATATAATGATTATATATTAATATTATAATGATACATTACATTAATATTACGTCATTATAAAAATAAATAATTATTCAAAATTCGTTAATATCCACCTCAGGACCAGTTTACTTAAATAAGAAGAGTCTTGTTGAAAGACTCAATAAGCATTGAAGGTTTCTTAAACTATCAACACTCTTCAAGAGTGCCTACTATTTTGTAGAGAGGTTATAATTTGCTTGGCTGGAAGTAGTATTTAAAATGAGAAAATTACAGGTCCTTGAAATCTTGTAATGAGTATTGTCTAGGTTATATTGCATTTACTTATAATTTTGTTTAATTGTTTGGATTATTTTTTTCATTCGTGGTGAAATATTTCTGATTGTGCTTTCAACATATTTTCTCTGGCATCACTATAGTATGAATGGCTAGAATGAATGATTTTTACAGAATAATATCCAGAAAATGGATTCACTTTACTTTAGAATGGATGTCCATTTTTGTGGACTAATTTAAAACTATTATGTTGACATATTAATTCATAATTACCAAATAAATATGAAGAAAGCTAATTCAATGAAGAGTAAAATAAATACATTCAATTAAATAATAAGCGTATTTAAGCTGTCTTCAGTATTGAGACATCCATAAACCTATAAAACTTCCTACTAACTTATTCAAAGGAAAGTTGGAAAAGCTCCAAAGAAGCACATTTGTTTAGGAGTATGGGGTAAAAACTCAATTTGTATTATGATGGCATGATTACTTGCAGTGATCCATGACATTTTCTGAGGCTAAAGTATGTCAGTTTCTACTGATAATTTTTTTTCCTTAATAAGTTTAATTTTTAAAAAGGTAGAATTGGCTCTCTTCACGAGTTTTTGATTCATAAGCTCACAGTTCCAAAATTTTCAGAACCTTAGAAGGCATTTATAATACTTATTCAATTTCCCAAGGAAATTGAGGATCAAGGTCATCGTAATAATTAGGAGAGAGGGAAAAAGAATGAGCATTAAAGTCACTCTGCTAAGGCACTATGCTAAGTAATTTATGAACATAATCTCATTTGTTCCTCACAAAAACATCAGGGGTGAATACTATGATACTGTCCACTTAATAATTGAGGAACTGAGATAGATAGTGTTTAAGTGATTTGCCCAGGGTATCCCAGCTAAATAGATTTCAACTCATGTGTTTCTGGTTCCTGGTCAACTACTCTAAATGACTGTACTACCTAGATGCATGAGAGAACACAGTAGAAACCACATGCTCTGGCGTCAGATCCAACAATTGTTTTCATTGTCATATTGCCTCTCTGGCATCTCAGAAGAGCAGGAGAGTCCTGAGAAATACTGAAAGGAGTTCTAAACTTTTACCAAGCTTAGTTTAACACATAAAAATTTAATTGTTTAAATAGTCAGCGAAAATAAGCAAGGAAAATGTGGTGTGAGTGTGAGTGTGTGCATGTGTTTGCATGTGTGTGTGTTGATAGAAACATGAGTATAATCTCTTTTTAGTATTTATTTTTTATTTTATTTTTCACCATTTTCATGGGAAAAATAGCATTTATTTGTAAAAGATTCAGTTCCAAATTCGCTCCTACCTCCTTCCCCACCTCCACTCTTTGAGATGGCAAGCAATTCAATAAAGGTTATACTTGTGTAGATAAGCAAAGTCACGTTGTGAAAGAAAATATAGATCAAAAGAAAAAAACCTTCGAGAAAATGAAGTTTAAAAAGTGTGCTTTGATGTATATTCAGACACCATCAATTCATCCTTCAGGGATGGATAGTATTTTTCATCATAACTCCTTCAAAGTTGTATTGTTTCTTTCTGTTATTGAAAATACGAAGTCACTGAAAGCCAATCAACTTATAGTTTTACTCTTACTTTGTAATGAGTATATTTCATTTTGCATCAGCTCATTTATACCTTCAGACATTTCTCTTTCATTTATTTTTAATGTTTATTTATTTATTTTTAGTTTCGAACATTCATTTCCACAAAATTTTGAGTTCCAAATTTTTTCCCCATTTCTCTCTTACCCCCACCCAAAAACACCGTGCGTTATGCTTGCCCCTTCCCCTAATCTGCCCTCCCATCTATCACACCCCTCCCTTCCCTTATTTCCCTCTTCTCTCTTTTCTTGTAGGGCAAGATAGATTTCTACACCATATTAAAAGGATTTTTATTTCCCAGTTGTATGCAAAAACAATTCTCAAAAATCGATTCCAAAACTCTGAGTTCCAACTTCTCTCCCTTCTTCCCTCCCCACCCATCTCCATTTAGGAGGTAAGCAATTCAATATAGGCTATATGTGTGTAGTTTTGCAAAAGACTTCCGTAATAGTCATGTTGTATAAGAGTAATTATATTTCCCTCCATCCCATCCTACCCCCCATTTATTCCATTCTCCCTTTTTACCTTTTCCTTCCCCAAAAGGTTTTTTTTTAATTTTTGTTTTACCTTTTTTAATTCTTAGAACAATCATTTCCATAACAAAGTAAAGTTAAAAAAAAAGATTATTGTGCATGAAATTGTAAATCTGCTAGGCACAACTTGCAATTATTCCTCTCAGATATATGAAATTACTATGTGCATTTCTTTTTTCTTCCCTCTTCTCTCTCAGCCTAATGATGGCTACTATTAGACATAAATGGTCATGTGTGTGTATATATAAAATTATTCCATATATATACCTCTATTTATCGGTTTTTTCTCTGGATACAGATTGTGACTTCTTCATAGTTCCTTTAAAATCAATTTAGGTATTTATAACAGACAAAATAGCTTATTCACCCAAAGTAGTTGTTAAAATAATGCTATTGTCTCTCTTAGATCTATTTTCTAGGTCAGTTGTTTTCCAAATGAGATATTTCACAGTCTTCTATTTTTTTTGTTCTTTTGGTTTTGTATTGTAATTTCTTGGTTTCTCATAAAGTCATTGGCTTCCATCTGCTCCATTCTCATTTTTAAAGAACTATTTTCTTCTGTGAGCTTTTGAACCTCCTTTTTGCATTTGCATAATTCCACTTTTTAAATCATTCTTCTCCTCATTGGGGACCACAAGCACTTCATTCTGTCTAGGATCTGCTAGTAGGGTTCCCTCTCCATAGTCACCCTCAGCTCCACCTCCAGCAGTCTTTCTCATCCCAGGAGAGCCAATAAGGGTTGAGACCCTGATTAACCGCTTAATTCCCCCAGGGTTTTTAGGCTGCAGGCTCCAAAAATAAATGCTCCTGCTGTAATGGGTGCTGCTGATGGGACCAGACCACACTTCCTTATCCCCCAGGTGAAAAAGTTTTCTCACTGACCTTTGAATCTGTCTTTGGCATTTGTGGGTTGAGCAATCTGAGAGCTGCAACTGCTGCCAGGGTTTCTGCCCCCTGAAGCCTGTTTTGGTCCTGTCCCTGCTACACCACCACCAATGTTCAGCTACACTTAGCTCTGAAATTAGTGCTATAGAGCTTTTCTGCCCAGAATCTGCATGTAATGTCTCCTCTCCACAACCACCTCCAGCTCAACCACTCCACCACACTCCTTCTCATCCCAGGCCACCACTCAGGACTGAGATCCAGATCAGCCTTGTGATTCCCTCAGGAGCTTTAGGGGGAGGGCTCCTAAAATGAAGGCCATGCTGCAGCAACCGCTGCAACCCTGAGGCAGCTTGGGCCAGACCACCTTCCCTTCTCACACAGGAGAAAGTACTTTATCACTGACGTTTGGCGTTTGTGGGTTGAGTAATCTAAGAACCTCAGCTGCTGCTGAGCATTGTGCCCCGAGGCCTGCTCATCCCACGCAGCCAAGACTGAGCTGCACTCTGCTATGCTGTCTTTGGCTAGAAATCTCTTTCATGTTTTGTGGCTTCTGCTGCTCTAGCATTTGTTTAGGGTCATTTTTACAGGTACGTTATGGGCTATGGAGGGAGAGCTAGAGTTGGTGTGTCTTTCTCCACCATCTTGGATCCACCTAATTCTTTCCATTTCTATTTTAACCTCTGGTTCTAGAGCACCAGAGATCTTTTCCTTGATAATTTTTTGAAAGCTGATGTCTAGGCTGTTTTTTTGATCATGGCTTTCAAGAAGCACATTAAAAAAACGTGTCTCTTGGACCTGTTTTTCATGTCAGTTGTTTTTCCATGGAGACATTTCATATTATCCCTCATTTCCCTCATTCTTTTTACTTTCTTTAATTTCCTTCGTGATTTCTCATATGATCATTAGATTCCAGTTGCTCACTTTTAATATTTAAGGAATCAATTTAATCCGTGAATTTTTGTATTTCCTATACCATTTGGTCACTTCGACTTCATTAGGGGAGATTTTTCTTTTCTTTTTTTTTCCAATTTTCTTCAGTGAATTTTCGTGCCTCTTTTTCCAATTGTCATATTCTGCTTTTTAAGGCATCCTTCTCCTAATTGGTTCTTTATACCTCTTTTGCCATTTGACCTAGTTTGTTTTTTTTAATAATTTTTTGATTGTTTTCAGTGTTCTGCACTGGGAGTGCTTAATTATACTGTTTCTATGAAGAATGATTGGTGATATTTATACAGCAAGAAAAATTTTACCAAGAGCTTCCTACATGCATATCATTTTCTGGAATTATATATCTTAAGATGGAAATGACTTCATTTAACAAGTCTTGTGATTGATTCTCCGTGATTCAGACTGCCTCTGAGAGGACTGGTGGCTAAGAATTGGTTGGAAAGGTTCTAATAAGAAGAGCAACCCATCCCACAAGACTGTAAAGGTAAGCTGAAAACAGTTTCTCACTTTTCTCCCTTCAATGCCTTTTCCTTAATCTTTCAGATGGTTGTCAGAATCCTTGGTTTCTGTTCCTAACTCTCCTACTCAGTTTTTGTACTACTTTGGACCATTCACATAACCTTTCAAGGCCTTTGTTTCCTGATCCAAGTAAAATTGAATTGTTTCTCTCAAGTTCTAAAGTCCTCATCTTTAGAAACTATAGAAGGTAAGAATGTCTTATATTTTATGCTTATGTATTTTTGCAAAAATATAGAGAAAGCAACACTCCCTAAAGAGAATCCAGAGACTTAACCCACAGTGTAATAAGTCACAGAAAAAGGAGTTTAACATAGCATTGGGCTGTGAGATTTGTGAGTCAGGAATAAGTCTTAGAGATTAATTTCTTTTGTCCCCTTTGTCAGGCTAAATAGAATAAAGCATTTCTGCAATTTAATGTATTTATTGACATGTAGGTTATGTATGAATTGATAAGTAATCTATTGGTGTATTTGTCTTTGATTCAAAATGAGTGAAATTCTAACAAAGATTCTCTTCAAATAAAGCATTTCAATAACTGGTATCTTTGAGGGTGTCTTATAGAGAATCTGATTATTAGACATTTTTTTCTTCTATCTAACACTTCTATTCACTTTGATGAGACTTTAGTAACATCTTTGCAGTTCATTTTCTTCTGATTTTTCTCTCGTTTTTAATTTTAGCATTCATTTGTTCATCATTACAACTCGAAATAATTTTCCCATCATGTGAAAATTGAAAATAATTATATAACTTCGGGACACCTGTGTTCTGGCAGTCAAAGTTGTGATTTAGGTTTGAAACAAAAGATGCAAACGTACAATCATTGCAATAATTATTTTTATTATAATCATCACTTTTTATATATTTATATAGGCGAGTGTGTGTGTGTGTGTGTGTGTGTTTGTAATGTTCAAGTCTAGTGAAGGAAATGATTGAATTCAAGTAGATGACATTAAGCACAATATGAAAATTCTAGGAAATAATATTTATTATGTGTTTCTGTTCTTTTTGTTTCAGTAATTATTAAATAGATTTTATAGAATTTGATTAAAAATCCTTCCGAATAAATGTATTTTATAATGCATTTGAAAGCTGATTTTGCTGGTTATATAGATCTCTACACACACATATTTCTGTAAGATAGACATCTATCATCTTTAAGATCTTCTGAATAACTATCAATTATTTCATGTTGCTATGGCACTTGCTTCTATATGAATGATTATTTTATATTTTTGTGAGATGATCCCAAGTACTTAACACTGTAGAACTCACTATTCTTATGAGTAGCTTTCAAATGTCAGAGATCTAAATTGTTCTTTATTTCTCATCCTTTATTGGTGCAGAAATGAGAATGAATTAGTCCTCAGTTACTTTACACATCTGAAACAATTTTTGACATATAGGTAAAATGGGAACAAATAATGAAAATCAGTTTTCATTCTTTAACATATTCCATTTATATGACAACACATAAAACCAAGTTGAGAACAAAACTGGAAAAATTTTCTAGAATCTTGTCAGTGGGGAAATCCATGAGATTAACTATTTTCATCCCAATGTTTAGTACAAAAACCACTTAATGCAATATCAGATAGCCATTAGAATTAAATTTCATTTACTGATATTTCATAAATCAAAAATCTTTTTTTCAGTGGAGATGAATGCTTCTCCTCAAAATGGAATTTCCCAAAAGTAATACTGGCTACTTGAATAATTTGGAGAATATCATAATAAAGCTATTGAAAGTCTTTGAACTATCAAGCTCCCACATCCCCAAAAGTAAGACCAAAGCATACACCATTTATTTTTGTCTCATCAGATATGTACAGAGTTACACAAAATAGGTAACTAAATGAGATGCTAGTAAAATCATGAGATTTTGTCAATTGTGAATCCCTAAAGGCAAGCAAGTACTGCTAAGAGAGTTTTTAAAATGTAAATATTAACATTTCCTTTGTTCACCATTTAATTCCTTGTTATTTGTTAATTACACCAACAGTATGTATTTAACTGTTGTTTAGAATTTTGTGACTATATGACTGTGTGTGTGTCTATTCACACATATATTTTTCTATGTGTTTGAGATTATGCATGCAATCTACTATTAAGGGAAATGTTTAAACAGACAAGTTATTTCTATAATAGCTATATGGGCATGGAATAATTCTAATAGGCCATAACTTGAGGTGATTAAGAGCAATTGCATGATTATAAGCAGCCAAATGAGTGATGTGGAGAAAGAATATTTTATTCAAATGAATCTAGTCAAAAGAAGAGTTTTTTCTGGGGTAAAATCAATCTCGAGCTTAAAAATTAGATATATGAATAATTATACCAAGAATAACTGATTATTTGGTTATAGGATGGTATTTGTTGAATAAGGTCTGTGAATGAGGTATAGAAATTATATGAACAAAAAACAAAATACGTATTTTGATCATATGCCCAACATAGTGGTAGAATAGACATTGCTCCCCTTCACAACTTCCCCAACCAAAAAAAAATGAAGTTATAAATCATATGTTGAAAAATTGTAACTGAATTCATAGGACAAGAATGGAAGTACCTTACTGGGGTTAAAAAAATCCTTACAAATTAGTTTTGATGAAAGTTTGTCCTTCAACTATTCACTCACCTCGTTCGTCTAGGAAAAAAATGTCTAAGACAGCCGCAGCTAGAGATTATGCCTGGTATGCACACTGAGATTTCCCTCCTGCTACTACCAGTAAGAAAACCTCACTCACAACCTGGTAGACCCTTTCTAAACACATACAATGTCCATCCAGAAAAATGAGGAAGATGAGGCAGAGGGGAGATGTAGCGTGCTCTCTTCTGCCTAGGATTGTAGCTAATTCAGTGAACCCCTAAGGCTTTTTCTAGAACAGAGTTTTCAAAGTCATTAGTAAGCCCTCAAATGCAACCTTAGCCACATTACAGATAAGTGGAAAATAGTTAACGAAATAAACACAGATACAGTATAACATAATGTTAACTTACGGTTTTCTATAACATTATGTCGACTACAGGCATTAATTTCCACTTGAGTTTAACATAACTGGTCAAGAACATCCACACTATATTCCATTAAACAGCACAACTGCTAGTGATTCATACTAGACAGAAAAGTAAGGAATGAGAGATTCAACAGTGACCAGAGCCAAAGGCCAGTGTGCAGGGTCTTGTTAGGCCTCAAAGGAAGGAGATTGACCCCGTCTTGAACCAATGGTTGTAGCACCACCACCCTTTATTGAAACATGCAGAATTAGTTGATTATTGTGCTTCATTCCTGAAGAGGACCAAAATGATGTCACTATGATACAGTCAAGTTTCAATGTGTTTGACTATGGCTTATCAGACGAATACGAGCTTGGAGTGCTCTATCATATATCGGGGACAGACATTCCGTGTGAACATTTGAGGTGGATATTCTGAGTTTGCATATCCTATGTTTCCTTTGAGCTGTTTCAATTTTACTTTGCTCACAGAGCACAGCACATTGCCTGGTATGGACATGCATGCTTATCAGTCCTGTACCAGTGTCTCCCATGGGACACAATCAGTTCCAAACTTTTTGAGAGTGTCCTTGTATTGCTTTTTTAAAAAATATATATTTATTTTTAGTTTTCAACATTCATTTCCACAAGATTTTGAACTGCAAATTTTTTCCCCATCTCTCCCCTCCCCTGACCCCAAGACATCTTGCATTCTGATTACCCCTTTCCCCAATCTACCCTCCCTTCTAGCCCACTTCTTCTTTCCTTTATCTCCCTCTTCTCTCTTTTCTTGTAGGGCAAGAAAAATTTCTATACCCCATTACCTTGTATTTCTTATTTCCCAGTTGCATGCAAAAATAATTCTCAGCATTCATTCGAAAACTTTTACCTCCAACCATTTGGGTTAATCTGCTTTTTAAAGTATTTTCTTCAGATTTTTTTTTGAGTCTCCCTTAGTAAGTTCTTGACTCATTTTTTTTTTTTGCTTTCCTTGAGTCACTCTCATTTCTTTTCCATTTTTTCCTCTATTTCTCCTACTTGATTTTCAAAATTCATTTTGAGTTCTTTTATGACCTGCCACCAATTCATATTTTTCTTGGAGACTTTTGATGTAGGAGCTTTGAGTTTGTTGCCTCCTTCTGGTTGTATGCTTAGATCTTCTTTGTCACCAAAGTAAGATTCTATGGCCTGAGAATTTGTTTGTTTGTTTTATTTTGTTTCTGCACGGTTTGCTCATTTTCCCAGCCAAACACTCGACTTTCTAACTATATTAAGGTAAAACTCTGCTTCCAGTGCATAGAATGTCCTGTCTCGGACTTCAGGGATTTTCTGCAGCTGTTTTCAGAGGTACTTATATGGGTCTGTAAATTTTCAATTCTTCCAAGGTGGTATCCTCAAAGGACATGTGTTAACTCCTAGTCTGTGAGTGGCCACACGTACCCTTTTCTGCCTTGGAACAGTGAGGTAGATTCCCTCTCCATTGCAGCTACAAGCTCTGCCACATCAGAGCTCCTCCTCAGTCCAGGACCACCAACCAAGACTGAAACCCACATCCAAGCAAGAGTAAAACAAGATAATTTTGCTGCAGTGTCATCAATGTGATCCCTACAATCCCCCTTTGATCAGCCACTTGATCTCCAAATTGTCTGTTTGCCAGGAGCTCCAGGAAAAGCCACTGCTGCTGCTGCTCCCACTCCTACAACCACATCCACCATCTTGGGGCTGGTGACAGACTATGTTCCTTTCTCACACAGGTCTGACAGATTTTTTCTACTGACCTTCTATGCTGACTTTGACTTTTATGAACTAAAGAGTCTGAAAACTGCCACAACTGGCAGGAATTTAGTCCCCTGAGGCCTGCTGTAGTTTTATATATGCTGATGCAGCCCAGGTTTGACTGTGCTCTTCCTCTCGGCCAGAGTGATAGGCTCTTTCTGTCCAACTTCCAGACTATCTTGGGCTGGAGATATATCTCACTCCATTATTTTGTGGGTTCATCAGCTCTAGAATTGGTTTAGAGTCATTTTAACAGCTATTTGCAGGAGTTTGTGGGAGAGCTTAAGCAAGTCCTTGCTTTTGCTCCATCTTGGCTCTGCAGTTAATTGTCCCTCTCAAAATTCTTAGATGAGCAGTTTAGTGAGTTACAGGAAGAAATAGACAGTAAAACTATGCTAGTGGGGCAAGTCAAAGTCCTCTTCTCAAAACTAGAAAAATATAATCTCAAAATTAGACAGAATTCAAAGAGATGATGAGAATTTTAGAAAAATTATATATGGTGGACCTCTGGAGAAAATGGAATGAGAATAGAAAGGAATATATATATATATATATATATGTGTGTGTGTGTGTGTGTGTGTGTGTGTGTGTGTGAAAAATAAAGCTGCTCTCTCCACATATGGCTGAAGGAGGGAATAACATGCTCACATATACATACATACATACATACATACATACATATATATATATATATATATATATATATATATATATAATTTTCTCAATGACTCATAATACCACATAAAAATTAACCATAATGCATCACAAACCAGTACAGGGGGACATTATACCCAGTACTAGCAACATTGTGTGATGACCAACTTGATAGACTTAGTTCTTCTCAGAAATATAATTTCCAAGTTAATTCTGAGACTCTTGATGAAACATGCCATCCACATCCAAAACAACAACAACAAAAACAACTTTGTAGTCTGAACTAAGACTGAAGCACACAATTTTCCCTCATTTGTTTTCTTTTTCTTTTTTGTGGTTTATCTCTTTTGTTCTGATTATTTTTTCATCTCATCACAAACGTGGAAATCTGATATGGTTGTCATTGCTTATATCAGATTGCATGCAGTCTTGGGCATACTTGAAGGAAGGGTCAGAGACACAAAAATGCACAACTCCAAACCTTATAAAAGTGAATGTTGAAAACTATATTTACATATGTTTGGGAAAAATAAAATATTTTAAGTGGGCAAAAGAAAATGTTTTAGATAAGTAATTATAAAAATAAAAAATATCTTTCATAGTTTATACTATAGAACTTGTGTTGAGGAAATCTCATTTTATAATTTGAAAAAGGTGAATGCTTGATGATGAAATTCTACAGAGGAGGAAAAGAAAAACCATTTTTTTAAAATTTAAAAATATCTATTAAAGATACCTGAAAACTAGGAGTAGTGTCAAGATGGAGTAGCAGGATGATGTATTTCCAGTTCCTCCAACAATGCTCTTACCCTACAATCTAGAAAATTCACTATAAAAGTTCTTAATATAGGAACTAGGAGAAAAGAAAATGAAAACTGTATTTCTCCTACTGCCCTTTCAAATTATCCCTTGCCTCTCTATAGCTGGGCAGGGAATAGGGAGATCATCAGGTCTATGAACATTGCGGGGGGGGAGGGAATCAGGAAAAAAAAAACACTGCTATATGAACCTTTACAAGCTCAGGGGTACAGCGAACAGAGTCTGTGCCCAATGCCAGGAGTAATTCCATTACCCATAATAAGGCCCTGAAATCTCATGCAGCATGTGAGAAGAGGTGTGAACTTATAGCTCTATCATTTACACCCCAGTTTTCAGTCACAAATCTAGAGTTGAAAGAGGACAGAATCTGAGCACAAGGGGAGCATCTTGCAAATTAGCAGTCATGGGCAACAGTGTATTAAAGGAGGAGTAAGTTCAGTAGGAAACATTAACTATGTGACTCGAAGCCTCTGAGCAAAATGGGGTTTCTACTCCAGCATCCAGTCCAATCAAAAATTTGTTATTCAAAAAATGTGAGATATCTTTTATTAACATTTTATTTCCTCATGTAACCTATCAGAGAATATCATTTTAGAGCCTATATATGGTAATTCCACTATTATTAATGGAGAAAACAGTATCATAAAAACTTTGACATGATGTTTAACATTTGTCTTTTGTTTCTTGCAGATTCATATTTCCTTCTTTCCCCAAACATATGTCATATTTTATTTTTTTATATTTTGTTTCTGTTTTGAAGCTCAATGATCCATTTTTAGTTTTTAAGATTGACTTTTCTAAGATTTTGAGTACAAATTCCCCACAACAACCACCTCCTGGCTCTCCACCTTTCCCAAGGTGGCATGTAATCTGATATAGGCTACACATATACAATCATATTAAATATAATTCCACATTAGTCATGTTGTAAAAAAAAACCCATCAGATTAAAAGGAAGAAAAAGAGAGCAAATAATATGCTTCCATCTGCATTCAGACTCCACAGTTGTTGGTTTGGATGTGGATTGCATGGTCCCTCATGCATATTTTGGAATTATCTTAGATCACTGAATTGCTGAGAAGAGTTAAATCTATCAAGATTGATCATCCCACAACGTTTCCATTACTGGCTACAATGTTCTCCCAGTTCAGTTCAGGTCACTCATCATCAGATCATGCAATATTTCACAGGTTGTTCTGAAATCTACCTGATCATCCTTTCTTATAGAATAATTATAGTACAATGCGTTCATATACCACAACTTGTTTCGCCATTCCCTGATTGATGGGCATCCCTTCAATTTCCAATTCCTTGACTTCTCCAAAAGAACTACTGGCAATATTGTTATACATGTGGGTCATATCTTCTTCATTATGATCTCTTTGGGCTATGCACTTAGTAGTGATATTGTTGTATCAAAGAGTATAACCAGTTTTATAGCTCTCTGTGCATTTTTCCAAATTGTTCTCCACAATATTTGCACCATTTCACAAATCCAACAACACTGTGTTAGTATTCCAATTTTCCCACATTTTCCCCAACATTTAAAATAATCCTTGTCTGTCATGTTACCCAATCTTATAGGTGTGATGTAGCATCTTAGAGTTGTTTTAATTTGTATTTCTCTAATCAATGGTGATTAAGATCATATTTTTTCAAATGACTGTAGATAGTTTTAATTTTTCCATGGGAAAACTGCCTATTCATATTCCATGACTATTTATCAATAGGAAAATTACATGTATTCTTATACATTTGTCTCAAATGAGACTTTTATCAGAACAAGGGGGTGTGAAAATTGTTTTCCAGCTTTCTGCTTCCCTTTTAATAATGGTTTCAGTGTCTTTGTGCATAAACATTTTTTTGGTGAAATCAAAATTATCTATTTTGCGTTGCATAATGTTCTCTCTCTTTTGTTTGGTCACAAATTCTTCCCTTCTCGACATATATGAGAGCTAACTATTCCTTGCTTTCCTTATTTGCTTATACTTTCATACTTTACATCAAATAGTGTATTAATTTTGTCCTTATATTGGTGTGTGTTGTAAGATATGGATCTATGCCAAGTTTTGGCAATACTGTTTTCCAGTTTCCCCAGCAATTTTTGTCAAATACTGATTTCTCATCCCCAAAATTGGAGCCTTTGGGTTTATAAAACTGTAGTCTGTTGTAATCATTGACACATCTGTCCTGTGTGCCTAACATATTCCACTGATTTACCACTCTATTTCTTAAACTGTACAACATAGTTTGGATGTTTGCTGCCTTATAATAGAATGTAAGATCTGATATGACTAGATCACCTTCCCCTGCATTTTTTTCATTAATTCTTTTGATATACTGGACCCTTTGTTTTTCCTGATTAATTTTATTATTTTTTCTAGCGATATAAATTTGCTTTCGTACTTTGATTAGTATGGCACTGAATAAGTAAATTAATTTAGGTAGAATTGCATTATTGTTTTATTAGTTATACTTAGCCACAAGGAAATGTTGTTTATTTTTTCCAGTTACTTAGATTTTACATTATTTGTGGGGAAAGTGTTTTGTAATTATTTTTACATAGTTCCTGAGTTTGTCTTTGCAAGTGTATTTCCAAATACTTTTTCGTTGTACACAGTAATTTTAAATGGAATTTCTTTTGCTATCTCTTACTCTTGTGCTTGGTTAATAATATATACATATGTTGATGATTTATGTGGGCCTGTTTTATATCTTACAACTTAGTTTATGTTGTTCATTATTTTAAGTAATTTTAGTTGATTCTCTAGGATTCTCTAAATATATCATCATGGGGAGGAGCCAAGATGGCTAGTAGAAAGATACACATATGCTAGCTCTTATCCCACAGCCCATAAAGCACCAGTAAAGAAGAACCCTCAACAAGGTCTTGAGCAGCAGCAGTCACAGAACAACTGAGTGGAGGAGATTTCTATTCCAGAGAGACCTGAAAAACCAATGAGAAAGGTCTGTCATGCATGGGACACAGAGCAGAGTTCAGCCCTGCCTTGGCCACGCAGCACCAAAAGGAGCAGATCCAAGCAGGCTTCAGGGAAATCTCCAGTAGCAACAAAGATCTCTCAACCCACAGGAGCCAAAGGTCAGTGAGAGAGTCTTTTCAGCTAGCTGAGAAGGGAGTAGGGTGTACTCATAACTCTGGCCTCCTTAGGTGGCAGCAGTAGAGGTAGCAGCTGACAGGGCTCCCAAAGCAGGCAGTAGCCTGCATCCATTGTTGAAGGTTTCATGGTAAACCTCCTGGGGGTCTGAGCCCAGTGTGGTGGCCCTACCCCCACCTGAGCAGCTGATCTTAGTCTCACACTGAATAGCAGCCCTGCCCCTGCCTAAAGTCCCTGAGGCTTTGGAGCAGCTCATTCTGAATCTCAGCTCCCAGTGCTGGCTTTGTGGAATTGGAGGCCAGGTGGTTGTAGAGAGGAAGCTCAGAAGTCAAGTAACTGGCTGGGAAAATGTCCAAAAAAGGGAAGAAAAATAAGACCATAGAAGGTTACTTTATTGGGGAACAGGTGTCTCCTCCCATCCTTTCAGACAAAGAAGAACAAGGCACACTGTCAGAGGAAGTCAAGGCCTCTGCCTCCAAAGGGAACTTAAATTGGGCTCAGGCAATAGAAAACCTTAAAAAGCAAATGAGCAGCTTACTAAAGGAGAACCAAAAAATTGTTGAGGAAAATAAAAACTT
This sequence comes from Notamacropus eugenii, assembly GCF_028372415.1. Classification (NCBI taxonomy): domain Eukaryota; kingdom Metazoa; phylum Chordata; class Mammalia; order Diprotodontia; family Macropodidae; genus Notamacropus; species Notamacropus eugenii. The sequence goes on from NC_092878.1 coordinate 112,623,961, forward strand.
TAAAAAAGAGGCTAACTCAATTGGAAAAAGAGTTCCAAAAAGCCAATGAGGAGAAGGAAATTTTAAAAAGCAGAATTAGCCAAATGGAGGAGAAGTTTCAAAAGCACACTGAAGAAAATAATTTGTTGAAAGAGAGAATTGAGTTCAGGGAAACAAATGACTATGAGTTAAACCAAGCAGTAAATAAACAAAACCAAAACATTGAAAAAAATAGAAGATAATGTGAAACATCTCATTGGAAAAACAACTGACCTGAAATATAGATCCAGGACAAATAATTTAAAAATTATTGGACTGAATTGAAACCATGGTCAAAAAAAGAGCCTAGATATTGTCTTCATGGTATTATCAAGGAAAACTGCCCTGATATCATAGAATCACAGGTCAAATAAATATTGAAAAAATTCACTGATGACCTCCTGAAAGTGACCTGAACAGAGAAACTCCTAGGAATATCGTGGCCAAATTTCAGAGTTTCCAGGTCAAGGAGAAAATACTGCATTCAGCTAAAAAGAAACAATTTGAATATTGTGGAAATACAATCAGGATAACACAGGATCAGACAGCTTCAACATTAAGGGACCTAAGGGCTTGTAATGGGATACTTCAGCAGTCAAAGGAAGTGGGACTGAAACCAAGGAATCACCTACCCAGCAAATCTGAGTATAATACTTCAAGGCAAAAAATGGTCATTCAATGATATAGATGATTTTCAAACATTCATGTTGAGGAAAAGACCAGATCTGTATTTAAAAATTTGACTTCCCAAGACTAGAATCAAGAGAGGCACGAAAACGTAAACAGGAAAGAAAAATCATAAAAGACTCTTTAAAGCTGAACTGTTTACATTACTACATGGAAAGAAAATATTTTTAACTCTTGAATCTTTTCTCAGTATTTGTGTAGATGGAGAGATTGTACATACACACCCACACATACACATGGATAGATAGAGAGTACAAGGTGTGTTATATCAGAAGAGATGATATCCACAAGCAAAAATAAAAATAAAATAAAATAAAAATTAAGGGGTGAAGAAGGAAAATTCCGGGAAGAGAAAGGGAGTAATAAAATTGGTCAGGTTATTACTCATAAAAGAGATAAGAAAAATCTTATTCAATGGAGGAGATAAGGGAGAAGGGGGGAGAGGAAAAATAAAGCTACTCTCTCCACATGTGGCTAAAGGAAGGAATAACATGCTCATTAAATTTAATATGAAAATTTACATCACATCACAGGAAAGCAGGAGAGAAGGTGCCAAGTGGGGTGAGGGGAATGTTAGAAGGGAGGGCAAATGGGAGAAGGGAGTCACTAGAAATAAACACCTTCGAGAAGGGACAAGGTCAATTGTAGGGGTAAAAATAAGGGGGGGGGGGTAGAGTAGGACAGAGGGCAATATAATTAGTATTACACAGCATGATTATTAGGGAAGTCTTTTGCAAAAAAAACACATGTTTAGTCTGTACTGAATTTCTTGCCTTCTCAGTGGGGCTGGAAAGGGAGGGGGTGAGGGAGAGAAGTTGGAATTCAAAGTATTAGAAACGAATGTTGAGAATTTTTATTTGCATATAATCAGAAAATAAAAACTACAGGGTATAGAAATTTATCGTGCCCTACAGGAAAAGAGAGAAGATGGGGACAAGGGAAGGGTGGGGTGCAATAGAAGGGAAGGTACACTGAGGGAAGAAATAATCAGAATGCAAGGTATTAGGAAGTGGGGGGAGGGGAGCGATGGGGAGAAAAATTGGACATGTTACAAAGTGAGTTAAAAGCAATTAGTATAAAAACAAGTAACTGAATTAATTACCTAGAATATAGCAACGAGATCTTTAGTTTGGGTAATAAAATTTCAACCTAATTTCCCTAGAGGAAGGTAACTTCTGGCAAAATTTGGCATTAATGGAAAAGTTAAGGTTTTATTGGCAAATTTGATTTTATGATTGCTATCTAATCAGGAACTAGAACATGTATAGAAAGGCATGTAAGTCACTTAAGACTTGCCTCAAAAGATTTTCCTTAGCCAAAGTGAAATTATAATCATATTTGAAACCTGGTTATTGGAAATTGCCATTTTTAGATGCTATGGGACTATTAAGTGACTGTTCTTCTGAGTCTAACTCCAGGTATGGGTAGCAAGAAAGGCGATCTGAGCCTCCAATCCATGCTGCCAGTAAGCTGGTGAGATGCTGGTATGAACTGAATAAGGTGATCTCATGGGAAGGGTGGGAGAGTGGCTATTCAGCCTGGGCTGAGGTAGGATTCTCTTGACACTTGGCAGACTTTAAGCCTTACTGAATGCAAGTGGATAATCTAATCCTGCCTGAAATTGACATGAAGTTGGGGAGATATTGTATCCCTGCAATGTCCCTACTCTTGGTGGTAATTTCCTATAGTCAAAAAGTTTGTAAGCTTAATAACTGATGTATTAAATTACAGATTATTAGTAGGGGAACATCTGAGGTTAAGTCTAAAATTAAGCTGTTAGGCATAGGACTTTGGACAAACAACAATAAGTTAGGGTTCTTTAATTCTTTTTAATATTGTGGAGATAATTAGGTCAAGAGCTTGTGAAGTTAGCAACATAAATATTATTTGCGTATCACTTGGTTGATGCTTTAAAAAAAAATTCTTTTGTGGTCCACATTGTAAATGCTTTAAAAAGAAGTATCACCTGATCAAAAGTTTGAATTGCTTTATCTGTTATAAACTGTATGAAAAATAAAAAATTAAAAAAATAAATATACCATCATGTCACCTGCCACCAATAATAGCTTTGTTTCTTCATAGTCTAGTCTAAATGCCCTATTTTATTTATTTTCTCTTATTACTAATGGTAATGTTTCTATCATAATATTCGATGACAGTGGTATTAATTGACATCCTTGCTTCACTCCTGATCTCAATGAACATGCTTCTAGTTTATCCCCATTACATATCATGCTTGCTGATGGTTTCAAACAGATGTTACTTAACATTTGAAGTAAAACTCCATTGATTCTTATGAACTCTAGTGTTTTTAACAGGGATGTTGTATTTTTTCAAAGGTTTTTTTTATCTATTGAGATAACGATACAATTTCTGTCAATTTTGTTACTAATAGGTTCAATTATGCTGATAATTTTTCTATTTTTAAATGAGCTATGCTTTTTTAGTATAAATCTCACCTGGTCATAGTGTGTAATCTTTGTGAAAATTTGCTGTAATGACTTCGCTAATTATATACGTAAAATTTTGCATCTGGATTCATTAGGGGATTTTTTTTTCTTTTCTTTCTCTGCTTTGGCTTTTCCTACTTTCATTATCAGCCACATATTTGAGTCATGAAAACAATTTGGCAAGACTGTCTGTGCCTATTTTTCCGAATGATTTATAAAATTTGGAATCTAATTGTTCTTTAAATATTTGATAAAATTCACTTGCAAATTCATCTATCCTTGGAGATTTTGTTCAATTTATTTTTTTGTCCAAAAGGACATTATTTAACTACTTTATTTCCTCTTCTATTAAAACAGGCTGTACACACACACACACACACACACACACACACACACACACACACATATGTAAATATTCTTCTATTTCTTTTAGATTGCCACATATATTGGCATAAAGTTAAGCAAAATATCTCCTAAATATTGTTTTATGACCCTCTTCGTTGGTGGTGAATTCAACCTTTTCATTTTTGCCAGTTGTAATTTAGTTTTCTTTTTAAAATCAAAATAATCAACTGTTTGTCTATTTTATTTATCATAAAACCATCTCTTAGTTTTATTTATTAGCTCAACAGTTCTCTTCATTTCAATTTTATTAGTCTCTCCTTTGGTTTTTAGAATTACTAATTTGCTTTTTAATTGGAGATTTTTAATTTTTTCTATTTCTATCTTTTTCAATTTCATGTCCAATTTATTGATCTCTTCTTTCTCTATTTTATTCATGTAAGTATTGAGAGACATAAAATATCCCCTAAGAACTGCTTTGGTTGCATCCCATAAGTTTTGGTATATTGACTCACTATTTTCATTGTCTTTCACTTATTGATTATTTCTATGATTTGATGCTTGACTGATTCTTTAAGATTATATCATTAAATTTCCTATTACTTTTTAGTCTCTCTTTCCATGACCCTTTATTACATGCAAGTTTTACTGTACCACTGGTTGAAAAGGATGGGTTTAATGTCTCTGCCTTTCTACACTGGACTGTGAGGTTGTTTTTCTTTATCTTTTTTTAAATGTGGTGGTAGATAGTAAATTCTTGTGTGTCACATACACTGAGAAAATGGTATATTCCTTTCTATATCCATTTATTCTTCACCCTGAGATCTATCTTATCTACCTTTTCCAGAAATCTATTCACCTCTTTAACTTCTTACTTGTTTATTTTGTGGTTAGATTTATCTAGCTTTATGCAGGGAGTTTGAGGTGCCCCACTACTATACTTTTTCTTTATATTTCTTGCTGTAACTTCCTTAACTTCTCCTCTAAGAATCTGAATCCTATACCAATTGTTACATATATGTTTAGCACTGATATTACTTGACATCTATGGTGCCTATTAACGGGATGTAATTTCCTTCCTCATCTTTTTTAATTAGAAATATTTTTGCTTTTGCATTTGTTGAGATCAGGATTCCTGCCCCTGCTATTTTTTACTTCAGCTGAACCATAAGATATGTTTCTCCAGCCTTTTATGTTTATTCTTTATCTCTCTGCTTCAAATGAGTTTGACATAAACAATATATTTTACCATTATATGGTATAATCCACTCTGATATCTGCTTTGGGTTTATGGGAAAATTCATCATATTCATATTCAGAGCTATGATTACTAATTGTGTCTTTCACTCCATCATATTTCCCCCCGTTTGTTCTGTTATCTCTCCTTTCACTCTTTCTATTCTTACCAATGTTTTACTTCTGATCATTATTATTTTTTCCTACTATTTTTCCTCATTTTTTTCTTCCCTCCTATGCACCCAATCCCCTTTCTTTCCCCTCCTACATCCTATAGGGCAAAATATATTTCTACTCCCAATTTGGTGTGTATGTTATTACCTCTTTGAGCCAAATGTGATGAGAGTAATGTTCAAAGAGTGCTCATATCCCTCCCCTTCCTTCCCTCTACCTCAATAGGTCTTGCTTCTTCTTCATGACAAAGAGAGAAGTTTTGAATGCTTTGGATAAATTCACTTACCTTTTTAGTGTACATTCCAGGAATGTACACATTGACAATGAGGTTGATACACACATTGCCAGAGCTAGCTCAGTGTTTGGGAGGCTCTGAAGAAAATTGTGGGAGAGAAGAGATGTTACATTGATTATGAAACTGAAGATTTTCAGAACCATTGTGCTGACCTCATTGTTAAATGCTTGTGAAACATGGGCATTCTAACAGAGTCATGCTGGGAAACTGAATCGGTTCCATTTGAACTGTCTTAGGAAGATTCTGAAGAGCACCTGGCAGGATAATGTATCAGACACTGAGATCCTTACTGGAACTAAACTGCCAAGCATTCAAACTATGCTTCAGAGTGCACAACTCTAATGGACAAGACACATTGTTCAAATGCAAAATGTACTCTTGCCAAAAGACTGTTGTATGAAGAAATCACATGGGGCAAGCAATCACATGGTGGTTAGAATAAGCGAAACAACAACACTCTCAAGTCTCTCTCAAGAACTTTGGATTTGATTGTGTGACATGCAAGACAGTGGCACAGGACCACTCATCATGGCTTCCCCACATCAGAAATAGTGCTGTGCTCTATGAGCAAAGCAGAAATAAAACAGCACTAAGAAAATGTAGGATGTGCAAATTTGGAGTATCCACCCTAAACTTTCACATGAACTATCTGTGCCGAATGTGTAGTAGAGCATTCCAAGTTCCAATTTTCTGATCAGACAAATTCATATGCATTGAAACTTCACTTTATCATGGTGATGTCGTTTTGGTCCTCTTCGAGAAAGAACAAGGAAGTAACCAACCAATAGGTCTTTCTTTCTCTTCATGTGATGTAATTTACTCTTTTGTCCATCCTTATTTACTCTTCTCCCAGTACAATAATTCTCACCCCTTAATTAGTTATTTTTTAATGATCACATTGAAGTCAACTGATATCCACATGTTTTGTCTACGTATATACACTTCTCGTGAGTTACAAGTAACATTTTTCCATGTATGAATGTAAACAGTTTAACTTAATTTAATAATTTTTCTTTCCTGTTTACTTTTTATGATTCTCATGCTTTTTTGTTTGAAGATCAAATTTACTTTTAAGCTCTTTATTTTTAAACAGGAAATCTTGGAAATCCCCTATTTCATTGAATTTCCATCTCCTTCCCTAAAATATTTTGCTAAGTTTTGCTGTATAGTTGATTCTTGGTTGTAATCTGTACTCCTATGGTTTCCAGAATAACATATGCAAAGCCTTCTGATGATTTAAATGTAGAAGCTGCTTTGCCCTGCATGATCTTTACTATGTTTTCATAATATTTAAATTATTTCTTTCTGACTACTTGCATTATTGCAAGTAATCATTCAAGGTGTCCTTGACATGGTAATTCTGGAATTTTGCTATAATATTCTTTGAAGTTTCCATTTTGGGATCTCTTCCAGGATATGGTTGCTGGATATTTTCAATTTCTGCTTTATCCTCTGGTTATAGCTTTTCAGGGCAATTGTCCATGACAATTTCTTGAAATATGTAGTTGAGACTCTTTTTGATCTTGGCTTTCAAGGAGACCAATAATTCTTAAACTATCTCTTCTGGATTTATTTTTCAGGTCTGTTGTTTTTCCAATGAGCTATTTTACATTTTCTTCTGTTTTTTATCCCTTTGATTTTGTTTGAAAGATTCTTGCTGTTTCACAGATTCATTATCTTCCGATTGTCCAATTTTAATTTTCAATGGTTTTCTTCAGTTAATATTTTTACTTCCTTTTCCACTTGACCAAGTCTACTTTGTAAGTAGTGGATTTCCCTGCCTTACCATTTTACCTGTTTTATTATTTTTACGTAATTGCTCACTACAGTCAATTTTTGCCTTTGCTTTTCTACTCTTCTGACTCTTTCTTCCATACCTTTCCTTTTTTCCCCAAATTTTTTTCTGCCTCTCTTATTTGACTTTAAAATCCTTTTTGAGCTCTTCTGAGAAGGATTATTGGGCTCAAGTACAGTTCCTATTTCCCTTTGAAGCTGTCAGTGTAGGTATATTGACAATATGGTCCTCTTTTGAGTTTTTGCTTTGATTTTTCCCTATCACCATAATAATTCCCTGTCATCAATGTTCATTTTTAATTTTTGTTCATGATCTTTCCCTATTTCCTGACTTTTGGAGTGGATCTCTGCTTCTGAGCCATGTGGTCCACTGTTCCAATCCACCTGAGCCCTGATCACTGACTTTGTAAGCTAGGGCCTCAAGTGCTGGCAGCTGGAGGCTGTAGGGGTCTGGCAGCTTACCTGATGATGAACTGGGAATCCTAGTGGTGGTGACTGCCATGTACTTAGTTCAAGTGTGTTTTCCTACATTTCCCCAATTGGGTACACTGAAGCACAGAGTGGATGGGCCAGTGGAGTACACCTGTCAACATAAGGCTATGTTGAAGCACAGAAAAGTTTGCTACTGAAGGAAATCTACTTTCCTAGGCCTACACTGGCACATATTTTGGATATCTGAGCTGGATTGTCCTAGTTTCCCTACCTGTGTTAAGGCTTATGAGGTATTCTGGTGTTGGTGCTTAACTGCTCCACCACACTGGGGCTAAGGATCTCCCAAAATTTTGCTGAGGTGGAGATTATTACTGGCTTTTCAGGATGCCTCCTGTCTTGGTCTGTCCCCCTTTTTACCTCAGTGAGGATAACTTTTCTTGGAGATCCTCCAAGTTTCCCAGGCTAAAATATTGATTCGCCTTACCTTTCTGCTTGCTTCACTGTTCCATGATTTTATCCTAGGGACCTTTTCCTCCTTTTTTTCCTAGAGATTATAAGGGAGGATGAGAGAAATTTATTGTTTATTCTGCCAGCTCATCTCCCAGAACTACTGCAGTTTCATTTTACAATGCTGTTAACATTATTTTCCTCACTTGCATTCATGCCAAGTTTTCTTTAAACTATTTTTCTCTTTGGATGCAGCTAATTTTTTATGAATACACATTTTAAAATTATTTTATAATCTTTAATATTTCATAATATTAATTCAATAATTACATTAAGTTTACCTTAAAATCTCCTCACAATATACATCATAAGATTTTTTTTTTCTAAAACAAGGTTTAATTCTGAAATGGTGTTGTCCTTGGTCATCATCACCCTTCACCTGGCAAGGAATTTATAGTTTGCTGGCAGAAGCAATTTCTATGCCTTTTTAAACTCGTTGTCTCTATTAACTTAAATCAATTAAACTTTGATAGGAAATAGTGATAATCCTTTCTGTTTAACTTTCTATTTTTGGTCAATAACTCATTTAAATAGGTCAAGTTGGAGCAGTTTTAATTGCATGCCATGTCTTCTCATTTTTTTTTTTTAATTTATTGTAATTTGTGTTGATTTTGACCTTTAATTTATCAAGGTGCGAGCCTGAATGCACATAACATGCTTAGTCAGAAATTACTTCTATATGAGTAACCTTATATCATGTCCATTCAGATATAGTGAGTTTAAGTATATATGATAAAATTTAAAATATGTTAGAAATAATTCCATAGTCTCCTGACTTTCTACCTGAAGAAATTATATATGAGGTGATAATTACATGTGCATATGTGTGTGCTCCTGCTCCCTATTTATTATACTTTCTGAATTTTTTGCCATCATCTCTATTTGTACCTTTACTATGTCAGTATTAAAATACATCAATCAAAAGTCTGATAAATTTATTCATAGTATTTCTTTACTTCACCCTTTAGAACAGCTATTGTAACACATATTTAAAATTATTTGCCTGCTGTCATTTTTTTTTCTTATCCTCAACATTTAAAAAGTTATGTTTCAGAGAGAATTGGGAACTGAGGATGCTAAGATAGCAATGCCCATTGCCCGCCCCCAAAAATTTCTTACAGTCCTGTTACTGTAGAAGTATTTCAACAGAATCCAAGAGGCTTTCACTTAGGAGATATTGAGAGTGTAAGTGAACCTCATTTTTAAGAATTATTTTCCTTAGGAAGACTTCTTGCATTCTTGTGTTCTTTCTATGAATATTTAAACCTATAGAAGGTGGAAGAATTTCAAGGTTTAATGTTGCTCAATGGGAATTTGTAAGAGGTCCAGGTACCCCCATTTTTTGGAAATCACCGTCACTATTGATCGGTCACATATTCCGGCTACCTCATCCTTTTCCTTTACTTATCTTTAAAAAATAAGGACAAAGATTAAGCAAAAATATTTGAGGTAATAAAAAAATGTAGAATTGATGGCAAGAAAATTTTAAGTGAAAATACATTTTGAAATGATTAAAAAGAAATGCAGAAGTGTCATACTTTAATGAACAAATATTAAGTCCACTACTGTTAATCAGTGTTATAACATAAAGATGAGTGGGGCATATATTTTTATCTAGTTCAATAAACTTCTCCTTTGTGAATCACACCTTGCTTTCTCCATCTGTAAAATGAAAGTATTGCACTAAATGATTGTTTTGGAATGTATGATGAGTTCATCAGAGTATGGGAAGGTGAAAAATTTTCAGCAATTCTGGCATACCCTTTGTAAATTTTTTTTTTTCAAAACAGCCATATTGTTATCTGTTTCCCGGTATTGACATTCCAAAGCTTCACTCTCCTCTGTTTAAATCTCAAACCTCTCCTTTTTGCACCAGTTCAACCCTTCTGGGCAGTTATTAACAAGTATATCCTAACTACTACCCAGAAAATCCATCCCTTATCTGCCAGATCATTTCATAGATGTGAATGACTGCACTTCAGGTGGGGGAGAGATCCCCATTTTTTGGATGTGTAACTAATAAGTAAACAACCAGCTTCCTCTTTTCTCATTTTGCATAGAATACAAAATGCACAGACATGGATGGGTTGCCCATATGCTTTCCAGTTCCCTCATGCCCAGAAATCCTTGCCTCCTCAAAACTTTTTGTTTTACCATAATTCTTCCATTCACCAAAATTAATATTTTTGTCTGTATTACATTCCCACTCTAAAGTCATCATGTATTGTTATTTCTACCTCCAGAACAATTCTCTTAACTCAATCCCTTTTTCTCTACTCACATAGCTGCCACACTAAATCATGATTACTTCTTTCTTGGACTATTACAATACCTTCACAAAGGATTTTCATGCCTCTTCTCAGTCTACTATCCATCCTGCTATGAACTGGAAAAGTTAGTTTCTTCATCTCTAAACAAAATGGTTTGGACTAGAAAACATGTAATAATTCTTTCAGATTTATATCTATGATCCTATGAAATACTTCACTTCCAATGAAGTGAGTGATGCAAATATGGCTTAACAATTATAAAATTAAATGTGTAATGATTTAAACACTCAAGAAAAATGTCTTAAAGAAAAAAGGAAAGATTACTCTCAACAAAAATGTAGAAGAGAAACATTTACAAATGGGAAAAGAATAGAGGAAAAAATATGGATGGGATAAATTTGATTATACCTAGATAAGATTTTTTTATTTAAATTTTAAAAATAAATAATTAAAAACTAATTAGGGAAAACATTTTCTATAAATGTAGATACAAACATTTGACACCCAGAATCCATAAGGACTTAGCATAAATCTATAAGAATAACACATACAACAAACTGGAACAATCAGTCAGTAAGTATTTATTAAATATTTGTCATATGCCAAGCATATGCTAAGAACCAGGGGTATAAAGAAAAGCAGAAACAGTCCCTGATTACAATGATCTTATATTTTAATTGGAGAATTATTATTTACTAAATAGGTACATGTAAGTCACACACAGTAGAAGAAATAGAGATTTATGCTGGAAAGTTAAAGTGCTTGGTAAGACTGAGAAAACTTTTCTATGCACATAAATCTTCAAAGAAGCCAAAGATACCAAAAAATGGAAGTAATGGAGAATATTGCAGAGAGGGAGGTATACAAAAAGGATCACAACCGTGAAGGCCTAGGAAGCATAAGCACAAAGTTATGTGTGGCAAATGAGTAGATTGTTATCTCTTTTTCATGAAATATACAAAATAATAATATATAACAAGTTTGCAGAAATTTCATTTCCCTTCAAAAGAATCGAACAGGTACTTTGTAAAGGAGAAAATGAAAATTTTTTAAATTAAATGAACTTACAATATACACACATCACTTAATGAGAGAAATACCGAGCAAGATAAATGAAAAAAATACTCTCTCCTCTAAATAAAAGACAAAAAATAAAAAGAAGAGAGAGTGGTGAGGAAGAGAAAGAGGAATTTGAGGAGATTTGGGAGTAGGAAAAGGAGGAGGATAAGAAGGTGGAAGAAGAAAAGGAGAAGAAAGAGGAAAGAAAAAGAAAGAAAGAAGAATAAAGAAGGGAAGAGAGATAGGAAAGAAAGGATTAAGGAAGAAAGAAAGAAAAAGAAAAGAACAGAACCTTCTGTTCTATCAGGACAAAGAGAAAACCATTAGTGACACATGAGTGGTGATAATGCAGAGTAGCACAAACATTTTGGAAATCAATATGACAGTCTGAAATAAAGGTCATGTAACTTTTAGACAGTGTGGTTGTATTACTAGGCTTTTATTTTAAAAAAGTATGAGAAAAAGTGACAGCAAGGATATACTGAACAAAAGTTCATTGAGATACAAAAACAATTGTTTGCTATATTTATTTGCAATGACAAGTTATTGAAAATAACCTATGAATTCAACAACTAGAAAATAACTGAATCAATTATGCTATATTAAGAGGAGATTTTATGAAGTTATACAAATGAAAAAATATAAGGACGTGTGGTTAGATTTTGTGAAATAATACAAAATGAGACAAGCAGTGTTAGAGCTGTGTAACCTTGAACTACATCCTCATAAAACAAAACAAAGAGAAAAAAACCAGAGAAACTGAAATTTAGAAGGAAAAGGACATGGAATAAAGCAAATGACTGCTTGAATAATGATTGACTTAGTTGCCTTTTGTTCATTGTTTTGTCTTATATATAAAATATTATAGTTTAATTTGTATGGTTAGGTTTTTTAACGACATGATTATTGAGTTTTTAAATATTTTAGGACGAGATTGTATTATATTGCTGTTTAAGAAAATCATCCCTAGATATTTTCATCCATCACTGGATTGCTTCCATATTAGTATGGCATAAGGTACAGAGAGAAAAGAAATGCAGTGTTCTAAGATTTTCACAGGTTAAAAATTGTGGTAGATAACAAAAATGGAGACAAATTCTCAGAAAGTATTACTCTAAACAAAACACGCAGTTGAGAAAATATCAATGAATACAAACTATATGCTGATTGTCTCATCTATTTAAAAGTATAATGGAAATAATCTACACACACTTTGAAAGTACTCTTGAAGAGGCTATTAAAAAAGAAGTGGAACGCTTTCAAAATGTTATTGTAAGACATCACATATTTATTGCCAAACAAAAATTGGAGGATTTAGAACATTCAATTAATATTGCATTCACTATTAATTAGTTTATTATTTAATAACTGTTAAATTTTAGTAGTTGGAAATTCTGTTTTATAAACCATATTCCAGAAACAAGATATCAAGCAATCATTCATACTTCAAAGTTCTACGGGATGTTTTAAATATATTATAATATAGAGACAAGTTTGAAATCTCTACTTATTAATTATCTCTTATTATTATGCAGCTAGACCAAAAAAGTAAGGAAGTGTGTGCTGAAAAAAAGGTATCAATTCACCAGTATGGAAAAAAAGAAGAAAAATTCATTGTGTGGAGTCAAAGAGAAGGAGGAAGATAATTCTCAAAGCATGGTAAAGAGATCTTGATGTTCATGTTTTTGGATCCAATTCAATCAACTAAAACTTTATGAAGCACGTAGTATGTGTCAGGCACTATGATAAGTGTTAGGGATGCAATAAATAAAGAAGGAAATCTCAGTCCTCAAGGAGCTTATGATCCAGCAGGTGATAAAAAGCAAGAAAAGTGTTGAATGCTGATTGTGCTGGGAGATATCTTGTTCTATGGATTTGAAATCAAACAAAGCAGTAGATGTAGAATGGAACTATGGTTTAATGATTATATCCATTTATAAAAAAATATATTGTAGAGCCTCCTAATGAGATCCAAAGTTATTATTTATATGCAAAGGAGAAAGAAAGCAAGTGGTAAAATATTTCTTTGGTTAGGAATATTGGCTGCATAGTCTATAGAGTCCTTATTTGTTCTAGTATAAGTACACAATAATAGCACCTAGCTTAGAAAGTTGTGGGTGGAATTAATGAGTCAAAAAATCGAGAAATATTTCTAAAGAGCATACTATGTACAAAGTACTGCAGATGCAAAGAAAGGTGGAAACACAGTCCCAACTTCATGGCTTTCAGGTAGTTCCATAATTCTTAAATTGTCTCTCCAGTATCTGTTTTCCAGGTCAGTTGTTTTTCCAATGAAATATTTCACATTGTCTGCTATTTCTTCATTGTTTTGGTTTTGTTTTGTAGTTTCTTGGTTTCTCATAAAGTCATTATCTTCCATCTGCTCCATTATCATTTGAAAAGAACTATTTTCTTCAGTGAGCTTCGGAACGTCCTTTTCCATCTGACTAATTCTGCTTTTTAAAGCATTATTCTCTTCATTGGTATCTTGGGCCTGTTTTGCCTTTTGAGTTAGTCTATTTTTAAAGGTGCTATTTTCTTCAGGATTTTTTGGGGTTTACTTTAGCAAGTTGTTGAGTCGTTTTTCATGATTTTCTTGCATCTCTCTCATTCCTCTTCCCAATTTTTCCTCCATCTCTCTTACTTGATTTTCAAAATCCTTTTTGAGTTCTTCCATGGCCTGAGTCCATTGCATATTTATTTTGGACGTTTTGGATGCAGACTTCTTGTCTTAACTTTTATGTCTTTCTCTGATAGTATGCATTGTTCCTTCTCATCTGAGAGAATGGAAGAAAATATCTACTCAATAAGAAAGGAAACTTCAATTATCTTATTCTTTTTCCCAGACCTACAAATTATCAGTTCCTCCAAGGTGGCACAACCAAGGGAAAGGAGTTTACTCCTTTCCTGGCCTGTGCTTTGGACTGGGAAATACTGCAAGTACTCTTCTACTCTGTCTATAAGTAGAATTCCCTCTCCAGAGACTCCACCAGTTCCACCAATCCAGGGCTCTTCCTCACCCCAGGGCCACCACTCAGAGATGAGAGCCAGATTAGAAGCTCGATTCTGCCACGGTCTTTATGCCAAGGGTGTCAAAAATAGACCCTGCCACTGCCTGAGGCAGGCTAGGTCCAGGGCTAGGACAGGAGGACCCTGCTCCATTCTGACCCACGTGAAAGAGTTTTCTCACTGACCTTTGAAACTGTCTCTGGCGTTTGTGGGTTGAGGGATCTGGGAACCACATCTGCTGCCAGTGGCGCCCTGAAGTCTGCTCTGGTCCTGTCCCTGCTGCTGTATGGCCAAGTGCGGGCTTTGCTCTACTCCAAGCCAGCTGTGATACACCTTTCCTGTCAGCCTTTCAGACTTTCTTGCCTGGAAATATCTTCCACTCTGTCATTTTGTGGCTTCTGCTGCTCTAGAATTTGTTTAGAGTCATTTTTTGCAGGTATCTTATGGTCTGTGCAGGGAGAACTCTTACAGGTCCTCCTTCTACTCCTTCATCTTGGCTCCATCCCCTAACCCACTCATTCTTATGGATTAGATTATTTAGCTTCCAATTTTTTTGGTCTATATTTCCGTGGCCTTTTATAACATAAAATTTTTATTGCATTACAATATGAAAAAATGCATTGACTATCTCTGCCTTTCTGCACAAGATTGTGAGGTTTTATGCCTTAGTATAAGGTAAATTTTCGTATAGGTGCCATGTAATGCTGAGAAAAACGTACATCCCATTCTATAAACATTCATTATTCTACAGAGATCCATCCTGTATACCTTATCCGGAGTTCTATTCATCTCCTCAACTTCATTCTTATTTATTTTGAGGTTAGATTTATCAAGTTCAGAGAAGGGGAAGCTGAAGTCCCCTACTAGTATAGTTGTGATGTCTGTTTCTTCCTGTAAATTGCTTAACTTCTCCTCTAAGAATTTGGATGCTACAACACTTGGTGCATTCATGTTCACTAATGATATTGTTTCATTGTCTATGATACGTTTTAGCAGGATATACTTTCCTTTGTTATTTATTTTGATAAGTTCTATTGCTGCTTTTTTCTTTGACTGAGATTAGGGTTGCTACCACTGTTTTTTTTTACTTTTTTTTCTTTTTTATCAAAAGAAGTATAATATATTATGCTCCAATCTTTTATGTTTACCCGGTGTGTATCTCTTCTTTCAAATGAGTTTGTTTTAAACAGCATGCTGTTGCATTAGGCTTTTTAATCCATTCTTCTTTCCACCTCTGTTTTATGGGAAAGTTCATTCCATTCACATTCGCATGTATGATTAGTGTCTCTTTTTTTCCCTCCATTCTATTTCTGCTTGTTTATGTTTTTAGTTGTCCCTTCTCCCTTCCCCTCCAAATTTGAGTTTTAATTTTTGAGCACTGAAACCCTCAGTCTTCCCTCCCTTCTATCACCCTCTCCCTTTTATTCTTCTTTCTCTTACTGCTTCTTCACTTCCTCCTGGCCTTCCCTCAATTTTATTTTCCTTTTCTCCTCCTACAGTCAGTAGGGTAAGCTACATTTCTACGTCTGACTGCTTTTGTTGTTCCTTCCTTAGACCAAATCAGTTGAGAGTAAATCTCAAAGAGTGTTGATCTACCTCACCTCTTTCCTTCTACTGTAATATGATTTTGTGGCTGTTCCTGTGATGTAATTTTCCTTTTTCTGCCTCCTCCTTTTCATACCTGACATTACAATCCCTTTGGCCTCTTAAATGACATTTTGTTTATGATCTCATCATTTAATTTATACCCACTCTATCTGTATGTATCACTTTTAAATATCATATTAAATATAAAACTCTCAAGATTAACAAATCTCATCTTCCCTTATAGGGATGTAAGCAGTTTGCTCATACTGAATAAAAAGTTGTTTTCCCCTATTTACATTTCTGTGGCTCTTTTGTGACTTGTATGTGGAGCTCAAATATTCTATGGAACTCAGCCCTTTTTCCTCAAGAAGGTCTGGAAATCCCTTGGTTCCTTGAATGTCCATCTCCTTACCTGAAATAAATGCTCAGTTTTATTGGGTAATCGATCCTGGGATGTAATCCAAGCTCCTTTGCCTTATGGAATATCATATTCCAATATTCCAGATCTTTTAATGTAGTAACTACAAGGTCCTACATGATCATGACTTTAGTTCCTTGATATTTGAATTGTTTCCTTATGGCTGCTTGCATTATTTTCTCCTTAACTTCATAGTTCTGAAATTTCTCAACAGTATTCCTTGATGTTTTCGGTTAGTGTTGTGTTTCAGGAGGTGATTGTTAGACTCTTTTGATGACTATTTTGCCCTCTCAATCTAGGACCTTAGGGCAGTGTTCCTTGATGATTTCTTGGAAGATATTGTCCAGGCTCTTTTTTCATCGTGACTTTCTTGGAGCCCAATAATTCCTCTGTTTTCTCTCTTGGATCCATTTTCCAAGTTAGTTGTTTTACCAATGAGATGTTTTACATTTTCTTCTATTTATTTTTTTCATTCTTTAGATTACACTTGATTGATTATTTTTATCTCATAGGGTCATTAGCTTCTACTTTCAAATTCTGATTTTTGATACATTGTGTTCATTACTTTTTGCACCTGCTTTTTGATTTTTCCAGTTTTCTCAGTTGGGTTTTGAAATTCCTTTTCCTTTAGCCCAGTTTTCCTTGTCAAGGAGCTCTTCTCTTCAGTGAATTGTGTTTTTAAAATCATTGGACAATTTTTCTTCTATGTCTCTCATTTAGCTCTTAAAATCCTTCTTGAGGTCTTTCGAGAATGTTCTTTGGACTTGAGAACAGTTCATATTCCCTTCTGAGGATTCAGGTAGAAGTAGTCCCATTCCTGATTTCTTTGGCATTTGTGTTTTCATCCTTCTCCCGATAGTAAGATTTCATGATCTTTTCTGGTTTGCTTCTAACTCATAGCGATTGCTTTTTTTTCCCCTGGCTTTTAAAGTTGATCTTGGTTTCTGGACTAGATGGGGCTCTGTCCCACAGTTCTTTTGCTTAGAACTTGAGGCTTTGTTTATTTTCTTTATTGTGGCCTCTGGTTCTTCTATGTAGAAACTGGAATGCTGCAGCTAATCTGGTGCTGAGCTGACTGGTATGCCAAAGTAAAGGATAGGTGAGGTCTTTGTGAGTTTCCCCAGAGTTACCCTTGAGCTTACTGTCTGAGATGAGTGAGGGGTGGTCTGGCCATAGGAGGTCTCCTCTCCTGAGCTAGGGCACAGGGAGGCTCAGCGGTAGTAAATTTCCATCTGCAGTAGTGTCTTCCTGAATTCCCCTAGCTATGTTAAGGCATGCCTGGGGTCATGCTGCTGGTGCTCACAGTCCTCAACTCTCTGTGGCACAGTTTCTCCTCTTGGTTCCCTGAGGTGGGGATGTCTGCAACAGGTCTGTTCCTGCACTTAGCCCCTTCAGTCACAGGAAGAGGGACTCCTCTTTCCAATTATCTTTGCCTCTAAGAAACTTTACCCCTTCAGGGTAAAATCCTGATCGAAGGATTTTTCCTGGGGAAATATTCTCTGGGTTTTTCAGTGTCAACAAGGGGAGATGAAGAGCACTTACAGATCATTCTGCTGTCTTAGCTCCTGGAATTTCAAGTAGATGACTTACAGACATTTCATCTGTAGGCTGCTGTTACCAGGGTTTCCATGCTTCTCTCTCACTCAATTCTGCTGCACTTGTATCCTGGGTTGATAGGTTGGAGAATCCACACTGCTGCTTCTGCCTGAGTCCACGTGGAAGTTCCTGCTTGGCTTTGCTATGGCGAGGTCTTCACTGGTACAGCCTGCACATTCTGTGCTCCTCCAGCCCCATGCAACAGATCCTTCCTGTCTACCTTCCAGACTGGCCTGGCCTGGAATCTGCCACACTACCTCCTAGTGGATTCTGTCACTTTAAAATCTGTTCAGATTCTCTTTTAAGAGATCTCTGAAGGAGTTTGTTGTAGAATTTATGTGAGTATGTGCTCTCACTCCACCACCCTGGCTCTGCTGGGGATTATGTTTAAAAGGAACTTGAGAAATCAAGAAGCCAGAGTGAAGGGACAGAAAGTTCTGTTCCAAGAGGACAACCAGTGGAAAATCATGGAAATGGGTATTCTTAATGTCGTGTGTATAAATAGAAAATTGGTGAGAAAACTGCATAAAAGTACTGGAAAGTTAGAAAAATCCAGGATTCAAAACTCCAGAAAAGATGAGTTTATATCTTACCATGGGGCTAATACTACCTCAGATTGATATGGCCAGATATGACTTAAGAAAAGTTGCCTTCCTGACATGAGGATAGATTGGAGCATGGGAAGAACTCTAATCGGGATGACCAGTTAAGAGAGTTTAGGAAATATACTGCAAATGAGACTTGGTGAAGGCCTGAACCAGGGATATGCTGTGTCATTATAGGGAAAGGAATAAAATGTGGTGGATCATTTAATTAAGAAGAAGGAAGAGGGAGAGGGAGGAGCAAAAGAATAAGAAGAAGGAAAAGATGAAAGTAGATAAAAATTTACAAAGAGCTAGGTAGTAATGCAGGTGAAAACAGAAATTGTAAACTTTAACAACATATGGAATATTTTCATTTGATATGAAAATTTTTAGTTGTTACATAAATTTTAAGTTACAGTTATACATAAACAATGTATACATTCATCTGAAAAGGTGAGACCTGTTATTTAATTAGAGTAGCAGGTTTCCCAGTGAAGAAATTTTCTCTACTCTAACGATATAGGTTAGAACCTTCTCAAAAAAAAAAGAAGCCTACTGAGAGAAATAATTTGCTCAGGGTCACATGGATAATATCAAAGGCTGGATTTGAATCAAATTATTGCTACATTTGAGGCCATCTCTGTCTCCACTGCAATGTACTCATGCACAGAAACACACACATACATACACACACACAGATATAACCTTATAAAACACACTTTTGTGTATATGGGTGTGTATATATTCACATACACAAATGTATATGCATATACTCGATATACACAATACACCTATGTACATTTCTATATAGCACATGCATATGTGTGTCCATATATATGTACATTTATACATACAAATGAAGTCACAAATATATTCAATTTTGTAATTTCTTAAAAGCTCATGATCTTAATATAGATGACAGGTGCCATAGTTAATGATTTGGCACTCAAATTTTTAACAGGAAGGAAAAGAATGGGAGATTTTGGTTTGTTGAGAAAATTATTTCCTTAGGGAAGCTGCAAAGTTTGGTTTTGGTTTCATTTGTTTTGATTTCTTGTTGCTAATTATTTCATGGTTTTTAATGTCTCCCAAGCTTTTTCATCAAGTGCATGTCCATTTCAATACAATATACTTATAGTGTGGTTCCTGGATACAATTCATAAACCTATTTATTACAAGAAGAATTAAAATCAATGTGTTTCGGGTAAGGGCAATGAAGATTACAGTGGGTGGACATTATTGTTTGATCAATGAACCACACATAACACAGAATTTCACATGAAAAAGTATATAAAGTGTGTTATCAAGAAAATTCCAGTTTCCCAACATTTATCCCCACAAAAGAGATAACATATCACTTTAGGGTGAAAAGTGTGGTTAAAAATAAGTAAGAATGGGACAAAACAGGAGGTCTTCCTGGGAAAATATCAGAAGATCAAAAGAAAAATCCTGGGAAGAGGTTTGGTCCCTGTGAAGAGTAAACACCTCTAGGCTAGGATCTGCTTTAATAAAAAAAAAAAATGGAAAGCTGCTTAAACAACACTCAACAACCTGGGGCTTGTTGTTTTAAGAGTCTGCCTCAGCTGCAGTCACAAGAACATTTACCCCTGGGGTACTGAAGGGAGTCAGCTGTCTGAGCCAAGGAAGATCAAGGGAACTACTGCTGATAAGAAACATCAGACCAAGCTGTGTTACAAAGAGCAGTGGGGTTGAAAAGGAAACAGCACATGCCTGGTGAGTGCAGAAGCAGTGGGACAGAAAGCCCCTGACTGTGGGTACTTCCAGGAGGCTATCTATACTCATATGAAAAATGCTTTAAATCACTATTGATTAGAGAGACTCAAATCAGAACAACTCTGAGGTACCACATCACACATATCAGTTTGGCTAACATGAGAAAACAAGACGATGATAAATGCTGGAGAAAATGTGAGAGAGTTGGAACACTAATTCATTTTTGGTAGAACTGTGAACTGATCCAACCATTCTGAAGTACAATTTGTAACTATGCCCAAAGGGCTACAAAAATGTGCATACTCTTTGACCCAGCAATATCGTTTCTAGGGCTGTGTCCCCAAGAGATCATAACAATGGCAAAAGGACCCACAAGTATAAAAATATGTATAGCAGCTCTCTTTCTGGTGGCCAAGAACTGGAAATCGAGGGGAAGCCCGTCAATTGGGTAATGGCTAAACAAGTTGTTGTATATGAATGTAATGGAATATTATTTTGCTGTAAGAAATGATAAAGAGGAGGATTTCAGAGAGGCCTGGAAGGACCTACATGAATTGATGCTGAATGAAATGAGCAGGACCCAGAGAGTATTCTACACAGGAACAGCTACAGTGTGCTAGGATTGTTTCTGATAGACTTAGCTCTTCACAGTAGTACAAGGAACTAAAACATTCCTTAAGGTCTCTTGAGGCAAAATGCCAGAGAAAGAATTATGGAATCAGACCACAGAATGAAACAGACTATTTTTTCTTGTGTTATGTTTTTTTTCACATGGTTTCTCCCATGCATTTTAATTCTCCTAGGCAAAAAGACTAATGTGAAAATGTGCTTAATAAGAATGTATGTGTAGAAACCATATAAGGTTACATGCCATCTCAGGGAGGAAGAGGAGAGGGAGGCAGAGAAAATTAAAGACTTGTAGGAACCTGAAAACACATAAATTAATTTAAAAGAAAAGAATACAACAACAAAAAATAAAAGACTATGAAAGGAAAGTCAATCAATTAGAAAAGGAGCTCCAGAATCTTTTGTCCCCAAAATTTATTAATTTACTTGTTTTCAGATTTCAATATTCACTTCCATAAGTTTTAACTTTTCTCCCCTTCCCTCCACCTCCCTCTGACAAACAACCTGCAACTTTATATAGGCTCTACACATACATTCCCAATTTCCACATTTTCTCATTAGTCATGTGGCATAGAATTACAGTGCATTGAAGAAAACAATGAGAAAAATATCAAACCAAACCAACAAATCAAAAGAGAAAATAATCTGTTTCATTCTACCTTCTGACTCCATAGTTTTCTTCTCTTGATGTGATTGGTATTTTCCATCATGAGTCCTTTGGAAATGTTTTAGGTTCTTGCATTGCTGAGAAGGACTAGGTCTGTCAAAATAAGTCCTTGCACACTGTGGCCATTAGTGTGTATAATACTCTCCTGGTTGTGCTCATTTCATTCAGCATTAGTTCATATAACTCTTTCCAGATTTTTCTGAAGTCCACCTGTTGATTATTTCTTATACCACAGTAGTATTACATTGCATTCATATGCCACAACTTGTTCAGCCAATCCCCAATTGATGGGGTTCCCCTTGATTTCTAGTTCTTGCCCACCACAAAAAGAGCTGCTATAAATATTTTTGTACATTGTAGGTGCTTTTCCCATTTTTATGATCTCTTTGGGATACAGCACTAGAAGGGATATTACTGGGTCAAAATATATGCACGTTTTTGTAGCCTTTTGGGCATAGTTCCAAACTGGTCTCCAGAATAGTTGGATCACCTCACAGCTCCACCAACAATGAACTAATATTCCAATTTTCTCATAACTTCCCCAACATTTATCATCTTCCTGTTTTGTCATGTTAACCACTGTAGTAGATATAATGTGATACCTCAGAGTTGTTTCAGTTTTCATCTCTCCAATCAATAGTTATTTAGAGCATTTTTTCATGTTGCTGTAGGTAGTTCTATTTTCTTCCTCTGAAAATTGCCTGTTCATATCTTTTGACCTTTTAGCAATTGGGGAATTACTTGTATTCTTGCAATTTGACGCAGTTTTCTATATATTTGAAAAATGAGCCCTTTATCAGACATTACTTATAGAAATGGTTTACCAATTTTCTACTTCCCCCCTAACCTTGATTTCTTTGCCTTTTTTTGTAAAAAAAGTTACTTTTCAATTTAATGTAAGCAAAGTTATCCATTTTGTATTCCATAATGTACTCTATCTCTTGTTTGGTCACAAATTCTGTTCTTAACCATAAATCTGAGAAGTAAACTATTCCTTGTTCCCCTAATTTGTTTGTAGTTCAACCTGTATACCCAGATTATGTACCCATTTGGACTTTATTCTGGTATGTGGTGTCAGGAGTTGGTTTATGCTCAGTTTCTGTCACACCAATTTCCAGTTTTCCCAGCAGTTTTTGTCAAACTTGAGTTCTTATCCGAGAAACTGGGGATCCTGGAGTTTATCAAAGTGTAGCAAGCTGTAAACACAGACTACTGTGCCTTGTGTACCTAACCTATTGCACTGATCTACCCCTCTGATTCTTAGCCATTAAGAAGTAGTTTTGATTATCGCTGCTTTATAGTGCATAGGAGAAACTATTTAGGATCTGATATGACTAGGCAGCCTTCCTTAACATTTGTTTTCATTAATTCTCATAATATTCTAGACCTTTTGTTCTTCCATAGGAATTCTGACATTTTGTTCTAGCTCTACAAAATATTTTTTTGCAATTTCTTATACCTTGAAAAAGTAAATTAATTTGTATAAAATTGTTATTTTTTGTTATATTAGTCTGCCTTACCCATGAGCAACTGACAATTTTCCAATTATTTAAATTTGAATTTATTTCTGTGAAATGTGCTTTGTAGTTGTTTTCTTATACTCTCTTGGTTTATTTTGGCAGACAGACATCAAATATTTTCTGGTGTTTAGAGTAATTTTAAATGGGATTTATCTTTCTATCCCTTGTTGTTAGGCTTTGTTAGAAATATATAGAAATGTTGCACAACCAAACCCAATGCAACCAAAATCCGGAGGGATGTAGTAAATTGGGAAAAAATTTTTACAGCTAAGCTCGGGGATAAAGGCCTCATTTCTAGAATATATAGAGAACTGACCCAAATGTATAATCATACAAGTTATTCCCCAATTGATAAATGGTCAAAGGATATGAACAGGCAATTTTCAGAGGAAGAAATTAAAGCTATCTATAATCATATGAAAAAATGCTCTAAATCACTATTGGTTAGAGAGATGCAAATCAAAACAACTCTGAGGTACCACATCACACCTATAAGATTGGCAAACATGACAGAACAAGAAAATGATAAATGCTGGAGAGGATGTGGGAGAGTTGGAACACTAATTCATTGTTGGTGGAGCTGTGAGCGCATCCAACCATTCTGGAGAGCAATTTGGAACTATGCCCAAAGGGCTACAAAAATGTGCATACCCTTTGACCCAGCAATATCGCTACTAGGACTATATCCCCAAGAGATCATAAAAATGGGAAAGGGTCCCACATGTACAAAAATATTTATAGCAGCACTCTATGTAGTTGCCAAAAACTGGAAGTCAAGGGGATGTCCATCAATTGGGGAATGGCTGAATAAATTATGGTATATGAATGTAATGGAGTACTATTGTGCCATAAGAAATGATGACCAAGAAGACTTCAGAGAGGCCTGGAAGGACTTATATGACCTGATGCTGAGTGAAAGGAGCAGAACCAGGAGAACTTTATGCACAGCAACAACCACAGTGTGTGAGAGTTTTTTCTGGTAGACTTAGATTTTTGTAATAACACAAGAACTTCTGAAAAAAAAAAAATCCCAATGGTGGACCTCAAGGCAAAATGCCTTCCACACTCAGAGAGAGAAATATGGAAGTCACTCACATAATGTAGCAGATCATGTTTGTGTATGTGTATCTGTTTGTGTATCATGTTCTGATTTGTTATACGGATTCTTTCATTTATCTTAGTCTGACTACACAGCATGACTATAGTGAAAATATACTCAATAGGAAAGTATATGTAGAATCTATACAGAATTGTATGCAGTCGTGGGGAGGGAGGGAGGTAGTGGGGGGTGGGTGGGGAGGGATAAAATCGCAATTGTATGGCAGTGATTGTTAAACATTAAAAAAATAAAAAAATTAAAAAAAAAAAGAAATATATAGAAATGTAGATGATTTATATGTGCTTATTTTATATCCTGCAAATTTGTAAAAGTTTTTATTGTTATTATTATTTCAAATAGTTTTTTTACTTGGTTCTCTAGGATTCTCTAAGCATATCTTCTTATCACATGCAGAGTGATAACTTAATTTCTTTTTTGTCTATTCTAATTCCTTCTATTTATTTTTCTTCTCATATTGCTAAAGCTACCATTTCTAGTACGTTACTGAATAACAGTGCTGATAGTGGACATCCTTGTTTCACACCTGATCTTTTTTGAAATGCATCTAGCTTATTCCCTTTACATATAATGCTGATGGTTTTACGTATATGCTACTTATCATTTTTTAAGTAAGGCTCCATTGATTCCTATGTTCTCCACTGTTTTCAATTACTTATTTTGTCCAAAGCTTTTTCTGCATCTATAGAGATAATCATATGGTTTCCGTTAGTTTTGCTGTACTCTTTTTGGTAATATCTTATTCAGAAATTTAGCATCTATATTCATTAAGGAAATTGGTGCATACTTTTACTTTCTCCATCTTGCCTCTTCTTGGTTTCAGTATTTGTACCAAAAAAAGAATTTGGTAGGATACTTTTCCCAATTTTCTCAAATAGTCTATAAATTATTGAAATTAATTGTTCTTTAAAAATTTGATAGAAGTTGTTTGTAAACCTATATGGACCTGGAGTTTTTTCGTAGGTAGTTCCTTGATGATTTACCTAATTTCCTGTTGGGAGTGTAAGCTTAGTTTTCAAGTGAACAGTGTTGGTCAGGTAAAAGTGAGGACTTCTAAACCTCAGAGTTCTCACGAGGCCCCCCTGGGAACAGCTGGGGATTGAGGCATGAAACACGAGCTATCTTGTGTCTTTCCACCTCTTCTCAGTGGGAAACTTGCTAGGGAGAGCATCCCACCCTTGAGATTGGTCCGTGGTCTGAGCACACCTGTTTTTAATTAGTCAGGGACTGAGAGCACGCAAGGTATTCATGTGCAAACTATGGGGCTGGGAGAGCTTAAGTAGGGGCAGGAAAGCCTGAAGTCCTCTTCTTGCTGAGGGGCCCTTAGAGGGAAGAGGGTCCCTCCTCTCTTCTGCTCCCATCCTCTTGCTGTATGATCCTTACCCCTTGGGAGGAGGAGGGTTCCTTTCTCCTGGGGAAGAACTCGTCCTGCACATGGATATGTAACTAAGACCCTGAATAAAGCCTAACCCTTGTTTGACTCTGGAAAGTCTCTTCTCTCAATACGTTTATCCAGCTGATCACCAAAGACCTGCAAAAGCTAAGAAGACTCAGGTAGCCCTCGGCCTCTAGGTTGAACAATTTCCTTTTCTAAAATGGAGTTATTTTGCTTCCTCTTCTGTTATTCTGGCCAATTTTTATTTTTGTAAATGTACAACCATTTCACTAAGATTGTCAAATTTATATGCATGCAGTTGGGTAACATTATTTCTGATTATTGTTTTAATTTCCTCTTCATTGGAGATGAATTCACCCTTTTCATTTTTGATACTTGGTAATTTTCTTTTCTTCTTTTTCAAACCAAATTGACTAAAATTTTATCAATTTCATTGTTTTCTTCATAAAACCAAATCTTACTTCAATTTTATTAATCACTTCTATGGTATTCAGTGTAATTTAGCATTTTATTGAGGATATTTGATTTTTTCTTTGTCTGGTTTTTTGTTTTTATTTGCATCCCGAAATTCTCTGTTTTATTGATGTTAAGCATTCAGAGATATAAAATTTTCCTTAAGAACGGTTGTTGCTGCACCCCATACTATTTCCAATGAGTTTTTGGTATGTCTTTCCATGGCTCTTTATTTCCTATAATTTTTATTGGATCAATGGTCTGAAAAAGATGCATTGAATATTTCTGCCTTTCTGCACTGAATTGTGAGACTTTTATGTCCTAGTATATGGACATTTGTTGTGTATGGGTCTTGTACACTGAGAAAAGTTATATTCCTTTCAATACCCATTCAGTTTTCTCCCAAGGTCTATCATATTTCCCTTTCCAAAATTCTATTCACCTCTCTAGGTTCTTTATCGTTTATTTTGTGGTTAGATTTTTCAAGACCAGAGAAGGGGATGTTCAGCTCCCTCACTAGTATAGTTTTGCTGTCTATTTCTTCCTATAACTCCTTTATCTCCTCCTCTAAGAATTGGGATGCTACAATCCATTCAGCTTATCTTTTTTGATAAGATATATTTTTGCATTTCCTGTGTCAGAGGTTAAGAATGCTACTCCTATTATTTTTTACTTCAGCTGAATCATAATGTATTCTCCTCCAGCCTTTAACCTTTACACTCTTTGTATTTCCCTATTTCAAACGTGTTTCTTATTAACAATGTGTTGTAGGATTGTGGTTTTTAAGCCATTCTGCTATCTGCCATCATTTTATGGGAGATTTCATCCCACTGACATTCATTGTCATTTTTACTATCTGAGTCTTTCTTTCCATCCTTTCCCTTCCCCCTTGTTATAATTTTATTACTTCCTTCTCCTTTCCCCTTTTCAAAAGAATTTTACCTTTTACCAGACTTCCTTCATTCTTCCTTCCCTTGTATCAGTTCCACTCCCTTTTCTTTGCCTTTCCTCTTACTACTTCTCTCCTACATTTTAACCACTCACTTTCTTTTCTTTCCCTTTTGTACTCCCACTGCCTGTAGTGCAAGTTAGATATTTCTATAGTTAACTGAATATTTTATTCCCTTCTTGAACCAAATCTGATGAGAGTAAGGCTCAAATAATGCTCATCTCCCTCTGTTCTTTCCCTCTACTATAATATGTTTTTGTGTCTCTTCATGTATTTTAATTTATCCTCTTCTGCCTTTTCCTTCCCTCTTCTCCTATTATAACTCCTTTGTATCTGTTAATTAGTTTTTTTTTTTTATGATCACATCAGTTAATTTATACCCACTCTTTCTATCTATGCATATCCCTTTTAAATGTTGTAATACATACACAATTCTCAATATTAACAAGTATCCTCTCCATTTCAGGGATGCAAACAGTTTCACTTTATTGAATAGCAATGGCTTTTTCTCTTTTTTCCCATTTTTACCATTTTCTTCCTTACTTGATTCTTGTATGTGAAGATCAAATTTTCAATTGTGCTCTGACCTTTTCATCTGGAAATTCTGGAAATTCCTTATTTTATTGAATATCCATCTCCTTGCCTGAAAGTTTATGCTCAGTTTTGATGCATAATTGATCCTTCGTTGTATTACAAGCTCCTTTGCCTTATGAAATATCATTTTCCAGTTCCTCTGATCTTTTAATATAGAAGCTGCAACTTACTGTGTGTTTTTGACTGTAGTTCCTCAATATCTGAATTATTTTTTAGGTTGCTCACAACATATTTTCCTTGATATGATAATTTTGGAATTTAGCTGCAATATTCCTTGGTGTTTTTAATTTCATTTTTATTTCAGGAGGTAACCAATGGAATAATTTGATCACTGCTTTGCCCTCTCGTCCTTGGACCTCAGGGTGTTTTGAATTCTTTATGGTTTCTTGGAAGATATTCTTCAGGCTATTTTTTTTAATCATCTCTATCCAGGTGATCAATGATTCTTAAATTTTTCTCTCCTGGATCTATTTTTCAGGTCAGTTGTTTCCCAATATTTTTTTTTTTTTTTTGCTATTCTTCTATTTGTTTTATTCTTTAGATTTTTATTCGACAAATTCTTGATGCCTCATAGAGTAATTAGCTTCCACTTCCCCAATTCTATTTTAAATGTATTACTTTTTTTAAGTTACATTTTTTACCTCTTTCATCATTTGTCTATTTTGTTCCTTTTAAGGATATATTTTCTCCAGCTGTGTTTTCTACATCCTTATCCATTGGGCCAATTTTACTTTTTCAGATGCTCTTCTCTTCAGTGAATCATTTTTTTCCGTTTTGTCAAATTCATTTTAAAATCATTGCTCAATTTTTCTTCTACCTCTCAAATCTGGCTTTTAAATTAGTTCTTGGGGTGGGCAGAGCCAAGGTGGTGAAGGAGGAAAACATATATACTCTACATCTTCCCCCAGAGCCCATAAAATACCTGTAAAGAATGACTCCCAACAAATTCTAGAGCAGCAGAAGCCAAAGAACCACGTGGTGGAGTGGAGGAGACATCCAGCCCAACTTGACTTGGAAGGCCGAAGGGAAAGGTCTGTCATGCTGGACACAGGCTGGAACCCAACCCAGCCTTGACCTCGGGGCATGGAGAGAAGGACCTGAGCAGGACTCGGAGGTGGAATCCCCAGCTGCAGCAGTGGTGGTTCACAGATACCTGAACTCAGAAGTGCCAAAGATCAGTGAGAGGACTTTTTCAGCTGACCGTAAAGGGAGCAGGGTGCCCCCATAGCTCTGGCCCCAGGCAGCAGCAGCAGAGGACACAGTAGGCTGCAGGGGCTCCACAGCAGGAAGCAGCCAACATCCATTGTTGGAAGCCTCATCGTAAAGCCTCTGGGGAAACTGAGCAGCTGATCTGAGCCACAGCCCTGAGTGGTGGCCCTGCCCCCACCTAAAGGCACTGGGGGAATTCAGTAGCTGATATGAACCTCAGCCATGGGTACTGGCCTGGCAGAACTAGAGTTGGGGTTGAAGTAGAAAGGAAATTCTACAACTCGCAGATACTGGGCACAAAAGTTTCTGCTTGCTCCCGTATCAGTGGGAAGACTTGATTGTGCCACCTTGGTGGAACTGAGATCTTATAGAGTATACCCTACTCAGGACAAATAACTCAAAATTCAAGTAACTGGTTGTGAAAATGCCCAAAAAAGGGAGAAAAAATAAGAGTATGGAAGGTTACTTTCTTAGTGAACAGGTATTTTCTCCCATCCTTTCGGGAAGAGGAAGAACAATGCTCATCACCAGGCAAAGACATAGAAGTCAAGGTTTCTGTATCCCAAACATGCAAAATGAATATTCAATGGTCTCACAATATGGAAGTTTTCAAAAAGAATTTTGAAAATCAAGTAAAAGAAGTGAAGGAGAAATTGGGAAGAGAAATGAGAGAGATGCAAGAAAATCATGAAAAGTGAGTCAACAACTTGCTAAAGGAGACCCAAAAAATGCTGAAGAAAATAATACCTTTAAAAATAGGATAACACAATTGGCAAAAGAAGTTCAAAAAGCTAATGAGGAGAAGAATGCTTTAAAAGACAGAATTAGACAAATGGAAAAAGAGGTTCAAAATACCACTGAAGACAATAGTTCTTTAAAATTCAGAATGGAAGAGATGGAAGCTAATGACTTTATGAGAAACCAAGAAATCACAAAAAAAACCCTAAAAGAAAGAAAAATGGAAGGAAATGTGAAGTACATCATTGGAGAAACAACTGACTTGG
The DNA here is from genome assembly GCF_028372415.1 of Notamacropus eugenii. Taxonomy (NCBI): domain Eukaryota; kingdom Metazoa; phylum Chordata; class Mammalia; order Diprotodontia; family Macropodidae; genus Notamacropus; species Notamacropus eugenii. The sequence goes on from NC_092878.1 coordinate 112,653,689, forward strand.
AAAATAGATTCAGGAGAGACAATTTAAAAATTATGGGATGACCTGAAAGCCATGACCTAAAAAAGAGCTTAGAAACCATCTTTCATGAAGTTATCCAGGAAAGCTGCCCTGACATCCCAGAACCAGAGGGCAAAATCAGTATTGAAATAATCCACAGATCACTCCCTGAAAGAGATTCCAAAGGAGAAACTCTTAGGAATATTGTAGCCAAATTACAGAGTTAGCAGGTCAAGGGGAAAATATTGCAAGCAGCTAGAAAAAAAAAATCTAGTATGGTGGAAGTATAATCAGGATAACACAAGATCTAGCATCTTCTACATTAAGGGATAGAAGGGCGTGGAACACGATATTCCTGAAGTCAAAAGAACTAGGATTAAAACCAATAATCACCTACCCAACAAAACTGAGTATTATACATCAGGGGGGAAATGAAATAGAGGACTTTCAAGCATTCTTGATGAAAAGACCAGAGCTGAAAAGAAAATTTAACATTCAAACATAAGAATCAAGAGAACCATGAAAAGGTAAACAGGAAATAGTAATCATAAGGGACTTACTGAAGTTGAAATGTTTACATTCCTACATGAAAAGATAATATTTGTAGTTCTTGAAACTTTTCTCAGTACCTGGGTAGTTGCTGGGATTATACACACACACACACACACACACACACACACACACACACACACGTGTGTGTGTGTGTATGTGTGGAGAGAGAGAGAGAGAGAGAGAGAGAGAAAGAGAGAGAGAGAGAGAGAGAGAAACAGAGACAGAGAGCACAAGGTGAGTTGATTAGGAAGGGAAAATATCTAAAAAAAGTAAAATTAAGGGGTGATAGAGGAACATATTGGGAGGAGAAAGGGACAAATGGAATGGGGCAAATTATCTCTCATAAAAGAGACAAGAAAAAGCCTTTTCAATGGAGGGGAAGAAAGGGGAAGAGAGAGGGAAAACCTGAAGTTTACTCTCATCACATTTGACTCAAGGAAGGAATACCATGCACACTCAGTTTGGTATGAAAATATATCTTACCATACAGGAAAGTAGGGGTGACAGGGATAAGCAGGGTGGAGGGGTATGATGGAAGGAGGAGCAAATGGGAGAACGGAGCAATTAGAAGTTAACACTCTTGGGGAAGGAAAAGGTCAAAAGAAAAAATAGAAGGAATGGGGGGGCAGGATAGGATGGGGGGAAATATAGTGAGGCTTACACAATGTGACTATTATGGAAGTCATTTGCAAAAGTACACATATAGCCTATATTGAACTTCTTGCCTTCTCAGTAGGGATGGGTGGGGAGGGAGGAAGGAAGAGAAGTTGGAATGCAAAGTTTTAGGGAAAAATGTTGAGTATTGTTCTTGCATACAACTGAAAAATAAGAAATACAGATAATGGGGTATAAAAATTTGTCTTGCCCTGCACGACAAAAGAGAAGAAAGGGATAAGGGACAGGAGGGATGTGAGAAGGGAGGGCAGATTGGTGAAAGGGGTTATCAGAATTCTCAGGGTTTTGGGATGGGGGAGGAGAGAGATGGGGAGGAAATTTGGAACTCAAAATTTTGTGGAAATGAATACTGGAAACTTAAAATAGATAAACACATTAATAATTTGACCTCTTCCAAGAACAATTTTTGGATGTGAGACCAGTTCATATTCCATTTAGAGTCTGCAGATATGAGTATAGTGTCAATGTATCCTTTTCTGAATTCATAGCTTGATCTTACCTGTCCCTGTAATAAAATTCTATTCTCTTGCTTTTCTATTTTGCTTCTTGCTTATGGTGATTGCATTTTTCTTAATTTTTAAAGCGAATATCTGCTTCTGCGTCACAGCAGACTTTGTCCTATTTTTTTGTGCTTGTAGATAGGGGCCTAGTTACTTACTTTGTGTGCAGTGGCCTCTGGTTGTTTCATTTAGAAGCTATATAACGCTGCAGCTTCCCAGATGCTGAGCTGACTGTTGTGTACCAATACTGTGGGCAGATGAAGTCTTTCTTATGTTCCTCTACGTTACACTTAAGTTCCGACCATGAGGTGTAGGAAAAGGGCAGTCTGACTACTGGAGGTATCTTCCTCCTCTTGGACTGTGTTATATCACAGGAAGTCTCAGCAGCTGATGGACACCCATCTGTACTGGTGTCTACACAATTACACTGGCTAAGGCCCACCAGAGGCGTGCTGTTGGCACTAACCAATTCCACCCCCAGGGGCACAGGGTGGCACTGCAGTGGTGCTTCCTGGGATGCTTCTAGTAGTGCACTGCTCCCCTCAGCCACAGAAAGATGGACTCATTCCCGTCAAATTCCCTAGCCTCCTGGACTGCAAGACATCTGTATCCTTTCTTCTAGTCCCACTATTTCAAGATATTTCAAGGGGCAATATTCTCTGTGTTTTTAAAGCTCACCAAGTTGTGGTGAAAGGACTGACAGTATAATCTTTAATCTTGTCTCTCGGAAGTTCAAATAGATGACTTTCAAAAATTTAGTCTGTGGGCTGTTAGTCCCAACAGAAGGTGCTGTGGCTGTGGGACATATATTTCTCTCTCACCCAGCTCCAAAAATCCAGAATCATAAGGAATAAAGTAACATATTGAAAATTAGAAGGAAGCACAGAGCACACTCAGAGCAGTGCAGGAAGTGACAAGTACAGCCCAACGTTACAGGGACAGAACTCTGGACAGGATTCGGGGAGCCATCAGCAGCACCAGTTCCAAGATGGCTCAACCCACAAACAGCTTCAAAGATCAGTGGAAGAGTTACATCACCCAAGAGACAGGAGCCATTGCCTGGAGTAATACTATTGGGAGACCTGCACCTAAATCCCCTGGGGAATTTATTAGTTGATGTGAATCTCAGCTCTAAGTGACAGCCCTGGGAGACTCCATCTAAAGCCCATGGGGTAATTGAGCCACTGATCTGAATCTCAGCCCTGAGCTCAGCCCTGAAAAAGAACTTAAAAGTCAAGTAACTGGCTGGGAAAATGCCCCCAAAAGGGAAAATGAATAAGACAATAGAAAGTTACCTTCTTGGTGAGCAGGTATTTTCTTCCACCCTTTCAGATGAGGAGAAACAATTTAGGTCTTCAGCAGAAGACCTAAAAGTCAAGACACCTGCATACAAAACCTCCAAAATAAATATGCAATGGTCTCAGGTCATGGAGGAGCTCAAAAAGGATTTTTGAAGATCAAGTAAGAGAGGAGGAGGAAAAATTGGGAAGAGAAATGAGAGCAATGCAACAAAACCATGAATATCAAGTCAACAGCTTGCTAAAAAATGCTGAAGAAATTAACACCGCAAAAATAGATTAACTCAAATTCCAAAAGAGGAGCAAAAAATAAATGAGAAGAATGCTTTAAAGAGCAGATTTAGACAAATGGAAAATGAGGTTCAAAAACTCACTGAAGAAAATACTTCTTGTGGGTGGAGCCAAGATGGAAGGCTAGAAAGACACACTTACACAGGGTCCTCCCTACAGCCCATGAAATACCTGTAGAGAGGGATTCTCAACAAATTTTGGAGTAGCAGAAGTGGAGAAAAACAGAGTGGAGGAGATTTCCAGCCCACCGTGACCTGAAAGGCCCACAGAAACGTTGGTTGCACCAGACACGGAGCCGAGCATGGAGCCCAGACCATCCTTGGCCACTGTGCAGCGCTACGAGACTCTGGGAGGAGGACACGTTAGGGGTGGAATCTCTACTCACAGTAGAGAGTCCTCAGATCCCTCAGCTCACAGATGCCAAAGGTCAGTGATGGGGTTTTATCACCTCGCTTCAGGCAGGAGCCACAGATCCTGCACAGTAGCCTGTATGGAAGCTCTGATTTTGGAGCGTAAAAACCCCTGGGGGCATTGAAGAGCTGAGTATTACCTCAGGCCTGGATGGAGACCCTGGCCCAACTGGACGTTGTCTGAAACTGAATGGTGGCCCGACCCATTCAGCTTATATGAAAATCAGCCCTCAGTGCTGACTTGGGAACTGGAGGCCACGTGGCTGTGGAGAGGTAACTGCTAAAATTCTGGGCATAAAAATCCCTCTCTGTGTCCAGACCAGTACACACTTGCTTGTGCCATCTTGGAGGAACTGGGATCTCACAGATTCCCAGAGTATACCCTACTCTTTACAAAAGACCTAAAAGTCAAGTAACTGGTTGGGAAAATGCCCCCAAAACAGAAAAAATAAGACCATAGAAGGCTACTTTCTTAGTGAACAGATATCTCCTCCCATCCTTTCTGATGAGGAAGAACAATGCTTACCATCAGGGAAAGATATAAAAGTCAAGGCTTCTGTATCCCAAACATCGAAAATAAATATTTAATGGACTCAGGTCATGGAAGAGCTCAAAAAGGATTTTGAAAATCAAGTTAGAGAGGTGGAGGAAAAACTGGGAAGAGAAATGAGAGAGATGCAAGAAAAGCATGTCAACACCTTGCTAAAGGACACCCAAAAAATGCTGAAGAAAACACCTTGAAAAATAGGCTAACTCAATTGGCAAAAGAGGTTCAAAAAGTGAATGAGGAGAAGAATGCTTTAAAATGCAGAATTAGCCAAATGGAAAAGGAGATTCAAAAGCTCACTGAAGAAAATATTTCTTTAAAAATTAGAATGGAACAGATGGAAGCTAATGACTTTATAAGAAACCAAGAGATCACATAATACAACCAAAAGAATGAAAAAATGGAAGATAATGTGAAATATTTCATTGGAAAAACAACTGACCTGGAAAATAAATCCAGGAGAGACAATTTAAAAATTATGGGACTACCTGAAAGCCATGATCAAAAAAAAAAAATCCTAGATATCATCTTTCATGAAATTATCAAGGAAAACTGCCCTGAGATACTAGAGCCAGAGGGCAAAATAAATATTGAAAGAATCCACTGATCACCTGCTGAAAGAGATCCAAAAAGAGAAACTCCTAGGAACATTGTGGCCAAATTCCAGAGTTCCCTGGTCAAGGAGAAAATATTGCAAGCAGCTAGAAAGAAAGAATTCAAGTGTTGTGAAAATACAATCCGGATAACACAAGATCTAGCAGCTTCTACATTAAGGGATCGAAGGGCTTGGAGTATGATATTCCAGAAATCAAAGGAACTAAGACTAAAACCAAGAATCACCTACCCAGCAAAACTGAGTATAATACTTCAGGGGAAAAAAACGGTCTTTCAATGAAATTGGGAATTTTCAAGCATTCTTGATGAAGAGACCAGAGCTGAAAAGAAAATTTGACCTTCAAACACAACAAAGAAGAGAAGCATGAAAAGATAAACAGCAAAGAGAAGTCATAAGCGACTTATTAAAGTTGAACTGTTTACATTCCTACATGGAAAGACAATATGTGTAACTCTTGAAACTTTTCAGTATCTGGATAGTTGGTGTGATTACACAGACACACACACATACACACACACAGAGCACAGAGTGAATTGAATAGGATGGGATCATATCTTAAAAAAATGAAATTAAGTGGTGAGAGAGAAATATATTGGGAGGAGAAAGGGAGAAATGGAACGGGGCAAATTATTTCTCATAAAAGAGGCAAGCAAAAGACTTTTCAGTGAAGGGAAAAAGAGGGGAGGTGAGAGAAAAACATGAAGCTTACTCTCATCACATTCGACTAAAAGAAGAAATAAAATGCACAATCACTTTGTTATGAAAACCTGTCCTACAATACAGGAAAGTGGAGGAGAAAGAGATAAGCAGGTTAGGGGGGATGATGGAAGGGAGGTGAAGCAATATTTCATATCCCTTGAATAAAGTAAGTTCACTCTGTCCTTTTGATGACCTCTCAAGGAACATAACATGAGAGAGTTGGCCATGAATTAATGTTTTGGGAACTAGCCACTCTCGGAACACATAGACAATACTTGGAGGATCTAGCTAGTCCTCCCAGTGTATGATTAATTAACTTATATCTTGTGGCCCTCGTATGATATGTCCTTGACGAACCAACATCCGTACTCCCATGGCCGTGTGCCGACCAGCTTGGAATGGTATACAGGGCCGTTGGCAAAAATCCTTCTTTGTCTAGATCCCTATAAAATCCCCTTGTTTAGTGTAAGTCCTCGGAATCTCACCCATGGAGAGGACTCTCTGCCTGGACTACTTGCTCCCATTTCAGACCCTGAAAGCTGTATCCCGGGATTCCCCAGCTGAGAAAATTCGGGCGTTGGTGCTTCCCTGAACTGGTGATGCTGTTCTATTTCCTCTTATATCTATATTAATATTGCTATAATTATATTAGTATTAGGCTATATTAATTATTTCTGCTATAGCTCTAAACTGCTCATGCATTTGCCTTTTCTGTAAATCAATAAAATATCCAGCTTCTTCTCAAATGTGTCTTATTGTAGGTGTGAATCTGAACCATAAATTTCCTTAATCATACAGGAGGGCAGTAGGAGGAGGGAGCAATTTGAGTTCAACACTCTTGGGGAGGGACAGGATCCAAAGAGAGAAGAGAGGCAATGGGGGGCAGAATAGGATGGAGGGAAATATAGTTAGTCTTACACAACATGCCTCTTATGGAAGTCATTTGCAAAACTACACAGATTTGACATATATTGAATTGTTTGCTTCCTAAAGGGAATGGGTGGGGAGAGAAGGGTGACGAGACGTTGGAAGTCAAAGTTGTAGGAACAACTGTCGAGTATTGTTCTTACTACTAGGATATAAGAAATACAGGTAATGGGGTATAGAAAGTTATCTGGCCCTACAGGACAAAAGAGAAGATGGGGACAAGGGAAGGGAGGGATGTAAAAAGAGAGGGCAGATTGGTAATATTGGCAATTAGAATGATCGGCGTTTTGGGGTGGGGGGAGGGGACAAATGGGGAGAAAATGTGGAACCCAAAATTTTGCAAAAATGAATGTTAAAAGTTAAATAAATAAATTAAAAAAAAAGAAAACACTCCTTTAAAAGTTAGAACAGAGTAGATGGAAGTTAACGACTTTATGAGAAACCAAGAAATTTCACAACAAAACCAAAAAAATGAAAAAATACAAATAATGTGAAATATCTCATTGGAAAAACTACTGACCTAGCAAATAGATCTAGGAGAAAGAACTTAAAATTTATGGGACTACATGAAAGCCATGATCAAAAATAAACCCTAGACATCATCTTCCACTTATTTATCAAGGAAAACTGCCCTGATATTCTAGAACCAGATGTAAAATAGCTATTGAAAGAATCGATCAATCACCACCTGAAAGATAACTGAAAAGATAAACTCCTAGGAATATTATAGCCAAATTCCAGAGTTCCCAGGTCAAGGAGAAAATATTGCAAGCAGGAAGGAAGAAAGAATTTGAGTACTGTGGAAATATAATCAAGATAACACAAGATCTAGCAGCTTCTATGTTAAGGGATTAAGTGGCTTGGTATATGATCTTCCATGGGTCAAACAACTAGGATTAAAACCAAGAATCACCTACCCAGCAGAACTGAGTATAATATTTCAGAGGGAAAAATTGTCATTCAATGATATAGATGACTTTCAAATATTCTTGGTGAAAAGACCAGATCTGAAAAGAAAATTTGACTTTCAAACACAAGAATCAAGAGAAGCAGGAAAAAGTAAACAGGAAAGAGAAATCATAAAGGACTTTCTAAAGTTGAAAGTTTGCATTCCTACATGGAAAAACAATATTTGTAACTCTTGAGACTTTTCTTGGTATTTGGGTGGATGGAGGGATTGTATACACACACACACACACACACACACACATGTATATGGATAGATAGATAGATGATAGATAGATAGATAGATAGATAGATAGATAGATAGATAGATAGATAGATAGATAGATAAAAGTAAAAATTAAGATATCAGAAGGGAATATATTGGGAGAAGGAAGGGAGAAATGGAATGCGACAAATCATCTCTTATAAAAGGGGCAAGAATAATCTTATTCAATGGAGGAGAAAAGGGAGGAGGTGAGACGGGAAAAGTACACGTTGCTCTCTTTACAATTGACTTAAGGAAGGAATAACACACTCACTTAATTTGGTATGACTATACCACTATAGCAAAGGAGGGGAAACTGGCAAAAGTGGGTTGAGGGACATGATAGAAGGGAGGGCAAATCAGAGAAGGGAGTAATTAGAAGTAAACAGCTATGAGTAGGGACAAGGTCAAAAGAGAGAATAGAATAAATGGGGGACAGGATAGTATGGAGGGAAATATAGTTAGTCTTACACAACATGACTGTTATGGAAGTCTTTTGTGAAACTACACATATGTAGCCTATTTTGAATTGATTGCTTTCTCAGTGGGCATAGGTGGGGAGGGAGGAATGGAGAGAAGTTGGAGTTCAAAATATTAGGAATGAATGTTGAGAAATGTTTTTGCATACACCTGGAAAATAAGAAATACAGGGAATGGGGTATGGAAATCTCCTTGTCCTACAAAAAAGAGAGAAGATGGGGATAAGGGAACAGAGGGATGTGATAGAAGGGAAGGCCTGTGGAGCGAAAGGGTTGATCAGAATGCAAGACCTTATGACATGAGGGAGGGGAGAGATGGGGAGAACATTTGGAACTCAAAATTTTGTGGAAATGAATGTTGAAAAGCAAAAATTTGTAAACAGATATTTAAAATAAAAAAATAAAATGAATTTGGTCTGCTGGATGAAAAAAGAAAATTGGAATTGGGCAAGGTATAGTCAATGAAATTATGAGAAATATCAAAATAATTAAATGAAATATGAATAATGAAAATATAAATATTAATAAATAAAACATAAAAATGAAACATATTTTAAGAAAAAATAAAATATTTGAAGAATAGATCAAGAATGGAAAAATAAAAAATAATCAGTCTATGTGAAAGTTGTCATTGATAAAAGGATTCTTGATACAAGACACAATACAAGTTATACTTAAAGAATATTGTCCTGAAGTCTTTGAAGAAAAGGGGAAGGGAGCAGAAATAGAAAAAAAAATCCATTGATCACCACATAAAAGAAATCCTATGAAGAAAGGCATAGGAAAATCATAGCCAAATCCCCAAATCCCTAGCTCAAGGTTAAAATACCAAAAGCAGCGAAAATAAAACAATTCAAATATGATGACTCCACAATTAGAATCACAGAAGACCTAGCATCAGAGATGTTAAATACCATAGGTCTTGCAACATTACATACAGAAAAGCAAAAGAAATGGGGCTCTGGCCAAAAATCACACTCAGCAAAGACAAGCATAATTTTGAATTTAAAAAATGGAACATTTGATCCACTCTCAGACATTCAAGACTTTCTTAAGGAAACAATCAAGAAAATACAACAACAAACATGAACTTAAGAGAAGATTTGGCATATGAGAGCCAAGAGAAATATGAACTACAAAGCAAAGACTGATAATAAGCCACTCAGTAAGGAAAGAAGATTGACTTTTTATATGTGTAAAATGCAATACATAGGTCTAAGATTCTTATTAATAAATGAATCACACATCAGAGAGACTGGGGTAAACCTGAGGATGATATGAATCTGAAAAGTAGAACCATTTAGGAACTGGTAGAAAAAGCAATTATTTATACAAATGAGATACAAGAAGAAGAATTGGTATAGAACACAGGGAAGAGGGCTCCTAGCTCTGGTAACCTAGTTTCATTAGGAATTGGTTTTAAGAGGGAACAAGACATTTAAATTTCAAAGAGTATAAAAGTCTTCGAAATTAAGAAGACATAAAAAAAAATTAGGATGATATTGAGTGGGGAGAGTATAAGGGAAAGATCTTTAGGGGTGAGGTTGATGGAAGAGGTGAAAGGGCGGTATAGAAAGATGGTTAGATTTATGGGAATGAAAGGTTAGGGGAGGTATCCTTGGAAGGGGATATGCAAGGAAAAAGATGGCAAGATATTGGTTAGAAGTAAAGTAGAGGAGACGTGAAGGAAAGGAAACAGGATTTATGCACACACGTTAAGAAAAGGAAAAATCAAGAGTCGAATTTTGGAAAGTATATGTCTATATATGTCTATATATGTCTATATATATATAGACATATATATACATATAATATATATATGTGTGTATGTGTGTGGTGTGTGTGTGTGTGTATCTATAACCACAGAGAAATATATTCAAACTAAATTGTAACTTTCTAGTGGGAGGAGGGAAAAAAGAACAAAGTAGAAAAATTCACAGCAGAGAACAAATGAAAAATGACAAGGAAGCAAAGAAATGATGGGCAATTTGAACAAAAAGTGTATTATTCACCATAGAAGATTGAAATGAAAATTTATTACCTATTTGGAATCCTCTCATGTTCTGCTATACACTTGACATACTTTCTTTTCTTTCTTATCCTGTATTAAATTCTAAGATTTTAGTTTTAGTTACCTTTTTTTCTTTTCTTTATTCTGTATTTGTGTTCTGATGTTTGAGTCTAAAATAAAATTTAAAAAGAGATATATTATTAGAAAGTAAATTGGTGAGATAGGAGGAAAACGAGATATAACTGGAAGGATAACTATAATCCACTGGTACTGTCATCATGTCAAATAAACATTGTAGGATTCCTTTCACCTAGGAACTCCTTGGGTAGAGGGTCTTGACCAGCAAGACCCACATCTCAGAAGCAATGAATGAGGCAGCATGTAAGGCAACTCCGTTTATTCAGCAGAGAATCAGGGTTTTTAAAGGTTGTAATCACAATCACGTGCAGGCGGAGCTCATCCCATTACTTCACCATCTCATGACTTACCCACGTCCTCGCACCCAAAGCAAGTAACGAAGCTAATCTTGCTCCTGAAGCTAGTTCCTGAGTTCCCAGACCCAACTGAAACTTCTCTGCAAAGAATGCCAGTATCTGCAGGAACATGAGGTTCTAGGGTCATGGAGAGCTTCTGCCAGGATTTGAGTAAGCACAAGTCCCATGGGAACAGGCTTTGCCTCAGCTATGGCCTTGATCACGGGACTCACACTCCCCTTAGCCCTCTACAGAACATGAAGTAATACCCATGATATAGGGAGAAATATACTCTGAGTTGAATATTTGGAATATATGGGTGAGAATCACACAGCATAGCCTGGCATGAATTATGTATTCTCTCCATTGGTTGAGATACTGTAACTGACATTATAGATCCACATGAATTCTGATTATTTGTGTTCATCACACTCCACATTGTATTACATATAGAATATGTCCCTTCCTACTTCTGCCTGCAATAGAATGTGAATTCATTATATATATGAAAACAGATGTGTTTTTTTTTCTTTTGTATGTTTTCATCCTTAGCATTTTGTTCATAGTAAGCATTTAGTACACATTTTCTAAATTTAACTATAAACAAAGTTACATTGAGATAGTACAATATTCCAGTTAATATGAGAGTGACAAATATTTCCTTCAATTGCAAAAATGTAACAAAACACATTTTAAACATACTTGGTATTGCAGAAGTATTTCATAAGGCTTAAATTTATTATTTAATAGATATGATTTGGTCATGAAAATAACTTGATTTATTGAAGCAATCATTTTACATATTAATTAAATAATACTATATCAAAAGTGGCAGGTGTATATCACTGTGAAATGTCATCTTTTTTATCTATAGAATAAAGCAAGATCTAACAAAATATAAATCTTATTTTTGACGACCTCTTTGTATCACATGAATAGGCCCAATTATTCCTTTAATTTCATAAGCATAGAATGCACTTGAAATAGATATTTATTTTGAAAAGGCACATTTCAGGGTTTTTACTAAGTGATATCTTAAAAATTTTATCATCCGGCTCCATGGAACCTGTCCAAAACAAAAAAATAAATCTTTATTATTTTTTATTGATTTCAAAAGGAGAGAAGTTTCATCACTAAGTGAGATATCTCTTGACAATGTAGAAATTCACATGTGCACTTTTCAGACAGTATTTGTTGTTATAGAAACAGAGATGATATTTGAAACTCTTGAGCCACTTAGAAATGTAAGATTTTTTTTTTCTGTCACTGACCAAAGTTGGCTTCAAAACACTAATGTGGGCTGAAATGTTTCCCCTTGAAGATGCATTATAAAAATAGTTGTACTTTCAACAAAATCATTATGATAAAAGAATTCAGCTTCTAAAAATAACATTTTAATAGTTTCCTGCACGATATGGAAGATATCTGGGATATATAGTCAACAATCCCAAGTACCAAAATACCAAACATTTTAGTTTTCCCAGACATAAAATACCTTTCTAACTTTTCTGTAGCTCTTCCCCTAACTTCCCTTATACTCTGATTGTCAACATCATCTTTTAGTCATTGCATTTTGCAATTCTACATGACATTCTGAAATTCTAACTTTCTATCTTGCCCTATTTCAAGCAATTTCCAAGAGTTATTATTTCTAATTACTACATTTCCCCTACATATCCTTTTCTGTCTTCTGGCTCACCTACTGCCTAAGTGCAGGTCCTTATCTTCTCTCTTGGCTCACTACAAGAGTCTTGATTCATCTGTGTGTGTGTGTGTGTATGTGTACATACACACATACACAAAGATATACATATATGTATATATATTCTAAATAATAACACTGGGGTTGGTAATCTTCTGACACATCTAAGAGAAAGCTAGGTTAGTATTGTAATTTTATTAATGTTAATGTTAAGTATGCTTTATTCTTTTAGTAGGCATAGCTTATTTTCTAATGATTCAATATTTGGAATAAAAATAATGATGTGCCATATCCAAGGACAGGTATCTACTATTATTATGGTGAACCAACTTCACTTTTTCAGGGTAAGCTCATTGCAACGCACTGTGTTCAATGATGACATGAGTTTCTCTTATGGGTAATTTCTTAGAGCTAAATTCCAATTTCTTAAATTCATAAGAGTATATACTCATAGCAGGTTGGTCACTCTACCTGCTCCCCACATGTACACATCTAGAGACAGCTAGAGCTAAATGATAAAAGGATGATGGCATCAAGAACACATAGCATATGACACTTAATCATTATGGCCATCCAGTAGGACATGTATAAAATATGCGCTTCTTGGGGAATCCACTGAACTCTATTTCTCAAAGGTGAATAATATCAGCAAGAGGCTATACCAATCTGGTAATATGTAAATATTAAAAACAAAGCATAGTGTACTCAATATCACAGTTTAAAGCAATATTTTGAGAATCCTGCAGACTTACTAGCCAAGTGACCCTGGGTAAATCACTTAATCCTGTTTCATCAATTTCCTCATCTGAAAAACGATCAGGAAAAGAAAATGACAAGGCATGAAAGCATCTGTGCAAAACAAAGAAACATAACACTCCAAATAGGTTCATGAAGTGTTGAACAAGACTAAAAATCAACTGCACAATTACAAATATGTAAACACATACTCATGGGGTGTGTGTATGTGTGTGTGTGTGTGTGTGTGTGTGTAAGGTAGAATTTAAAATTCATATAAAGTCAAAAATATAGAATTCCTTTCTCAAAGTCTATCATAAAATATTTCATAATTATTAGTGATTTATTTAATGATACATATTACAATTTAAAATTGAATCTCCATGAGATGTGAAGGAGACCTACAGTGTTCTATTAGGTACCACTGCAACATTTATTATATTTGTATTACTTAATATTGTATAGGACAACATGATAATGCTATGCAAAATTTTGCCTTCAGTTTAATAGAAGCTTTCACAAGTAAATGCATTCCCTTGAATCAGAATTTATGTCTGTTTCATCCCGTAATGGCACCACGAATTGAATCTGGGGTTACTCTAATTTAGTTCCCCATTAAATATTTACCTGGTTTTAGAGCACTCAATATATTCTGTTTCTTCTCTACTTGGGGCTCAGTAAAATTAATGTAAAAACCTATTTATTAGAAACCTAATTTGTGCAAGACATTGTTATATCAATGGGAATACAAAGAAATTAAAAAAGATACTGCTTTCAAAGAGTTTACTTTCTACTAGGGGAGGGGAGGAGGAGAGAGATACAATATTAACTATGAATTCAACATGAAAAACAAGAACTTGGATATCGCTTATATTATAGCATTATATTAGCATAAACAAAAGATCTCTCATTGATAATCACAGCAGCACATTAACAAATGCTTGCTGATTGTTTTGCTGCAAGAAAAGAAATCTTAAGTCAAGCAAGATAGAGAGGTGATCACTAAATATAAAACATAATATTTTAATATGATGAAATTTTAAAACATGTTTATAAATAGAAATTTTAAAACTTCTGCATGAATGGAAATATATGTCTCTTCAGACAAGAAGTGTAATTTTTGTTTAGAAATAGTCAACTAGAGCAGTGGATTGGACCTGGAGTCAGGAAGAGTCAAACTTGCCTTCAGACATTTATGAACTGTGTGATCATAAGCAAACCATTTAACGTTTTTGTTCCTCAATTAACTTAAAGTGCTCTAAAAGTGCTAAATTCTTTTAGGTAAAAAAATAGCAATTATTTCTTACAAGTGTCTGATATCCAAGATATTCAGGGATTTAACACTAATATATAAGCCCAAGAGTTATTTCCCATTAAATAAGTGATCAAAATACATGAAGAGTTTGCAAAACAAAAAGTGCCTGAGTTATTTATTAGCCAAATTTGAAAATGCAGTGCCTTGATCCTGACATAGTGATGTCATTTTGGACTTGCATTATGAAGGACAAAATCATGTGTGTTACCCCTACTTGGGATCACCTCAATCTGCCTCATTCCTAATTCACAATGCTTCCGGTTTGACTATCCTTTGCCTGTGATCTTAATTGGGGATGGGGGTAATTAATAAGGTCTGGCTGACTAAGAATCCAAATTCCAACTCCATTAGTCACCTGAGAAACATTGATCACAAAGTTGCTCTGGTCTTGGAACTCTTACAAAGCTTGGACACAGGAGTTCCAGTGAAAGATTTGTTTAGCTATGGCATCCTGTCAAGAGAAAAGCAGCTCCCAAGGCTATCATGAACTCCTTCTACCTTCCTTTGTCTGAAGCAAGACATGCCTAAGGTCTATCTCTTCCTTGACTTTCCAATTGTTTCTAGTCTAAGTTTATTGGATAGATGGGCAGACCTATAATAAACATATCAGTTTGAATCTCAGGTTGTGGAGTCAGAAGCTATCACACTATTCTTTCCTATTTGTTCCTGCTTTCACTATAATCCTCTGGAGTTTTCCTAGTGAAGTCTTGTAGATCTTAAAAATTCAGCATTAAAGAATTCATCACTTGCATTATTGCATGTCTCATTGTACACTGTCAAGTCTTGTTAAGTCATTTTGATGATCACTAACAAAAGATCTGATATTGGTGGACAATTGTGTATCTAGACTTTCTGGGGAAAACAATATAAATATACAACTATATTCATCACTGTTGTACTAGAGTGGTAACTATTTGTTTTTGGTCTCATTATCCCTTTACACTTTTAAAAACTTATTGAGGTTTCCAAAGAACTATTGTGTAAGCAAAATTGATATTTACCACATTATTAATTAAAAATGATAAATTTTAAAGTATGAGTCAAATATTCATTTAAAATATCAAATGCTAATAGTAAACTCTTTAGATGACAACATGAATGATGCATTTTTCTGTTAACTAGACTTTTCAAAAAAATGAAATTAATGAAATGTGTGACACTATTTTAAATTACTGCAAATTTTAACAATGTCTGGCTTAAGCTATGTTCTTATAAGTTTTCTTCAGCCAATCAGTTGTGACATTATTTTCACTGAAGTAAAGAAAGAAAATTTGACCTCAGACATCAATGTAGTTGGAAAGGAAGAATTTTATTAATATTTTCAGATAACTCAATATTCTTTAACACTAAAATTATATGTATGGGTTATTTGCTTAATTGTAATGCAGAATATGAAAACACGTTATTGCCTTTGTGTAATGCATTCCATTGAAATACTTTGGTCTTTAAATTGATCTTTTACATGTATTTGATTTTGTAACATCATGCATTAATCATTTAGAAAAAAACACATATGGTTCACTAAATAATTCATATCTTCCAAATGTTGACACATTTTATCACATATTATTATACATTGCCATAAAAACTACATTAGTTGATATCATTACTGATAACAGCAGAAAAACGGAAGTAATCAAGGTCACAGTAGCTAACACAAGTTTACCAGAAATCTATTTATTTCGTAAAAGCTCAAATTATATCATTGCCAACAAATACTGTCAGCTATTTTCTGTGAAATGACAGGGTCACTTCATTCATTTTCTTTTAAGAACAATGGCAAATGCAAAATTATTGGATAATAATAGTTTGATAATTTTCTTCCATGAAAAAAGTAATCAGCTAGGTCAGCTTGCAAATGAAACAATCACTCCATTTCTTTCCTTAAGTTTGAAATCATACTTCCATAACCAAAGAAAAAGTACTTTATGTATGCTTCCAATGTCAATATAGAGAATAGAAAACACAAAGAAACGTATATTGAGAGATCAAGATGGATTAAATGAAGAATTTCTTGTTTATTCATGGACATTCTTAAAGTTGAATCTCTCTCTCTCTCTCTCTCTCTCTCTCTCTCTCTCTCTCTCTCTCTCTCTCTCTCTCTCTCTCTCTCTGTGTGTGTGTGTGTGTGTGTGTGTGTGTGTGTGTGTGTGTGTGTATCTCTGTGGGATGTAGGGTGTGTTTAGGAAGATCAGGATCTCTGGTGTAAGGGCTGTAGAGCCTTTTTCACAACTGCTCTCCACCTTCTGTGTCCACCCAACTCTCACTTGTGACTCCAAGAAGCCACAGTATGGGCAGCAGCCACACACACGTGAACCATTTTTGGCAGACAGGCTAAACTAGGTTGAGAGTAACTGAGAGGTCTTAAATCCTTCAGTGAAGGAGACTAGGAGACTTTTACCCTGAGCATATTAGGACTTCCATGGTTAGAATGGGTGGATAAGAAGAATTTATTCCATTGGCCATGAAGATAGCTGAAAGAGGTTCTGTGGAGCTCTTATAGATTGATTGGACATCAAAGATGCCAAGGTCATCCAACTGTATCTTGAGTCATTACCAGTCATTTTGATTTTGTCTTGCCACTTGACTTTGATGATTCTGGAAGAAACAGTGAGGCTGAAAACTTTATGCAACTCTGCCTCACTTAAATTCAATTTGTGTATAAATCAAAAGACATCAACTATACCATTTTACCTTGTTTACCTATCTCAAAGTCCTGTGGGGACAAATAAATGACGAAGAAGCAGATATGGATATACTAGGAGCTGTATTCATAACTCTGTACACAAGCAGTCCAGGGCAT
Organism: Notamacropus eugenii; assembly: GCF_028372415.1. Classification (NCBI taxonomy): domain Eukaryota; kingdom Metazoa; phylum Chordata; class Mammalia; order Diprotodontia; family Macropodidae; genus Notamacropus; species Notamacropus eugenii. The sequence goes on from NC_092878.1 coordinate 112,670,929, forward strand.
TGGTACATCTTTTCACTGGATGGATTAAGCAGTTGGATTAAGCAGCTACTGAGGGTGGGAGCAGCTTTTAAAGGAGTGAATTGCTCACCACCTGGTGTAAGGAAGAGGGTAGAAAAGGTGCTTAAAGATCATCTGCTTTACCCAACCCTGGCCTGCTTACTGCAGCAGGCAGAGATCCCACCATTAGGTCCAAGCACACACACACACACACACACACACACACACACACACACACACACGTGCTCGTCTTTGCATATGCATATCTATTTTATATCTATCTATCTCTGTATCTATCTATCTATAATATCAAGCACGAGGTATTGAAAATACATAGAGTATTAGTTCAATCTGATGCCAATAGCCTTGATTATTAATAGCGTGACATGAATTTTATTCATTATTGCTTTTGTATCTCAGCACAGTTGTTGTAGGATATATCATGAGATTTAAAAATGATACTTGAATGCTTTTTTAATATTTCAATGGCACTTGTGTCTATTGTCAAGTATTCATATTAGAAAAGCATTATTTAGCAGGATTGCAGCTTAGGGTGGGAGTCTAGCAGAGCCCAGCGAGTGAGAGCTGTGGAAAGAGCTCCAGGTATCTGCTACAGCTGCTCCTGAAACTTTCAGACCACAGATTAAATGCTTGTAAGTAATGTACTTGAACTTCTGGGAGCCAAAATGGTAGAGTAATTGGGAAACAGAGTCTCCCCCTCCCATTGTTGACCTTGTAAGAACCATGAAGATGGTGGAGTGAGAGAAATGACTCACCTAAACCCTTAGATAAACTCTTTCAGATACCTCTAAAAAGACAATCTTACTAAATTTTGGAGATACAGAATCCAATGGAAGACAGACTATGGCAGATTCCCAGTTCAGGACATACTGGAAGGTTGACAGGAAGGATTTGTTCCTCGGGGGAGAGCCTACAGAACACAGCCCAGAGCGTCCAGTGCAGTAGAGCAAGAAAGCCCTGGGGAAGCCTGAAGCAGCAGCAGGTGGAATGACGGAGTGGCAACCCAGGGTGAGAGACCAGCAGAGCCGAGTAAGTAACATCTGCTGAGCCCTAGATATCAGCTGAAGCAGCTCTTGACACTTTCTGCCAGCAGATACAATGTCTGTAACTCACCTATTTGAACTTCCTTGAGCCAAAGTGGCTGAGTGACTGGTAAATGCTTTCTCCTCCCCCTTCATGACTTTGAAAGAACTATAAAATATTTCCCCAGAAAAATCCCGGATCAGTGGGAACAGGGAAGGGGCAAACAGTCTCATAACACCTGAGGCTAGGAAAATAGCTAAGAAAAATTCCTCTTACTGTGGCTGAGGCGAACTGGAAGGAGAAGGGCCCCAGAGCAGTGGAAACTCCCACTAGGACCCACGCATGCCTCAGCACTAGGAGAGGAGCTCCAGGGGAGGTGGAAACTTCCACTATGACTTATGCATGCCTCAGATCTCTAGGGGAAACAGGAAGACAATAGGGCAACCAGAATCAACAATACCTGAGCTTGCCTTTGTCTCAGCTCAACTGAGATCTCCTGTGACCAGACCACAATTAGCAAGGTAGCCCCAGGACTTATCAGGGAAACACAAAACAAAAAGATATAAAGGCATCTGCCCTTAGCTTTTTCATACCAGTAAGCTCAACACCAAGTTCTGCAGCTTCAAACTGAAAAAAACAGAAGCCACAACACAAATCGCTATCAGGAGCAAGAAAAAGCAAAGCAACAGTGACAAAACCACAAAATCTTTCTATGGGGACAAGGACCAAAAGAAGAATACCAAAGAGGCCAGTAGTGAGACTGTACTCCCATGTGAAATTTCAAAAGGGACCATGAACTTCTCATATGCACAAACAACTCTCCTGGAACAGCTGAAGAATGAAATACAAGAAAAATTGGTCAATGATTTTAAAAGTGTGAAAAAAAGAATGCCATGAAGAGAACATCACTTTGAAAAGGAAAATTGAACAAATGGAAAAAGAAGCACAAAAACTAACTGGAGAAAAAAAATCCTTAAAAGGAATCATTGGACAGATGGAAAAGGAGATGCAAAAGTTACCTGAAGAAAACAATCTAATAAAAATTAGAATTGGGAAAGTAGAAAGTAATGACCCTATGAGACAACAAGAATCAGTAAAACAAAATCTAAACAATGAAAAGATAAAAGAAAACGTAAAATATCTAATTGGAAGAACAACTGACCTGGAAAACAGACCCAAGAAAGAAAATTTAAGAATTATTGGCCTACCAGAAAGCCACGATGAAGAAAAGAGTCTGGATAATATCTTCCAAGAAATTATCAAAGAAAACTACCCAGAAATGCCAGATCCAGAGGGCAAAACAGTCATTGAAAGAATCCTCTGTTCACCTCTCAAAAGGGATCCCAAACTACATACCCCAAGAAATATTGTTACCAAATTCCAGAACTATCTAATGAAGGAGAGGCAGCCAGAAACAAACCATTCAAAATCTAGGAGCAACAATCAGGATCACGTAGGACCTTGCAGCTTCTACATTAAAAGACTGAAGGAATTGAAATACGATATTCCCTAAGGCAAAAGACCTGGGACTGCAACCAAGGATCATTTACCCAGCAAGCTTCAGCATAACATTTCAGTCAAGGAGATGGACATTGGACAAAATTAAGGATTTCCAGAACTTCCTGACAAAAAGATCATAGCTCAAAAGAAAATTCGATCTTCAAATGCAGGTCTCAAAAGAGACATACAAATATTAACAGGGGAAAAGAAAAACTTGTTACTCAATTTGGGCAAACTGTTTACTTCCCTCTAATGGAAGACAATACTTGTTAATCTTGAGAATTTTACATCCATTATGAAATATAAAAGGGATTTACATAGAGGGAACAGGTATGAAGTAAATGATGTGATGATAAGAATATGATTTAAGCATTCAAAGGGATTGTAACAGGAGATGTGAAAAGGAGGAATTAGAAAATGGTAAATCACATCACAGGAAGAAGTGTAAAATTTTAGCAAAGGGAAAGAGGGGAGAGAGATGAGCATTGTTTGAGAAGTATTCTCGTCTGGGTTCAAGGAGAGAACAATAAACTTAATTAAGTATATAAATCTAACTAGTTCTGTAGGCAGTAGGAGGGGAAGGGGAAGAAGGAGGGGGGAAGCTAAAAGGGAGGGAAGAAGTAGTAAGGGTATAGGGGAGTAAAAAGGGAGGGGGACTGAAAGAAGGAAGGGAAGACTGCGGGAGGTGGTCATGGAAAGTAAAAACTTTATTGAGGAGGGGAAGGGAGACAGGAGAAATAAAAGCACAGATAGTGGGAAAGAGGATGGAGAGAAAGACAGAATTTTAATCATAACTGTGAATGTGAATGAAATGAACTCTCCCATAAAACGGAGATGGATAGCAGAATGGAAAAACAGCAATAATACAACAATATGTTCTTTACAAGAAACACACTTGAAAGGGGGGATACACACAAGGTAAAGGTAAAAGGTTGGAGCAGAATATATTTTGCCTCACTTCATGTAAGAAAAGCACGGATAGCAATCCTAATCTCAGACAAAGCAAAAGCAGAAATGGATCTAATCAAAAGAGATAAAGAAGGAAACTATATCCTGCTAAAAGCCACAGTAAACAATAAAGCAACATCACTACTAAGCATGTATACTCCAAGTGGTATTGCATCCAGATTCTTAGAGGAGAGGTTGTGAGAGTTGAAGGAAGAAATAGACATCAAAAATATACTAGTGCAGGATCTCAACCTCCCCCTCTCTGAATTGATATATCTAACCCAAAATAAACAAGAAAGAGGTTGAGGAGATAAATAAAACTCTGAATAAGGTAGATATGATAGACCTCTGGAGAAAATTGAATGGGAATATGAAGGAATATACCATTTTCTCAGTGATACATGTCACATATACAAAAATTGATCATGTTCTAGGATATAAAAACCTCACAATCCAGTGCAGAAAGGCAGAGATGGTCAAGGCTTCCTTCTCAGATTATAATGCAATAAAAATGGTAAGTAATAAAAGCCATGGAAAGATAAACTAAAAATTAATTGGAAACTAAATAATGTAATCCTAAAGGAGTCAGTTAAACAATAAATCATAGAAACAATCAGCAACTGCATTCAAGGGAATGACACTGAGACAACATCTTTTAAGATACTACAAAAGCAGTTCTTAGGGGAAGTTTTATATCTTTGAATGCCTACGTGAAGAAAATGGAGAGAGAGGAGATCAAAGACTGGGGCATGCAGCTGAAAAAGCTGGAAAAAGAACAAATTGCAAATCCCCAAGTAAATACTAAATTAAAAATGCTGAAAACCAAAGGAGAGAATAGTAAAATTGAAATTGAGAAAACTACTGAATTAATAAATAAAACTAATAGTTGGTTTTATGAGAAAACTAATAAAATTGATAAACATTTGGTCAGTCTGATTAAGAAAAGAAAGGAGAAAACCAAATTCCTAATATCAAAAATGAAACGGGTAAACTCACGTCCAATGAGGAGGAAATTAACATAAAAATTAGAAATTACCTTGCCCAACTTTACGCCCATAAGTTCGACAATCTAAATGAGATGGATGAGTATTTTAAAAAGTACAAACTGCTCAGATTAACAGAAGAGAAAGTTGAATACTTAAACAACTCCATCTCAGAAAAAGAAATTTAACAAGCCATCAATGAAATCCCTGGGAAAAAATCTCTAGGGCCAGGTGGATTTACAAGTGAATTCTATCAAACATTTAAAGAACGGTTATTTCTTATAGTATGTAGACTACCTGGGAAAAGTTGGGGAAGAAAGAACCTTGCCAAATTCTTTTTATAATGCAAATATTGTTTTGATATCTAAACCAGGAAGAGCCAAAAAGGAGAAATAAAATTATAGTCAGATTTCTCTAATGAATAAAAATGGAAAAATTTAAAATAAGATTTTATCAAAAAAATTTATCAACTTATCAAGAGAATAATAGGCATAATAATAATAATGAATCAGGTAGGATTCATACCAGGAATCCAGGGCTGGTTCAAAAACAGGAAAACTAATAGCATTATTGATCATAACAACACCCTAACAGAAACCACATGATTATCTCAATAGATGCAGAGAAAGCTTTTAACAAAATACATCACCCATTAGTATTAAAAACACTGGACAGCATAGAAATAAATGAAACTTTTCATGAATTAAAAATCAGTGTCTACCTAAAACCAAGCATTATATGCAATGGAGATAAGCTAGATATATTTCCAGTAAGTTCAGGGGTGAAACAAGAATGTCCATTATCACTACTATTATTCTATTTGGTAAAATAAATATTAGCAATAAGAGAAGAAAAAGATGCTGAAGGAATTAGAATAGGCAAAAAAGAAACTAAGTTATCACTCTTTGCAGGTAATATGATAAGAATCCAAGATATTCAAGTAAAAAACTACTTGAAATACTAAATAGCTTTTGCAAATTTGCAGGTTACAAAATATATCCACAAAAATCTTCAGCATTTCTATACATTAGTTAACAAAGCCTAGCAGCATGAGACTGAAAGTAAAATCTCATTTAACACTAAGGTAGAAACTACAAAATATTTGAGAGTCTAGCTGCCAAAACAAATGCAGGGACTATATGAACACAACCGCAAATATTTTTCGCACAGATAAAGTCAGATATAAGTGAGTGGAAAAATATCAGTTGCTTGTGGGCAGGCAGAGCCAATATAATAAAAACAATTCAACTTAAATTTATTCATCCATTTATTTATTTGTTTATTCATTTATCTATCTATCTATCTATCTATCTATCTATCTGTCTGTCTGTCTGTCTGTCTGTCTGTCTATCTATCTATCTATCTATCTATCTATCTATCTATCTATCTATTTATTGCCATACTAGTCAAACTATCTAATATTTTTAGAGCTGGAATAAATAATAGCAAATTTCATCTGGAAGTGCAAAAGTACCAGAATATCAAGGGAACTAATGAAAAGAAATCCTAGGCAAGGTGACTTAGCTCTACCAGATCTCAAATTGTATTATAACCCAGCAATTATCAGAAACACTTGGTACTGGCAAAGAAACAGAAGGGCAGAGTAGTGGAATAGGCTAGGTACTCAAGGCACAGCAGTCAATGAAATCAGTAATCTACCTTTGATAAACACAAGGACCCCAGCTTCTGGGATAAGAACTCATAGCTCAGCAAAAATTTCTGGGAAAACTAGATAACTGTGGGGGAAATTAGGCATAGCCCAATGCCTGACACCATACACAAGAATAAAGACCAAATGAGTACACGATGTAGGTATAAAGGTTGATACTATAAACGAATTAGTGGAGCAAAAAATAGTGTTTTTATAAGATTTCTGAAGAAGGGAAGAATTCATGACTAAACAACATATGGAAAGCACTATGAAGTACAAAATGGATAATTTTAATTACATTAAACTGAAAATTTTTTGCACAGACAAACCCAGTGTAACCATGAGTAGGAGAGAAACAGGAAGCTGAGAAAGAATTTTGCAACTAGTGTCCGTGATAAAGGCCTCATTTCTAAAATATATAGAGAACTGAATCAAATGTACAAGAATACAAGTCATTCTCCAATTGACAAATGGTAAAAGGACATGAACAGGCAATTTTCAGAGGAAGAAATTAAAGATAACTGTAGTCATATGAAAAATGTCCTAAATCACTATTGATTAGAGAGATGTAAATCAAAACAACTCCGTGATACTACATCACACCTATCAGATTGGTTAAGTTGACAGAATAGCATGATGATAAATGTTGTAGAAGATGTGGGAGAGTTGGAACACTTCTCCACTTTTGGAGCTGTGCACCGATGCAACCATTCTGGAGAGCAATTTGGAACTATGCCCAATGAACTACAAAAGTATGCATACCCTTTGACCTAGCAATACTACTTCTAGTATTGTATCCCCAAGAGACCCCAAAAATGGGAAATGGACCCGCACACTCAAAATTATTTATAGCAGCAATCTTTGTGGTGGCCCAAAACTGGAAATCAAGGGGATGCCAATCAATTGGGGAATGACTTAATAAATTGTTGTATATGAATATAATGGAGTATTGTTGTGCTAATAGAAATGATGAACAGGAAGACTTCAGAATGTCCAGGAAATCTTATATGATCAGATGCTGAGGGAAAGGAGCAGACCCATGAGAACTTTGTACACAGCAACAACCACAGTGTGAGAGAATTTTTTCTGGTAGACTTAGTACTTCATTGCAATGCAAGGACCTAAAAAATTCCCAGTGATCTTTTAAGGCAAAATGCCTTCCACATCCAGAGAAAGAACTATAGAATTCAATAGTAGAATGTAGCAGATCATCTTTTGTATTACGTTTTAGTTTGTTATATGATTTCTCCCATTCATTTTAACTCTTCTACTCTACATGACTATGGTGAAAATGTATTTAATAGAAATATATATGTGGAACCTATATAAAATTGTACACCATCTCAGGGAATGAGGGCGGAGGGAGGAAACAAGGAAGAGAAGGGAGGGGAAAAGTATAAGTTGCATGTTAGTGATTGTAGAACACCGAAAATAAGAAAAACCAATGAAAAACCATTATTTGATCAAATTTAAGCAAAATAGAAAGTACAGTCATGGTGACAGTTTTATATTTATGAGAAAAATATATAATTCTACATATCAGTCTTCAGGTTTGCAACTAAATTTTAATTCATAGGTCAGTTGGCCTCTACAAAATTCTACTTTACACTCCCTAGAGAAAGATGTCAATGAAAACTTTGCATTTCAATATTATTATGACAAAAATTTTTGTCTTACAGGTCCCCAGCTATTCATAGACAGTACTTTTAGAACAATTATACTACTATACAACTATTACCTATTTTGTCCATGCTGCATATCAGATATCCTTTACCTTTCCATGACTCAGAGCTACCTTCCATTGCTCTAAAAATATTCTTAAGATCCCTCAGGGGAAAAAAAGGAAGTAAAGGCATGAAAAGAGAAGTTAAAGGGAAGAGTGGAAAGTGATAGGTACATGAGTAGCTACATCATTCTGTCAGTCAATAATTAATGGACAGTTGATTATCAAGTAACTTCTGGGCACTGGGATTTGTTCTCGGTTTTGAGGATACAGATAAAAATGATTGAAATATTTCATTTTAATTTAATATTCATATTCTAATGTGAAAGGCAGAAATTGTATTTATCTGTTTATATAATAAACTCATGCACTCACATGCATACATGAATGTATTTACATAGGAATAATATAGTTATATGTCATGAATATGGTGCAGGGTTTTATGATATATAATTATATGCATATCACTGCTACATATATTTAGGTACAGATTGCACACATATTATTATGAATGAATAGTTTATGGATGTATATAAACATGTATGTGTCTATATATGCATAAGTGTGCATATGTTCGTGTGTGTGCATATATTACTTAGTTAACGAATACAAACACAAACGAAATCAGGTTTGTTGCTGTCTTTAGGGGAAAGCACCCATTCTTCATAATCCCTAATGGGACAAAATAATTTAATAGAGATAATACAGACAGGATACTCTAGTATTTGAATCTTATCACCTAATATCTTCTCAAGGGAGCCTGTAATCCTTAGTTCTGTGGTAAGTAAAAGTCTTATCTAACCGGGAGGAATTAAATAGAATATTATTTTGGACAGGAACCTGGAGCTATGTACCCCTTCTTTTATGAAAGAATTCCCTGTTTTACCTGTCCATGTTATAGCATTAACACAAGGAGAAGTAACTGCCCACAGTGGCAGCATGATCCAAGAAGGACTAGATAACTGGTTGTTTATTAATTTACAAGTGCCTCATATATAGCTGTTTGTCATATAGTAATATATCTAGGCCTTTGGGGAAAAATGAAATTGAAAAGGCCTCAAAAAATAGGTAAATCTACTTTTCTACTCCCATTTTCTTCTTAATCCCTTACAACTTTGCTTCTGACCTTATCATTACACTTAAATTATTTTTCCGAGGATATCAACTATCTCTTAGTTGTCAAACCTAATGTCCTTTTTTCAACCTTCATTCTGCTCATTTGAGCTATTCTTGGCAAAGATACTGGAGTGGTTTGCCAGTTCCTTATAGATGAGGAACTGACACATACAGGGCTAAGATGCTTATCCAAGGTCACATGGCAAGTAATTTTCTGAGGCCATATTTGTTCTCAGGAAAATCTTTCCTCCAGTAAGCCTTCATATTTCACACACACACACACACACACACACACACACACACACACACACACACACACACATAACTTTTCTCTCTTGCTTTCTGATTTCTTTTCTAAGGAGAATAGGTAAAGGAAATTAATTAAAGAAGAGCTTGTATCTAAACATGCCCAGACTCCTTCATAAAGAAAAGCACGTAAACTTTTAAAGAAATTGATTGGGTTTGTTCATATTAAATGTACTTAAACACACATAACAATAGTGAAAATAAGACAACAAGGACAATGACTATAGATCACATATATAGAGTGCATTTAATTTTGTAAAAAAGAATCATATATTATCTTACTTGTTTACAAATATCTCAAGGTTTAGGACTTATGTTATTTTTCCTTTTATTGCTGACTCTCATCAAATTAAATTAAAAGAATTTAAATCAGTCACCCAGAGTTACAGAGATGCTAAGTGACAGAGGAAAGATTTGTAATCATGTCTTCCTGAGTGTAATGCATTATTCACTGAAACCTAGCTACCTATCATATTCTGATTATAATATGCCTGTTTTTTTTTTTTATATTTTACATATAATATACATTTTAAGACTTGTAGTCTTTCTTTGGGTACTCTTACGGAAACTCTTAAATTCACTCTTTTCATGTTGTGATGAATAAAATTACTACATGAAAACATTTGCTAGTCTTATTTAATAAAGTAGTTTGCTAATTTAAAAAGAAATCTTTAAAAATTATCATTTCTTAATTTGTTTCTTTAAAATACCTTTTTACAGAAATAGCTCAGAATTTCCAAACTTTTTCTGTTTTCTTTCTGGTGAATCTGTGCAACTGTGATTTGAGTGACACCTCATTTACTGACGTTAGATAAGAAATGGTCTGAATTTGAGATATCTGAGTCAAAGTCTACTGAATTCAAATGAACCTAGAAAAATTAAATAAAGAAGCTTCATCAAGGCCTCTATTTTTCATGACTGGTCAGTAAAACCCACAAAGTGCAATTGCACACACACACACACATGCACACACACACACACACATACATTCTGATTAATACATCTTTTATCACTGAAAAGGGGAAAGATTGACTTTTAAACAACTCAGTCCAAAAATGTATTGTATGATCTCCATTTTGCATGTCCTGAGAAATTGAAGATTCTTAGTGGAAATGAAACTCAGGTGCTTCCTGCCTATGGCTAAGCTAACGCATTTAAAGCTTTGGGCATGGTTGTTTAGAGGATGGGGAATAGGAAATTGAGGCAAACTCTTATAGAATAAAGAAAAGCGCAGAACAGCAGTTTGAGATTCCAACAAAAACGTTGATTCTGCCTCAAATAATTTTTGTCAATTCCCTTTCAGCACTTAAAATTTAATTTTAACCTAGATACATAAAATATGTTTATTAGACATGTAATTTTATTATATAATGTGAATTATGTTATTACACATTTCATTCATATACAGACTAAAAAATAGAGTAGGCACATAGTATAAATGACATTCTAAAGAAATTACATGAAAAAAGGAAAGAGAGGCTTTGGATGGTATAGAATGAGAATGAGTGAATCAAGTTTTGCCTTTTTGAGGAAACGAATACATTTGGAGATAGCAGTAGGGAAAAAATTAGGAGAGAAAGCGAGACAGAGAAAAAAGGTAGAGACAGAGACAAAAACATTCCAATCCAGTAAACATTTATTAAATGTCTACTATGTCCCAGTCACTGCACTAAGATCTGAAGATACAATTAATCAAAATAAAGTCCTTGCTCTCAAGAAATTTACAATCTAATGGGAGGAAGCAACATGCAAAATGAGGCAGGAAAAGAGTTAGAAGCATGACACCAGAAGAAATTCTGTATGGAGCAATCTTGACCTTGCTTTACAATGTGTCACTGTTAACTATTCATATCTTCATTATACTAGACCTTCTTAACTGATATGGCACTACTATTTCCTCTGTGTGTCTCTATTAGTTCTCATGTTTTTCTCATCTACTGTTTTGCATTCTCCCTCAGAATTTGACTCAGAGGATTTGAATCATGTACAAGCTAAGGAACAGTAGTATCTCAGAAGCTCCTTGGTGATAGAAACATGTTAATAATAGGTATTACACTTAAAAGTATGCTCTAAGAACATTGTTAGTGCTTTTGTTAAATATTCCGCACCCTACCTTTAGATAGATTGTACATTTCAAAGGCATCCTAGAGCCAAATGTGATTCAAAAAGAACACCACTATTTGGCAAACTTCAAGACATTTCTGATAGTTCAGAAAATCAGTTTGGCTCAAAATTCCAAATTTCCATACAAGCAGCATAGGCAGACACAGTCTATGTTGGGGAAAATGTCTTGTTTAAAAAACAATATTGTTGATAAATTGATTATGAATAAAACTAAATATCTCAAGCTCAAATGGACAGTTTCTAAAGTCTATCTTATCAACCATTTCAGTCTGAGAAGAAAAATGGCTTATCCTTGATTTTACTCTCTGTAAGCTTTTGTTATCCTGTATTCGGAACTGATAGAAAAACTTTCAAATAAAGAAAGAAAAGCTTCCTTATCCCTCACATACAGGTATAAAACTGTACACTTAGATGTATATAGGACTTTATATAACTGCACATTATTTTCTTCATTCGAGGAACATAAACCATTTTCTTTCACAGATACCACTTATAAACTGCCTTCTGCTAGGAATTTCATTACTTTTAAGAAATGATGCAACCTTTTGTTTCTCCCATTCTTGTGCATGGTTGCATGTAGTTCTTCAGTTGTTTCTGTCTTGTACAACTCTTTGTTAGCCATTTAGCATATTCTCCACAAAGGTACTAGTATGGTTTGCTATTAACTTCTCCAGCAGATTATACAGATAATTAACTGAGGCAAACAGGGTTAAGTAACTTGTCCAGGGTCACACAACTAATAAGCATCTCAGGGAAGATTTGAACTCACAAAATGTGTATTCTTGACTTGAGGTCTGGCACCCTATTCAGTGAACCAACTAGCTGCCCATTTTATTCTCCTTTAGTCATGCCCAAGTCTTTGTGATCACATTTGAGGTTTTTCTGGGCAAACATGCTTAAGTGATTTGCATTTTCATTCATTAGCTCATTTTACAAATTATAAAACATGAGGCAGACAGGATTAAGTGACTTACCAGGAGTCACACAGCTAATAAGTATCTGGAGTCATTTTTGAACTCAGATTTCCCTAATTCCAGGGCCAGTTGTCTATCCACTGTACCCCTTTGCTATTATAACTAGCTCTAACAACTCAGTTAATCGCTTTCTCAGCAAATTGCATTATTACAGACTTGCATAGCATGAGAGTGATGATAATAAGTTACTTGCACCTGATCACAAACTAGGTATGTGTCAGGTGTGAGGCTTGTAACTTATATTTTTCTGCCTCCAAGGAAAATTCTTTATCGTATATAACACGTTGCTTATATGCTGGTATTAAGAAACAGCCTTGAGACTTCAAATAAATACATAATGCAAGTATCTTTTTTGAAAATAATTATACTTTAAATCAATATTATTGCTAATTGACCTCCAAATTATCATCTTCCCTCCAGGCCCTCACTAATCCATTTAAAATCATATATGAAATCATACAAAAATATATTTCCATTTTAGTCACATTACTAAATAAATGGGAAAAAAAGAAAAAGTATGTTTCAATCTGTACTGAGATTTCATCAGTTTTCTCTTTGGATACAGATAGCATTGTTTCTTTATCAATCTTTTGGAACCATTTTGGATCAATGCGTTGGAGTATCTCAATCTTTAACAGTTGATCATCATTACAAATAGTGTCTTTACTATGTACGTTGTTCTGTTGGTATCAGCTTGTACCAGTTCATATAAATCTTTCAAGGTTATTCTGAAACTATCTCCATCATCATGCCATATAGCACAATAGTATTCCATCCCAATCATATATTACAACTTCTTTAGCCATTTTCCAAACTAATAAGTATCTCCTTATATATTTATTTCATTACTACCACAAGAAGTTTTGTGTGTGTATATGTATATATTAGAGATAGTTACATGTGTTCTCAGCCTTTATCCATTTTATTGGCATAAAATTGTGTAAAATATCTCCTAATAATTACTTTGATGTTTTCTTTATTTCTGGTACATTTTCCCTTTTCATTTTTGACACTGATCATTTGGTTTTCCTCTTTCTTTTACCAAATCAAATTAATTGGGAAAAAGGGGTACAGTCAAAATGAAGGTAACCTATCTGAACTCTCTTACTATTCCTCTCTAAACCATTTCAAAATATCAGCTCAAATCAAATTTTTCAATAACAGAGCCAATAAAAGGTCAGAGTGAGACTTTTCTTGTCCTAAGAAAGATTAGAGACTGACAAAAGTTTGTGACATTAGGGTAGAAGCCTGTCTGGAATCCACCCATATGGCTGTAGCAACAGGAGTCCAGTAACAGTAACATATTCAAGAGCTCTAAGACCAGAAACAGTGAGAGAAGTCAGATAATTGGTCAGGAAGAGATTACAATCAGCCCTTTGCTAGCACTTGGTCCAGCAAGTACTGACTGACAAGTCTATTGCAAGTATACCATTCTGGGTCACAGTTCCATGATGGAGAGGTGCGCTTTTTGATAACAAAGGAACAGAGGATGAACTCTTTGCTATAAGGAAGAGTAGATCATTAGTGTTTGTGGCTGAGAAAAACAGGGACCCTTGCCTCAGTTCCAGGCCTAAGAGGTGCACTAGTGCTTGTGGTCCCAGGGGAGCAGGGGCACCTCCTGGGTAAAAACAAGAGCAGAAACTGGAAGGATAGTGACCACACCTATCCCAATATCACATGAAGTTGGAAGCACCAAAAACTTGGGGACTCCAAGAAATAACTCTAGTAATATCAACATGAAAAAATCTAAAACTTTGGACAGTGCCTCCCCACTTCCAGGTATGTAGAATGTAACTTTAATATGAAGTTCAAAATTAAAAAAAGCTGAAAAAACTACCAAAAAATCAATAATTAATTTGATCATAAAGGCTACTAATGTGGCAAGGAATAATAAGACTCAAACTTTGAAGAAGACATTGTGAAAATGGCTATGCCCTCCCCCAAAAAAAGCTTCAAAGAACAATTCTAAGTGAATTCAATCCCAATAAAAATTACTTGAATAGTTAAGGACGATTATATTGGTATTGGGCAAATTGGGAAAAGGAATGTAAGTGATGAAATAAAATTGTTTAAAAATTAACACTTTTGTAAAAGCACAAAAGTTAATGAAGAAACTAACAACTTAAAAATAAAATTCGTCAAATGGTAAGAGAGGTTCAAAATCTCACTGAAGTTTTCTTCCTTAAAAACTAAAATTGAGAAGGTAATGACTCTATGAGACATCAAGAGGCAACAAAACAAGTGATGAATTTTTTTTTATATAGGAGAAAATGCGAAATATCTAACTGGGGCAAAAATGTAACCTGGAAAATAAATCTAGGGGAGAGAGAGTTTGAGATTATTGGACTACTTGAAAATCATGATCAGAGAAAGACCATTGATATCATACTTCAATAAATTATCAAGGAAAATTATCTTACTTTCTTAAATCCAAAGTGTAGAAGAGAAATTGAAAGAATTAACTGATCACCTGATGAAAGAGATCTCAAAATGAAAAAGGAAAGCAAAAATAATATAGTCAAATTCCAGAGCTATCAGGTCAGTAAGAAAATATTCTCAGAAACTAAAAAGAAATAATTTAAAAATTATGGAGCCACAGTGAGCATTGCAAAAGATTTAGTAGAAAGTCCTTCCACATTAAAGGAGTGGAAAACTTGGAATATGATATTCTTGAAATCAAATGACCTGAGATTTCAACTGAGGATAACTTATGCAGCAAAACAGAACCTAATCCTTCAACAGAAAATGGACATTTAATGAAATACAAGACTTCAAACATGTATGATGAAAAGATTAGAGATGAATAGAAAATTTGACTTGCAAAGACAAAACTCAAGAGAAGTACAAAAAGTAAACATGGAAGAGATATCATAGGGGTTTCAATAAGGTCTAGTGTTTGCATTCCTATAAGGTAAGATAATACATGTGACTGCTAAGACCTATTTTACATTATTAGGTCATTTAAAAGAAGTTCACATAGACAGGGTTCATGGATGTGAGTCAATTACATTGCAATGTTCTAAAACCATAAAGGAAGGAGAAATAGGAATACATGGATAGAAGGTAGAGGTAGAATAGTGGATTCGTTTTCTCACATAAAAGAGTCACATAATGAAGAGCTTTTACAGTGGAAGGAAAATGGGTATAGGAGGAAGAGGAGGATAATGTTTTCACTTCACTCTCATCAGATTTGGTACAAAAGGGAAGAATACAGAAACACATTCGGTTGGAAATTACAAAAGTAACTTACTCTTTGCAGATGATATGATCATAAACTTAGAGAATCTTAAGGAATCAAATAAAAAACAGAGCACTTGAAATAATAAACAGCTTGGGCAAAGTAGCAAGATACAAAATAAACCCACATAAATCACCCGTATTTCTATATATTATTAACAAAGGCCGACAGTGAGAGCTATAAAGAAAAATCCCATTAAAAGTTACTGTAGATACTATAAAATGTTTGGCATTCTATCTGCTAATTCAAAGCCAGGAATTCTATGAACATATACACAAAACACTTTTCATACAAATGAAACAAAATATAAGTAATTGGAAAACCATCAGTTGCTTGTGGGTATGTCGAGCTAATATAAAAAATGACAATTCTACCTAAATTGATGCACTTACTAAGTGCAAACTACCAAAAACCTATTTTATAGATATGCAAAAAGTAACATCAAAACTCACCTGGAAGAAAAAACGGCCCAGAGTATCAAGGGAATAAATGAAGAGAAATGCAATAGAAGGTGGTCATGAGATACCAGATCTTAAATTATATTATGAAGTATAAATCATGAAAACCTCTTGGTAGTAACTAAGAGATAGTTGGGTAGATCAGTGGAATAGTTTGGGTACACATGACACTGTAGTCAATGACCATAGCAGTCTACTGTTTGATAAACCCAGATACCTCAAATTGTTGTATATTAACTCTGTTTGACAAAAACTGCTTTGGTAAACTACAATGGCAGATGCTGGGCATAGAGCAATGTCAGCCATCAACTTCCAGAATAGAGTCCAAACGACGTCATGCAGTAAGGATAAAAACTGATAATAGAAGCAAATTAGGGGAGAAAGGAAAAGCTTATTTGTCAGATTTACGAACAATGGAGGAATTTATGACCACATAAGAGATAGTTATCAAATGCAAAATGGAAAATTTTGATTACATAAAATTGAAAAATTTTTGCACAAAGTCAATGCAAGGAAGATTAGGATGGAAGCAGAAAACTGGGAAAAGATTTTCACAAACAGTGTCTGTGATAAAGGCCTAATTTCAAAAATATAGAGAGAACTGAGTCAAATTAAAAAAAATACAAGTCATTCCCCAGTTGAAAAATCATCAAAGAATGTGAACAGGCAGTTTTCAGAGGAAGAATATAAGCTATTTACAGTCACATGCAAAAGTGACATAAATCATTATTGATTAGGGAACTGTAAATCAAAACCATTCCAGAGGTATCACATCACACCTATCAGAATGGCTAACAAGATGAAATTGGAAGATGATAAATTTTGAAGAAAATGTGGATTTATCAATTTTATTGTTGTTTTCATAAAACTAAATTTTAGTTTTATTTATTAGTTCAATACTTCTTAATTGCAATTTTATTAATCTTTTCTTTGGTTTTCAGTATTTCTAGTTTGTTATTTACTTGGGAATTTTCAATTTTTTCTTTTTTGAGCTTTTTCAGATCCATTTCCAATTCATTGGTGTCCTCTTTTTCTCTTTTATTCGTGTAGGCATTAAAAGATACAAAACTTACCCTAAGAACTGCTTTTGGAGCATCCCATAAGATTTGATAGATTGTCTCATTGTTGTCATTCTCTTGAATGAAACTGTTGATTGTTTCTCTGATTTGTTGTTTAACCCACTCATTCTTTAAGAGTAGATTGTTCAGTTTCCAATTCCTTTTTTGGTTTACATTTCCATGGCCTTTGATTACATATAAGTTTTATGACATTATGATCTGAGAAACATGCATTGACTGTCTCTGCCTTTCTGCACTGAACTGTGAGGATTTTATGGCCCAGTATATGATCACTATTTGTATATGTGCCATGTACTGCTGAGAAAATTGTGCATTCCTTTCTACCCCCATTCAGTTTTCTCCAGAGATCTATCATATCTACCTTATCCAGAGTTCTATTAATCTCCTTAACTTCTTTCTTGCTTATTTTGAGGTTAGATTTATTAAGTTCAGAGGGGGAGGTTGAAGTTCCCCACTAGTATAGATTTGCTGTCTATTTCTTCCTGTAACTCCTTTAATTTCTCCTCTAAGAATTTGGATGCTATACCACTTGGAGCATATATGTTTAATAATGATATTGCTTCCTTGTCTATGGTGACTTTTAGCAGGATATAGTTTATTTCCTTATCTCTTTTGATTAGATCTATTTCTGCTTTTGCTTTGTCTGAGATTAGGACTGCTACCCCTGGTTTTTATACATCAGCTGAAGCACAAAAAAACCTTTTACTTTTACCTTGTGAAAATGCCCCCCTTTCAAATGTATTTCTTGTAAACAATATATTGTAGAATTATGTTTTTTATTCCATTCTGCTATTCATCTCTCTTTTATGGGAGAGTTCATTCCATTCACATTCATAGTCATGAATACTATCTGCGTCTTTCCCTCCATCTGCTTTTCCCTTTTTTATGCTTTTACTTCTCCCTTCTCCTTTTTGCTCCACAAGAGATTTAATTTTTGACCAATGCCTCCCTCAATCTCCTCTCCCTTTTTAGCCTCCCTCCATTTTTATCTCCTTTTCCTTTACTACTTTTCCCTTCCCTTTTAGCCTCCCTTCCTCTTTCCTTCCCTCTTCCCCTCCTATTTCCTATGGAACTAATTGTATTTCTATACACAACAAAGTTTGTTGTATCCTCCTTGAATCCAATCAAATGAGTCTCTCTCAAACACTGCTTATTTCTCTCCCCTCTTTCACCATACTGTAATATAATTTTTTACCTCTTCTTGGGATAAATTTTTTTTTCTGTCTCCTCCTTTTTATGTCTCTCATTGCAATCACTTCACACCCTCAAATCACATTTGTTTTCATCACATCATTTAATTTATGCCCTCTCCTTCTAACTATGTATATCCCTTTTAAATTTCATAATAAATATATAATTCTTAGTATTAACAACTATCATCTTCCTTTATAGTCATGTAAAAATTTACTCATTTTGCGTAAGAAGATTTTTTTCTCCCGCCCCCCCACCCCGGTTTACCTTTCTATGCCTCTCTTGAGACCTGCGTTTGAAGATTGAATTTTCTATTGACTTCTGGCCTTTTCATCAGGAAGGTCTGGAAATCCCTTCTTTCACTGAACATTCATCTAATTGACTGAAATATTACGCTCAACATTGTTGGGTAATTAATCCTTGGTTGTAGTCCCAGCTTCTTTGCCTCACGGAATGTCATATTCTAAATCCTTCAATCTTTTAATGTAGATGCTGTAAGGTCCTGTGTGAGGACTGTAGCTCCTCAATATTTCAGTTGTTTGTTTCTGGTTGCCTCCAGTGTTTTCTTCTTTATTTGATAGTTCTGGAATTTGGCAGCAATATTCCTTGCTGATTTTAGTTTGGGGTTCATTTCATAAGGTGAACAGTATATTCTTTTGATGACTGTTTTGACCTATGGATCTAGGACTTCTGGGCAATTTTCTTTGTCTTGAATGATATTGTCCAGGTTCTTTCTCCATCATGGCTTTATGGTAGATCAGTAATCCTTAGATTTTTCTCTTCTAGGTCTATTATCCATGTCACTTGTTTTTCCAATTAGATACTTTACATTTCCTTCTTTATTTTCATTCTTTAGAATCTGTTTCACTGATACTTGATGTCTCATAGATTTTTAGCAAATTGCTTTCTTCAGTTAATTTTTCCATCTCCTTTTCCCTCTGTCATTTGTTTCTTTTAAGGAGTTCTTTTGTTCAGTTAGGTTTTGTGCTGTCTTTTCTCTTTGTGCAATTATCCTTTAAAATTCTTCTGTGATTTCATTTTTTTCATATTTTTAAAGTTATTTTTCAGTTTCTCTTCTATTTCTCTAATTTGTGTTTTAAAATCCTTCCTGAGCTCTTTCAAGAGGGCTCTTTGTATTTCACACAAGTTCATATTCCCTTCTGAAGTTTCAGATGGAAGTACAGTCTCAACGTTGACCTCTTTGATATTTGTGTTTTGGTCCTTGTCCCCATAGAAAGACTCTTCAGTCTTTCCTTTTTCTGCTTTGCTTCTTACTCATGTTAATGACCTTGTCCCTGACTTTTAAAATAGATCTCTCCATCTGGGGCACAGGGAGCTCTGTCTCACAGTTACTGTGCCTAAAATCTGAGGTTTTGTGTGATGTGCCCTCTGTTTCTTTCAGGTAGAAGCTAAAATACTGCAGTCTGCCTGATGCTGTGCTGGCTGGTGTTGGAAAGTAGTGGCCAGGTGAGGTCTTTTTGGGTTTCCCCACAGTTACCCTGGAGTTAGCTATATAAGTGTGGGATAGAGGTGGGTTGGCCACAAGAGGTCTCCTCTCCTGAGCTACAGCATAGGCAAACTCAGTAGTTGGTGATCCCGTCTGCCCTAGTGTCCTCCTGATTTCCCTGGGGTGCTGAGGCACACCTGAGATCCTGGTGTTGGTGGTTGCTAGCTTCAAACCCCCCCCCCCCCCCCCGCCAGGGCACAGGATCTTCTCCCAGTTTGTTGAGGTGGGGCTATCTGGGACAACTCTGATTCTCCACTGGTCCCTTCAGCCACAGCAAGAGGAACACTCCTTAGCAATCTTTTCATCCTCACAGGCTAAGAATCTGTTTACCCCTTCTGCTGCTCTCACTATTCCAGGATTTTTCCTGGGGACATATTCTCTGTGCTCGACATAGTCAACAAGGGGAAGGAGATAGCAATTGCTGTTCCCAGTTCCATCTTAACTCCCAGAACCAGAATCAGAAGAGATCAATTTAAAAAGTAAGGAACTAAACAAACACCATAAGCAGAAAAAGAAATAGATGATAAACATATCTTCTTTCTATGGGGAAGGGTAAAATAAAAAAGATAAAAAAAAAAAAAACAAATTCAGAAGAAGTCACCATTGCCAATATATCTACATCTAAAAACTCAAAGGATAATATGAATTGGTCTCAAGCCCAAAAATTTTCTTGGAAGAGCTCAAGAATTATTCTACAGATCCAATAAGAGGCAGAAGAAAAATTGGAAAAGGAAATGAAAGGCATGCAAGAGAAGGTCAACAGCTTCCAAAAAGGAAGATAAAAATTGAGTGCAGGAAAAAGTTACTTTAAACATGTAATTGGCCAAATGGGGTAACAATGACTGAAGGAAACAACTCCTCAAAAAAGTAAAATTGAACAAATAGAGAAGGAGCCACAAAAACTCAGTGAAGGAAACAATTTATTAAAAATTAGAACTTGTCAAGAGGAACTTAATGACTATATGACACATCAGTAATCAGTTAAAGAAAATCATAGAATGAAAAAAATGGAAGAAAATGTAAAATTTCCCACTGGAGAAACAACTCAACTGAAAAATAGATATAGTAGAGAGAATTTAAGAATTATTGATCTACATAAGACATGATGAAAAAATGCCTTTTTTTATTAATTGATTTTTATTTATTTTCAGTGTTCTACAATCACTATCATATAACTTAAATTTTTTCCCTTCCCTCACTGAGATGGCATACAATTTTATACAGGTTCTACACACACATTCCTACTAAATACATTTTCAACATAGTCATGCTGTGTAGGATAATTAAAATGAATGGGAGAAATCATGTAACAAACCAAACTGCAATACAACAAAAAATGATCCTCTACATTCTGTGATTGAATTCCATAGTTCTTTTCTTTTTCTATTAATTTTTAACATTTATTTTCACACAATTTTGGGTTACAAATTTTCTCCCCTTTTATCCCCCCCCAAACCCGAGCTTTCTAATTGCCCCTGTGACCTATCTGCTCTCTCCTCTATCCTCCCTCCCTGCCCTTGTCTCCGTCTTCTCTTTTGTCCTGTAGGATCAGATAGCTTTCTTGACCCCTTAACCTGTATTTCTTGTTACCCAGTGGTAAGAACATTACATTTGGTCCTAACACTTTGAGTTCTAACCACCTTAGCTCCCTCC
This sequence comes from Notamacropus eugenii, assembly GCF_028372415.1. Taxonomy (NCBI): domain Eukaryota; kingdom Metazoa; phylum Chordata; class Mammalia; order Diprotodontia; family Macropodidae; genus Notamacropus; species Notamacropus eugenii. The sequence continues at coordinate 112,692,421 of NC_092878.1, forward strand.
CTCTCCACCCCTTCCCTTTGAAAGACAGGCAATTCAATATAGGCCATATCTGTCTAGTTTTGCAAATGATTTCCATACTAGTTGTGTTGTATAGGACTAATTATATTTCCCTCCATCCTATCCTGTCCCCCTGTACTTCTATTTTCTTATGGTCCTTTCCCTCCCCATGAGTGTCGACCTCGAACTGCATTCTCCTCCCCATGCCCTCCCCTCCATCATCCCCCCCACCCTGCTTGTGCCCCTGTCCCCCACTCTCCTGTATTATGAGACAGATTTTCCTATCAAAATGAGTGTGCATTATATTCTTTCCTTTAGTGGAATGTGATGAGAGTAGACCTCATGTCTTTCTCTTGCCTCCCCTCTTTATCCCACCACTAATAAGTCTTTTGCTTGCCTCTTTTATGAGAGATAATTTGCCCCATATAACTTCTCCCTTTCTCCTCCCAATAATTCTCTCTCACTGCTTGATTTCATTTTTTTTTAAGTATATGATCCCATCCTCTTCAATTCACTCTGTGCACTCTGTCTCTATGTATGTGTGCGTGTGTGCATGTGTGTGTGTGTGTGTACTCCCACCCAGTGCCCAGATACTGAAATGTTTCAAGAGTTATAAATATTGTCTTTCCATGTAGGAATGTAAACAGTTCAACTTTAGTAAGTCCCTTATGATTTCTCTTTGCTGTTCGCCTTTTCATGGTTCTCTTCATTCTTGTGTTAGAAAGTCAAATTTTCTTTCCAGCTCTGGTCTTTTCATCAGGAAAATTTGAAAGTCTTCTATTTCATTGAAAGACCATTTTTTCTCCTGAAGTATTATACTCAATTTTGCTGGGTAGGTGATTCTTGGCTTCAGTCCTAGTTCCTTTGACTTCTGGAATATCCTATTCCATTCCCTTCTATCCCTCAATGTAGAGGGTGCCAGATCTTGTGCTATCCTGATTGTATTTCCACAATACTTGAATTGTTTCTTTCTAGCTGCTTGCAATATTTTCTCTTTCACCTGGGAATTCTGGAGTTTGGCCACAATGCTCCTAGGAGTTTCTCTTTTTGGATCTCTTTCATGCGGTGTTCTGCGGATTCCTTGAATATTTATTTTGCCTTCTGGTTCTAGAATCTCAGGGCAGTTTTCCTTGATAATTTCATGGAAGATGATGTCTAGGCTCTTCTTTTGATCATGGTTTTCAAGTAGTCCCAGAATTTTTACATTGTCTCTCCTGATTCTATTTTCCAGGTCAGTTGTTTTTCCAATAAGATATTTCACATTATCTTCCATTTTTCGAATCTGCGCAGTATGTTCTGAGATATCTGTCTTTCTCGAAATGTCCTTAGCGTCCATCTGTACCATTCCAGTTTTGAAAGATCTGTTTTCTTCAGTGAGCTTTTGAATCTCCTTTTCCATTTGGTTAATTCTGCTTTTGAAAGCATTCTTCTCCTCATTGGCCCCTTGCACCTCCCTTGCCAGCTGAGTTAGGCTAGTTCTCAAGGTGCCAATTTCTTCAATATTTTTTTGGTTCTTCTTTAGCAGGGAGCTGATCTGCTTTTCATGCTTCTCCCTCATCCCTCTCATTTCCCTTCCCAGTCTTTCCTCCACCTCTCTAACTTGATTTTCAAAATTCCTCTTGAGCTCTTCCATGGCCCAAACCCATTGGGTGGGCTGGGACACAGAATCCTCGATTTCTCTGTCTTTGCCTGATGGCAAGCATTGTTCCTCCCCATCAGAAAGGAAGGGAGGAAGTGTCTTTTCTCCGAGAAAGTACCCTTCAAAAGTTTTATTTCTTTTCCCTTTTCTTGACATTGTCTCCAACCAGTGGCCTGACCTCTGAATGTTCTCCTCACACCCACCTCGCCTCCTGGTCCTCCCAGCCAGCGTTTGGGGACTGAGATTCAAATGCTGCTTCCCGCCTTAGGATTTTTGGCAGGGGCAGGGCTGCTATTCAGTGTGAGAATTAAGTTCAGGTGGTCAGGGGCAGGGCCGCCTCTCAGGCATAGTTCCCTCTGGGGGTTTATGCACAGACCTTCCACAATGGATCCAGGCTCCTGCCCTTTTGGGTAGCCCCCGTCTGCAGCTGCCTCTCAGCCCCCACCTCCCGGGGGGGCCCAAGCCTTGGGGGCACCCCACTCCCCTCTCAACCCGCCAAAGGGACTCTCTCACCCACCCCCGTCAGTCACCTGTTGGTGGGGGGGACCGTGCCGCCACTGAAGATCCCGCCTCCTGAGCCCTCTCAGATCAGTGCCTCTCTGAGCCGTGGCCGCTGCAGCCACCCCTGCAGATCCGGGCTGGGCTCCGTGTCTGCAGCGCGACGGACCTTTTGCGAGAGGTTTGCAGGTCCTTCTGTGGGTGGGGGTCCCGAGTGGCCGCTGGAGATCCCGTCCCCGTAGCCCTCTCGGATCTCCTCCCCTCAGTGTCGTGGCCGCTGCAGGGCTGCACTCCGCTCCCCGTCCCGGGGCCTAGTCCGCAGTGCGGAGGACCCCCCGCGAGAGGTTCGCACGTCTCTCCGGAGCAGGAATTTCCCTCGCTCCAATACTCCGGGGTCTCTGGGTGCAGAATTCGCCCTGGCTTGGTGCTGTCTAGCCGTTCTGTGGTTTGTGTGTTCAGAGCTATGTGTATGTGCGTCTTTCTACTTCGCCATCTTGGCTCCACCCCCTCCATAGTTCTTTCTCTGGATGGGGAAGGCATTTTGTGTAAAAAGACGACTGGGAATTTTTTTAAGTCCTTGCATTGCAATGAAGTTCCAAGTCTATCAGAAAAACTTTTCGCACAATGTGGTGGTTGCTGTGCACAAATTTATCCTGGGTCTGCTCCTTTCCCTCAATATCAGATCATATAAGTTCTTCCAGGACTCTCTGAAGTCTTCCTGTTCATCATTTCTTATAGCAAAATAGTATTCCATTACATTCATATACCACAATTTATTCAGCCATTCCCCAATTCGTGGGCATCCCCTTGTTTTCCAGTTTTTGGCCACAACAAAGAGTGCTGCTATAAATATTTTTGTACATGTGGGACCCTTTCCCATTTTTATGATCTCTTGGGGATACAGTCCTAGAAGCGATATTGCTGGGTCAAAAGGTATGCACATTTTTGTAGCCCTTTGGGCATAGTTCCAAATTGCTTCCCAGCACAGTTGGATCAGCTTACAGCTCTACCAACAATGAATTAGTGTTCCAACTCTCCCACATCCTCTCTAGCATTTATCATATTCCTGTTCTGTCATGTTTGCCTATCTGATAAGTGTGATGTGGTACCTCAGAGGTGATTTGATTTGCATCTCTCTAATCAATAGTGATTTAGAACAGTTTTTCACATGACTAGAGATATATTTAATTTCTTCTTCTGAAAACTGTCTGTTCATATCCTTTGACGATTTATCAATTGGGGAATGACTTGTATTCTTGTACATTTGACTCAGCACACTATATATTTTAGAAATGAGGCCTTTATCACAGCTTCTAGTAGCAAAAATTCTGTCTCAGTTTTCTGCTTCCCTCCTAATCTTGGCTGCGTTGGGTTTGTTTGTGCAAAATCATTTGAGTTTAATGCAATCAAAATCAACAGTTCTGCACTTCATATCATTTTCTATCTGTTGTTAAGTCAAAAATTCTTCCCTTCTCCATAAATCTGATAAATACACTATTCCTTCCTCCACTAATTTATTTATAGTATCAATCTTTAAACATAGATCATGTACCCATTTCCACTTTATTCTTGTGTACAGTGTCAGGCATTAGTCTATGCCTAGTTCCTCACATACTGTAATCCAGTTTTCCCAGCAATTTTTGTCAAACAATGAATTCTTATCCCACAAGCTGGGGTCCATGAGTTTATCAAACAGTAGATTGCTATGTTCATTGACTACTGTGTCTTGGGATCCTAACCTATTCCACTGGTCTACCCTTCTGCTTCTTAGTACCAAGAGGTTTTGATAATTGCTGCTTTATACTACAATTTGAGATCTAGTAGAGCAAGTCCACCTTCCCTGGAATTCCTTTACATCAGTGCCTTTGATATTCTAGACCTTTTGTTCTTCCAGATGAATTTTGATATTATTTTTTCTAGCTCTAGAAAACAATTATCTGATAGTTTGTTTGATATGGCACTGAATAAGTAAATTAATTTAGGTAGAATTGTCATTTTTATTATATTGGTTGGGCCCACCCACGAGCAGCTGATGCTTTTCCATTTACTTAGGTCTGACTTTATTTGTGAGAAAAATGTTGTGCAATTGTGCTCATATAGTCCCTGGGTTTATTTTGGCCACTAGACTTCCAAATATTTTACAATGCCTAATGTAGCTTTAATGGGAATTCTCTTTCTAACTCTTGCTATTCGGTTTTGTTAGCAATATACAGAAATGCAGAAGATTTGTGTGGGTTTATTTTCTAACCTGCAACTTGGCCAAAATTGTTTCTTATTTCAAATAGTTGTTTTTTTTTTTTTCTTTACTTAATTCTCTGGGATTCTCTAAGTATATCATCATATCATCTGCAAAGAGTAATAACTTAGTTTCTTCTTTTCTATTCTATTCCTTTCAAATTCTATTTCTTCTCTTATTACCACAATTAACATTTCTAGTACCGTACTGAATAATAGTGGTGCTAATAGACATCCTTGTTTCATGCCTGATTTTATTGGGAATACATCTAGCTTATTCCCATTGGATTTAATGCTTGCTGAAGGTTTATGTAGATACTACTTATTATTTTAGGAAAGTTCCATTTATACCTGTGTTCTACAGTGTTTTCAATAGGAATGGGTGTTGCATTTTGTGGAAAGCTTTTTCCTTATCTATTGAAATAATCATGTGGTTTCTGTTAATTTGTTTTTGATTTTATCAACAATGTTAATAGTTTTCCTAATATTGAACCATTCCTACATTCGTGGTATAAATTCTACCTGATCATAACGTATTATTCTCCTGATTAGCTGCTGTATTCTTTTTGCTAATTTCTTATTTAAAATTTTTGCAAGTATATTCACTAGAGAATTTGTCTATAATTTTCTTTCTCTATTTTGGCTCTTTCTGATTTAGGTATCAAAACCATATTTGTATCATAAAAAGATTTTGAGAGGGCTCCTTCCCCAATTTTCCCAAATAGTCTATATAGTATTGGAATTAACTCTTCTGTAAATGGTTGATAAAATTCACCTGTGAATCCATCTGTCCCTGGAGATATTTTCTTAGGGAGTTCATTGACGACTTGTTTAATTTCTTTTTTTGAGTTAAGGTCATTATGTATTCCGCTTCCTCTTCTGTTTTCCTGGGGAATTTGAGTCTTTTAAAATAATCATCCATCTCATTTAGATTGCCGAATTCATGGGCATAGATTTTTGCAAAGTAATTTGTTATTATTGTCTTAATTTCCTCCTCATTGGAGGTGAGTTCACCCTTTTCATTTTTGATATTGTTACTTTGGTTTACTAATTTATTTTTTAAATCAAAATAATCAAAGTTTATAAATTGTATTGAATTTTTTTTCATAAAATGAAATCCTAGTTTTATTTATTAGTTCAATAGTTTTCTTAATTACGATTTTATTAATCTCTCCATTGGTTTTCAGTATTTCTAATTTGGCATTTTCTTGGGAATTTTCAATTTGTTCTTTTTTGATTTTTTTCAGCTCCATGCTCAATTAATTCATTTTCTCTTTCTCTATTTTATTCATGTACACATTCAAAGATATAAAATTTCCCCTCCTAACTACTTTTAAGGTATCCCATAATATTTGGTAGATTGTCTCATTATTGGCATTCTCTTGAAGGAAGTTCTTGATTGTTTCTATAATTTGTTCTTTAGACCACTCATTCTTTAGGCTTAGATTTTTTAGCTTCCAATTAGTTTTTAGTTTATGTTTCCATGAGCTTGGCTTACATATAAGTTTTATTGCCTTAAGATGGGAGAATGGCTCATTGACTATCTGTGCCATTCTGCAATGGATGGTGAGATTTTTCTGGCCTAGTACATTGTCAATTTTTGTATATGTGCCATGTGCCACTGGAAAAAAAAAAAGGTGTATTCCTTTCTATCCCCATCCAATTTTCTCCAGGGATTTATCATATCTACCTTATCCAGAGTTCCATTCAACTCCTTAATTTCTTTCTTGTTTATTTTGAGATTAGATTTATCAAGTTCATAGAGGACGAGTTTGAGGTCCCCTACTAGTATAGTTTTGCTGCCTATTTCTTCCTGTACTTCCCTTAACTTCTCCTCTAAGAATTTGGAAGCTATAGCACTAGGAGCATATACGTTTAGCAAGGAAATTGCTTTGTTTTCTATTGTGCCTTTTAGCAGGATGTAGTTTCCTCCCTTGTCTCTTTTGATTAGATCTATTCCTGCTTTTGCTTTGTCTGAGATTAGGATTGCTACCCTTGTTTGTTAGTTTTTCTTACATTAGCTGAAGCACAATAAATTCTCCTCCAAACTCTTCCCTTTACTCTATATGTCTCTGCCCCTTTCAAATGTGTTTCTTGTAAACAATATATTGTTGGATTATGGTTTTTAATCCATTCTACTATCTATCTCTGTTTTATGGGAGAGTTTATCCCATTCACATTTATGATAACGATTTTTGTCTTTCCCTCTATCCTTTTTCCCCTTGTTTATGCTTTTAGTTCTCCTTCCTCCGTTCTCCCCTTCAATAGAGTTTTAATTTTTGACCATTGCCTTCCTCAGTCTTCCCTCTCTTCTTTCAGCCCCTCTCCTTTTTAATCCCCTTTTTTCCTTACTACTGCTTCCCTCTCTTTTAGCCTCCCCTCCCTTTCTTTCCTCTTTTCCCTCCTATGGCCTATAGAGCTCTTTGTATTTCTATACTTAACTGAGTTTGTTGTACCCTCCTTGAATCCAATCAGATGACAGTAGCTCTGAAACTATACTCATCTGTCTCCCCTCTTTCCCTCTACTGTCATATACTTTTCTTCCTCTTCCTGTGATGGAATTATTTTTTTTTCTGCCTCCTCTTTTTCACATCTCCCATTACAATCTGTTCATATCCTTAAATCACATTTGTTATCATCATATCATTTAACATACCCACTCCCTCTTTCTATGTATATCTTTTTTACATTTCATAATAAATATATAATTCTCAAGATTATCAAGTAACATCTTACCTTATAAGGATAAAAACAGTTTTGTCCATATTGTGTAACAAGATTCGTTTCCCCTCTTTATATTTTTATGCCTCTCTTGATACCTGTGATTGAAGATCAACTTTTCTGTTGAGTTCTAGCCTTTTTATCAGGAAAGCCTGGAAATCCCTTATTTCACTGAATGTCCATCTCTTTGACTGAAATATTATGTTCAACTTTGCTGAGTGATTGATACTTTGTTGTAATTCCAGCTCCTTTGCTTTATAGAATATCATATTCTGTGACCTTCCTCTTTGGGCTGGGGGTCTTGACCAGCAAGACCCTATGCTGTTCTCAGGACACAATGAATAAGGAGGGAGGCAAGGTGTAAGGCAACTCCGTTTATTATCAGTGAAGCAGCATTACTTATAACATAACAGCCTCATGAATTATGCCCTTCAGCCAATCCCTTTGAAGGTCAAATCTACTCCTCCAGCCCCTGCTCCGCATTCTCCTCGTCTCCAGCTCGTGATTACCCACTTTCCCCATACTCCAGGAGAAAAACAAGGGTGGCGGTTCTGCTTCAGACACCATTAGTTCCAGGCACCTTGGGTGAGGTCCTACAATGGCATCCCAGAGTTCCTAACCCCCTTACAGTATTCCAATTCCTTCGATCTTTTAATGTAAAAGCTACAAGGTCCTGTGTGATCCTGACTGTAACTCCTCGGAATTTTAATAGTTTCTTTCTGGCTGCCTGCAAGATTTTCTCCTTCACTTGACAGTTCTGGAATTTGGCAATGATATTCCTAGGTGTTGTGAGTTTGGTGTCCCTTTCAGGAGGTGAATGGTGTATTCTTTCTATGAATATTTTGCCCTCTGCATCTAGGGCTTCTGGGCAATTTTCCTTGATGATTTCTTGAATGATATTGTCCAGGCTGTTTTTTTCATCATGTCTTTCTGGTAGACCAATAATTATTAGATTTTTTTTTTCTCCTATATCTATTTTCCTGGTCACTTGTTTTCCCAACTAGATATTTTACATTTTCTTCTATCCTTTCATCTTTTACATTCTGTTTTATTGAATCTTGATGTCTCATGGATTCATTAGCTTCTCCTTGCTCAATTCTATTTTTTTATCAAATCGTTCTCGTCAGTTGCCTTTTGCATCTCTTTTTCCATCTGTCCAATTGTTCTTTTAAAGGAGTTATTTTTGCCACTTAGGTTTTATACTTCCTTTTCCATTTGTCCAATTTTTGTTTTTAACCAGTTGTTGTCTTCAATGAAATCTTTTTCTCATATGTTTGTAAACATTGTTCAGTTTTTCTTCTATTTCTCTAATTTGGGTTTAAAAATCGTTCCATTGTTCTTCCATGAAGTCTCTTTGTTCTTCCGATAAGTTCATATTCCTTTCTGAAATTTCAGATGGGATTACAGTCTCAATGCTGACCTCTTTGGGATTTATCTTTTGTCTCCATAGAAAGATTTTGTGGTCTTTTCTTTTCTGCTTTGTTTTTTACTCATGATGATAACCCCTTTCTTGGCTTTTAAGGTAGATCTCTGTGTCTGTGACACAGGAAACTCTGTGTCACAATTCTTGTGACTAAAACTTGAGGCTTTTTGTGTTGTGGCCTCTGGTTCTTTCAGTTAGTGATTAAATGCTTCAGCTTACCTGGTGCTGAGCTGGCTGGTGTTTGAAAGCAGAGGGCAGGTTAGGTCTTTAATTGCCCTGGAGGTAGCTCATTAAGTGTGGGGGACAGGTGGTCTGAATGCTGAAGCCTCCTCTGCTGAGCTAGAGCATAGGCAAGCTCAGGTTTCTGCGCTCGTGTCTTCCAGATTCTACTGGGGTGCAGAGGCACTTCTGCAGTCTTGATTTTAGCAGTTGGTGGCTTCACTCCCCTGGGGTTCAGGATCTTCACGCAGCTTATTGAGGTGGGGCTCTGTGGGACAGCTCTGACCCTGCGCCTTGGGCCACAGCAAGAGGAACCTTCCTTAATGATCTTTCTAGCTTCCCATGCTAAGAATCTTTTTACCCTTCTGCTGCTCCCACTGTTTTAGGAATTTTTCCAGGGAAATAATTTCTGGGCTGGTCAAGGTCAACAAAGAAAGGGAGACAGCAGTTACTGACCACTTCGCATCTTGGCTCCTGAAACTGGAAAAAAATCATCATCTAACTTCTTAGAGAAAAAGTAAGACAATTATGGAAAGAAGTAGAACATCAAAACTGTTCTATTGAGGGACCACAATCTCCCCCTCTCAGAACTAGATAAACCTAAATACAAAATAAAAAAAGAAAGAAATTAAGGAAATAAATAAAATCTTAGAAAAGGTACAAATGGTAGACCTCTGCAGACAAAAAAAACAGAATGGGGAAAGAAAGGAATATGTTTTTGTTTGCTTTTTTCTCAGTGTACATGGCTCCTTCACAAAATTGCCCATGTACTACGGCATAAAAACCTCACAACCCAATGCAGACAGGCACAAATATTAAATATGTCCCGTTCAGGCCATGCCACAATCAAAGTTACGTATAATAAATGAATGTGGAAAAAGGCTGAACAATGATTAGAAACTTAATAGCCTAATGCTAAAGAATGAGTAGGTTAAACAACAAATCATAGGAATAATAAATAACATCATAGGAAAGAATGAAAAAATTAAGATAGCAAACCAAAACTTATGAGATGCAGTCAAAGCAGTTCATAGGGTATATTTTGTAATTCTTAAACCTTACATGAATAAAATAAAGAAGAGATCAATGAATTGGAAATGCAACTAAAAAGGTAAAAAAAGAGTAAATTAAGTATCCACAATTAAAGACCAAATTAGAAAATCTGAAAACCCAAGGAGAGACCAATGCCACTGAAATTAAGATAAAGATTGAATTAATAAATAAAACTAAAAGCTGGTTTAATGAAAAACAAGAAAATAGATAAACCTTTGGGTAATTACATTTAAAAAAAAGAAAAAATACAAATTACCATTACAAATATGAAAATGATTAATTTACCACCAATGAAGAGATAAATACAGTAATCATGAGCTATTTTGCCCAACTCTATGCCAATGAATTTGTCCATCTTAGTGAAATGAATGAATATTTACAAAAATATTAATTAAAAAGATTAACAGAAGAAGAAATAAAATACTTAAGTTATATCATTTCAGAAAAAATACATTGAACTAGCCATCAATTAACTCCTTAAATGAAAAGAAAAGAAATCTATTGGGCCAACTGGATTTACAAGTAAATTCCACCTAGCATTTAAAGAACTGTTAATTTCAATATTATATAAACGATTTTTTAAAAAAATCGTCAAACAAGGAGTCTTGCCAAATTCTTTTTGTGATACATATATGGTACTATCCAGAAAATGGAAAAAGAAAAAGAGATAATAAAATGTATAAAACAATCTCACTAAGAAACAATGTTGCAAAAATTTTAAATAAAACATTATTAAATAGATTATAGTAACATGCTCAGGACAAAATAGTATGATCAGTTGGAATTTATACTAGGACACAGGGCTGACTTACTAGTAGGAAAAATGTTAATATAATTGACCATGTTATTAACAAAATTAGCATAAATCATATGATTATCTCAGTAGATGAGGAAAACCCTTTTCACAGGGACAGCACCTATTCCAATTAAAAACATAGAGCATAGCAGTCAATGGAGTTGTACCTAAAATGATAGGTTTCATCTTCCGAAAACATCAACAAGCATGTTATGTAATGGAGACAAGCTAGAAGCATGTCCAATATTATTAGGTATGAAACATGGACATCCATTATGACAGGAGGTATTCAGAGGATTCTTTCAACATTTTTGTTTCCCTCTGGTTCTAGAATATCAGGGTATATTTCTTTGATAATTTCATGAAGGATACTACACAGGTTCTTTTTTTTTATCATGGCTTTCAAATAATCCCATAATTTTGAAATTCTCTCTCCTGAATCTATTTTCCAGGTCAGCTCTTTTTCCAATGAGATATTTCTCATTATCTTCTAGTTTTTTAGTCTTTTGGTTTTGTTTTCTAATTTCTTGGTTAACCTCATAGTCATTAGCTTCCCTGAACTCTACTCTCTCTTTTAGAGAATTATTTTGTTCAGTGAGTTTTTGAAACTTATTTTCCATTTGGCTAATTTTGCTTTGTAAAGTCTTCCTCTCCTCATTACCTTTTTGGACCTCTTTTTCCAATTGAGTTAGCCAACTTTTAAGGTGTTATTTTCCTCAACATTTTTTTACTTCTACTTTAAGAAGCTGCTGACTCGCTTTTCAAGCTCTTCTATGGCCTGTGCCCATTTCATATTCATTTTGGAGGTACTGCAGGCAGAAGTCTTGACTTCCTCTGATGGTATGTCTTGTTCTTGCTCATCAAAAAGGATGGAAGGAGACACCTGTTCACCAAGAAAGTAATCTTCTATTGTCTTATTTCTTTCCCTTTTTTGGGCATTTTCCCAGCAAGTTACTTGACTTTTTCATCCTTTGTCAAAAGGAGAGTTCTAGTGCTCCTTCTCCCCCAGTGCTGTCCTAACTACTGAGATTCAGATCAGCTGCTCAATTCCTCCAGGGGCTTTGGGAGGGGGTGGCATTGCCACTGATGACTGAGGTTCAGATCAACTGCTCAATTTCCCCAGAGGTTTAAGCTGAGCTTCCTGGACAATGGACTCAGCTTACTCTGTTGCCACTGCAGCTGGTCACCATCTGCTGCTCCTGCTGCCTCTGCCCCTGCCACCGCCTGGGGTCAGTACTGAGGGAACCTTGTTCTCCTCTTGCCTAGCTTGGAGAGCCCTCCCACACTGACCTTTGGAACTTTCTTTGAAGCTTGTGAGTTGAGGGATCTTGGACCCTCCCTTCTGGGAATACTGCCCTGAAGGTCTGCTCAGGTCCTGTTCCTCCCAGTGCAGTGCAGCCAGGGCTTGGCTTGGCTCTGCTCAACATCCCTTGAAATAGACCTTTCCTGTCAGCCTTCCAGGTTATCTTTGGCTGGAAAACTCTTTCACTCTATTGTTCTGTGGCTTTTGATGTTCTAGAATTTGTTGAGTGTCATGTTTTACAGGTAATTTGTGGGCTCTAAGGGAAGGACTAGAGGATATGCATATATCTACTCCGCCATCTTGGCAACTGAAAGCATTCTTTTTACAGAAAGTGAATCTAGTAAGTCCTTCATTTCTCAAATACCTAAATAATTAATTCAAGTATTCAAGAATGCAAGTCCTTCTCCAATTGATAAATGGTCAAAAAAGTATGAACAGTAACTTTCCAGATGAAGAAACTAAAACTATCTAAAATCATATTAAAAATGATCTGAATCACTAATTATGGAAGAAATGGAAATTAAAACGATTCTGAGATGCCAATGAATACCTATTGATTGTTAATAGGGCTAAACAAGAAATTGATAAATGTTGGAGAAGACTTGGGAAAATTGGAACACTAATGCATTGCTGGTAGAATGTCAACTGATTCAACCTCTCTGGGGACAAATTTGCAACTATGAACAAAGAGTTTTAAAACTGTTCTTACACTTTGTTCCAACAATACCAATTCTAGGTCCACATCCCAAAGAGATCATGCAAAAGGGAAAATAAACTTTATGTACAAAAATATTTATAGCAGTTTTCTTATTTTGTGGTGCCAAAGTTTTGGAAATCAAGAGGATATCTCACTAATTGACAAATGCCTGAACAAGTTGTGTTATAAGTATGGAATGGAATACTAAATTTTTATAAGAAATGATGAGCAAGCAGATTTAAGGGAAAAAAAACAGGACCAACTTTCACAAACTGATTCTGAATAGCGTGAGCTGAATGACATTGAATATTGTAGACAGTAAAAGGAAAGTTGTGTAATGACCAACTTTGATAGGCTTAACTCTTCCCAGGAATAAAATGATTTAAGACAATTTCAAAAGAACCCTCGTGGAAAGTACTTTTCACATCCAGAAAAAAAAAGAATCTTGAGCCAAATCAAAGCATACTGTGCTCCCTTCTCTCTCTCTCTCTCTCTCTCTCTCTCTCTCTCTCTCTCTCTCTCTCTCTCTCTCTCTCTCTCTCAGTGTTTCTTTTTTTCTTTCCTTTGTTATTATTCCCCTTTGGTTCTGTTTCTTCTCTCACAACATGACTAATGTGGAAATATTTTAATATGACTGTATATGTATAGCTTATATCCAATTGTATGCTGTCTTTGAGATGGGGTCTAGAAGGGAATGGGACAAATTTACTATTCCAAATATAGAAATGAATGTTGAAAACTAAAAATAAATATATCAGTTATTTTTAAAAAGAAGAATATAGATGTTTTCCCATGTAAAACCTAAAGATTTTGACTTCATCATATACTTTATATTTGGTCTTCAGTGTTTACCACCTTTTGTTTCTCCTGAGATTAGTAGGTAAATTTTCCGCTTATTTCTGTCTTTTCTTCTCAAATAACTGAAGGTTCTGTAGATAGTTAATTGACCATTTTTCCCATTTAAGGTAATACCACACTTTGCTAATTAAGTTATTCTTGATTGCAATCCCAGCTCCTTTACACTGAGGATGACCGTTTTCTTTTAATGTGGAAGCTGCTATATTTTGCCTTATTCTGCCCGTAACTCTTCCATATTTGTTATTATTTTTGTTCTTGTTATATTATTATCTCCGTGACTTGGGAGACCAAAAATTTAAGTTTGATGCTTCTGTGTGTTTCAAGCTTGGAAACTCTTTCAAGGTGTGATAGAACGATTTTTTCTATTCCTATTTTATCCCTCACAAAACTGGAGGCAGAGCCAAGATGGTGGAGTAGAAAAGGTCACATACAATAGCTCATCCCCCACAGCCCATAAAATACCTATGAAGAAAGACTCTCAACAAATTCTAGAGCAGCAAAAGTCACAGAACAACAGAATGGAGGGGATTTCCAGCCCAGGGCGACTTGAAAGGCTGATGGGAAAAGTCTGTCACAACAGATGCAGAGTGGAGCCCAGCCCAGCCTTGGCTGCCTGACATGGCACCAAGAGGAGGACCCAAGGAAACCTCTGGGGCAGAATCCCCAACATCAGTAACAGTGGTTTACAGATCCTCCCACCCACAGGGGCCAAATTTTAGTGAGACCTTTTTTTTCTCAGCTGACCAAGAAGGGAGTGGGTCCTTTTCATAGCTCCGACCTCAGGCAGCAGTAGAGGCCACATCTGGCAACAGCAACCTGCATCTATTATTGGACCATAAAGCCCTGGGGAACCTGAGCATCAGATCATTAACTCAACCCTGTGTGGCGGTCGTGCCCCCATCTAATGCTCCTGCAGGAATTGAGCAGCTAATCTTTATCTCACACTGAATGTTGGCCCTGCACCTACCTAAAGCACCTGGGGGAATTGAGCAGCTTATCTGAATCTCAGCCTCCTCAGTGCCAGCTTGGTGGAAGTAGAAGCCAGGTGGCTGTAGAGAAGGAACTCTATTGTTCACAGATTCTAGACAGAAAAGTTTCTAGTTGCTCCCGCACCGGTGTACATGCTTCACTGTGCCACATTGGAGGAACTGAGATCTCACAGATCCCCAGAGTGTACCCTACTCTTGAAAAAGGACCCAAAATCAAGTAACTGGTGGGGAAAATGCCCAAAAAAGGGAAAAAAAGTAAGACTATAGAAGGTTACTTTCTTTCTGAACAGATAATTTCTCCCATTCTTTCAGAAGAGGAAGAACAATACTTACAATCAGGGAAAGATATAATAGTCATGGCTTCTGTATCCCAAACATGCAAAATAAATAGTCAATGGTCTCAATCCATGGAAGAGCTCAAAAAGGATTTTGAAAATCAAGTAAGAGAGTTGGAGGAAAAAACTGGGAAGAGAAATGAGAGAGATGCAAGAAAATTATGAAAAGCAAGTCAACAACTTGCTAAAGGAGATCCAAAAAAAAAAATGCTGATGAAAATAACATCTTTAAAAATAGGCTAGCTCAATTGGCAAAAGAGGCTCAAAAAGCCAATGAGGAGAAGAATGCTTTAAAAAACAGAATTAGTTAAATGGAAATGGGGAGAAGGGGATAAGCAGTGTGGGGGATGGTGGAAGGGAGGGAAATGGGAGGAGGGAGCAATTAGAAGTCAACACTCTTTGGGAAAAACAAGGTCAAAGGAGGGAATAGAAGAAATATGGGGCAGGATAGGATAGAGGGAAATATAATGTCTTACACAACAAGACTATTATGGAAGTCATTTATAAAACTACACATATATGGCCTATAGCGAATTGCTTGCATTCCACGTTGGGATGGTTGGGAAGGGAGGAAGGAAGAGAATTTGGAACTCGAAGTTTTAGGAACAACTTTTTAATATTGTTCTTGCATAAAACTGGAAAATAAGAAATACAGGTAATGGGGTATAGTATCTTGCCTTATAGGAGAAGAGAGAAGATGGGGATAAGGGAAGCAAGGGATGTTAGAAGGGAGGGCCGATTGGTGGTCAGGGTAATTAGAATGGTCTGCATTTTGGTGTGAGAGGAGGAGAAATATGGGGAGAATATTTGGAACTCAAAATTTTGTGGAAACAAATGTTGAAAATTTAAAATAAATAAATTTTAAAAACAATAAAACTTCAGGACAACTTCCTGTAATAACCCCTTGAAGAATGGCATCTTCACTCTTTATTAATCATAATTTTCAAAGTAGAGTGCGCAATGTAATTCTATTCTCATTCCCTTATCAAGTAGGTTATTTCAGCCCCAGTGTGGAAATTCACAAAATAAATTCAATAAGTCCATTTAGAACTGTCATTGGAAATCTGTTGATTTCATCTAGCAGAATTAGTACACAGTTGTTGGAAAGAAGTTGAATAATTCTTTCTATCAAATTTAGATTGAAATCAAGGAAACTTCTTCCACAAAGACCTACATAATAGTGGATTTCACCGTTTAATGAGATGATGGATTCCCTTACTCAGAATATGTTTAAGAAAAGTATTTTTGAGAATTTTATGGAAATAGAATTTAAATTTAGGCTAGAGAGTTTCTGAGACACCATTACCCCTTAGCTTTTACATGATTCAAATGCTCTAGTCAAATTCTGAGGTAGAATGTAAAACAGTAGAGTTGAAAAAGATGAGAACTGATAGAGACACAGAGATGAAATATTAGTGACATATACGTTAATGAGGTCTCAAATAAATAAGATATGAATAGTCAACAGTGACAAATTGTAAGGGAAGTCAAAATGAATAAGGACTGGGAAAAGGCCATGATATTTCCTTTGGGAACCTAAATAGCTTTTGTACATTTTTGAATATATTCTTAGCACTCATGGTACACATATAATATATTAGAAGTATTTGCAATAAAGTGTGAAGAATTGTTTTATAAAGAACAAATTCAAATATGCTAAGACAGTTATGTAAAAGAGAATGAAGTGCTTTATTATTATACAGAGTTATGACAGACAGTGAAGGTGAGAAATGCAAAATTGTATTTGTCATCTTAATTAATTTGTCCCCTTGTCTTACAAATTATTTCTTGATGCAAATAATTGATCAAGGATTAAAGTAAAAATGAACAATTCATACTGTGGCTTAAAGCGAATTAATTCTTAATTAAGTTGGCTTTACTTTGGATTTTCATCTTTAGGGAAAAATCAGCTATCAAATATTTCAAATTTCTTCACTTAGTTGAATGTTAGAGGCAGCTTTCATAAGAGATTTAAGACAATTTTCACATTAAGTGAAGATGGAATATCAAAATTCACAGTACAAGGTTTAAATATTTCCTGTGGTCTTCACTATACTCAAAATAAAAGCATATATTAGAGTACTATCATCTATTGGTTTAAATAAAAGACATAGACCTTGGTAAACTTGCCAATTAAAAGGAAATAAGTGTAGATATATTAATAATTTTTAAACCATATTCATGGAACTTAAATAATCCAAAAGTGATCTTCTGTATTTTAACCATCTATTGTTTTCTACTGCTATTAGAATGAACAATAGTGCATTTACTAATACCTATGGTAGGTTCGATGTTCTGGCAGTTTCTGGGGACATAAACAAAACATCTCTGCTTTCTGGGGAATATACACTATGTTTAGATATGGGGTATGACAAAAAGAAAAAATCTTATAACCAATTTGAAAAATTACATATGGACATAAGGGAAAGAAATTCATCATTCAAGAAACAGAATTTACAAGCATTCTTGCTAAAATCATAAAATCTAGTCAGAATGGGTGCATGATTTAGGTGACAGCATAAAACAGGTAAGAACAAGGAATATTTTACCTCTAAATCTATGGAGAAATGAAAAATTCAATACCAAAGGAGAGATAGAGAGCATTGTACAATCTAAAATAGATAATATTGATTATATTAAATTAAAATTTATGTACAAACCAAAACAATGCAATTAGGATTAGAAAGAAAGTGTGGAAACAATCTTCCCAGTAAGTGTCTCTTCCCAGTAAGTGTCTCTAATACAGGACTCATTTCTCAAATATATGGAGAAATGAGTCAAATTTATAAAAGTAAAAATCATTCTTCAATTTATACATTAGTCAAAAGATATGAACAGGCAGTTTTAAGAAGAAGAAAGCAAAGCTATCTATGGTCTTATAAAGACGTGCTCTACATCACTTTTGATGAGAGAATGTAAATTAAAACAACTCTGAAATGCCACCTCACACCTATGAGATATGATAACACGACAGAAAATTTTAAAAAAGTGATAAATGTTGAAGAGGATATGGGAAAATTGAGAAACATATGCAATATTTGGGGAGTTGTGAATTGATCCAACCATTCTGGAGAACACTTTCAAACTGTGATCAAAGGGCATCCAAACTACGCATACCCTTTGATCCAGCAATATAACTAGTAGATTTGTACCCCAAGGGGATCATAAAGGATGAGAAATTTGCAATAATATTCATAGCATCCATTTTCAAGGCAGCAAAATATTGGAAATAGAGGGTATGTCCATTATTTGGAGAACATCTGAACAAGCTGTGGTACATGAATGTTAATGGAGCAGTACTAAGCAATAAGATTATAATGGGACAGATAACAGAAAATCATGGAAAAACTTGTATGCAAAGGAAAATGAGCAGAACTAGGAAAATACTGCATACAGCATCAGCAACATTGAGTGATGATCAACTATGAATGGCTCAGCTGTGCTCGGCAACACATTGATTCAAGAAAAGTACAAAGAACTCAGAAAGGAAAATGCTATTTTTATCTAGCTAAATAACTGGTGGAGCCAGTGCAGATCAAAATATTTTTTTCACTTTATTCCTACATATATATATATATATATGTATATATATATATATATATACATATATATATATACATATATATATGTATGTATGTATATGTATATATATACATATATACATATGTATATACATATACATATACTTTCACAAATGTCACTATAACGAAAGGAAAAATCTTTCTTGACATGTAACTATGTGGATAGGTGGGGTGGGGATAAAATAGTATTCAACTTACACAAAAAAGCCAAAAAGAGAAATTCTTTTCAAAATACACACAAAAAGTAAACAATATTTGAGAATGTATTACTTAAGATTGATCTACTGATAAATCTCTTCATGATCCTTATAAATCATTACCAATCTAATGATTTTTTTAAATAAAGGCAAACCTAAGTGATTATATATTGATAGATCATAGAAAGATTTGTCAATATAACAAAAGTTTCAATAGCATATTAATAATTTAATTATCTGCTTCTATAGCAGATAATTCTAATCAAACTCTCCAGAGAAAAGTGCAAAAAGCTAGGGAAAAAATGCCAAAACCCGAACTGTACTGCAAGTCAATAATCATTAAAAGAACATCAGAAGAGCATGGAAGAAATTAAAATGTTTAGATTTCTAGATGGAGGAAGAGCTCATTATTAAATCAATAATAGACGTGACTCACACTCATTACCATGGACAATTTGGATTATATAAAAAAGTAAATTACTATGCATAATAATATCTAATATAATAAAGATGTTTTGGATTGTTTTACTATAAAAATTTTAATGAATATAACAAAAGAATACAGCCACATGTACGATTAAGATAATAATGTAGCAACATATACAGAATCATATTCATTTTTGGAACTCAAAGAAAGAAAAAAATTGTCATCTGAAAACTTGTGTTCTAATCTTTACTCTCCAACTAACTAACATTCTAATTATCTATAAATTTATTATTCTCTCCAGGTCTGAGACTTCTTATCCATAATGTAGTAAAAATTAGAAGAACAAGAGGCAAATGAAAAATTCAAAAGTTTCTCAGAAAAAACCTTTATATTTTTTATGAACAAAACCAAATTTATAAAAGAAAAAAAATCATACAGATAAATGATAAATTGCAAAACATAAATTCAAACACAGTAGTCTTAAGTAAAATGCTCTAAATAAGCAATATATAATTCTCTGCAGATTTAACAGAAATAGAATAATTTGGAGGAGTGGTAGGAATGCTGATACACTAGGTAATTCTTTGAAGCTATGAATTGTTCCAGTCATTCTGGAAAACACTATGGATCTATGCCCAGAAGATGCCAAATTATGTGCAACATTTCACCAGCCTATACTACTACTAGGCCTATATTTCATAGATACCCAAAAAATAATTTTTTTGTTCAAAAATATTTAAGCCAGCTTTTTATATGGCAACTAGAAAATGAAAACTAAGATTGTAGACACCAAATCGTGGCATATGAATGCAAGAAGCATTACTGCATTGTTGGCCTGTAAGCAATGATGGAATATCTCATTTCAGAGGAAACTGGTAATAACTATCAATTTATCTGTAATGAAGTGAACAAACATATGGACCAATGTGTTAAATAATAATCATAACTTAGATTAAAAATCCTTGAAAGACTTGAAATCTATGAAGAACTCAATAAAAAGTGTCAAAAAGAAGGAAGATGAAATGTGTCACTAACCTTTTTCAAAAAGATATCATATAAATTGAAGGGAAAAAATACGCATTCTTAAACATGTTTAAGGTGGAAATTTTTTCCAGAAAATGAATTGTGTTCTGAAGAGTTTATTAATGAAGTACATATTACTTGAAATTATACATATAGATTTCACCAATTTTTTAAAAGATGTCATATCTGAATAAGCCTTTGATATATAAACATGGGAGTAAAGAAAAACTTAGAAAGATATATATATTTGGCCAAATGCATAAATATATGATGATGAAGTGTTCTGATGGAGATAAAGGAATGTGAACATTTAGAAGTGTTATATCTGCAAACGCCATAGTAAAAATAAGAAAACACTGTGAGTCTGGAAGTCATTTTATAGGGAAAAAAACATAGTCTGAAGAAAAACAAAGGAAGGAAAAGAAGAATATACTGTGTTAGAGTGAAAAGGAGTTGAAATTTACTATCTCCACACTTGGAGTACTTGAGAATATGAACAAATGTAGAGGGAAATGTGGAAGAAGTAGGTTACATGTGATCGATACCTTCATATGAACTGGACAAAAATAGTTTAATAAACACACACATAATGAATGCAGTAGGAATATATTGAACTAAATAGAGAAATGGTCAAATAGGAAGAGAGAAAATTTTATTTCAGTTGTAGTTAAAGGTTTTATTTTATTTTTTCACTGCTTAATAAGTGTATTTCCATGGTGACCAAATTAATGAGTTGCATTAACATTAATAATGATGATGATGATGGCTCTCATTGCAGTAATGATGACTATATTAATGATGATAGCGGTGAGGATGAATGCAATTTCAGAGCATTATATTGTGTTCATCCTTAGTTGCAGAAGAAGACCATGCCATCAGAGAAATGACATGACTTGCACTTGACATTGTTTTGAGTGACGGAGGGTTGTGCAAGGTCACCAGCCTTACTTCTCCTCCAGAACCATCTGAATCCAATGACCAGATATTCATCAGGATGACTGCAGGTGACTGAGTATTATGTAAAATAAGGCATGATCATAATTATACAAATCACAAAGAAGAAATCAGGACTTTTTATTTCTAGATTTTGTATTATTTTCTTTTAAATTAATTTATTTGTTTTTAGTTTTCTAAAATCTTCTTCAACAAATCTTTGATTTTCTACCCCGACCTATCTCTTCCTTTCTGTCTATCCCATTCCCTCATAGAGATGGCTTGCAGTCTTATATGGATTTTACACATACATCCTTATTAAATCCAGGTTCACTTTAGTCGTGTTGCATAGAAGAATTAAAATGAATGGGAGAAACCATGAAATAAAAAAACAAAACAAAACCAAACATAACACAAAGTAAAATAGTCTGCTTCATTCTGTTTTCCATAGTTCTTTCTTTGAATGTGAAAGAAATTTTGTCTGAAGAGTCCACTGGGAATTATTTAGGTCCTTGCATTGCTGTGAAGGGCTAAGGCTACCTTTGAACACAGTGTTCCTTGAGCACTGTGGTTGTTACTGTGTACGAAGTTCTCCTGGTTCAGCTACATTCATTCAGCATCAGTTGGTATATGTCCTTCCAGGCCTCTCTGACTTCTTGCTGTTCATCATTTCTTATAGAAAAACAGTATTTCATTATATGTATATACCACAACTTGTTCAGCCATTACACAATTCATGGGCATCCCTTGATTTCCAGTTTTGGCCACCACAAATAGAGCTACTATAAATATTCTTTGTACATGTGGGATACTTTCTCATTTTTATGATTTCTTTGGGATACACGAAACTAAGTCAAACGGTTACCTTTTGGGCACAGTTCCAAATTACTCTAAGAATGATTACATCAGCTCACAGCTCCACCAACAATGAATTAGCATTCCAACTCTCCAATATCGCCAACATTTATGATCTTACTGTTTTGTCATGTTAACTGAACTGATAGGTGTGATGGGATACCTCAGGGTTGCTTTTTTGTTTTTCTTTTGTTTTGATTTGCATTTCTCTAATCAATAGTGATTTAGAGAATTTTTTCATATAACTCTAAATGCCTTTAATTTCTTCCTCTGAAAATTGCCTGTTCATATGCTTTGACCAGTTATCAATTGGGGAATGATTTGTATTCTTGTACATTTGAATCATTTCTCTATGTATTTTAGAAATGAGGCCTTTATCACAGACACAAGTTGCAAAAATTCTTTCCCAGTTTTCTGCTTCCCTCCTAATCTTGGTTTCTTTTTGTTTCTTTATTCTAAACCTTTTCAATTTAATATAATTAAAATTATCCAGTATTTTCTTTATCACATTCTCTCTCTACTATTTGGTCAAAAATATCCCCACACTCCATCAATATGACAAATACTTTTGCCTTTGTTCCCCTAATTTGTTTATAGTATCAGCCTGTATACCCAGATCATGTCTTTATTCTGGTATATGAGTTGGTTGATGCCCATTTTCTGCCACACCACTTTCCAGTTTTCCCAGCAGTTTTTGCCAACAGTAAGTCCTTTTCCCAGAAGCTGGGGTCCTTGGGTATAATCAAACAGTAGATTGCTATGTTCATTGACTACTGTGTCTTAAGTACATAACCTATTCCACTGGTCTAGCCTTCGATTTCTTAGCCAGTGCTAAGTGGTTTTGTTGATTGCTACTTTATAATACAATTTGAGATCTTGTAAGGCTAAGCCAACTTCCATAATATTCTGGACCTTTTGATTTTCCCGATGAATTTTGATCTTGTTTTTTCTAGCTGCAGAAAATAATTATCTGGTAATTTGAGTGGTATGGTACTGAATAAGTAAACTAATTTAGATAGAATCATCACTTTTTATTATATTACCTCGGCTGACTTATGAGCAACTGATGTTTTTCCAGTTATCTAGATATGTTAATAATTTCAATCAGGTTTTTACTTGATTCTCTAGGATTCTCTAAGTATATCATCATATCCTTTGCCTATTCTAATTCCTTCAATTTCTTTTTTGTTCTGTTATTGCTAAATCTAACATTTCTAGTATCATACTGAATAACAATGGTGATAATGGATATCTCTGTCTCACCTCTACTCTTATTGGAAATGCATCTTGCTTATGCCAATTACATATAATGCTTGCTGATAGCTTCAAGTAGACACTGCTTATTACTTTATGGAAGGCTACATTTATTCCCATTCTCCCCAGTGTTTTCAAAATGCAATGGGTGTTGTATTTTGTCAAAAACATTTTGTGCATCTATTTTTTTTTTTTAGTTTTTTTTTCTTCCATTTTTTTTTTATTTAGCTTTTAACATTCATTTTCACAAAATTTTGGGTTACAAATTTTTCCCCTTTTCTCCCCTCCCCCCCCAAACGCCAAGCATTCTAATTGCCCCTATGACCAATCTGCTCTCTCTTCTATCATCCCTCTCTGCCCTTGTCTCTGTCTTCTCTTTTGTCCTGTAGGGCCAGATAGCTTTCTATACCCCTTTACCTGTATTTCTTATTTCCTAGTGGTAAGAACATTACAGTTGATCCTAACACTTTGAGTTCCAACTTCTTTAGCTCCCTCCCTCTCCACCCCTTCCCTTTGCAAGGCAAGCAATTCAATATAGGCCAAATCTGTGTAGTTTTGCAAATGACTTCCATAATAGTTGTGTTGTATAGGACTAACTATATTTCCCTCCATCCTATCCTGTCCCCCATTACTTCTATTCTCTTTTGATCCTATCCCTCCCCATGAGTGTTGACCTCAAATTGCACTCTCCTCCCCATGCCCTCCCTTCTATCATCCCCCCCCCCCACTCTGCTTATCCCCTTATCCTCCACTTTCCTGTATTGTAAGATAGGTTTTCATACCAAAATGAGTAGGCATTTTATTCTTTCCTTTAGTGGAATGTGATGAGAGTAGACTTCATGTTTTTCTCTCACCTCCCCTCTTTATCCCTCCACTAATGAGTCTTTTGCTAGCCTCTTTTATGAGAGATAATTTGCCCCATTCAATTCTCCCTTTCTCCTCCCAATATCTTTCTCTCTCACTGCTTGATTTCATTTTTTTTTTAAAGATATGATCCCATCCTCTTCAATTCACTCTGTGCACTCTGTCTCTATGTGTGTGGGCATGTGTGCATGTGTGTGTGTAATCCCACCCAGTACCCAGATACTGAAATGTTTCAAGAGTTACAAATATTGTCTTTCCATGTAGGAATGTAAACAGTTCAACTTTAGTAAGTCCCTTATGACTTCTCTTTGCTGTTCAACTTTTCATGCTTCTCTTCATTCTTGTGTTTGGAAGTCAAATTTTCTTTTCAGCTCTGGTCTTTTCATCAAGAATGCTTGAAAATCCTCTATTTCATTGAAAGACCAATTTTTCCCCTGAAGTATTATACTCAGTTTTGCTGGGTAGGTGATTCTTGGTTTTAGTCCTAGTTCCTTTGACTTCTGGAATATCCTATTCCATGCCCTTCGATCCCTTAATGTAGAAGCTGCTAGATCTTGTGTTATCCTGATTGTATTTCCACAATACTTGAATTGTTTCTTTCTAGCTGCTTGCAATATTTTCTCTTTCACCTGGGAGTTCTGGAATTTGGCCACAATGTTCCTAGGAGTTTCTCTTTTTGGATCTCTTTCAGGCGGTGTTCTGTGGATTCCTTGAATATTTATTTTGCCCTCTGGTTCTAGAATCTCAGGGCAGTTTTCCTTGATAATTTCATGAAAGATGATGTCTAGGCTCTTTTTCTGATCATGGCTTTCAGGTAGGCCCATAATTTTTAAATTGTCTCTCCTGGCTCTATTTTCCAGGTCAGTTGTTTTTCCAATGAGATATTTCACATTATCTTCCATTTTTTCATTCTTTTGGTTTTGTTTTGTGATTTCTTGGTTTCTCATAAAGTCATTAGCCTCCATCTGTGCCATTCTAATTTTGAAAGAACTATTTTCTTCAGTGAGCTTTTGAATCTCCTTTTCCATTTGGCTAATTCTGCTTTTGAAAGCATTCTTCTCCTCATTGGCTTTTTGAACCTCTTTTGCCAATTGAGTTAGGCTAGTTTTCAAGGTGTTATTTTCTTCAACATTTTTTTGGGTCTCCTTTAGCAGGGAGCTGATTTGCTGTTCATGCTTTGACTTCATGTCTCTCATTTCTCTTCCCAGCTTTTCCTCCACCTCTCTAACTTGATTTTCAAAATTCTTTTTGAGCTCTTCCATGGCCTGTGCCCATTGAGTGGGCTGGGACACAGAAGCCTTGATTTCTGTGTCTTTGCCTGATGGTAAACATTGTTCTTCCTCATCAGAAAGGAAGGGAGGAAATGCCTGTTCACCAAGAAAGTAACCTTCTATAGTCTTATTTCTTTTCCCTTTTCTGGGCATTTTCCCAGCCAGTGACTTGACCTCTGAATATTTTCCCCACACCCACCTCACCTCCTGATCCTCCCAGCCAGTGTTTGGGGTCTGAGATTCAAATGCTGCTTCCAGCCTCAGGGCTTTGGGCGGGGGCAGGGCTGCTATTCAGTGTGTTATTAAATTCAGATGCTCAGGTGAGGGCAGGGCTGCCTCTCAGGCTCAGTTCCCTCAGGGAGTTTATGCACAGACCTTCAACAATGGATCCAGGCTCCTGCCTGCTTGGAGAGCCCTGGTCTGCCGCTGCCCCTCAGCTTCTGTCTCCCGAGGGGGCCCGAGCCATGGGGGCACCCCACTCCCCCCTCGACCCTCCAAAGGGACTCTCTCACAGACCCCCGTCACCTGTGGGTGGAGGTACTTGTGTGGCCGCTGGAGATCCCGTCCCTGAAGCCCGCTCGGATCTGTTCCTCTCAGTGCCGTGGCCACGGCAGGGCTGTACTCAGCTCCCAGTCCCGGCGCCCAGTCCGCAGCACGAAGGACCTTTTACGAGAGGTTTGCAGGTCTCTCCGGAACAGAAATCTCCCTCGCTCCAATGTTCTGTGGCCTCTGGGTGCAGAATTCGCCGTGAGTTACTTCTTTGTAGTTGTTCTATGGGTTGTGGGTTCGGAGCTATGTGTATGTGCGTCTTTCTACTACGCCATCTTGGCTCCCGAATCTGTTGTGCATCTATTGAGATAACCATATGATTTCTGTTAGTTTTGTTGTTGATATGATCAATAATATTTGTAGTTTTCCTAATATTGAATCAGTCCTGAATTTCTGGTATAAATGTTTCCTGATCATAATGTATTATTCTTGTGAGAAGTTGCTATATTCTTTTAGCTAATAACTTATTTAGAATTTTTGTATCTATGTTCATGAGAGAAATTGGTCCATAATTTTCTTTCTCTGTTTTGGCTCTTCCTAGCTTAAGCATCCAAATAATACTTGTATCATAAAAAGAATTAGATAGGACTCCTTCACCAATTTCCCCAAATAGTCTATATATTAATGGATTATACTGTTCTTTAAATGGTTGATAGAATTCACTTGTAAATCCATCTTGTCCTAGTATCTTTTCCTAGGGAGTTCATTGACAGCTTGTTCAATTTCTTTTTCTGAGATGGAGTTATTTAATTATTCAACTTTCTCTTCTATTAATCTGGGTAATTTATATTGATTTTAAATATTCATCCATCTCACTTAGATTGTCAAATTTATCAACATACAGTTGGGCAAAATAATTTCGAATTATTGTTTTAATTTCTTCCTCACTGGAGTTGAGTTCACACTTTTCATTTTTCATATTGGCAATTTGGATTTCTTCTTTCTTTTTTAAGTCAAATTGACCAAAGGTTTATCAATTGTATTGCTTTTGTCATAAAACCAATACTTATTTTTATTTATTAGTTCAGTAGTTTTTCCAGTTTCAATTTTATTAATCTCTCCTTTGGTTTTCAGTACTTCTAATTTGGTATTTATTTGGGGATTTTCAATTTGTTCTTTTTCTAGCTTTTTCAGCTAATTCATTGTTCTGCTCTTTCTCTATTTTATTCATATAAGCATTTAATGATATAAAACTTTTCCTAAGAACTGCTTTTGCAGTAACCCATAAGTTTTGCAAGGTTGTCTCATTATTGTCATTCTCTTGAGTGAATTTTTTATTGTTTCTAGGATTTTTGTTTATCCTACTCATTCTTACATTACTTAGTTTCCTGTTAATTTTTGGTCTATATTTCCATAGCCTTGTATTGCATATAATTTTTATTGCATGGTAATTTGAGGGCACATTGACTTTCTCTTCTTTCTACACTGGATAGTGAGGTTTTTATAACCTAGTACATGGTTATTTTTTTTTCTATATATGCCATGTACTGCTGAGAAAAAGGTATATTCTTTTCTTTCCTCATTCATTTTTCTCCAGAGATCTATCATATCTACATTATCCACAGTTTTATTCATGTCCTTATTTTCTTTCTTGTTTATTTTGAGGTTAGATATATAAGTTCGAAAAGGGGAAGATTGAGGTCTCCTACTAGTATAGTTTTGCAGTTTATTTCTTCCTGTAAGTCTCTTAGGTTCTCTAAGGATTTGGATGCTATACCACTTGTAGCATATATGTAAAGTAATGATATTGCTTCTTTGTCTATGGTGCCTTTTAGTAGAATACATTTTCCTTCCTTATCTCTTTTGATTAGGTCAATTTCTGCTCTTGATTTGTCTGAGATTAGGATTGTTGCTCCTGCTTTTTTTACTTTAACTGAAGCACAATATTTTCTGATCTAACCTTTTACCTTTCACCCTGTGTGCACTCCCCCTCCCATTTCAAATGTGTTTATTGTAAACAACATATTCTTGGATTATGGTTTTTAATCCATTCTGCTTTGTAACTCTATTTTATGGCAGTGCTCATCCCATTCCGATTAGAAGTTATGTTTTCTATCTGTGTCTTTCCATCCATCCTATTTTCCCCCTTTATTCTTTTATTTCTCCCTTCACCCTTCTGCTCCATAATGGAGTATTAATTTTTGACCACCACCTTCCTCAGTCTTCTGTGCCTTTTTTCTGGCACTCTCCCTTTTACTCCCCCTTTCCTTTACTACTTCTTCCCTACCTTTTATCTTCCCCTCATTTTTCTTTCCCCTTTCCCTCCTACTGCCTATAGACCTAGTTAGATTTCTAAACTTAACTGAGTTTATTCTTCCCTCCTTGAACCAAATCAGATGAGAGTAAATCTCAAACAGTTCTCATTTCCTCCCTTCTTTCCCTCTACTGTAATGTGTTTTTGTGCCTCTTCCTGAGATGTAATTTGCATTTTCTGCCTCCTCCTTTTCACATGTCCCATTATAATCCCTTTTCACCCTTAAATCACATTTTTATCATTTTTATTAATTCATACCAACTCACTTTATCTATGGATATCACTTCTAAATGTCATAATAAATAAAAATAAATATACAGTTCTTAAGTTTAACAAGCATCACTTTTCTGTGTCAGGATTTGAACAGTTTGCTCATATTTAATAACAAGTTTTATTTTTCCTCTGTTTACCTTATAATGCCTCTCTTGCTACTTGTTTTTGAAGACTGAATTTTTTTTTGTACTCCTGCCCTTTTCATCAGGAAGATTTGAAAATCCTTATTTCATTGAATGTCCATCTCCCTGCATGAAATATTATGTTCAATTTTGCTGGTCAATTGATTCTTCCTTGGAGTCCCAGCTGTTTTCCTTATGGAATATCATATTCAAATCCCTTTGATCTTTCACTGTAGAAGCTTCAAGGTCCTGTGTGATCGCGACTGTCGTTCCCTGATATTTTAAATGTTTCTTTCTGGCTACTTGCAGTATTTTCTCTTTCATTTGATAGTTGTGGAATTTGTGTTTTCAGTTTGAGATCTCTTTCAGGAGGTGACTGGTGGATTCTTTGGAATGACTATTTTGCCCCCTGGATCTATAATCTCTGGGCAGTTTTCCTTAATGATTTCTTGGAAGATATTTTCAAAGCTTTTCTTTTCATCATGACTTTCCAGTAGACGAATAATTCTTAGATTTTCTCTCCTGAATATGTTTTCCAGGTGAGTTGTTTTTCCAATAACATGTTTTCTTCCACTTTCATTCTTTAGATTCTATTTGACTTATTTTGGTGTATCATATAGTCATTAACTTCTACTTACCAATTTCTCATTTTTAATAGACTGTTTTTATCAGTTAATTTTTACTTCTCCTTTTCCATTTGCCCAATTGTTCCTTTTAAGGAAATATTTTCTCCAGGTAGGTTTTGAACTTCTTTTTTCCATTGGTTCAATTTTCCTTTATACGGAGCTGTTCTCTTCAGTGAATTATTTTCTTCATATTTTTAAAATCATTGGCCACTTTTTCTTCTATTTCTCTAATTTACCTTTTAAAATCCTTCTTGAGTTTTTCTAATCATGTTCTTTGGCCTTGAGAACAGTTCATATTCCCTCATGACGTTTCAGAGAGACGTACAGTCTCAAAGCTGATTTCTTCAGTATTCGTGTTTTGGTCCTTGTCCCCACAGTAAGGTTCTATGAGTCTTCCTGCTTATGGTGATTGCCTTTTTCCTTCCTTTTAAAATGGATATCTGCTTCTGTGGCACAGGGAACTATGTCCCACGGTTCTTGTGTTTGGAACTTCAGTCTTTTTGTATTGACGCCTCTGGTTCTTTCGGCTGTAATCTGAAATTCTGTAGGGGCTAACAGAGATTGGAGATTCAGAAAGAGGTTAGTCATAAGCCAAACAGGTTCCAAGTACAGAACTAAGCAAGTTAAAAGAATTTCAGAATTAGTAAACTGAACAAATCACAAACTCACAAAGAATAAAAAAACCTCAAAATATGATGTATTTTAAATAGATCCTATCAATCATTCAAAAATAATTCAAATTTATATAAACTATGGAAAAATTGGAAAAGAAAGAATCCTAGAAAATCCCAGGTAGCATAAAATTACTTATTTAATAAATGATTAAGAAAAGCTAAATAGATGCAAATATTATAAGATATAAAATTATGAAAAGATATGACTATCATAAATTCATACAATGTATAATATACTTTATTAATAATAATAAAGATGTGTTTTATAACAATGTTCTAGAAAATTATTTTAATGAATATATTGACATTAAAATTTAAATAAGTTATTGGGAAATAAGTTACAATAATTTATATTTATATAAATTTATATATTTATATACAATATACAAAAATTTTTCCGGAGAGATTACATACTCAGGTTGAATTGATTGTAATGATACAAAGTTGGTTTAATACTACATATATATATATAATATACATAATTATATATTACATATGTAATATATTATATTATACATATTATATATAATTACAATATTCCATGTTTATGAATTAAACAAATAAATTGTGTTTAATAACAACTAGGGAAAATCATTTGATAAAAAATGATAAATGTTGCTTAAAAAATATCATCAAAAGTGCATGAAGAAATGGACTTCTACTAAATTGTACAATCTTATGAAATAAAGAACTGGCTTTAATACCAACAGAGATAAAAATAAAAACTTCTCTCATAACATCTAGGATTTAGCCTTTTATCTCTACTATTATTGTTGAGAGCTTTTTACCATATCTCTAGTATCATATATGATAGAGAAGTGCTAGCTACGAAAAAAGCCAAGACAACAATTGAGTGAATAACCATAATAAAAGAAATAAATGCAATATTTTTGCAGATGATATAGTACTGGATGTAGAAAGATAAAGATTGAACAAAATGTAACTAATAAATATATGAATAAAATATATTACTCCTTCTATTTCTTTGGATTATCCCTAATATAATCCCCCCCCAAAAAAAAATACTTCAGCAAAAAAAGATAGAGGAATTGTTTTAAAAATAAAGAACACAGAAAGCATTTTGAAGTTTAACAAGCAATATAGACACCAAATTCGATGAATAACAATGCTAAACATCTCCTTAATGAAATTCTAATATATAATTTAGAACACAATATATAATAATAAATATAGAGATAGAAATAGAGGCATTACTTTTGGATGGGCAGGTATTCATGCATACATGTACATGTACATATGCACATGCATGTATATGTACATATACACATATATGTGTATATATGTATGTGTGTGTATATTATACATATATATATAATATACATAAATTGATGATACTACTCAGGCTATTTTACTTTTCAGTGTCATATCAAACTACCAAAAGCATATTTCAGTAATCTAGATTTTTTTCTGAATGAAGAAAAGTTCAAGTATATTAATGAAACTAATATGGGAAGACAGGAAGCTTAGTATTATGATCTAATAGCATTACAGAAAGAAATGACCACTTATACACCACTTTCAAAATCAGAAAGTTTATCACCAGAATGGGAAGGTGCACAACACACAGAAGTACCCAAAGAACACTGTAGTGTTCCAAGTCCCCCAGAAGAGGTAAAGACTGACTGTATAATAAAATATGATGGGGAAAATACTATAAGTGAGTCTGAAAGAAATTGTTTTAGAAGAAATATTATACGTCATATACCATCCACTACTTCTAAAGAATCCGAATGGATTCATATAAAAGATCGTCAGTTCTGTTCAGTTGTTTTTCAGTCATGTCTATGTAAGCCTATATATTGATTGTTTGCTTTCCTTTTTATTTTTGACAAAGTTGTTTTTTATTTTCTTCTCAGTCCATTTTACAGATGAGTAAATAGAGTCACACAGGATTAACGGATTTGCCCAGGGTCACACAACTAATGTCTCACGTCAGATTTGAATTCAGGAAGATGAGTCCTCCTGACTCCAGGTCTAGTATTCTGTTTCCTCTGCCACCTGCATGCTATATCATAAAAAATTACAGGAATAAAACAAATTCTTTTCCTATTTATAAAGACAAAATAATTGAAAAGTTTTGAAAAATAAAAAGGGAACCAATAAAATGTGAAAATGTTTTTAAGTAAAAAAAACTGGTAAAGGTTTTGTATCTAAAATGTTAAGGTTTATGCATTTATAGTTCAACATCAAATAAAATTAAAAGTCAAGGTTAATGAACCTTGTAAATGTGGGGAAATATAATGTGTTCTATTATTAGCATGTCACACCCTTGAAGTGACAGTTAAAGTTGTTTAAAAAAGTTGGTTTTCAGGGAACTACGAATACATCTATTTAGAGAATAATTGTTGATCATATAGATGATACGATCACATAATAATTGAGACTTTATAGAGAACTTTTTCTTAAATTTTGTAATAAAAACACTAATTTTGGCTCCTTTGTTTCCCACAAAATTCATAATGTGTCCTTCAAAGTTATTCGCGAGGGAATAAAAATAAAAGTCCTAAATACACAAACACCAAAATTGCATTTATTACCATTTACAGGAGAGTAAGAAGAAAAAGGCAAACAAACATAAGAGATAGGCATAGATACACACATACATAATATGACACAAACAACAGATATTTGGTTTAGTTTGCTTATATTTGACAGGTTTCCAAGTTCTTATCAGACAACGTGAATTATCTATATTATATACCACCTAACAATAAAGCTTCCCACAATTATTGTCTTATCATATTTCCTTATTTTAATAAAATTCTCCTCCTCCTTCTTCTTAATTAAATGTGAGCTATTTTTTCTTACATTCATTAGCAGATGCCCATAAGAATCAATTCCATTTTCAAATATTTTAATATCATTACATAGGGAAAAAAACTCCAGAATTCTACTAGAGTTACTCTACATTATTTTTCAGTTGGAATAATCATAACAATAAAAAAGAAGAATTAATTCCTAAGGGAGCAACTTCCTCTGCCCATTGAACGTGCATCAGATGTTATACTTTCTAATTTAAAATAGTGTGTGTGTAGTGCTAAGGTGATATTCACAGTGCCTACCATGATCATAAATATCCCAGAACAATTCTGAATTGAAAAATACAACAGATTCTCCACATGGAAGACAGAACCAAAACATTTATTCAGACACCAGGAAGCCAAATTCATCATAGTAACAAAAATCTATATACAATAATAATGCAGAGAGTAACACTGTACCCAAATCTTCCCCCTGCTAGGCCACAAACGAACTCCATTAAACCAATGACAAGCAGGATCCCTTAAAGAGAATCACAAGCAAGCATTTTCACTCATGATAGCTAGCAGCCTCTTTGCCTGCATCCTTCCTAACTCTGACTAAGCTTTGACCAATTTCCTCTCAGTTCTGCTCTAGTTTGGCCTCTTCCTATTCCACCTTTCTTGCTCCACCTGTTCAGCAAACTCCTACCACCACAGGCTCCATGTGATTCAGACTCATGTGACTCAGGTTTTCATGTGACCCAGGCAGGTCATATGTGCCCAGTAACGATTGGGAAAGATTTTCCCATTTAAAGTACCATTGCGGCATGATGATAATTTATGATCAAAGATGTGTGATTTGAGAGTGTTAATGCAAATACCCAAGATTTAATAATGGTTACAAGATGAACTTAGTTTCATTTTGGGGTGCATAATATAATTTTAAAAATATGGAAAGCTGATGCACATGATAGTAAGTATTTCATAATGTCTAGGTTTAGTTTCATTTCTATTATTCTGGTTAACTCGAAGCCATTTTACTCAAATATATTGAAACATTTTCAATATTTTTAACCGTATTCTTTCTTCAGCAGCCTATCGCAAAAATATGAATTTAGAACTTTTAACCGTTTTATTTTGTGGGTTCATTAATTTGCAGTCGAAATAAAGAAAATTAACTATCTTTTTAGTCAGAGGAATTTAGATTTGGATCTGTACTGTACTTATTGAAAGCTTTGTGGCCTTGGAATAATTTCAAAGTATCACATCCTCCTGCTGCAGACCCATGCGGGTGTTTACATTTCCTTTGCTTTAAGTTTTCTTTTAGTTCTAAAGTTATGATCTCATATTCTCAACAGAAATCAGAATGACCAAAAGATGGTGTCAAATATAATTAGAGCAACAAAATATCAATAGTTTTCCATTTATAAATATATTATAAAACATATTAGTGAAAACGTTGGTAACTGGCAGCTGCTCCAAATTTGGTAGCATATGGAATTAGGAAGACAAATTCAAAATTTGACCAGCCTCAAATATTTATAGTTCCTTCGCCACAATCAAGAAACTTTTCCCCATCTTTCTTTATCTTCTTCATCTGCAAAAAAAGGGGAGAACAGTCAAACATACATCCTGGAATTCTTTTGAGGAATGAGTAAAATAGAAACATCTTGGTTACACAGTGGAGTCAAGAAGACCTCAGTCAGTCACTCAATTAATTTTTTTAAGTACTACTATGTGCCAGGCACTATGCTAGGCACTAGGGATACATAAAGGAGTAAAAGATAGATCAGCCCTCAAGAAGCTAATAATAATAATAATAATAATAATAATAATAATAATAATAATAATAATAAAATTCAGTAGACAATAAGCAAATAAGAATAAATAAATAGGAAATCATCATCATCATCATCATCATCATCATCATCATCATCTTTGTATATTACTTTCAAAATGCTTGGAACATATTAAGCACTCAATAAATGTGTCTTCCAATATCTCACCTTTCTTTCCTTCCTATTCCCTTTCCTTTCTTTCCTTTCTTCCCTTTCTGGAAGAAAAAAATACATTCACAAATGGAGAGAGAGATACATAGAGGCACCTTTTGGATGTGTGTTGCTCAAAATGTCGGATAGATATCTAATTTGAGATTTTTGTTTTTTATTTAAAAAAAAAACATAGCTATTTCTTAAAATATTTTCAATTCTGTGAAAAGGTAAGATGGTTTAATGTGGATAGTGTCAATGAACAATTAAGACAAAAGTACAAATTAATAGGTCAATGGCAGTTATTTCGAATGTAACAAAATATCTAGATATAGAATATAGATGTGTATATGTATATTTATATAGGTGTATGTGTATATATGTATATATACATATGTATGTATATTTATAGTTGTGTGTATGTATGTATGCATATATATGTGTGTGTGTGTATATATATACATATATATATGTATTTATGTTTATGTCTATACTTCTATCCATCAGTTTTCACCTCACTAGCAAAATGGTTTTGTTTATTGTAACTTTCTTAGAACAATAATGTTTCTAGAGAAATACAGTTTACCCTTTAGTTTGGTACCAATTTTGACATTTTTTGTTTTTCTCATAACCGCTTTTGATTTGAAGGTGATCCTAAATGCTTTGCCCATAGTGTACGATTTCTAGTTTCTTTTACAAATCGGAGCTGTGATCTCACAGATAGACTGAATTATCAAATAAACTACTTACTTAATTACAGAAAAGAACATCATAATTAAGTTGACTATATTCTGTGGTATCTGTGGGCGGGTGTCTTGGCTTTAATAACCCACGAAAACACAAAAATTCAAAATACCTTTCATTCCCATATAGTGTCCTTTCTCTTCCATAGTGACAGTGGTGGAGTGGTACAAAGGAAACAAAATGATGCTGAGATTTACGTATAACTTAGTTAATGCACAGAAATTAAATTAACAAAAATCTAAATATGAATTCATTACGTGAAAAGAAATGGGTTGATAAATCATTATATTTTTGCATAAGTAAGGCCCAAGAACATCAAGAAATTGTCATAAAATGGAAAGATGGCATCTAAATTTTCCTTGGATTAATAAATAAACAGAAAACTAAGCTTGGAATCAAAGTATTTGTTTGAATCTAATTTCCATCTCTCAATCCCTGTTTGATCTAAGGCAGGTGAAATAATCTCCTGAGCTCAGGTTCCTCATCTATGAAATAGCGGAGAGGGCTAAAATAAAGGCTGCCTAAGATCCCTCTTGTCTCTAAGGCTAAGTATATTAATTGATAAATTAGTTTTTTCATGTAGGGAAAGCCAAAAAGGGGAATCATTTCATGGGCCATTTATTTTTTATTGCTCATGATAAGCATGACAATAATTTCCCCTTTTATAGCAATACTCATTGTAGTGTATGAAAGACTAGAAAAACAAGATTTTGATAAGATTGCACAAAACCTATCACCATCAGTTTTGATGATAAGTGACTTCAGTGAAGAGAAGACCAAACTAATTGGAGAAAGGCATAGTATATATTACAAAATATGGTTTATAATTAAGAAAGAAAATACACTATATGAAAAGTCAGTTCTTCATATATCTGATTTTAATAGACCTTTGATATGTTGAGTGACAAATACAGATGTTAAAAATATCAATTTTGTCTTGAAAACATAAAATATTTATGAGAGAGTTGAGAATTTCAGAATTAAAGGTCTGGAGTGGCTTAAAAAAACATGTGCATTGACGCAGATACCCCTTTGTGCACATTTGTACAAAATAAGTACATTTCCAATATGTCCATAAATTTACACATAAATAATCTATGTATATATGCATATATATGAAAATTTTTGTTTATAGTATATCCAAACTGATATATTAAAATAATCAATTGAAAAGAAGTAGAGAAAGTTAAATATATTCAATCCAATTATTGATGGGTAAGTTTCAGGTAGAAATTATTAATTGATTATCACTTGCATGGAAGTGGTAAATAGATTCTCAAGTTAATTTAGTAATATAATATTGTCTATGCAAGAATGTTTCAGGATTCCCATCAATATTACAATTGTAATAAAATATTGGTTGCAAAAATATGCATTTGAAAATTGTGGGGTTATTAAAGGAGTTCTGCAATTTTCCATAGGAAATCTAGCAATTCATTTGCATATATATACATATATATGTATATATATATATGCATGTTTATATGCATGTGTGTGGGCAAATGTGAATGTATGTTTATATGTATATGCCTATATGTATTTTATGCATATATGGTACAATTCATATTTGTGTTCATGCATACATACATATACTACAAAATATATATGCAATATGTGTATGAATACATGCATTTATGAAAATATGTACATGGGTGTATGCATATATATGTCTATGTATCTCCTTTAAAGCAAACATTTTCCCATTAGTACTTACTGATTTTTCAGATTATTTTTCATTATTCGTGTAAACAGAGTACAGGCAACTAAGTCTATTTGAATCTATATTGGATCATTCCTTTTGTTATAGATTTGCTCCAGTTGCCTGAGATTTCTGGGCCAATGATATGAAGTTGAACAGCTTTGCTTAAAAAGTATTAAAGTGCTTTTCGAGTAACTCAACCAATTAGTATCTTCATCATGAGATTATCTGTTAGTCTATCTAGGCACATACTGTTCAGCACTGAATATCTATGTTCTAAAAACAAATTTAAAATAAGATGTCTTTTAGATGACTGTTCTTATTTGTATTGGTCTAATTATTATGGACTAGAAGCATTCTTCATACAGATGTTGGCAGTTTACATTTATTCTATTCAAAACTTCGTATTCTTTGCCCTTTAATAAACAATGTGGAAAAACAAAGCCAAGATGGCAGAGTAAAGGCCAGGACTCACTTGAGCTCTGCCTGAAACCTCTCCAAAATACCTTTTAGAATGACTCTAAACAAATTCTAGAACAGTAGAACCCACTAAAAATATGGAGTGAAACAAATTTCCAGTCTAAGACAACTTAGGTTGGGTGGAAAGGTCTGTTATACCAGGATGAGAAAGGAGTACAGTCAAGCATAAGTAGTGCGAACACAGAGTAGGCCATGCAAATGAAGCACAGGCTTCAGGGTAACTAAATCTCTGAGGGTAATGGTGTTTTTCAGACCTCTCAGCTCAAAGATGCCAAAAACAACTTAGAAGGTCAGCAGGAAATTTCTGTCACACCTGGATAAGAGTGGAACACAGTTCAGTGCAGGCTGCATCAGCATGGCTTTGGCCAGAGGAAACCAGGAGCAGGTGTTGGAAGTGACTGAATCAACAGTGGCAGTGGCTGCTTCAAGAACTCTCAGTCCACAGACAGTAAGTTGAAAAACTGGTCAGAGGAGATTACAAGGGTTTTTTTTTTGTTTTTTTGGGTTTTTTTGTGAGTACTGAGACAGTTTGTTATTTTTTTTTTTTTGCTTTAATCATACTTAGATCTGGCTTGCAGTACTGGGTGGCAGTCCCAGGTTTAGAAAGAGCACTTGCATAGCAGAAATCATGACCACAATGGAGGGGGACCTTCCTCATATTTCCAGGAAATAAAAGAGCACTTGTGCTAGTCCACAAATTAGAGCACAGATCAAGACAGTAGTAGTCACTTCGTAGACAATACAACTTTGGAAGAACTGAAAACTTATAGATCCCTGGATGTATCTGACAACAGTTATACAAAATCCTTGAAGCATGGGAGAGTGCTCCCTGCAACCTGGAAAAAGAGCCCTATTCTAACAAACAGTTAAAAGTCAAATAATAGGATTAGAAAATAACAACACAATGAGAAAAATCTTTGGTTGTAGAAAGATATTATTTTCACAAAGAAGTTCAAAAAACACTCAGAATAAAACAAGTCAAATTTCCTAAATCAAAAGCCTTGAGGAAAAACGTGAATTAGATCATGGGATTTTGAAAATCGTGTAAGACAGGGAGAGGAAAAAATTGGGAGGAAAATTAGAGTAATGTAAGTAAATCATGAAAAATAAGTCAACAGCTTGCTAAAGGAGACCTCAGAAATGCTGAAGAAAACAGAACCTTAAAAATCAGAGTAGCCCAAGGGGCAAAGGAGGACTACAAAATCAGTGAGGAAAAGAATGTCATAAAAGAAGAATTGACCAAACACAAAAGGAGATCCAAAAGCTCACTGAAGGAAATGACTTCTTAAATCTCAGAATGGAGCAAATGGAAGCTAATAGCT
This sequence comes from Notamacropus eugenii, assembly GCF_028372415.1. Classification (NCBI taxonomy): domain Eukaryota; kingdom Metazoa; phylum Chordata; class Mammalia; order Diprotodontia; family Macropodidae; genus Notamacropus; species Notamacropus eugenii. The sequence goes on from NC_092878.1 coordinate 112,731,082, forward strand.
TTATGAGAAATCAAGAAACAATAAAACAAAATCAAAAGAATTAAGTAGATTAAAAGGCATTGTGAAACATCTCATTGGAACAAAAATAAACAAAAAACCAAAAACAAATAAAAAAGCAAAAAACTGACCTGCAAAGTAGATTTGGGATAGATAATTTTAAAATTACTGTACTACTTGAAAGCCATGATTAAAAAAGAGCCTTTACACCATCATTCAAGATGGTATTAAGGAAAACTGCCCTGATATTCTGGAACAAGAAGACAACATGTAAATTGAGTGAATCTACCAAAACCCTACAGAGAGAAATTCCAAATGAGAACTGCTTGAAGTAATATAACCAATTGTAAGAGTTCTCAGGTCAAAGAGAAAATATTTCATGCAGACATAAATAAACAATTCATGTATGGTGGATTCACAGTCAAGATAGCACAAGATTTGGCAGATTCTCCATTAAAGGAAAAGAAGGCTTAGAATATGATTCTAGAGGATAAAGGATCTAGGATTACAGAAAAGTCTAATCCTTCAGAGGGAAAAATGAATATTCATTGAAATAGAGGACTCTCAAGATTTCTGGATGAAAAGACCATAGTGGAGACAGAGTCAAGATGGTGGAGTAGAAAGATGGACCTGTAGAAGATCCCCTACATAGCCCATAAAATACCTGTTAAAATGACTCTAAGGAAATTCTAGAACAGCAGAAGACAAAAAATGACAGAGTGAAAGAGATTTCCAGCCCAAGAGAGTATGGAAAGCTGACAGGAGAGGTCTAATACACCAGGCGCAGCCCAGCGTGGGCCATATGATGCAGCAGGACAAAACCCAGAACAAGTTTTAGGGAGCCACTGGCAGCAGCAGCAGCTGTTACCAGATTGCTCAACCCACAAACGTCAAAGGAAGCTTCAAAGTTCAGTGAGAAAGCTCCTTCACCTAGGAGAAGGGAATACCATCCTGACTTCTGGCAGGAGCCACCACAGCAGTAGCATCCATTTCTGAAGTGCTTCACCAAAAGTCCCTGAGGGAACTGAGTGGCTGATCTAAATCTCAGCACTGAGCCTAGCCGTGGGGTGAGAAGGAGTGCTGGCCTGGTGAAACTAAAAGTGGTTGTGGAGAGGTAATTCTACTTGCACATTCTGGGCAAAAAACTTTTGTTTGCTCCCAGATGAGAGCACAGGCCAGGAGAAGAGTAAACATCTCTCTCTTGATTGTGCCACCTGGGAAGAACTGAGAACTTACAGGTCTCAAGAGCATACCTTCCTTTTGACAAACGGCTCAAAAGTCAAGAAATTGGCTGGAAAAATGCCCAATAAAGGGCTAAAAAATAAGACTATAGAAGGTTATTTTCTTTTGGAACAGATGTTTTCTTCTATTCTTTCAGATGAGGAAGAACAATGCATACTGTCAGAGAAAATCATGACTTCTGCGTTCAAAACATCCAAAATACATATACAATGGTCTCAGGCCATGGAAAAGCTCAAAAAGGATTTTGAAAATCAAGTAAGAGAGGTGGAGGAAAATTTGGGAACAGAAATGAGAGAGAGGAATGAAAATCATGCAAAACGAGTCAACAACTTGCTAAAGGAGACCCAAAAAATTCTGAAGAAAACACCTTTAAAAATAGGCTAACTCAATTGAAAAAAGAATTCCAATAAGTCAATGAGGAGAACCATGCTTTAAAAATCAGAATTAGCCAAATGGAAACAGAGGTTTAAAGCTCACTGAAGAAAATAATTCTTTAAAAATTAGAATGGAGCAGATGGAAGCAAATGACTTTATGAGAAACCAAGAAATTACAAAACAAAACCAAAAGGATGAAAAGAAAAAGGAAGATAACATGAAATGTCTCATTGGAAAAAACAACTGATCTGGAAAATATATCCAGGAGAGACAATTTAAAAATTATGGAACTATCTGAAAGCCATGATCAAAAAAAGAGCTCATACATTATCTTTCATGTAATTATCAAGGAAAACTGCCTTGATATTCTAGAACCAGAGAGCAAAATAAATATTCAAAGAATCCACTGATCACCTTCTAAAAGAGATCCAAAAAGAAGAACTCCTAGGAATAATATAGCTAAATTCCACAGTTCCCAGATCAAGGAGAAAATATTGCAAGCAGATGGAAAAAAATACAATTCAAGTATTGTGGAAATACAATCAGGACAAAGAAAGACTTAGCAGGTACTACACTGAGGGATAAATGGGTTTGGAATATGACATTCCAGAAGTCAAAGTACCTAGAATTAAACCAAGAATCACCTATGCAGCAAAACTGAGTGTAACACTTCAGGGAAAAAAAATGATTATTCAAAGAAATAGACGACTTTAATTCATTCTTGATGAAAAGACCAGAACTGTCCTCTGACATTCCAATTCTTTTTTTTTTATTTAACTTTTAACATTTATTTTCACAACATTTTGGGTTACAAATTTTCTCCCCTTTTATCCCCTAACCCCACCAAACCCAAGCATTCTAATTGCCCCTGTGACCAATCTGCTCTCTCTTCTATCCTCCCTCTCTGCCCTTGTCTCCGTCTTCTCTTTTGTCCTGTAGGGACAGATAGCTTTCTTGGCCCCTTAACCTGTATTTCTTATTTCCCAGTGGTAAGAACATTACATTTGATCCTAACACTTTGAGTTCCAACTTCTTTAGCTGCCTCCCTCCCCACCCCTTCCCTTTGGAAGGCAAGCAATTCAATATAGGCCAAATCTGTGTAGATTTGCAAAAGATTTCCATACTAGTTGTGTTGTATAGGACTAATTATATTTCCCTCCATCCTATCCTGACCCCCATTACTTCTATTCTCTTATGATCCTTTCCCTCCCCATGAGTGTCGACCTCGGATTGCATTCTCCTCCCCATGCCCTCTCCTCCATCCTCCCCCCCACCCTGCTTGTGCCCTTGTCCCCCCCTCTCCTGTATTATGAGATAGGTTTTCCTGTCAAAATGAGTGTGCATTTTATTCTTTCCTTTAGTGGAATGTGATGAGAGTAGACCTCATGTTTTTCTCTTGCCTCCCCTCTTTATCCCTCCACTAATAAGTCTTTTCCTTGCCTCTTTTATGAGAGATAATTTGCCCCATTCAACTTCTCCCTTTCTCCTCTCAATATTTCTCTCTCACTGCTTGATTTCATTTTTTTTAAATATATGATCCCATCCTCTTCAATTCACTCTGTGCACTCTGTCTCTATGTGTGTGTGTGTGTGTGCATGTGTGTGTGTGTGTACTCCCACCCAGTACCCAGATACTGAAATGTTTCAAGAGTTACAAATATTTTCTTTCCATGTAAGAATGTAAACAGTTCAACTTTAGTAAGTCCCTTATGACTTCTCTTTGCTGTTCACCTTTTCATGGTTCTCTTCATTCTTGTGTTAGAAAGTCAAATTTTCTTCTCAGCTCTGGTCTTTTCATCAGGAAAATTTGAAAGTCTTCTATTTCATTGAAAGACCATTTTTTCTCCTGAAGTATTATACTCAGTTTTGCTGGGTAGGTGATTCTTGGTTTTAGTCCTAGTTCCTTTGACTTCTGGAATATCCTATTCCATTCCCTTCGATCCCTTAATGTAGAAGGTGCTAGATCTTGTGTTATCCTGATTATATTTCCACAATACTTGAATTGTTTCTTTCTAGCTGCTTGCAATATTTTCTCTTTCACCTGGGAGTTCTGGAATTTGGCCACAATGTTCCTGGGAGTTTCTCTTTTTGGATCTCTTTCAGGCGGTGTTCTGCGGATTCCTTGAATATTTATTTTGCCCTCTGGTTATAGAATCTCAGGGCAGTTTTCCTTGATAATTTCATGGAAGATGATGTCTAGGCTCTTCTCTTGATCATGGTTTTCAGGTAGTCCCAGAATTTTTACATTGTCTCTCCTGATTCTATTTTCCAGGTCAGTTGCTTTTCCAATAAGATATTTCATATTATCTTCCATTTTTCGAATCTTCAAGCTATGTTTTGTGATATCTGTCTTTCTCGTAAAGTCCTTAGCGTCCATGTGTACCATTCCAGTTTTGAAAGATCTATTTTCTTCAGTGAGCTTTTGAATCTCCTTTTCCATTTGGCTAATTCTGCTTTTGAAAGCATTCTTCTCCTCATTGGCTTTTTGAACCTCTTTTGCCAATTGAGTTAGGCTAGTTTTCAAGGTGTTAATTTCTTCAACATTTTTTTGGTTCTTCTTTAGCAGGGAGCTGATCTGCCTTTCATGCTTCTCTTTCATCCCTCTCATTTCTCTTCCCAGTTTTTCCTCCACCTCTCCAACTTGACTTTCAAAATTCTTTTTGAGTTCTTCCATGGCCTGAGCCCATTGGGTGGGCTGGGACACAGAATCCTTGATTTCTGTGTCTTTGTCTGATGGTAAGCATTGTTCTTCCTCATCAGAAAGGAAGGGAGGAGGTGTCTTTTCTCCAAGAAAGTACCCTTCAATAGTTTTATTTCTTTTCCCTTTTCTGGGCATTCTCCCCAGCCAGTGGCTTGACCTCTGAATATTCTCCTCACACCCACCTCGCCTCCTGGTCCTCCCAGCCAGCGTTTGGGGACTGAGATTCAAATGCTGCTTCCCGCCTTAGGGCTTTTGGCAGGGGCAGGGCTGCTATTCAGCGTGAGAATTAAGTTCAGATGGTGAAGCTGGGGCAGGGCCGCCTCTCAGGCCCAATTCTCTCAGGGGGTTTATGCACAGACCTTCCACAATGGATCCAGTCCACTTGGGGAGCCCCTGTCTGCCGCTGCCTCTCAGCTTCTATCTCCCGGGGGGGCCAGAGCCATGGGGGCACCCCACTCCCCTCTCGACCCGCCAAAGAGACTCTCTCACCGACCCTCATCACCTGTGGGTGGGGGGGCTTGTGCCGCCGCTGGATATCTCTTCCCTAACTCCTGCTCGGATCTGTACCTCTCGGAGCCGCGGCCGCCGCAGGTCCGGGCTGGGCCCCGCGTCTGCAGCGCGACGGACCTTTTGTGAGAGGTTTGCAGGTCCCTCTGTGGGTTGAGGGACCCTCGTGGCCACAGGATATCTCGTCCCCGTAGCCCGTTCGGATCTTTTCCTCACGGTGTCGTGGCTGCTGCAGGGCTGCACTCAGCTCCCAGTCCCAGCGCCCAGTCCACAGCGCAAAGGACCCCCCGCGAAAGGTTTGCAGGTCTCTCTGGAACAGAAATCTCCCTCGCTCCAATATTCTCTGGCGTCTGGGTGCAGAATTCCCCGTGGGTTGGTCCCCTCTAGCCGTTCTGTGGGTTGTGGGTTCGGAGCTATGTGTATGTGCGTCTTTCTACTCTGCCATCTTGGCTCCGCCCCTGACATTCCAATTCTATATTATCTTCTTTGGATGTGGATGGTATTTTACCTGAAGAGTTCTTTGGGAATATTTTATGTCCTTGCATGACTGTGAAGGGCTAAGTGTATCAGAAACAGTCCTCCCACACTGCGACTGTTACTGTGTATAATATTCTCCCCATTCTGCTCATTTCGCTCAGGTTGAGTTCATAGAAGTCTTTCCAGGCTCTTCTAAATTCCCTCATGTTGATCATTTCCTTACAGCACAATCGTATTCCATTACATTCATAGACCACAACTTGTTCAACCATTCCCCAATTGTTCTCCAACCAGGGAAAGTTCTGTAAAGATTTCTCTTTTCTCTCACTATGATCATTACTGTTCTTTCTGACCCCAATTGTAAACAGATATTCTCCTTTTTTACTCTCGTAAAGTAAAAGGACACCCAACAAAATTGTCTTCCTATGTCATCAACCACAGAATATCTCCTTGCTTTTCCATTACTCATTTGTAATAAGCTCACTTTGTTATCTAAGTCACATGACAATTCTATCTTCCTGATCTTGGAAAACCATATTATCTCTGAAATACAACCATTTTCCCCAGGGACATATCTGACTAAGGCAATCTTTTTCTAATGAACAATATTAACTCCCCATGGCTTAGAATTTTACAAACCCTTGCAAACTAAACTCTTGATATTTAGAGTTTATATAGTATTGGATGCAAATATAAATCAATAAATGACAGAATAAGGCTGGATAATCAAAGATTATAAGCTTCCACCTTACAAAACACAATAATACACAAACAATATAGTTAATATACATGGCTCCATGCAAAAGAAAAAAAAAAAAGAACAGCAACACTTGATTGACTGTCTTAGATAGGCCAAGTCTAAAGTATGTGGTATATGTCATATAGGAACATGTAACATTAGTATATACACATTTTGAGTGCAATAGAAAAAGAGATGTGAACATATTTTTAAGAACGTTTATGTGTTATATTTCACTCACCAAAGTTGGATTGCATAGATGCAATAAGGATTTTGTTTTGTATAAAATTGCCAGATTGAATGTATGGTATATTCTCATACTGAAAGAGTAATGTTGACCAGAATTATCTTATATCTGCCAACAGAGTCTTGGGTGACAGCTAGGCTTGAGTCCTCAGCTTTAAAAGGGAAAACAAAGGTTTTCCTGAAATATTCAAAACATGTATTTGAAGCAAAGACGATTGATGTTTATCACTTAGCTATACATGTTAGCTTTGAAGAATGATATATACACAATCGTCTAATAAATTGTATTTCCTTCCTTTGTAAGGAAGTATTGAGGGAGGCATAGCCAAGATGGCAGAGTAGACAGATGCATACACTCTAATGGTTCCACCACAGCCCAAAAAATACCTGTAAAAATGACTTTCAACAAATTCTAGAGCAGCACAAGCCACAGAATGACGGAGAGAGATTTCCAGCCAAAGGTAAACTGGAAGGGCAACAGAAAAGGTCTATCCCATGGGGCACTGAGCAGAGAAGAGCCTGGCCTGGCCACATGGCATAGGGAGGAACAGGACAAGAACAGGCCTCTGGGGAATAATCCCAAGCAGGGAGTGTCTTAGATACCTCAACCCACAAGCAACAAAGAAAGCTTCAAAGGTCAATGTGGTAGGAGATTCCCACTTTGGGAAGAGAGGAGCCCAGTCCCCTCAGTACTGGCCCCAGACAGCAGCAGAGGTGGCAGAAGCAGAAGCAATGGTGGCCACTGAAGCAGCCTGGGTCCATTGTCCAGGCAGCTCACCTAAAAGCCTCTGAGAGAACAGAGCAGGGGATATGAACCTCAGCCATCAGCGGCAGCCCTGCCCCTGCCCTAAAGCCCCTGGGGAAATTGAGCAGCTAATATGAATCTCAGCCCTGAGCAAGGTCCTGAGGGAGGAGAAGCACTAGGACATTCCTCTTGACAAAGGATTCAAAAGTCAAGTAACTGGCAGAGAAAATGCCCAAAAAAGGGGAAAAATAAGACCATAGAAGGCTACTTTCTTGGTGAACAGATATCTCCTTCCATCCTTTCTAATGAGGAAGAAAAATGCATACTGTCAGAGGAAGGCAAGACTTCTGCCTCCAGTACCTCCAAAATGAATATGGAATGGGCTTAGGCCATAGAAGAGCTTGAAAAGCCAGTGCGTAGCTTGCTAACTGAGAATCAAAATAATGCAGAGGAAAATAATACCTTCAATTGGAGAAAGAGGTCTAAAAGCTTAGACCATAGAAGAGATTGAAAAGCGTGTCAGCAGCCTGCTAAAGGAGAACCAAAAAATTCTGAGGAAAATAACCTTTTTAAAAAGAGGCTGACTCACTTGGAAAAAGAGGCCCAAAAAGTCAATCAGAAGAAGGAGACTTTAAAAAGCACAATTAGCCAAATGGAAAAGGAGGTTCAAAAGCTCACTGAACAAAATAGTTCTTTAAAAATGAGAGTAGAGTTCAGGGAAACCAGGAAGTTACAAAACAAAACCAAAAGATTGAAAAAATAGAAGATAAGGTGAAACATCTCATTGGAAAAACAAGTGACCTGGAAAATAGATCCAGAGGACAAAAGAAATATTGAAAGAATCCACTGATCATCTCCTGAAAGCTACCTGGAAAGAGAAATATTGTGGCCAAATTTCAGAGTTCCCAAGTCAAGGAGAAAATATTGCAAGCAGGTAGAAAGAAGCAATTCACATACTGTGGAAATATAATCAGGATAACACAGGACCTGGCAGCTTCTACATTAAGGGATCAAAGGACTTGGTATAGGATATTCCAGAAGTCAAAGGAACTGGGATTAAAACCAAGATCCACCTATCCAGCCAAACTGACTATAATACTTCAAGAGAAAAAATGATCATTCAATGATATAGAGGACTTTCAAGCATTCATGATGAAAAGATCAGAAGCGAATAGAAATTTTGACTTTGAAGCACAGGAATCAAGAGATGCATGAAATGAAAAGGTAAACAGGAAAGAGAAATCATAAAGGATTTTCTAAAGCTGAATTGTTTACATTCCTACATGGAAAGATAATATTTGTAACTCTTGAGACTTTTCTCAGTATTTGGGTAATTAGAGGGATTATATATACACACAAACGTACACACACACACACACACACACACACACACACACACATAGACAGAGAGTAAAATTTGAGTTGAATCAGAATAAATGACATGCATAAAAATAAAATAAAATTAAGGGGGGAGAGATGAAAATATTAGGAGGAGAAAGAGAGAAATGGAATGGGGCATACTATCACTCATAAAAGAGATAAAGAAAAATATTTTTCAATGGAGGAGAAAAGGGAGGAGGTAAGATGGGAAAAGTGAAGCTTTTCTTTACATATGGCTTAAGGGGAGAGTAACATGATCACTAAATTTGGTATGAAAATCAATCTTACACTACAGGAAAGTAGGGGAGAAGGGAACAAGTGGGGTGAGGGGGATGATATAAGGGAGGGCAAATAGGAGAAGGGGGTAACTAGAAGTAAACACTTTTGGGAAAGGACAAGGTCAAATTAGAGAATATAAAACAAGGTGAGACAGGGTAGAATGGAGGGCAATATAGTTAACCTCATGTTACTGGGTATTATGGAGTCTTTTGCAAAACGCTATATATATATATATATATATATATATATATATATATATATATATATATATATCTTGCCTTTTATTGCTTATCTTCTCAGTGGGGATAGCAGGGGAGGAAGGGAGGGAGAGAAGTTGAAATTCAAAGTATTAGAAACGAATATTGACTATTGTTATTGCATAAAACTGGAAAAAAAGAAATACAGGTAATGGATCATAGAAATCTATCTGACCCTACAAGAAAAGAGAGAAGATGGAGATACGGGAAGGGTGGGGTGTGATACAAAGGAGGGCTCATTGAGGGACGGGGTGATCAGAATGCAAGGTGTTATGGAGAGGGGAGGGGAGAGTTGTGGAGAAAAATTGGAACTCAAAATTTTGTGGAAATGAATGTCAAAATCTAAAAATAATTAAATAAAAGTATTAAAAAAGGAAGTATTGGAAGAAGTTTCTTCTCCCATCTTTCTCTGGGACTATATTTGCACTTCGAATTTTCAAACAACAGCAACAACCAACTTTAATTGTTTTCATTTTTTTCCATTTAATTTTTTGGAATAATTGTGTATATTTGTTTTCTTGGAACTAATTAACTTCCTTCTGCATCACTTCATTTAAGTATTCCCATATTTCTAAGTATTCACCAGATTTATTGGTTCTTACAGCAGAGTGATGTTCTAATATATACCAGTATTACAATTTACTTAGCCAGTCTTCAGTTGGTGAAATAAACCTTCAGTGTTCTCTTCTTAGCACTCTTCTCTTCATCCTCTCTATGACTTTATTTGGTAATCTCATCAGTTCTCATTTATTTAATTACCATCTATCTGCTGAAGATTCTTAAATTTAGCTATCACAACCTTACTTCTCTACTTACTTCCAGTTTTATATCTCTAAATTTCTGTTCAGATACCTTAGATTTAAAGTCCTGTAGACTTCTTAAACTTAACATGTCCAAAATGGAAATCACCATCTTTCTCCCTAAACACTCTTATTCACTCCAACATTATTATTATTGTTGGGAGTAATATCTCCCTAGTTCCTCCAGTTCCCAATCTACAATTTATCATTGACTCTTTGTAAATCCTTTCCCCAGCCAAAATATTACAAACACCTGCCAATTTTAGCTTTGCAACATCACTCAAATAGGCCTCTTTCTCTACTCTGACACGTACGACTGCTCTATTCCAGGTTGTCATCATCTCACACCTTAAGTATTGCAGTTGTCTCACGGTGAGTCTGCCTGCCTCAAGTCTCTCCCAAAAGTAATCCATTCTTCACCAAATTGATTTTTCTAAAATGAAGGTCAAAGCATGTCACTCAATAAACTCCAGTGGCTAGCCATTACTTCTAGGTTCAAATACAAAATCCTTTGTTTGTCATTAAAAGCTTTTCATAATGCAGTGCTCTTCTAACTTTCCCCGTCTTTCTCATTCTTTTCTGAACATAGTCGTTGATTCAGTGACATAGCTTGCTTGTTGTCCCACAAAGAGAGCATACCATCTCTTCAATTATGCATATTTTCTCTGGCTGTCCATGCCTGGAATATTGTTATACCTTGACTTCACCTACTGCCTTCTGTGTATGTACACATGTACATATACGTACATGGGTGTGTATAAATGCATGTGGATTTAAAATTATTCTATACATGCTTCCATTTATCAGTACAGTATCAGTATCTGGGTGCAGAGAGCGACTTCCTTCACATGTCCTACATACTGATTTGATGTGTGTGACAGTCACAATGACTTATTTTCTCATTCATTCTTAAAATAATACTGCTGTTACTGTTTACAACGTTCTATTGGTTTTGCTCATTTTACCCATAATTATTTCATGTAGGTCTTTCCAAGGCTTTTTTTCTAAGATCACTGAAATCATCGTTTGTTATAGCACAGCAGTATTGCATGACAATCATATAACACAACTTGTTTAGCCATTCCCCAATTGATGGGTATACCTGCAATTTGCGGTTCTTTGCCATGACAAAGAGAGCTGCTATAAACATTTTAAAACATATATGTTCTTTTCTTATTTTTTTCTGTAATCATCTTTGGAAAGATACCCAAGTAATGTTACTGCTGGGTAAAAAGGTATAGGTGGCTTAATACTTCTTTGGCCATAATTACAGTTATCTCTCCAAAATGATTGACCAGTTCACAATTCCACCAAAAATGAGCGTTCCAGTTTTTCCTCATCCCTTCCAATATTTTTTTTGTTTTCACCTTCGATCATTTTACAAATCTGATAAGTGTAAAACAATATCTTAATATTTTAATTTTAATTTCTCTAATAAAAATGATTTTTGTATATTACTGTAAATTGTTTTCATTCCTTCAGTGGAAAAAGGCCTATTCATATCACTTGATGATGTATATACTGGGGAATGCTTCATGTTCCTATAGACTTGAAAAAAATTTTTTTAATGTATTTCAGGTATTATATTTATGTGATAAACTGTAATTACCCCCACTCCCCAATTTTGTGATTTCCTTCTCACCTTGACTACATTTTTTATTTGGACAAAACCTTTTTTAAATAGCTTACTATAATTGAACTTATCAATTTTACACTTAACTTTGTTATCTCTTCTTTATACATAAATAGTTCTCCTACTCCTAAGTCTCATAAGGAGCATGTTCCATGTTCTTCTATTTTTCTCCTAATATCTGTCTTTATATCTAAGTCTTGTATCAATGTTGACCTTATCTCGATAAATGGCATACAATATTGGTTTATGCCCAGTTTCTGCCTTACTGCTTTCCAGTTTTACCAACATTTTTTTTTTTTTTACCGAGTAATGATTTTTTCCCAAGATCTTAAGTTTATGTTTGTCAAATACAAGTTTATTATGTTTGTTTTCTTCTCTAAATTGTATGTCTACTCTACTCCATAGATCTACTTTTCTAATTTTTTAGCCAATACAAGACAATTTTGATAATTACTGTCTTATAATACAGATTAAATCTAGACCTCCTAAACCTCTTTCCTCTGCATTGTTTTTCATTAGTTCCTTTCTTATTCTTGATTTTTTGTCAAAACTCTCTTAATTCTAGTGTCTTTCTTCTATTAATCATTGCCTATTTATTCTGTGAATAGCTTGTTTGCATATTAATTTTTGCGTGCTATCTCCCACTGGATTGTGAACCCCTTGAAGGCAGGGACTAGTTTTTGCCTATTTTTATATCCTCAGTGTTTAGCATAGTTCTTGGCACATAGTAGGCACTTAACAAATGTTTTAATAATCAATAATAAATTATCAATCGGTTGATGAACACTTATTTTTCTTTCAGTTCTTTTAGCAACACATGAAAAGTATTACCATAAATATTTTTGGATATAAAAGGATTTTCTTATTATCAATAACCTCATTGGTGAATATTTCTAGTAATGAAATCTTTCTTTCAAAAGGTATAGATGTGTATTTTAGAGGTATTCTTTTTATAATTACACATTGTCATGTTATTTTATAGTTCCATGAGGAAAGTGCTAATGAGCCTATCTTCCTAGAAACCTACAACATTAATTTCCAATTTTTGACATATTCCCAATTAGAAAGGCATGAGATGAATCCTTAAGGTTGTTTTGATTTGCATTTTCCTTATTGTATGGGACATTTTTTTTACATAATTCTTAATATTTAGCAATTCTTATTAGATAAAAATTTGCCCATATCCTTGGACACTCTCTCTTGAAATAGCTTCATGTTGTTTTTTAAAAAATATTTTCTCTTATTTTTCTTATATTTCTCTGCATTTTCAATCATGTAATCTTAGTGACTTAGCATTTTACCATGATTTTGAACATTATTCATTTTTTTTTGTTTTTAATAGATGATGAATCCTAGAACAAGTCTTAAATCATAGAAGCTTTTTTAGATATTGGACAAACCTCCCATGAGTAAATACTTCTGAGGTTCATCTTGGGTTAATATATTATTGGTGAACTGTATAAGTTACCAAAGTAATTTCATCTGTCCCTGGCCTGTTATGACTACATTCTCACTTTGTAAGTCTGGGCTATAATTCCCTTGAGCCCTATCTACCTTGTCGCTTCAAAAAATTTTTTGCCTGAAGAGATATATCAGTCGGTCAGGCTATAAATATTTGGGACTATCTGCTATATGCCAAATACCGTACTAGACTCTGGGGATACAAAAAAAATAAAGATAATGTTTACACTCAAGGAACTTACAGTCTAATTTGAGACTACATACAAAGAAAGTATATTTAACATAAATTTATGTAATCAACTAAGGGAAGGTCCTAGAACTGAGGGGATTTGCGAAAGGTTTTTTATCTATTTTTTCTAAAATGTAGGATTTTAAATGAGACTTAAAGGATACTAATGAAGTCAGGAATTGAGAGAAGGAGGGTGAGGATTTCAAATAACCATAGAAAAATTGAAAATACAGAGTTCCGACAGAAAGTATCTTTTTAAAAAAAATTGTTTATTTTTAGTTTGCACAAGATTTTAAGCTCCAAATTTTCTTCCTATCTCTCCCCTCTCCCAATCCAAGATATTGTACATTCTGATTACCCTCTCCTCCCATTTGCCCTCCTTTCTATCATCCCCCACACCCCACTTATCACCGTCTTCCTTACTTTCCTGTAGTAGAACATAGATTTTCATACCAAATTCAGTGGGTATGCTATTCCCTTCTAAAGCCAAAGGTCATAAAGGTAAGTTTCACTTTTTCCCTCTCACCTCCCCCCTTTTTCCCTTCCATTGAAAAAGTTTTTTCTTGCCTCGTATGACAGAAAATTTGCCCCATTCCATTTCTCCCTTTCTCCTCTCAATATATTCCTCTCTCACCTCTTAATTTTATTTTGTTAGATATCATCACTTCCACTTCAATTCACCCTGTGCCCTCTGTCTATATGTATATATCAACCCTCCAACTACTCAAATATTGAGAAAAAATCTCAAGATTTACAAATATTATCTTTCCATGTAGAAATGTAAACAGTTCAACTTAATAAGTCCCTTGTTATTTCTTTTTCTTATCTACCTTTTCATGCTTGTCTTGATTCTTGTGTTTGAAAGTCAAATTTTCTATTCAATTCTAGTCTTTTCCTCAAGAATGCTTGAAAGTCACCTATTTCATTGAATGACCATCTTTTTCCCTTGAAGTATCATACTCCGCTTTGCTGGATATGTGATTCTTGGTTTTAATCCTAGCTCTTTTGACTTCTGGAATATCATATTGCAAGCTGTTCGATCCCTTAATACAGAAGCTGCTAGACCTTGTGCTATCCTGATTGCATTTCCACAATACTCGAATTGTTTCTTTCTGGTGGTTTTCAATAGTTTTCCCTTCACTTGGAAACACTGGAGTCTGGCTACAATATTCCTAGGAAGTTTTCTTTTTGGATCTCTTTCAAGAGGTAGATTATTTCAATATTTATTTTAACCTCTGCTTCTAGAATATCAGGGAAGTTTTCCTTGATAATTTCATGAAAGATTTTGTCTAGGCTCTTTTCATTATGACTTTCAGGTAGCCCCATAATTTTTTTAAATTGTCTCTTCTGTATCTATTTTCCAGGTCAGTTGCTTTTCCAATGATATATTTCACATTGTCTGCTCTTTGTTCATTTCTTTGGTTTTGTTTTATAATTTCTTGATTTTTCGTAAAGTCATTAGCTTCCATCTGCTCTATTCTAATCTTTAAGTCTTTATTTTTTTCAGTGAGCTTTTGTATCTTCTTTTCCATCTGGTTACTTCTGCTTTTTAAGGCTTTCTTTTCCTTATTGGCTTTTTGGATCTCTTTTCCCCTTTGGGTTAGTCTGTTTTTTAAAGTGTTATTTCCTTCAGTATTTTTTTTGGGGTCTCCTTTCACAAGCAATTGACTCCGTTTTAATGATTTTTTTGCATCACTCTCATTTCTCTTCCCAATTTTTGCTCTACTTCTCTTACTTGATTTTCAAAATCCTTTTTGAGTTTTTCAGTGGCCTGAGACCATTTCATATTTTTCTTGGAGGCTTTTGATGGAGGAGGTTTGACTTTGTTTTCTTCTTTTTGCATGCTTTGATCCTCCTTGTCACCAAAGTATGATTCTATATTCTGATTTTTTTTCTAGTTTTTGTTCTTATCCCCAGTCATTTACCTGTCTTTTGAGCTCTTTGTCAAGGTAGTTCTCTGCTTTCAGTGTGTGTGTGTGTGGGGGGTGTACTGTCAGTTGCTCCTTCCCCCTACCATCTTTGGGTCTAGAGCTCCAGAAACAGTGACTGCAACTGCTACTGCTTCTGCTGAGTCTGATGTGGGTTCCTTTGTCCCCTACTCCCTCTGCCACTCTGAGACTGGGCCAGGACCATTGCACTCTCTTGCACTGGTCCCACAGACTTTTCCCACTGACCTTCCCATTTGTCCTCTACATTTTGTGGTCCTGAAATTTGGAAACTGCCTCAGGTGTGAGAGATTCAGTCTCCCCAAGGTGCTGTCTGTGCTGGCACTGCTCATGCTGGACTGTTCTCTGTTCCCAGAGTGGTACGATAGACACTTTCCTGTGACTTTCCAGGCTGTTTTGGACTGGAGTTCTATTTCACTCTTTAATTCTGTAGGCTCTGCAGCTCCAGAATTTGTTTAGAGTTATTTTTATAGATATTTGTCTGGGCTTGGGGACAGAGCTCTGCTGGGGATGGAAGCTCAATTCCATGTGGACAGTCTCGGGCGGGTAAAGGTGGGAACTTCTAAATCTTAGAGTTCTCACGAGGCCCCCCAGGAAACGGCTGGGAATCGAGGTGAACCGAGCTATCTCGTGTATTTCCGCCTCTTCCCGTGAGAAACGTGATGGGAGGAGCATCCCCCTCGAGACTGTCTGGGGTCTGGGCACACCTATTGTTATCTAACAGGCACGGTATTCAGGTGCAAACTATGCGGCTGGAGAGCTTAATTAGGATCAGGAAAGCCTGAAAGCGCTCTTAGCTCGGGAGGGGCCCTGACAGACAGAAGGCCTCTCCTCCCTTTCCCTCTCTTCGCTCTTCCCTCCCCCTCTCTCCCCACTTACACTTCTGCTTCCAATCTCTTAATATAAGATCTTTGCCTCCTTGGGAGATTCCTCGCTCCCTCCTAAGGAAGAATTCCCCTGCACTTGTAACCAGAACCCTGAATAAAAGCTTAACCCTTGTTCGACTCTGGAAGGTCTCTTCTCTCATACGACTATCCGGTTTGGCCAGCCGAAGACCTGCGAGAGGTAAGGTAAGAAGACTCGGGTAGCCCTCAGGCCTCTAGACCTGGCAGAGCTCTAGAAAGTGCCTGCTATTACTCCACCATCTTAACTCTGCCCCTGAGAGCAAGCATCTTGTTCAAGGAACCTCAAGGATGACCAACTACGGAGAGGAGAGTAAGGTGTAAGAAGACTGGAAAAGTGGAAAGGTAGGGCAGGGTATGAAAGGCTTTGACAATCAGAGGATTTTGAACTGGTTTCTGGAAGGTGTAGTAAGCCACTGAATTTCAGTGAGTGGAAATTTGATATAATCAGATATATATTTTAGGATGATCACTTTAATACCTGAGTGAAGGATGGACTTGCAAAGGAGGAATTTGTGTAAAGGAGATTGACTAGCAGGCTATAGCAATAAACTCAATGCAAGGTTATGAAAGCCTTCATCACAGTAGTGATAGCCTCAGAGAAGTGGTGATGAATAAGAGAAATATTATAAATGTAAAAATGACAGGGCTTAGCAATCTGTTGGATATGAAGTGTGAGAAAATGTGAGGAGTCAATGATGATGCCAAGTTTGGGAGTGTGGTTAATCAGAGGATGCTGGTGCCCTTGAGAGTAATAGGGAAGTTGTTAAGGGCATGGTGAAAGTTAATGACTAGTTTTTGTGTATGCTGAGTTTCAGATATCTACAAATTGGATTGAAATATTAAGTAAGAAGATGGAGATTTGAGACTGGAAGTTGAAAGAGAGCTTAGGGCTGGATAGTGAGGTTAGAGAGGAAAACTGAATCTAAAGAATCTAATGAGACAATCAAGTGAAATAGTATACAACCATACAAGATCAGTGTTATGAAAAACTGGAGAAAAAAGATTATCAAAGAGAAGAGGGTGATGGTTACTGTCAAAGGTTGAAGAGAGGTCAAGGATTAAGATTAGGAAGCTATAGAATTTGGTACTTATGAGATCATCAAAATGATTCGAAGAGTCATAATACTTTTTAAAGGAAAAAAAATAGAGATTATTTGGTCCAATTCCCTTATTTTTATCAATGATTACATGGAACACTAAATATAGTACTTTACCTGTCTAAATTGTCATGGCTAAATATGAACAGTAGACATCCTATAAAATTGAGACAGTTATTTGTCACCATGATATGACCAATTACCTTTTGAAATTCCTGCAAATCTCTTTGGCCACCATTCCATCCTGATCCTTGCCTGTATCACCTTTGTCCATGACTTAAGATGTTTGCTTATTGATGATATTTCAGTTCCTTATCATTCTGTAACAGATGTATTTTCAGACTGGTAATGTACTCTCTGTAATTTGATGGGAAAGTCATTAATTTTACATATTTGAAATCCCTTTTCCATTTAAACAGTGGGGGAGAAATTACCTGACTTACTAAGTTTACCACGTAGTTATGCAAGAGAATAAGAGACAGCACCCTGATTTTATGAGGACAAGCCAGGATGATAGCCCACATAGCTAAATTTCACATTAATAGAGTCGATTCTAAGTTGAGTCATCATTCTTTGGGGACTTAAGAAGTGAATTGAACTAATGGAGTAAAGAAGATGAAAGTAAACTGTCCACAGATAACATCGGGTAGGTAAATTAGTTAGAAGTTTTAGGTAACACCTGGTTTGATATTAGATGTTTTCCTCTTCTATATACATCTAATTATCTTTCTTTTACTTATGTACATGTTTTCATATTTTTCCCTTGTATATCACCCCAAATGTGCATTTTCTTTGGGTTAGGGAGTTCACTGAATATGAAAAAAAGAGAAAAAGGAGGAAGGTGAGAGAATAAGGCAATCAATCACACTTACAGCAGCAAAAGTGGAAGCCCCAATAATTAAAAAAGGGGGCAGCAAGGTCTGTGATCTATGCCAGTCAAAATGTTTGATACCTTGAAGGTGAGAATGTTCAGTGCTTATCAATGAGTGCAGTGATCTGAAATCCTTAGAAGACAGTGAAATGTGAAAGCCCTCAGGCCTAAGGACTAGTTATAAGGAGGAGCTGGATTTCTTGGGAAGCTAGATGGCCAAGGACAGTATACTTCATAGATCCCTCAATTATACCTTCTTTACATCCACTCAACTTCTTTGTACACCAGTATAATCACTTCTTAAACTATGTTGTCTTCTAAAGCCTCTCAACTTCCAAGATATTTAAATATACTCCAATATTATGTCCTTCCACTTTTACCATGGTGGAAATCTGATGATCATGGTTTTCTATCATATTATTGATAGTTTATCAACTCCTGATTTCAATTCCTTCAGATGAAAGGAAGGAAGGAAGGAAGAAAAGAAGGAAGGAAGGAAGGAAAGAAGGAAGGAAAAAAGAAATGGAGGAAGGAATTAAAGAAACAACTTTAGTTGATTATGCTACTCATTAAGTGTTGTCCTAACTTCTTCCATTCTCTGATGAATTAGTAGTAGTAGTCACTGCTTACTGATTCTACTGTCAATAATTTCATGGGAGGACTGTTGAGAGAGGAAGTGGGAGCTGAACTGCTGAGTGAGCCTTGACATCATGCTATGTTGCCTTGGTGGTGGAGAAATGAGGAGCCATGGAAAAGGGGCTGTTGTGGGGTCTGTTTCTCTCTCTCTCCAGTGCCTCAGGGTCTTAGAGATCACCTCATCAGAAAATTAATGAAAGGCCAGGGAGCTGGGGGCATTCTCAGCCACATGAAGAAAGTTCTAAGTCCTATTTCACCAATCCACAAGTCTACTACCTCTGGTTGAAGGTCAGCTGTGATGTTTTCTGAGACGAATAATTAGTCAAATGATTGTGAAGCTTCCAACTACTGTTCTCATCCGAGTGAGGTGGGGGTAGGACGTGAGACAGAATTATATTTTATCCCAGTGATGCTTCCCTAATTGAACAAAAAATCTCCAAGAACAACAATCCTTTGTGCTATTACTTATGGACCTGAGCAGTTTATCTCTTATCTAAGAGATATGTCTATCCTCGTCTTGCAGGTAATCACCAAATATGATCACCTCCCCATGGGGAGAACCCAGATTAGTGGACTATCGAAGTTGTATCTAATTTGTGCAGTCAGTGTATTTTTGTAAAATTGCCTCACCAACATCTAATAATCTTGGAGAGATCCAGATATTGTTTGCATTGGAACCTTTGTCACCAACTTTTGACAACTACTGCTCTTTCACCACTGACATGAGGGGAGATGTACTATTACTGAATCAAGGATTCAGAGAAAATACTGAACCCAACAAACCTCAGCTTTCTGGGATTTCACAGGCTCATACACTTCCTATGACCAATACTGGTGAGAAAAAGTCATTAACAAGTAGTAAAACCACTGCTCACAGGGGAAACTAACACATATACTTTCCAGAGAAATCTGTAGTGGATTCTTTCTTGGGACCACAGCATCATCTTAATTAGAAGCAGCTTTTAAAGCACAAAACAGTGGAAAAGAACTTTTAAAGAAGAAGGTTTTTTGTCCCACCATCCCAGTACATTATACTCACATTAGGTGAGCTGCAGAGAGTCACAGTGACTCTCAGGTTCATTCTTGAACAGCATCAACTACCCCCCCCCCCATACACACACACACACACACACACACACACACACACACACACACAGAAGACTTTTTCTGGTTGTAGGTAATTCCCAGTTGCCGCCATTTCCACTACATCTTACTGACTGTTTGATCCTGGGAATGCTACCTAAGTTCTTTGGGTCTCAATTTCTTCGTTTATACAATCAGGACAATAATCATGGTAGCTACCTCATAGGACCTTTATTGTTCAAATTAAATAATAATATATGAGGTACTTTGTAAACTGTAAAGCTCTATATCACAATTGCTGTGCTGCAAATGACCCTGAAAATTCCAAGTCTATCTTTAAATGAATATTTTTATGTACAACTTGCTATTTCTTTTATATTTATTAATATATTTACTTTCAGTTTCCCAGATTCACTTCCACAAGATTTTGAATTTCGAATTTTCTCCCCATCTCTCCCTTTCCCCCACCCCAGGGCAACATGCACCCCATCCACCCCTTCCCCATTTTGTTTTATTCTTTCTAGTATTTTTCCCCTTTTTGTTCTGATTCTTATTTCTCAACATGAGTAATGTGGAAATATGTTTAATATGATTGTATACATATACTTTATATCAGATTGCATGCTGTTTTGAGGAGGGGAAAGAGAAGAGATACAGAAAAACAATTGGAATGCAAAATCTTCTGAAAGGGATTGTTGAAAACTATCTTCACATGTATTTTGAAAAAAAATGCTATAAGTGTAAAAAAAAACTCTTTAGTTGGAAATTTGGCTTCAGCACTGATTGATGATGGTCTGTTGAGGAGACTTCTTCAACCTGTCTTTCCATGATCATTTCCTTATCATTAATCAATGTGTATCTTTCAGCACTGAGTTTTTGAGATGCAGCATTTGTCTTTGGCCCATAAAAAGCCTTTAGAATACCATAAATGTGTAGTCAATTGTTACTGTCAGCTTAAAACTGAATTTCATCTGTGTTCTTACTGAGCCTGCATGTCTCTCAGGTTCTCTTGTATATTACTTTTGATGGAATTAAATGCTTCTTTCTTATGGATGGATGAACTATCTTGCTGGTAAACCCTGTGGAGCTCTTGTTTTTCATTTAATAGTCTCTGAATTTCCCCACAACTTTCACCAAACCAATCAAAATTTATGCGTGTTCTTTTCCAGATTAGTAAATACAATGCTGTACACAAAATCTTTGAAAGCTGCCTAGCCCTTTTCTGCTCCACTGTTCACAACCACCTGCTGACTAACTTTCCTTCCAAGTTGGCTAGGAACTGTTTCTGCTTAGAGAAACACTCTAATCTGTTGACATTAAGTCTTCTGGTAGTCATCTTGCCTTGAATTTGAATAAAGTTGCCTTTTCTTGAAAGATAAGTTGGAGAATATAAGTTAGTGATCAGTCAAACACTCTGTGCCACACATTCCTTTGTCACCCATATCCTGTCTCTCTCTTCTACTTTTAATATATCTATTAAATGGCAATGATTGCTGTAAGGGTACGTCCATGTAGTTTTATTGTGTTTAGGTAAATTAAAGACAGTATTGATGATGATGAGAGGCACAAGTCTTCAGTATTAAGTAAACTTTGCTGTTATTGATTCTAAATCCATTCCTCCCAAGGGCACCCTGCCAAATCTGATAGTCTGTGCCTACTGTTGCATTAAAGTCACGCAAAATTATGTTTGTCTTCTTTCAGCACAGTCATGATGAAGGTTGTCAGTACTTCATAAAATTTTTCTTTGTTTTCATCAGTGTTCATCATATTGAGAACATGCAAAGTGATGACGATGGTGTGGTATTTTCATGCAAGTGGCAATCACATTGTCATAAGCCTGTTGTTCACTCCCTTTGGTAGGCATACAAACTTTTTGACAGAATTAGTTATGATTGCAAAACCTATACCAGCTTCACAGCACTTTGATTCACTGTGGCCCCTCTAGAATAATGTGTATCCACCTCTGAATACTGTAAGATGATTTTTATGTGCCAGTTTTGCTTCTCTCAGAGCTGTTATTTTTATCTGATACTTAGTGAATCTTCTGGCAACAATAGCTGTTTGTCTTTCAAGTCTACTGGATTTTGTGCAATCTTTTATGTGTGTGTACACTTCATATACTAATGGTGAGTGGAATTATCTTTGCAAAATTTTTTGTACTTTTTTACGTGTTTCCACAGCAAGATGGAATGCCCTTCTGACACTGTAAACAAGTCAGCATTGGTTTAGCTGACACATTTCAGGGCACCTGTTCTAGACCCTTCCTCACACCAGGAAGTGAGCAGTGGGTCCTTAAAAGACTGCTCAGACACGCATGAGGCTGCCAAATTCCACTGCTACTTCCAGTAAGAAGACAACCCTATGGCCTGGGCTGCCTATATTCAGGGTTGTGACTATAATACCTATTCTTTCTGCTTCGTCACTTGCCTATTACCATAGACTTTTGGGATAGGTAACAATGAAAATAAAGATATGGTGATATATTTTTTATTCATGCATAAATTGGATTAAATGAAGCAGAGTTCCATGAAATTGTCAACCTCACTCTCTTCCAAAGTCATCACAGTCCAGTGGCAGGACAGATTCTAGACAATTCGTGATGACTCAAGATGCAGTGGGTGACCTTCTGTCTTTGCTATCCAAACAAGATGTAAATGCTCTACATCACCTGCTTCAGCTGCTGCTATGGACTTTAGAACAAATTGTTCTCATCAACCCATTCCACGAGGGGAAGGTCTTCACCTGCTTGGGGTAGATATTTCCCTAAATCACCAACAGTTTTAAGACTATTCAGTTACCCTCAGTCTGAGGGGTAATTTACCCTTACCCTGTTTTCCAGTTTACCAGTTTGTAGCCACTGCATATTACGACTTCTTAGGGTCACAGTGAGAGATGGATCATGCAGGTAGAAAGCAACCCTTAAAAGGGCTGAGCAGCCCTGATAGGTAACAGTCTTTCTTGAATACACTTTACACCCCATTCTTTCTCCACTCTCTATCTGAGGCAGCTAAGTGGTGCAGTGGAAAGAGTGCCCAGTGTGGAATCAGGAAGATTTAAGTTCAAATCTGATCTCAGACACTTACTAGCTTTGTGACCCTGAGCAAGTTACTTAAGCCTTTCGGCCTCAGTTACCTCATCTACAAAGTAAGATGGAAAAGGAAATGACAGAACACTCCAGCATGTTTGTCAAGAAAATTCCAGATGAGGATAAAGCAACTGACATGACTGAAGTGATTGAACAACAAAAAAGCTCTCTATGTATTATGTCATGTATCCTGTCTGGGAGTTTTCAGTGCTAAACACCTAATCTATAGGAGTTCCGGATATAATTACATAGGTGTTGTTATCATAGCTTTTTTTAATGTTTATTCACTGGGAACAGATCCTTCGACCATCAAACTCCAAACTGGGTATGATAGTTCAGTTGTTGTTGAGGGAAAAGTAATTATGACCACAAGATGTTGGCATTAGTCTTCATCATGAAAAAAAAAATCACTACCTACTCTAGCCCTTTCTAGGTGACCATTTAGCAAGAGATTACCTGGGGGCACGGGGAAGAAAGGAACATATTCTGTTAATATAGTTATTGGGTATTGTGGAACAACTAATATGTTTAAAAGTGCTAAAATTCTGTCCCACTTTTACTGTGTTAAACTGCTTCCTATTTCACTACAGTTGCTTTGGTGGAGGTTTCTTAGGAAGTATATATTTATTTGATTTTAACTTAGAAAAAGGAAGTGACTTATGGCTTTGATAGAGAAACCTGGGAGCATGGGTGAGGGGATAAAGGAAGGGGGGGGCGGGATATGCTTAGATAATAATATCCAAAGAAATGAAGATGCAACAGAATCTCCAAAATGGATATGTCATATCCTCAGCTTTGCCAAGGGATGTACTTCTGACACTCAGATGAAATTATTGGTACATTTGCTAAAGGAAAGAGTGGCCTTTGTAATCATGTGCAATTTTATCTTCTTGTTTTAACACCTAAGTTAGGCCAGTTACTTATCACTCTGACTTTGTTAAGAGGGGAAAAAAAAAACCTACCTATTACCTTTTTTTTTTTTTTTTGTATCTCAAGTGTTTAGCACAGTACTGTCCCATAGTAGGTAATTAATAAATGAGTGTTGACTTCCTTCCATTTGAGTATAGAAACAGTTTGGTTGTCACAGATAACACCAACATTTTTTTTTTAATATGAATGATCAAGGGGCAGAGCCAAGATGGCAGAATAGAAAGAACTACATACTCTTCCTATCCAGTTCATAAAATACTTGTAAAAAGTGACTCTGAACAAATTCTAGAGAAACAGAAGCCACAAAACAACAGAGCAAAAAAGATATTCAGTCAAAGGTAGCCTGAAAAGCCAACAGGAAAGGTCTATTGCATGGGGCACGGAACAGAGTACAGCCCATTAAGCCCAGTCCAGCCCTGGCTGCTCCTCACTGGCAGGAACAGAACTGGAACAGGCCTCTGGGACTGAATACCCAGCAGCAGCAGAGGTTCTCAGATCCTTAGACCATCAAACTCCAAAGAAAGCTTCAAAGGTCAGGGAGAAAGCTTTCTTAATTGGATGAGAAGGGAATGTGGTCTGGCCCCTGCCAGCAGCAGTCACTGAAGCCCTCAGACTAAAGCCCCTGGGGGAATTCAGCAGCTGATCTGAATTTCAACCCTGACAGGCGGCCCTGCCCTCCACCTGAAGCCCCTGAGGGAATTGAGCATATGAGGTGTATCCCAGTCCTGAGCCAGGTACTGGGGTGAGAAGGATCAGCACTAGCACAGCTGGAGGCAACTGTGGAGAGGGAATTCTACTACTTGCAGACTCTGGGAAGAAAATTTTTGGTGCCTCCCAGACCAGTGTGCAGACAAGGGGAGGAGTAACTCCTCTCCCTTGATTGTGCCACCTTGGAGGAACTGGGAAATTAAATGTTCCCCGAGTATACCCTCCTCTTGAAAAAGGATTCAAAAGTCAAGTAACTGACTGAGAAAATGCACAGAAAAGGGAAAAAGAATAATACAAGAGAAGGTAACTTTTGTGGTGAGCAGGTATTTACTCCCATCCTTTCAGATGAGGAGGAGTGATGTATGCCATCAGAGGAAGACCTAGGAGGGAGGGCTTCTACATCCAAAACCTCCAAAGTGGATGTGAATTGGTCACCGACCATAGAAGAGCTCAAAAAGCATTTTGAAAATCAAGTAAGAGAGGTGGAAGAAAAATTGGGAAGAGAAATGAGAGTGATGGAAGAAAATCATGAAAAAGGAGTGAACAGCTTGCTAAAGGACACCAAAAAAATGCTGAAGAAAATAACACTTTCAAAAATAGGTTAACCCAATTGGCAAAAGAGGCTCGAAAGAAGAATGCTGTAAATTGCAGAAGTAGCCAAGTGGAAAAGGAGATTCAAAAATTCACTGAAGAAAACAGTTCCTTAAAAATTAGAATGGAGCACATGGAAACTAATGACTTTATGAGAAAACAAGAAATTACAAAACAAAACCAAAAGTGTGAAAAAATAGAAGATAATGAGAAATATCTCATTGAAAAAAAAGTTGACCTGGAAAATAGATTTAGGAGAGATGATTCCAAAATTATGGGACTACCTGAAAGCCATGATCAGAAAGAGAGCCTAGACATCATCTTTCATGAAATCGTCAAGGAAAACTGCCTTGATATCCTAGAACCAGAGGACAAAAGAAATACTGAAAGAATCGACCAATCACCCCCAGAAAGAGATCCGAAAAAAAAAAACCTCCTGGAAATATTGTAGCCAAATTCCAGAGTTCCCAGGTCAAGGAGAAAATATTGCAAGCAGCTAGAAAGAAATAATTCTAGTATTGTGGAAATACAATCAAGATAATACAAGATCTAGCAGCTTCTACATTAATGCAACAAAGGAGTTGGAATATGATATTCCAGGAGTCAAAGGAACTAGAATTAAAACCAAGAATCACCTACCCAGTGAAACTGAGTATAATACTTTGGCGGGGGGGGGGGGGGGGGGGGGAATGGTCATTCAATGAAATAGAAGACTTTCAAGCATTCTTGATGAAAAATCCAGAACTGAATAGAAAATTTTACTTTCAAGCTCAAGAATCAAGAGAAGCATGAAAAGGTAAAGAGGAAAGAGAAAACATAGGGTACTTTCTAAAGTTGAACTGTTTACATTCCTACACGGAAAGATAGTATTTGTAACTCTTGAGATTTTTCTCAATATTTGTGTAGTTGAAGGGATTATACTCACACTTACACAGACGCACTCACACACACACACACACACACACACATATAGACAGAGAGCACACAGTGAATTTAATAAAAAGGGATGATATCTAAAAATAAAATTAAGGGGTGAGAGAGGAATATATTGGGAGGAGAAAGGGACACATGAAATGAGGCAAATTTTTCCTCATAAAAGAGGCAAGAAAAAACTTTTTCAGTGGAGGAGAAAAGGGAGGATGTGAGAGGGAAAAAGTGAAACTTATTCTCTTCACATTTGGCTTAAAGAGGGAATAACACACTCACTCAATTTGGTATGGCTATTACACTACATGAAAATAGGGAAGAAGGGGACAAGTGGGGTGGGGACGATGATAGAAGAGAGGGGAAATGGGAGGAGGGAGAAAGTAGAAGTAATCACTTTTGGGGAGGGACAAGGTCAAAGGAGAGAAGAGAATAAATGAGAGGCAGGATAGGATGGAGAGAAATATAGTTAGTCTTACACAACATGACTATTGTGAAAGTCTTTTGCAAAACTCTACATATATGGCCTATATTGAATTGCTTGCCTTCTCAGTGGGGTGGGAGGAAGGGAGATAAGTTGGAAATCAAACTTTTAGAAACAAAGGTTAAGAATTATTTTTGCATACAATTGGGAAATAAGAAATACAGGTTATGTATTTATATAAATGAATATGAATATAAATCAATCTTGCCCTACAAGAAAAGTGATGATGGACATGGAGGAAGGGAGGGGTGTAATAGAAGGGAGAGAATATTGAAGGAGGAGGTAATCAGAATGCAGGGAGTTGTGGGGTGGGGGAGGGGAGAGATGAGGAAAAAATGGAACTCAAAATTCTGTGGGAATGGATGTTGAAAACTAAAAAAAAATGAAGAAACATTTAAAAAAGTATGAAGGATAATAAAATTTTGCCAGTTCGTATGATTCTTTTCACCCAATTAGGGATTGATTAGGAAACTGAAAATGTCACATATGGAACATATGAATATTGGGTGGGGTCGTCCAGAAAGGGTCATGACAAGAGTATTAGGGAAAAGAATACAGCTGTTCTAGGGTAGAGACTAGCTGTCACAAGACTGGTGAGAGAGATATTTTTTAATTTACGTTTTTAATTTAGAATGACTATGCCATTTAAAATAATAATCACACCTCCTGTAATATTCAAGACGTTTCAAAGGTAGGTGTTAAAATCAGATGTCAGGCTAAGAAAGTGTCATTAAAGAACTAATGTTCAAAGCGGCTATTAAAATGCAAGACCCTATGGGTTCTGAGATCAATTTTTATCATGTACCAGAAACCTAGAGAATTCAGTAAGTCATTAACAAGATTAATGAATTTAATAAAAACAAATGAAAGGTTTTTGTCTGTGTTTTACTTAGTGAATTCTAGCTTAAAATAGCATTTTGTGATTTTATGACCCAAATTACTTAATTTTCTTCAATTTGCTCATTTTACTTAAATTAAAAAGCGTTATACTAATGTTTTATGGCAAATACAGAAGTAGGATTCTGCAGCAGAGAAACTTAAAATATCAAAGCCTAAAAAGTTTAGAATTATATGCTGGTTTCAAAATCATTCTTAGGATTTAAAGCATCCAAACAATAACTTACATTTCATAGATCAACATAGTACATTATTTTTGAGGTTCACAGTACTAAGCAAAAAGAATAAACATGGATTCTTAGTGCTGTGCTGATACAGAGCAAGGGGAGTCTTAATGTTCATTATGGAGATAGTTGCTACTTGGGATAGGTTAATTTACAATTTGCATGGCTGTTAAATGTATCTCTATCTCTATCTATCCATCCATCCATGTATGTACATATGTATGTATGTATGTATGTATGTATGTATGTATCTGTCTGTCTGTCCATGTATCTATCTATCCATGTCCATCAATCTATATCTATATCTATATCTATCTGTTATATATATATGTGTGTGTGTGTGTATGTGTGTGTGTGTGTGTGTGTGTGTGTGCAGACCTATCTAGCTAAATATCATCAGACTTCAAGGAACCAAGATATTGGAGCAAGTAAGAAATCACTGTAACTTTTCAACAAAACCATAAAATAGCACTCCCAAACAAATCCTGAAATAGGAACCAGTTAAGAGGTTGGGTGAAACAGTCTTTGAGCCTAAGAAACTTGATAGATTGGCAGGAAAATTTTGTCTCACACATGTAAAAGGGAATCACAAAATGGTCCCTGTGGGCCTCAGGCTAATATCAGTGCAGTACTAGGTAAACAGCCAGAACCTACAGCCCCTGACACAAAGAGCCTAAGACAGTGTATCTTTTGCTCCAGGAGCTGAGCTCAAATTTAAAAGAAAGAAATAATCCCTGCCTCCTCCGAAAAAGGTGAGAAAACAACAACAACAACAACAACAACAACAACAACAACAACAACAACAACAACAACAACAACAACAACAAAATTAATCTGACCATAGAAAGTCATTATTGTGACAGGGAAAATCAAGAAACAAATTCAAAACATGGCAACAACGTCAAAAACTCAATCATCAAAACCCCCAAAGAACTCAAATCCGAAAATATCTATTAAAAGGATTCAAAACGTGGATTAACATGATAAAAGACAAGTAGAAGAACAATTGGGAAAGGATGAGTGTGCCGAAAAAAAGTTATGAAAAAGGGTCAACAACCTGGAAAAGGAAAAGAACTTCTTAAAAAGTAGAATTGGTCAAATGGAAAAGAAGATATAAAAATCTACTGAAGAAAAAAGTTCCTTATAAAGTACAGTTGGTCAAATGGAAGAAAAAAGTACAATTTTTAATTGAGGAAACAGCACCTCAATAGTGCGAAGTTGGCAAATGGATGCTAATGACTCTATGAGACATGAATCAATCAAACAAATTCAAACATAAAATGTAAAATATTTTATAGGAAGGAAAAACTGACCTTGAAAATAGACCCAAGAAAGAGAATGTCAAGGTAAGGGGAGTACTTGAAAGACATAATCTGTGGAGGACCTGGAAAACATCTTTAAAGAAATGATGAAGGAAGATGCCCCGATGTCACAGAACCAGTGGGCAAAGTTGGTATTGAAAAAAATTCACTAATCACCTCAGGAAATAGATCCCAAAATAAAAAAAATCCAAGCAATATTTTAGCGAAATTACAGAAATATCATGTCAAGAAAAAAAAATACTGCAAGTGTCCAGAAACAAACAATTCAAACATTGTTGTTCCACAAACAAAACTACACAGGACTTAACATCTGCACTATCAAAAGACTGAAGATGATGTAATATTCCAGAAGGTAAAAAAGGTAGGACTATAACTAAAAATCATTATGCATTGAAATTGAGGATAATACACCATGGAAAAATGATCATTAGATAAAATAGAAAGATTTCAAGCTTTCCTAAGGAGATGACCAGAATTAATTGCAAAACAAAAGGTTTTACCGATAAATGATTGAAAGACCGTGACTCATTGCTTTCTCTTCAGCTTACATGCATTCTTAAAAGTCATTCTTTAACCTAGAATATAGTTTCCTCTCTTCTCAGTCTCTCCAATACCTTCATTACTCAATACCTATGCCTTGAGAGTCCTTATTATTAATATACATACATATATATACATATATACATACATACATATATACATATATATACATACAAATGTATATACGTACATACATACGTATGTATATATATTCATATGTGTGTGTGTGTATATATATACATATATATATTCCCTCATCTATCTTATTTTTAATTTGCATACACTGGATCCCTGAACTTAATAGAATTTGTTCCCTTGATGCCAAGAAGTGTTAATTTTATTGTTGTTGTTTAAGTCTCCAAAGACCAGTCCAGTGACTTCCAAGGTCATTTTCCAAAGAGTTCCATGAATATTAGATGGGTTGAATAAAAGAGATGAAGTGCCTGGGTAGTATAGAAGTACCCAGCAGAACTAAAACAATAGGCACAAATTTAACTGATTCAGTGATTCTAATCAATTTCTTTCATATTTTGATTTTTAAACTTCTAACAAATGTTTTAAATTTATGAAATGAAGTATTTACATACCACAATCCTATGTACAATTTCAAATGAAATTGTAAATCTTCTCTCTAAAACTTGCAATTTCTTTCAAATATGCAGTAAAATTATCATGTATTTTTTCTTCCATTCAGTCTCCCTCACCCAGAGATGGCCACCATTAGACATATATACACATATGTCTATGTCTATGTCTATGTCTATGTCTATGTCTATGTGTACATATATATGTGTGTGTATGCATATATGTAGATATCTATGTACACACGTATCTTATATAGAGAGCTATATCTATATACACACGTATGTTTGTATTTATATGTTTATCTGTATATGTATATACACTTATATATGTGAGAAATTATTCCATACTTACTTCTACTTACCAGTTTTTGCTCTGCATCCAGACAGAGTTATACCTCACATGTCCTTTGTAGTTAATTTGGTTATGTATAATTGTCAAAAGAACACATTCACTCAAAGTTGTTCTTAAAATATCGTTCTTACTAAATACACTGTTCTGTTAATTCTACTCATTTCTCTCTTCATTACTTTATGAAAGTCTTTCCATGTTTTTATTTCTAAAGTCACTGAGCTCATTTGTTAGAGCACAATAATGTTTCATTATAATTACATGCCACACCTTGCTCAACGATTTTCCAATTAATGGGCGTCTTTTCTATTTCCAGTTCTTTGCCACTAGAGATATGTGATAAATATTTGGAACATTTTCCCTTAATTATTTGTGTAAATTGACCAAGTAGTGTTATTGCTGAGTCAAAAGGTGTAAGTAGTTTAGTAACTCTTTGGACATAATTACGAATTGCTCTCCAAAATGATTGGATCCATTCATAATTCCATCAACAATGAATTAATGTCTCAGTTTTTCATATCCCTTCCTTCGTCACTTTTTCCTTCTATAACTTTAGCTAATATGGTAGGTTTAAAATAGCGTTTCAAGGTTGTCTCAATTTGCGTTTCTTGGGAGGGGGTAGAGCCAAGATGGCAGAGTAGAAGGAAAGGTCTGCTATAGCTCTCCCCCCAAAGCCCATAAAATATTTGTAATAATGATTTCAAACAAATTCTAGAGCAGCAGAAACCACAAAATAGCAGAGTGAAGGAGATTTCCAGCTCAAGGCAGCCTGGAAAGCTAACAGGAAAGGTCTATCATACCAGGCTCAGAGCAGACCACAGTCTGAGCGAGCACAACCCAGTCTTGGTCATGGGGCACGGCAGGGACAGGACTGGAACAGGCTTCAGGGAGTGGAATCCTGGGTAAAAGCTGCAGTTCATAGAGTCCTCAACACACAAAGGCCAGAGATAGCTTCAAAGGTCAGTGAGAAAGCTTTTCCACCTGGGTGAGAAGGGAGCAATGTTCTGCCCTAGCCCCAGCCCCAGGTAGCTCCATTTTTGGAGCCCTAGACCTAAAGACCCTGGGGAATGAAGCAACTGATCTGAATCTCAGCCCTCAGTGGTGAGCCTGGGGTGAGAAAGAGCACTGGTGTGGTGGAGGTGGAGGCAGTTGTGGAGAGGGAACCCTACTCGCAGATCCCGAGCAGAAAAGATTGTGGTAGCTCCCAGATCACAGCACAGGCCAGGAGAGGAATAAACTCTTCCTCCTTGATTTTGCCATCTTGGAGGAACTGAGGGGAGGAAATTACCTAAAGGAGAGTGGGGTGATTGACATAAGGGAGGGCAGATCAGAAGAAGTAGTAGATAGAAGCAAAACTCTTCTGAGGTGGAAAGGCTTAGAGAGAGGACAAACAGGAGGAACAATAAAATGGAAGCAAATACACAGGTAGTAATCATAACTGAATGTGAATGAGATGAACTTTCCCATAAAAGTGAAGCAGATAGCAGAGTAGATAAAAAAAAACAAACAAACAAATCAGAATCCTACAATACATTGCTTACAAGAAACACTCTTGAAGCAGAAATACATGAAGAGTAAAGGTAAGGGGATGGACCAGATTCTTTTATGCTTCAGCTGGAGTAAAAAACATCAGGGGTAACAATCCTGAATTTATACAAAGAGCAAAAATATACCTAATTAAAATAGACACTGAAGGAAATTGTGGTTGTGGTTTGTCCTTTGTTCCTGAAGAGGACTATGACATCAGGGAAATAATGGTATGACTTCCCCTATGATTTAAATAAGGGAGAGTTATGTAAACTCACCAGCCTCAATTTCTGCTCTACTAAGTGCACCAATGGAGAGGCATTCTCCAGCAACCAAACAGGACTGCCACAGTAGAACTTTCTCAAAATTAGAATTGGCCAAATGGAAAAGGAAGTACAAAAACTAACTGAAGAAAATAACTTATTAACAATTAGAATTTGGCTAGTGGAAGTTCATGACTCAATGAGACAACAAGAATCAGTGAAAATCAATCTTATATCAAAAGAAAAAATAGAGGAAAATATAAAATATCTCATTGGAAAAAAAACTGACCTGGAAAATAAGTCCAGGAGAGATAATTTAAGAATTATTGATCTGACTGAAAACTGAAATATGAAAAAAAAAGTCTGAACAGCATCTTTCAAGAAATTATCAAGGAAAGCATTACCTGAGATTCTAGAACCAAAAGGTAAAAGTCTTAAAACAAATCCACACAACACCTCCTGAAAGTGATCCCAAAGTGAAAACGCCAAGTAATATTGTAGCCAAATTTCAGAATGATCTGGTCAACGTGAAAATACTACAAGTATCCAGAAAGGTTTCTTTCTGGTAACTTTCACGAAACCAAAGTCAGGATTACCCAAAACCTTGCAGCTTCTATATTAAAATATCAGAGGGCCAGAATGTGATATTCTGTAAGGGCAAGGAACTTGGATTAAAACCAACAATGAACTACCTAGAAAAATTGAGTATGATCTTTCAGGATAGGAGATGGATATTCAATGAAGTAGGGTACATCCAAATTCTCCTGATGAAAAATCTCAAGCTGATCATAAAATTTAATCTTCAAATACAGGAATCAAGACAAGCATAAAGAGGCAATCAGGAAAAGAAAATAAAAATGTTATTCAATAAGTTTAAACTAGTTACATCCTTAATGGAAATATGATGCTTGTAATTCTTGAGAACTTCTAAAGGTCAAAGCAAAGAAAAAGAAGCATACATAGATAAAGGGTTTGCATGTAAGTTGACTTCAATATGATGGTACAAACGCAATTAAGGGGTGACAAAAAGATTCTATTGAATGAAGAGGAAAGGAGGAAGGGGAAAAGTATAAATCACATCACATGAAGTGGCACAAAGACCTATTACAATAGAGGGAAAGGGAGAAGAGAAGCAAATATTGTTTGAACCTTACTCTTATTGGTTTTGGTTCAAAAAATGGAATACTACATATACTCCACTGGGTATAGAAATCTAACTAACCCTATAGGAAGTAAGAGGTGAAAGGAGGAAGAAAAGGGAGGAGTGCTGACAGAAGGGAGGGCAGATTGAGTAAGGAGGTGATCAGAAGCAAAACGGAAGTGAGGAGGAAAGGAGAGAGAACAACATAAAGCAGAGGAATAGGAATGGATAGAAAGACAGTTAATAATCATAACCATGAATGTGAATGGGATGAATTCTCCCATAAAACGGAAGTGGATAGCCATGTGGATTAAGAACCAAAATCCTTCAATACATTGTTTAGAAGAAACACATCTGAAGCAGAGAGATACAGAGTAAAGGTAAAAATCTAGAGTAGAATACATTATACTTCAGATGAACTGGAAAAAAAAGCAAGGGTAGGAATCCTGATCTTAAACAAAAGCAAAAATAGATCTTATTGAAAGGGGTAAGGAAGGAAACCACATTCTGCTAAAAAGTAACATAGGCAATGAAGAAATATCAATACTAAACAAGTGGCATAGCAAACGAATTGTTAGAGGGGAAGTTAAGTGAGTTACAGTAAGAAATAAAAAGCAAAATTACATTAGTGAGGAACCTCAGCTTCCCCTCTCAGAACTAGGTAAATCTAAATGAACAATTAACAAACAAAAAAAGAAGATAAAGAGGCAAATAGAATTTTACAAAAGTTAAATAAGATGCACCTCTGAAGAAAATTGAATGGGGATCAAAGGAAATAAGCCTTTTTTTCCTCAGCAGTAGATGACACATATAAAAAAAATGTCCATGAATTGGGCATAGAAATCTCACAATCAAACGCAGAAAGGCATAAATAATAAATGCATCCTTATTAGGTCATGACTCAAGAAAGATTACCTGTAACAAGGGGCCATAAAAAATAGATACAAACTAATTGGAAATTAAATAATCTAATCCTATAGAATGAGTGAGCCAAAGAGCACATCATAGAACCAAAGTCATCCAAGAGAATGACAAAAATGAAACATCATACTAAAACTTAATGGATGCAGCCAAAGTAGTTCTGGGGAAATTTTATATCAATAAATGTCTGCATGAATAAAACAGAGAAATCGACTATCAATTAACTGGGAATGCAACTTAAAAAGCTCGAAAAAAATTTTCAAATTCCAACATAAATGGCAAATTATTCTGAAAATCAAGGGAGACATTAATACAATTGAAAGTAAGAGAGCTATTGAACTAATAAATAAATAAATGTGAGGGCTATTTTATGAAAAAAACACAATAAAATAGACAATAACAGGTTAATAATTAATAACATAGTTAAACTTTTTGATGATTTGATTTAAAAAAGGAAAATGAAAGAAAATCACTAGGATCAGAAATAAAAAGGAAGAATTCATCATCATTGAAAAGAAAATAAAATTAATAATTATGTGCTATTTTGCCCAACTGTTTTTCAACAAATTTAGTAATCTAAGTGAATGAATGGATGCAACCATATATTACCCGGATGAACAGAAAGGGAAGTAAACTACTTAAATAACCTCATTTCAGGAAAAAAAGGAGAGAGTTATCAATAAACCACCTAACAAAAAATATCCAAGGCTAGATGGATTTCAAAACAAATTCTGCCCACTATTTAAAATCAATTCATCACAATACTGTATAATAGTATATTAAAAATGGATAACATTGATTACATTAAGTTGAAAAGTTTTTTTGCACATAGACACACACGCACAAAAAAATAACCCAACATAATAGAACTAAGATTACAATAGAAAGCAAAGTCTGGAAAACAATTTTTACAACCAATGTTTCTGACAAAGTCCTCATTTCTAAATAATATGAAAAATAATAGACAATGAGTGGCTCCAATCAAATTCTCTTGATGACACAATTGTGGTGCTGATACCTAAACCAGGAAGAGACAAAACAGAAAAAAAAAAAAACGAATTATAGACCAATTTTCCCCATGTCTATTGATTTAAATTAATTAAATAAAATGTTAGTAAAGACATTACAGCTATTCATCTCAAGGATAATTCACTATGACCAAGTTGGATTTTTACCACGAGTGCAGGACTGATTCAACATTGGGAAAACTATTTGCATAACTGATCATATCAATTTCAAAATTAACAGAATTCATATTATTATCTCAATAGATTCAGAAAAAATACTTTTGACAAAATATGGTGCCAATTACTATTAAATTACTGGAGATAATAGCAATAAATTTAGTTTTCCTGAAAATGATAAGCAGTAACTAAAAACACCAGCAAACATTGTATCTAATGAGGGCAAGCTAGAAACATTTTCAATAAAATCGGTGGTGAAACAAGGATGCCCATGATCACCACTATTACTCAATAGTTGTACTAGAAATGTTAGCTTTAGCAATAAGTAAAGAAAATCAAATTGAAGGAATGAGAACAGGCAATGAGGAACCAAAACTATTACTTTTTGCACATGATTTAACAGTATACTTAGAGAATCAACAAATCAACTTGAAGTAATTAGTCATTTTCGGAAAGTTGCAGGATATTAAAAAAGCACATATATCATTATCACGTCTACTACTAAAAGAGCCCAGAAGCAAGCGACAACAAGAAAAATTCCATTTAAAATAACTGTAGACAAAGTGAAATATTTGGGAGTGTACCTGAGAAGAGAAACCCAGGAATTATATGAATACAATTACAAAACACTTTTCACACAAAGAACTTCAGATCTAAACAACGGGAAAAATATCAATTGTTCATGGGCAGGCTGAGCTAAACTAGAAACTGGCCACAAGCCAATATCTCACATACAAATACCAGGATAAGGTCAGTATGTACTTGATTTAGACATCAAGGATGATACCATAACCAAATTGGGAAAGCAAAGAATAGTTCATCTGCCAAATCTATGGAGAGGGAAATAATTTATGATTTTATAAGAGACAGAGAACATTTTAATTTCAAAGTGGATAATTTTAATTATAATTTGAAAGGCTTTTGCACAAAGGCAATGCAACAGAAAGGAAAGCAGAAAGATGGGAAATAATTTTTAAAGCCAGAGTCTCTGATAAATGCCTTGTTTCTAAAATAACTAGTAAGTGAGTCAAGTTTGTTAGAAAATAACTCATTCCCCAATTGACAAATGGTCAAAGGATAAGAACAGACAGTTTTCAGAGAAGAAATTAAGGTAATTTATAGTCAAATAAAAATTAAAGGTATTTATAGCCATATAAAATGCCTACATCACTACTGATTTGAGAAATACAAATTAAAATAGCTCTGAGGTATCACCTCATAACAACCAGATTGGCTAATATGACAGAAAAGGAAAATGATAATTGTTTGAAAATATATGTGAGAATTGGAATACTAATGCATTGTTGGTTGACTTGTGAATTGATCCAACCATTATTTCAGAACCATAATCAAAGTGCTATAATACTGTCTTTGATTCAGCAATACAACTGCTATGCCTATATCCCAAAAAATATTATTTTAAAAAAAGGGGACAAGACTGGCATGTACAAAAATGCTTTTAACAGCTCTTTTTATTGTAGCAAAGAATTGGAAATGTTGAAGAATGGCTGAAAAATTTGTGGCATATGAATATTATGGGATACTACTGTTCTATAAGAAATGATAAGCTGGAGGATTGTAGGGGAAAAAACTTGGTGAGACTTACCTGAGCTGATGCTGAGTAAACAGGAGAACATTGTGCAGAGTAACAACACTGTGTAATGATCAGCTATTAGAGACTTATCTCTTCTCGGCAATATACTGATTCAAAGAATTCCAAAGGACTCATGATGGAAAATGCTATCCACATTCAGAGAAAGAAATATGGAGTCTGAATGCAGGTGAAAACATACTATTTTCACTCCCCCCCCTTCTCATGGTTTTCACCCTTTTTTCTAACTGTTCTTTCACAACATGACTGTATCAGATTGTTGACTGTTTTGGGGAAGCACAATGGAAATGAGGGAGGAAGAAAAATTTGGAACTCAAAATCTTTAAAAAGTGAATGCTGAAAACTACCTTTACATATAATTGTTATAAACAATATTAAGTGCAATAAAAAAGATCATTAGTCAGTTTGGAGATGATACTTTTTTGGAACGATAAAGTGTCATATCGATGTTATATGGAAGATGAAGGCCCCCCCCCCCAGTACACTTCCCCATATACAGGTGTATGCATGTCTTTTACATTTAGCCTATTGTAAAATTTAGTTCAGAAGTCCCCTCAACACACCCACACCCATACACACACACACACACATACACACACACACACACACACACTCCTTCAATTTCAAGCCAGAGAGAACTGTTATTTTTTGGGGAAAAAAAATGACTCAAATTGAATTAAGTTATTTTACATGCCATATAGGTGGCTGTCATTTTTTTTCTAACTGGCAAATTGAAAATCAACTTCAAAGGCAATTACATATGTCATAAATTTAAGGTGACAGGCTCTCTGCAAGGTTTTCAATTAAAGTTCTACTTTCCTTAAAAATGACAGTCAAGCTAAATCTACAGGGAAAATTATATTTTATAGTGTTTCTGCACATTGATGTATATAAGCATATCCATACCAATGCATAGCCATTTTATGGCTTGAATCTCTAACTATATTGGTGCAAAATTTGAGAGAAAATGTGCCATATATAACAAAAGCAAATGAAAACTGATATCATTTTATCTATTTTTCCCATTATGTGTTAATAAACCAGTGACAAAAATGGATGAAATTTTATATGGCTATGGATATCGACACAGTTTACTCATTGTAATTCATTTTGGAACTTTTACATTTTGGTTCATGGTACATTTCAAAATCTATCTCTAAAAACAAATTACTTAAAATGGGGAGAAAATGAATCTCTATTATTTTGATAAGTTCGATAATATTCAGGATTCTCTTAATAACAGCAAAAGCTAGTATTTGAATACTTTAAGATTTGAAGAATACTTGACATATATTTTCTCTTTAATCTCACAAGTGCCATGATGATGTGCAAGTTAACTAGCAATATAAAATAATTTCTTATTATCACAAAACAAAGTTAATCTTTACAATTTTTACAAATACATTGAGTGCATGAGGTTTCCAGAGGTCTGTGGGTAGGGTGTTGTCCCATGCTATAAGGACAATTTGTGGAGATTCAAGTAGTTACTTTATTATTAGAGAGCCAAAATGAAATTTCAGAGTTTAGGAGATGAAATAAGGAATCTGGTCTCTAGAATCAAGTTCAGCACTACCAAACCAGAGGTGTTGTTGAACGAGCTAACGGTAATTGGGGGAGAGATGATATTAATGTAAATATGTCTTTAAGACTAACTGTCAAATGAAGAGAAGGTACTGACTTCTTTTATGACTTTTCAGAAATCAGAATTAGGACTAGAATCTAAAACTTACAGAAAAGTATATATATTGGCTGAGGCAATTAAGACTGTTTGTGGGGTGGGAGTGGGGGCGAGACATGAAATTACTGGAGAAAAAAACTTCAATTCCAATATATAATTTGTCACAGTTATGATATAAATACAGTTGGGAATTTTTTCCATTTTCTCTTCTGTGCATTAGCGGGCAAAATCTCTCTACATGAAAACTTTTCTTCCCTTGTTAAAGCCCCCTCCCCACTCCCTGCTACAACTACCTGGTCCCCCATCCTTGTCTTTCTTCTTATGCCCCCTTTATATTCTGCCCTTTCTTCCTCATTTTTTCTCTTTCCCTTGTGACTCCTGGAGGTCCCAATTCTATTCTAAACACTTCCCTTTATACATCGCAGTATAAAAATAAAGAATGAGGAGGTTTTTTAAAAGAATGTTGTGGATAAATAGAAACACTAATTGTAGGAGATATTGTGAATATATAGAATGATTATTGAGAATAATCTGGTAAGATACAGTAAAAGTTACAAAATTAATCACACTGTTTGGTCCCATAATTCTATTGTTGGGGATATACTTTGACAGTACTATCAAAAACAAACAAACAAAAACAAAACCACATATGCTGAAAGATTTTCACAGCCACATCTATATAATTGAAAAAGAGAAAACCTTGATGTAACAACAGGGGTATTGTTAAATATAATGGAAATATATCTATATCTATACCTATATACATGTGTGTTCGCAAACATATGTCTATACATTCATATATATATGCATGTAACTATATGTGCATATTAATATATATGTATATGTATATACATATACATAATGGACAGACAATAAATAGTTATAAGAAACAAAATCTGAAAATAACTTTTAATGAAATAAACATCTTTAAAATGAAAGATTAGAAGAGGGAAATTCTTTCAAGTTATAACTACAGGGGAAAAAGTGAATGAGAATTAATAGGGAAAAAAATGCTAACCCACCAAGAGAGTGGGATCGAAAAAATGATACTGTAAAACTGTAATAGATTTAAATTTTAAGAGTTACTGAGAAATGTTTCTGCTGGGTAATGTTACTTCTGATAAAAATTTAATTTAATATAAAAAATTTTTAAATGTCCATATATAGGACATATTTCCCTCACAATATTTTCCTCTTGAAGTTACTGAAACCTGTTAGCCTTGTAAGGAACACCCAGATTACCACATTCACTGCTACATTTTCTCATTTCCTTCAAAGGTGTTCATGTCCCACTTAATAACTCTTTAACTACTATGACCTAAATTCACTCATTTTAAGTTACAGAAAGAAATGATCACACACTTAATTTCATTTTATCAGCTGTACACTTTATATTTCTATCATCTACTACTTGAAATTCCTTTCTGATCACAATGCCTGATCTTTTCATCCCTTCCTGTGCCTCATCACTCTTATAGCCATGCTTCATGCTCAATGCAGCCTCGGTGACCAGTTCACTCTCTTTTGTCCTGGTCCAGCTCATCTTTTCTGCCTCATTTTTCTACACTTTTAATCTTGACATAATAGATAAACAGTCAAACTTCACACTTACATCTAACATCAAAGTTCTTTCTCCTTTTTTACTATACTATAACAAACTCAAAACCTGAAAAACCAACTGACTTCTGCGATCGTCCTTCAGTGCTGCTGGGTAGTGTTGGATAAAGTCAAACAGTCACACTGCCACTTCACCACAAATGCTTGTTATTGATTCTCAGTTGAGTCCTTATTGCTATGCAGCAATCTTTTTACTCTTCACTGACTCTGTCATGAGATAGTGTCTATTCTATTTCTTTCTTCTTTACTACAGTTAGCTAATACACCCTTGTTCCTATTCTCAGAATACCATTCCTCATACTTTAAGAAATGTTCTTTATTCTCTCCAAATCTAATCCACAAACTCCCTCAACAACCACCCTCATTTTATCCTTTTTTGCTCTAATCTCAGAGGATGACATAGTCCTCCCCCTTGCTAAGACCTACCCTGAGATTTTTACCCTTGAACCTAACCCTTGCTGCTTTACCCAAAGGCTTTGGTCTTCAATCCTCCCTTCTAATTTTCTACTCTCAGTAATTTATACTTATCAAATTTTATTCTTCATATCTTTGGAGAACACTAACATCTCTCCAGTTTATCACATTAACCTCCTCTGCATCATTCTCAAATCTTCACTTTTGCAGTGATCTTATATCTAACAAGCTGCCAAATATTATTGAATCTATCTCCCTGGCATCTTTTATATCCATTCCTTTCCACTCAGAGGATTATCTCATTAAGTTTTGGCTATAGTAGAGTATCAAATTTAGTTTTAGGGAGCTGGGTTCAAATATCAATTCAATCATTTGATACCTGTACAAAATTAAACAAATCACTAAATATTTCTTATCCTCAGTTTCCCCATTTATAACTGAATGTCTTCAAAGAAGTGTTTCAGTTCTGATTCAATATGTGATTTGTCTCTGATCTTACTAATATTCATTGTTAACCCAGTTATCAGATCTATATTCCTAAAGCATAGATCTAAGTGTGTCACTCCTCTCGTCCACAAGCTCTAATGACTCCTGATTGCTTCTAAGATAGGACATGTATCCCTGTTTGTCATGTCTAGAAATCTGGTTCCAGTTAATTTTTCTGGAATAATTTCACATTATCTTTCTTCATTCATTTTACACTTTAGCCAAGCTGACCTACTTGCTATTTGCTTGCAAAAAATTTTTCCTACCTCTGTCCTTTTGGACAGACTTTACCTAATGCCTAAAATTCATGCCTCCTTGAACTCTGCTTATTAAAATCCCTAGACACCTTCAAGGTTGAACTCAAGTGCCAGCTCTTACCTGAGGCCCTTTACTATGCTCAAGGG
Organism: Notamacropus eugenii; assembly: GCF_028372415.1. Classification (NCBI taxonomy): domain Eukaryota; kingdom Metazoa; phylum Chordata; class Mammalia; order Diprotodontia; family Macropodidae; genus Notamacropus; species Notamacropus eugenii. Next base: position 112,772,572 of record NC_092878.1, read on the forward strand.
AACTTGTAAGTTCTCTCTCTCAAATCCTAAATTTCCTCAATGTATGTATTTTGAATTTACCTTTATTTATCTGTACTCTAGTGTTCCTGCTGATGTAATGTAAGTCCATTAATAAAGAGACTATTTTGTTCTTGTCTTTTCATTGCCATTATGGAATGAGAGTTAGGCCTTAGAAGGCAGTAATACAGGCTGTATGCATTCTTGCTCCTGGCATATACTTAACTATATTGTTTAGGCTCCAGATTACTTAATCTATGCTAGAAGGAGAGAAATTGAACACAGAGCACAGTGAAGGAAAAATTGCGACCCTGCTAAAGTCCAGGCAAATACTGGAGTTTTTAATCAGTGTTGCCAGACATATACATACATACATACATACATGCGTATGTGTGTATGCACGTGTATATATATATATATATATATATATATATATATATATATATATATGTATATGTAAGTGCATACACATATGTATGGAGGGATATATAAATAAATAGATAGATATGGATATACTCTCATGGATATGCACAAATACATATATACACATATACAACATAATATATCATACATATGTGATATGTAAAGTATACATTATATATAATGGAAAAGATAAATATACATTCATACATGTATATGTATGTGTGTATGTATACATATATATGCATGTGTATGTATACACACACACACACACATATATATATATGATAGGTATGCAAAAGAGGAACATCAGAGAGAAAGAGAGAGAGAGAGAGAGAGAGAGAGAGAAAAGGGAGCTAGGTGGCACAGTGGATATAAGTGGTTGATATAAGACTTCTTGGAGTCAAGAATTCCTGTATTCAAATCAAGTGTCTGAAGACATTCAATAGCTCTCTGATCCTGAACACGTACTTATCTTTTCTCTGCTTAAGCTTCCTTGTCTACAAAATGGGAAAACAGCACCTATTCCTCAGGGTTGTTACGACAATTAAATATGAGTCAAATAGAATTTGCTAGTCAATTACCTTGTATCAGACAGTCTGCTAGATGCTGATTGATAAAACAATCTCTGTTATCAATGAGCTCACAATCTAATGGGCGAGAAAGCCTACAAACAACTATGTACAAATGTACAGATAAGATACATGTGAATGTGTACACAGGTATTTATACATATATGTGTGCATATATATATACATATATGGGGGGTGTATCATATATGTGTGTGTATACATCTATACACATATAACTACATGTGCCATAAATTAGTGAATTGGGAGGGGGCAATAATGTGGGAGGGAAGCCACTAACATTACCGATAAAGAAAGGCTATGAAAAGTCTGATTATAACTGAGAATTGAAGAAAGCCAGAGAAAAAAAGTAGGGATTGATGTGGATGGGAGAGCATTCCAGGAATTAGGGACAGCCAATGAAAATGCCAGTGCAAATGCTTCATATTGGGAGAGGAAACATCTTGCAGGACAAATAGACAGCAAGGAAGTCAGTGTCACTAGTAACTTGTTTTTAAAAATATATGTAGGGGAGGTGGCATAGTGGATGGAGCATGGGGCATGGAGTCAAGAACTGAGTTCAAATTCAGCCTCAGACACTTGCTAGCTATGTGACCCTGGGCAAGTTACTTAACCCTGATTCTTTCAGTTTTCTCATCTGTAAATAAACTGGAGAAGGAAATGGCAAACAACTGCAATATCTTTGCCAAGAAACCCCAAATTAGGTCTTGAAGAGTCTGACACAATTGAAATGACTGAACAACAAAATCAAAATCAGTTCCCTAAAAATAGCATTGTAGCAGTTAGCACCCTAACATGCACAGGGTGGGGGAGTTGCTATCACAGGTTCTTAGATGTGCATTCATACTAGAAAAGGCAACTTTTTAGGGGTTAACAATCGTTTTGATCAAACAATTGTATCAATACTTTGGTCAAGTACATATATCATTCACCTAGTTCAGGGGAGTCAGTACACTGAACCCCAAAGTAGTCAACAGACATGACTTCCTTTTTCTGACCATAATTTAACAGACAGGTACAGCTATCTGACCTGTTACCAGAGAGGGAAGCACAACATCTGGGTTCTCAAAACCAGGGGGCCCTTTAGGGATTCCCAGAGTCCTCATCTGGGCCAACAAACACTTCTACAAAAACTAAGACACAAAGTAAAATCTCATCCTCAGAGTATTTATACACTTTTTAGAGCCAGAGGGCATTATTAGCCTTTGAACCAGTGCCCCAATAGAAAAAACAAAAGGTATTTGGGACCCTCCTACAAAACAACTCCCCTAATCAAGCTTCCCACAATAGGCAGGATGATCAATGGGTGGGAAAGATCCTCCTCAGTCACATTCAAACAGAGACATTATTCTTTTCGATTATACTAAAAACAGCAAAAGAAGCTACTTTGTTTGCCATTCCAGACAGTCTACTTTCCCCTCCCTATATTTGTTCTTGACCCCATACCAGGAATACTCTAACTTTCACCTTTCAATTTTCTTGATTTTCTTTAACAGTCAGCACCAATATCACCTTCTGTAAGAGGTCTTTTGTTTGGTACCTCTAACTTCTAATGTCTTCTCATTTCTGATTACTTTCATTCTCTCTCTCTGTCTGTCTGTGTCTCTCTTTGTCTCTGTTTCTCTTTCTTCTTCATCTCTCTCAATCTGTCTCTCTCTCTATATATATGTATATATATATATATATATATACATACACACATATATGTGTGTATATATATGTGTGTGTGTATGTATATGTAACTAGATTTTTCCATTCTTTCTCCTTCATTAAAATGTATATACTTTGTCAAAAGGTATTTCATGACATGTATTCTTTATTTAGTCTGGTTACTTCTTTTTTATTCTTTGCACTTAGCACAGTGTCTAAGAAATAATAAGCATTCAATAAATACTTTATAAAGGAACAATTGATACCAAAGGTTAGTGGAAAAAAATAAACTTTTACTTTATTGTTAAATGTAGAAGAAACACTAGAGTTTAATAAGAAACAGAGTGCTGATTTCAAATATTTGATAATCTGCAAAATCAGAAACTATTACTTATCTCTCAGGTTGAGACATATCAGAACTCTGTTGATATGACTTCTTTAAAAAAATATCTTTTAACACATAATTTGTTTCCAGATTAATTGTTTTAAATTCACAACTTTAAAAGAACTCTAACGTTTCCAGTTTTTAGTAAGTTGTACTAGCAATAAAAAGACCTAAATAAAGGGAACTTATTTTCAGGATTTTTTTCTGCATTCATATTGTGGAATGCCAGCATTTTTAAGACTGCAGTTTCTTGAGAATTGACATTCTGTGAAAATCTTATTCCCTGATAGGAAATGAAAGTCGAGTATAAATCTCATATGCTTCATAAAACACAAACACATGATCTCTTATGCTCAGCAGTAATGGTTATAAGAAACTAAATGGCCCCTAGTTTATATGACTGCTTAATTTACATTAGAAGTGTAAACATGAGCTAAATTAATGAATTAATGATTTCTCAATAGTTCTTACCTATATAGTGACACTCTTTATCACAGCTTAAGCTTTCCATTTAAAAATTAGCTTAAATGCACATGTAGGAAGGAATTGTAATTAAAATCTGTAAAAGAAAGGGTGAGGCTAGATGCTGTCACAGAGACTCCTATCTAGTGCATTCATTTGTTCATTCAATAAACATTTATGAAATGCTTCTTCTATGAGCTAGGCACTGGGCTAAGTACTAGGCAGGCAAAAAGAGTAAAAAAACCAGTCCATTTCCCAAGGAGATGATAATCTAAACACAGCATGTAAACAAATATATTACAGTGCAAGCTACATATAAGACAAATAGAAATTAATTAAAAGAAGGAAAACACTGGAATTAAGATGAGTCAGGGTAGGCTTCCTGTAGAAGGTAGCATTTTAATTGGAACTTGAAGTAAGTTAGAGTAGAGAAGGAAGAGCATTCAAGGCAAGGGAAAAGCCAAAGAAAATGCCATTAGCTGAAAGATAGAGTGTCTTATTCCTGGAACAACCAGCAGACTAGTGCCACTACACTGAAGAATATTTGTCAGGGAGGAAGGTATAGGAATAATGAAAGATAGAAGGGGACAATAAAGTGCTTTCAAATGCCAGAGTATTTTCTATTTGTCCTGCAGGCAACAGGAAGTCACTGGAGTATATTGATCAGATCTGCAGCTCAGGAAAATCACTTTATTTGCTGAACTGAGAATGATATGGAGAAGAGAGAGATTGGAGTCAGGCAGAAGCATGGGTAATTAAATAGTGAGGAGATGAGGGCTTGCAGTAAAGTAGGGGTAATATTAGAGGAGGGTATATTCAAAAGATTCGGTAAAGGCAAAATCAGAAGACCTAGCAACAAATTGAATATGTCAGAGTGAGAGATATTAAGAAATTCAGAATAACACCAAGCTTGTGAGTCTGAGTGACAGGGAAGATGATTTTGAACTCTAAATTAATAGGTTGTGTAGGATTGAAGAAGAGATTAGGAGTAAAGAAAATTTGTTCTATTTTGGACATGTTGATTTTAAGGTGTCTCTTGGACATTCAGTTTGAGATATCTAAAAGATAGTTGAGATGTGAGATGGGAAGTTATCTGAGAGTTGGTGGTGGAAAATGTAGTTTTGAGATTCATCAGCATGAAGATGACAAGTAAATTCATGGAAGCTAATGAAATCGCTTAATGAGGTAGAATAGGAGAAGAGAAGACCCAGGACAGACCTCTAAGGGACACCAATTGTTGGAAGGGCTGACTTGGAGGTGGATCCAAAAAGGAGATGAAAAAGGAGCAGTCATATTGGTAGGAAGGAAATCAGTGTACCAAAATCCTAGAGAGCAGAGAGAGAGCACATCTCTGATGAGATGTAAGAGTTATCAGCAGTGTTAAAGGCTGCAGGCAGATCAAGGAAAATGAAGATTGTGAAAACGACATTGGATTGGCAACTAGGATATCATTCATAACTTGGAAAGAAAAATTTTGGAGGAACAGTAAAGCTGATATATACATTGCAAGGGATTAAGAAAAGAGTTGTCACTTAACCCTGTTTGTCTTAGTTTCCCAATTATAGAAACAGAAATGAGTTGCAGAAGGAAATGGAAATCACTTCAGTATCTTTGCAAAGAAAATCCAAGTGGGTCAGAGTTGGACCCAACTAAAAAATAACTGAACAAGAGGAGAAAAAGTGCTGACTCACATCTTGGTAAGCTCAGAGCAGGTTTATTATTTCATTCTTACTTATAAGCTCAAATATTCCATTTTGTCAGCTCACCATTTGTCAGCTCATCAGAGCATTGATTGGCTTTGGAGAAAATGACTTATATGAACATCAAATACAGGAAAGCATTGTACAGTAAAAAGATTGTTTCTCAATAGTCAGAATACCTGAATTCAAATCCTTTCTCTTATAAGTATGTCCTCTCTGTCCTTCACATCACTTAAAATCCTGACTTCTCAGTTCCCTTATCTAAAAAATGAGAGAGGTAGGTTACATGGCCTCTAAATTCCCCTTCATCTTTATTCTAAGATACTTTAAGTAACTGATTTATATCTCTGAGAGCCACATTTTTTAAGTCAAATCAGGAAATTTTCTGTCAGGAAAACCAACACTGACAACTGAATTTTCTTTAAGGAAATTTTCATCAAGGTGTGATCATCTGTGGAAGAATTTTCTGCTTTAAATATATTTCTGTCAAGATAACTAGCACCATTCAACAGAATTTCAGCGTCTTCTCCTCTATAAAAGACTTGATATGAGACAAGAATCTTATTAACCAAAGATTCTAATTAAAACAGTTGTTTTTGCAAAACTTATTATAAATGCTAAGATTGCATCATGTCTTTTACTCCCACTTTTTCAGTTGGTGTCTTGGTTTTTATGATTAATGAAATATTTTTCTAAGAATTTTGTCTTGACTTCCTTAAGTTCCTACATCTCAACAAATTTATAGTAATTTATCTAAAACTTCTTGACTTAGTCCCCACAGTCTCTGGTTTAATTCCATTTATTGTCTGCTTTCTCCAATGCTTTGACTACCAAAGCATTTTTCTTGGGAGATGAGGGTGGAAGAAGGAAATACTTTCTTTTGAGATGCAGGTAAAAATCGTTGCTTGCAAAGGAAAATGATCCAATATTAATTTGTGAAACTTTTGCTAAGGTAACAATCATATTCAAATTTAATTTTGTAGAGGCATAGCTAAAGTACTTTAGGGAAGAATTTTTCCTCAAAAATAAAGAAAAAATTTAAAACAGCAAGTTGTTATGGATTTGATGTTAAGCATGGAATTTCCAGTTGTTGTAATGATTCATCTTTAATTTCACAATGTATGTGTAAGGTTTTGTGTTAAGTTCTAGACACTTCAAGGTGTTTAATCAATCAACTAATAAACATCTGTTAAGTGCCAAATATGTGCAACGTACAAAAAGAAGAAAAATGACAGTCCCTACCTTCATGAAATTTACAGTTTTATAGGGAAGACAGCATGTAAACATACATGCATGCATACATATTTATACATGCATATGCATGCACCCATGTACACATGTATATACATGTATATGCTATGAAAAGATCTATCTTTGTATCTCTCTATATGTCTACCACTGTCTATCTGATAAACAAAAAAGATTTACTTAGGGAAGGCAATAGAATTAAGAAAATATGGGGTAAAAGAAAAGATTTTGGCTGAGATTTAAAGGAATCCCGGGATGTCAACAGAGAGAGAAGAGTAGGAAGAACATTCCACCCATGGGGGACAACCAGAGAAATGCCGATACTGAAAGATTGAATTTACAGAATCTTTTAAAAATATATTATATTATACAAATAAATATCTATAGTAGATTGAGTAAAGACAAAGGAAAACTCTCAATGGGAACTGTAAGAACATTTGAGGCTCAGCTAAGTGGCACAGTGGATGTAGTTCAGGGCTTGGAGTTAGGAAGACTCATTTTCCTGAAATAAAATCTAGTCTCATACATGTGCTATCTGTGTGACCCTGGCACATGACTTAAATTTGCCTCAGTTCTGTCATCTGCAAAATGAACTGGAGAATAAAGTGGGAAACCACATTGGTATCATTGAAACCAAAACCCCCAGAAGGATCATGAAAATTCAGACATGAATGAAATTGACTAAACTTAAACAAAAAGAACATTTGAGGAGTATTATATCACTTTAAGCTCAAGGAATAAGGGGAAAGTAACACCTTACTTATAATAGGATTTATAAGTGAAGAATGTATTATAGATTATCTGTTCCAGCCTTCTCATTTTATAGATGAGCAAAGTAATACTCAGAGAAATTGAAAGACTCCCATAGGCAATAAATTGCAAAGGAAGGATTGGAAACCATGTTTTCTAAGTCTCAATCCATTATTCTTTCAGCTGTACCAAACTGCTTTATTTCTTTGATGAGGTAGAATTTGAGTTGGAACGTGTACAATAAAATTATTTGTACAGAGTAAAAGAATATGTCCCACGTATGGAAAATACTATACAGTAGAAAACTGGATAAGTTTAGGGAATATATTATAAGTAATCACTTACATTGAATCATAAAGATCATAAATGAGAATTTTGTGAAGCAAGAGTGGGATGGTAGGTTTAAACCAAGTTAGTAGGGATTTTAAAAGGCAGATTAAGACATATTTATTTCATCTGGGGAAAATGTACATAACTTGTCTTTTTTGTTTCTCTTCTTTGAATTTGGTCTAAGCTTTGCATTAGGAAGATGATTTTGAGAACTATATTGATGGTAGTTTGAGGTGCAGCCAGTGAAGTCTGAGAGATCAGTTATAAGGATATTGTTCTGGATAAACAATGATAATGCTGAATTGGACCCAGATTATAGTGGTAACAGAGTGAGTTGGAGAGGAGGTAGCAATATGTGAGAAGTATTATGAAGGTATAACCAATAATATTTGGAAACTGACTCTATATGAAAGGGGGAAGAAATGTAAAGATAAAGCTATTTGCAGGTTTTTTTATATTATTATTGGAGTGATTCAGGGAATAAGCTTTCAAAAATAGGTAAATGAGAGTTAAGAGGAGGGCTAATGACTCCAGGGATATTTCTAAACTTCTTAACTACATTTGTTGGCAGGACATACACGAAGAAATGTCTAACAGGGAGTGAATGTAGTATCAGTTCTTGTGGAAGAAATTGAGGTTTAATTTTTATTTTTGGTGGTTATCTGCTTAGATGTAATAACCTGAAGAAAACATGTAGATGAAATCTTCAAAGAAAAGAGTTTTGAAAGAAAATCACTGATAACAAGGGATACTTAAAGTGGGGGAAAAAGATAAATAAGCCAAGAAAACTAAGAAAGATCTACCAGATCACTAAGAGTTGAATCAGGAAAAAAAAATCATGGAGTTAGAGATAAAGTAGCTTCCTGAATAGTGGCAAGTTGCCCAATTCTTTCATACTAACTCCAACAAAAGCTTGAAATTCTTAATACACTGAATAATGATCAAGGAAGCCAATGAGAAGCCAGAACAACTAACTTTTACTCCAAAAGTGGAGTGTGGATTGATACGGGATGTCAGAGGGGAAAAGTAAGTAAAAGAAATATATGTGTGTAGAAATGAGGAAGAAGGTGTAGAATTGGCTATATTTTTTTAAGTAATTGAGAGGGCAGAAAGAAGAATATACAAATATGGGAAAAATTGGAGTGGGAATTAGAACTTCACTCTTATCTGATCCAAACAATTGAAGGTTGAAAACACACACACACACACACACACACACACACACCAAAATTTGATGTAGTAATGCATCATACTTAATAGTGAGAGAAGTTTGGATATGGAAGGAAGGTTAAGAAGGGGGATAAAACGAAGGAGAAAATAGTAACAAGAAAAAGAGACCACTAGATACAGAAAGTAAGGGGTCATTACTGTGTATGCAGAATTAAATTTCAGTGAAGTGTTACATTTCAAAGCTAGATTGTCAAACAATTTAACACACGCAATAGGAAAAGGAAAAAAGAATAAATATAAAACTAGATCTACGTATTAGAAAATAGAAGGGGAACACTTTGTTTTCCTTTGGCTATTTCCATCGTGTCATGCTTTAATTTTAGACAAAGGGATGTTAAGCGGCCAAAGAGGTCAGTGTTGAAGTCAATAGGATCTTATGATTGCTGATTTAAACCTGAAAGAGATGCTACGATGCATGTAGCCCAAACCCCTTTTGCAGATGAGGGAATGTAGACCTAGAGAATACAAATATTATTCACCAAAGTCAAGATTGTACCATTTTAATCAGTCCATTTAACCAAAAAGAAATGAACTCAAAACCAGTAGCTTTGAGAGGCTATTTTGAATTGATAAAATTTAGTAAATTGATACTACTGAGAACTGAAATTAATTGCTTTAAATGTAAATGATCACTGAGAAAGTAAGATCACTACAGGTGCTTAATATTTCTAAAAAGGTTTTGTTTCTGTGATTTGTTATTTGACCCACACATTCTTTAGAGTTAAAATATTTAGTTTGCAATTAATTTCAGTCCATCTTTCCATTGCCCTTTATTGCATATATTTTTATTGCCTCATGATCTGAAAAGGATGCATTTAATACTTCTGCCTTTCTGCATTGGGTTGTGAGGTTTGGTTTTTATGCCCTAGCACATGAAAAGTTTTTGTGTATGTACCATTTACCATTGAGAAAAAGGTACATTGTTTTATGTCCCCATTCATTTTTCTCCATCATCTACCTTATCTAAGTTTCCTAAAATGCTCTTCATCTCCTTAATTTCTTTCTTTTTTTTTTTTTTTTTGAGGTTAGATCTATCCAGTTCAGAGAGGGGGAGGTTGAGGTTCCCTACTAATATGGTTTTTCTCTATATATTTTCCTGTAACTCCCTCAATTTCTCCTCTCAGAAGTTGCATGCCACTTGGTGCATATCTGTTTAGAAATTACATTACTTCATTGTCTGTGATACCTTTTAGCAGGATTTGTCTTCCTAATGTCTTTTGAGGAGATCTGTTTTTGCTTTTGCTTTGTCTGAGATTTCTACTCCTACTATTTTTGTTTTACTTCTGCTGAAGCATAACATATTCTGCCTTAGCCTTTTATTTTTATCCTATGTATAGCCCTTTGTTTCAAATGTGTTGTTTTTTTGTAAACAACATATTGTAGGATTATGTTTTTTTTAAATTCATCCTACTATTCACTTCCACTTTATGGGAGAATTCATCCCATTTACATTCACAATTATGATTACAATCTGTGTCTTTCTCTCCATCCCATATTCCCCAGTTTGTTCTTTTATTTCTCCTTGCCCCCTTGCCGTCCTCAAAAGGGCTTTGGTTTTCATTGCTACTTCCCTCAATTTTCCTGCCCTTCTATCAATCCCTTTCCCTTTTCTTTCCCTTTTCCCTTATTACTTCTTGACTCCCTTCTAACCACCCCCTTCCTTTTCTTTCCCCTTTCCCATCCTACTGGCTGTAGGGCAAGTTGGTTTTCTGTACTTAATTGAGTATGTTATTCCCTCCTTGAATGAAATCTGATGAGAGTAAAGTTCAAGCAATACTCATCTCCCTATATTGTTTCCTTCTACTATAATATGTTTTTGTGCCATTTATTGTTATGTAAGTTAACCTTTTCTGCATCTTCCCTTCCTCTTCTCCAATTGCAATCCCTTTGCACTGCTTAGCTAGTTTTTATTTTAATATATTAGTTCATTTACAACTTCTTCCTCTGTCTATGTATAATCCCTTTTAAATGTCATAATAAAGATACACTTCTCAAGATTTACAATGATTATCCTTTCATGTAGGGATGTAAACAGTGTGCATCACTGGAAAACATGGCTTTTTGTTTGTTTGTTTTCCTGGTTACCTTTTTATGCCTCTCTTTAATCTTATATTGGAAGGCAAAATTTCCCATTGAGCAAAGGCTTTTTCATCAGGAAAGTATGAAAATTCTTCATTTCATTGAATCTCTATCTCATTGCATGAAAAATTATGCTCAGTTATGCTAGTTAATCCTTGGTTGTAGTCCAAGCTCATTTGACTTATTGAATGTCATATTCCATGCTTATTGTTCTTTTAATGCAGAAGCTGCAAAGTACGGTGTGATTCTGACTTTAGCTCTATGATATTTGAATTGTTTCTTTCTGGCTGCTTTTTGTATTTTCTCCTTGAATTGACAATTCTGGGATTTGGCTATGATATTCCATGGCATTTTCAACTTGGGATTTCTTTCAAAAGGGGATCATGAGTTCGTTCAATGACTATTTTACCTTCTGCTTCTAGGACCACAGGGAAATTTTCCTTGATGATTTCACAGAAGATACTGTCCAAGTACTTTTTTTCCTCATGACTTTCCAGGAGAACAATAATTCTTAGAATTTTCTCTCCTGAATCTATTTTCCAGGTCAGCTGTTTTTTCCAATGAGATGTTTTACATTTTCTTTTTTTTTTTTATTGGTTACATTTTGTTTGATTCATTCTTGATGCCTCACAAAGTCAATAGTTTCGTCTTCTCCAATTCTAATTTTTAGCAAATTATTTTCTTCAATTAGCTTTTGTACCTCCTTGTCCATTTGACCAATTTTACTTTTTAAGGAGTTATTTCCTCCAGTTAGTTTTGTACTTGCTTAACCATTTTGGCAATTGTGCTTATTAAGGAATTTTTTCATTGAGTTTTTTTTTTCCCATTTTCCCAACTTTATTTTTGAAAGAATTGCTAATTAATTTTGAGCTTGAGATCAGTTCACAATCCCTTTGGGGGTTTCAGATGCGGATATAGTGTCAATTTTCTCCTGAATTCTTATTTTGATCTTCCCTGTTCTCATGGGAAAAACCTACGTTCCTTGCTTTTCTAATTTGATTTTTGCATATTTTAATTGTCTTTTTCCTGGCTTATGAAGGCTTCTGTTTCTAGGGCACAGGGGGTTCAGTTCTCTGCCTCTTATATTGGGTATTAGGGGTCTGGTTAGTGACTTTGTGTCTTGTGCCCTCTCCTTCTGGCAGCCGGAAGCTATATATTGATGTATCTTACCTAGTGCTGAGCTGGAACTGATTGGTATTTAATGATCCTGGGTTCAGTCTCTCTGCATTTCACTGGGGTTACAAGGAAGTTTGGGGAGTGAGGTGTAGTCTGGCTACTGGAGGTCTCTTCCCCTAGGGCTATATTAGAGCATATGTAGGCATACTTGCTGGTGGATACCTGTCTGTGCTATTGTCTGCTGATTCCTCTGGCTGTGTGAAAACCATCAGATCCTCATGCTGCTGGCATTTGCCTGCTCCACCACCCTGAGATGCCAAATTTCCCGTTGGTCAGCTGAGGTGGGGCTTGTTGCTGGCTTGATGGAATGCCTCCTATCCTGTACTGGTTCCCTTCAGCTACAGCAAAAGGTTAATTCCACTAGCCTCCTGAGCAACACTACTGCTGTGCCCCTTTGGCTGGCTCCAATATTCCAGGATTTTTCCTGGGGCCATATTCTTTGGATTTTTCCAGGGTCAACAAGGGGGGAGGTGTGAGATCATTTACAGTTTACTCTGTCATGTTGGCTCCTGAAAGTTTAAATAGATGACTTTCAAACATACAGTCTATGTGCTGATAGACCCAGGAGTAGCTACTGCCACTGCCGCAGACCCCGCACAGGATGGTACCTCTCTCTAACCCAATTCTGATAGACTCCCACCCTGCCCTGAGAGTTCTGGGAATCACCACTACTTCTGCTGAGGATCTGCTCCAGCAGTGCTATGGCCACATCTGCACTGGTGCAGCCCCCACAGTCTTCATTGCACTCCCAGAGCTGTGCAAACGATCTTTCTTATCGACCCCTAGGTTGTCTTGACTGAAAATATGCCACTCTCTGTCTCTGGGAATTTTGCCACTCCAAAATCTTCTCAGATTTACTGCTTTGAGGTAGCTGAAGGAATTTGTTGGAGAGTTCAGGTTAGTCCCTTCTTTCACCCCATTATCTTGGCTCTGCTCCCATTTAATAAAACATTTTGCTAAATTTTTTTTCACAAGAAAAAAAAGAAAAATTGTTGCCCATAAACAACCATAAGGAGAGATTTTCATTGTGATGTGTAGAATAATATAAGCCAAAAAAGAAAAAAAATTATCAGAGTTCTATAAAGTTAGAATAATGTGTACATATATGTGTGTAGATCTGTTCATAGACCATTGTAAGATTAAATATGTGCATAGTTGTGGATGTATATGTTTATATGTGTATTTATGTGGATGTATGTTTATCTGTTATGTCACATATATGTATAAGTATATACATGTGTATTTGAGGTTTTTTAAATGTTGTGAATATAATACCTCATTATTAAGAGTAATTTGAAAAGAATCAGATTTTAAGAATCAGTTTATTCATTGTCCTCTAAATTTGTCTTCTTTTTAATTATAGCATCATCTGATTTTTCTAAGCTTATCTATTTAAGTTAAGAAATGTTTCCATAGAAAAAACTGAGGAGAAACCTGATCTGTATATTGTCTGCTTCCACAATTACACAAACAAATATATACACACATAATTCTCAGACTGAATCTTGAAGACTTAATCCATAATCCCGTTTCTTTCACAGAAAAGGTAAAATACATAAAGTCTGAAAATAAAAAGAAAACCAAAAAACATCCACCTTGAATCCAAGTCAATATTATTTGTTATTCAGTTTGGCAGTTTAATTCCCACATTTAATAGTAAGTCACCTTTTAAGACATTAGACTCATCTTCAAATTATGAGCAAATAAGCGATAGTATTACTTTTTACTAGTACCAAAACAATTTTGTGAATATTTAATCTGAAATACTCCTTAAATTTCAGGCTACAAAGTAATTAATACTTATAACATGCTAATAAAAACAGTCCTTTTATTTTTCATAAAATAGTTCTCTCAGTGTTGTGGTTTTTTAAATTGAAACATAAAGTGCTAAAACAAGAGAGAATTTCTATATACAAATAATGCATTCACAAAATATTTTAGAAGCATTACCTCAAAATACTCTGTGATATAATCTGTTTATATGTTTAATCGTACCTATAATTTAAATAGCATTGCCAAATAGAAATACAATGTAATCAACTTTTTTAAAAAATCTTTTTTATAATTCTACTGCTATTGAAAATATTTTCAAGATTCTTAACTCATCTATTTTCTCCCAAATATCCATGTAGCTTAAAACCTTTATTATGTACCATGATAGTTATTTCTAGGAAACATATATTTTTAATCTTCAAAAATTAAAAAAAGTCATTCCATTAGAATTATAGAATTTGTGTCTCAAACAGAACCAAAAATTTTGATTAAGAGTTAAATCAATCTATCTCTAAGCAAATTGTAAGTGTATACAATTTAACAGATTTTGTGCAAAACCATGAGAATAAAAAGAAAGATACAAAAAAAAAAGATTTTTTTCAAAGTTCTTCCTTCAAGTAGTTTCAAATTTAATGGATCAGACAACATATAAAATCTAATATAAATACGGATTAGATAAAAAAAAAAAATAAATGTAATAGAAGAAGACATTAGCTATGAGGACTGAAAATGACCTTCTGGAGAAGGGAGAATAAGGCTGAGATTTCTGTTCTGCTAATTCCTCCCCTAAAACCATATTACTTTTTTTCTTTTCAGTCCTGTCAGCTATGCAATACTCTGGAGAGACTCTATTCCTTTGACTCCATTGTAAGCCACCCCTTCTTTTATAATCCCAGAGTCAAGAATATAAATATATAAATGCTAGTTCATCATTGTAACTGTTATTATTGCTCTATCTCCTGGCCAGTTCCCATTCTCTAATTTTCTATTCTTCACTCTGACTTCCTTTTAGTAATATCTACTCTTGACTCCATCGTCAAACACTTTAATGTTTTACAAAGTAACATCCTGGATTTGTTTTTTTTTTTTTTTAAGTCTTTCTTAATCTAACTATCATTCCTGACTCAGCAATCTTCATACTTGTATAATTCCTGATATCTAATCCCTTTATGTTTGTTCTAGGCCATTTGAATGTATCTCTAGAGAAAGGCATAATATGTGACTAATTTTACCACTAAAACTTCATGATATATGACCTGAGCTAAGACTTTGCTGCTACCAAAAAGTGGGTAGGGTTCCAAATTTCCCAGAATCTGCCCATTTATAGAGGACAGAAACTGTCCTCTCAACTCGTGCCAACTGACATTGTGGCTTTACCTCCTTTCAGGTCCACAGAATAAGATACCCCTGACCTTAGTAAACCCAATTGTCCCCAAGCTCACTTTTCTATCACTTTTTGTGTGTGTGTGTTGCCTCCATCCATTGAACTGTAAGATCGTTGAGGGCACGGAATATGGTACTTTTTATTAAATGTGTCAAATTTTTAAAATTACAATTTTATAAATGTGCCCAATCTTATGTGTCCAGTGCTTAGTAAAGGACCTGGCATATAATAGACATTCCATAAATATGAATAAGTAGCTAGATGTTCCAGTAGAAGAGTTATAAGAACACATAGAATAGGTCCGTTTCCGTTTTAGTTTTCGTCTCTCTTGGGATACAGAACTGATAGTATTATTGCTAAGTCAAAGGGAATGCATGGTTTTATAATCCTTTGGGCATAATTTACAGATGCTTTAAAATGGTTGAATCAGTTCACAACTCCACGGACAGTGCATTAAAGTTTCATTCTTTCCCCTTCCCCTTCAATATTTGTTGTTTAGCTTTTCTGTCTTATTAGCCAATCTAAGAGGTATGACGTAGTACTTCACAATTGTTTTAATTTACATTTCTCCAAACAATAGTGATATTATTTTATACGACCATAAATAACTAAAAGGACCTACACATAGAAAATAAAATATTTACAACAGCTCTTGGGGTAGAGAACTAGAAACTGAGGGGAAGCCTATCAATTGAGGAATGACTGGACAAGTTGTGCTATGTGATTATGATGGACTAGTATTCTACTATAAGAAATGGTGAGCAGGGTGCTCTCAGAAAAACCTAGAAAGACTTGAATAGGCTGAATCAAAGTGAAATGTACTGCCTACAAAGTAACTACAATATTGTATAAAGATCAGCTGTGAATGACTTAGGAATTCACAGCAACACAGTGATTCAAGAAAACTCTGAAGGACTTCTGTTGAAAAATGCTACAAGCTTCCAAAAAAAAAAAAAAGAATTGAAGGTGTCTGAATAGAGCTTGTAGCATGCTTTTTTACTTTTGATTTTTTTTTTTTTGGCTGGAGTTTTTTTTTTCCTTTTCTATGTGTTTTTTCACAACATGACTATTATGGATATGTTTTGCATGACTACACATGTATAATCTGTATTGAAGTGCTTGCTTTCTTAAAGAGGTAGTGTAGAAAGGGAAAGGGAGAGAATCTAGAACTAAATATGTTTAAAGTGATTCTTTTTTAATTATTATTTTATTGATTTTCAGTGTTCTGTAATCACTTCCATGTTACTTAGATATTTTCTCTCCCTCCCTGAGATGGCATACAATTTTATATAAGCTCTACACATACATTCCTATTAAATACATTTTCACTTTAGTCATGTTGCATAGAAGAATTAAAATGAATGGGAGATATCACAAAACAAACTAAACGGTAATACAAAAGAAAATGATCTACTACATTCTGTGATGTAATTTCATAGTTCTTTCTCTGGATGTGAAAGGTATTTTGCCTTAAAAGATTATAGAGAATTTTTTAAGTCCTTGCATTGCAATGAAGTTCTAAGTCTACCAGAAAAAATCCTCGCACACTGTGGTTGTTGCTGTGTACAAAGGTCTCCTGGTTGTGCTGTTTTCGCTCAACATCAGATCATATAAGTATTTCCAGGCCTCTCAGAAGTCTTCCTATTCATCATTTCTTACAGCACAATAGTACTCCATTTACATTCATATACCACAATTTATTCAGTCATTCCCCAAATGATGGGCAACCACTTGATTTCCAGTTGTTGGTCATCACAAAGAATGCTGCTATAAATATTTTTGTACATGTGGGTCCCTTTTCCATTTTTATGATCTCTTGGGGATGTAGTCCTAGAAGCAGTATTTCTGGGTCAAAGGGTAAGCACATTTTTGCAGCCCTTTGAGCATAGTTTGAAATTGCTCTCCAGAATGGTTGGATCAACTCACAGCTCCACCAACAATGAATTAGTATTCCAACTCTCCCACATCTTCTCCTATATTTATCATCTTTTGGTTTTGTCCTGCTAGCCAATCTGATATGTTTGATGTGGTATCTCAGAGTTGTTTTGATTTGTGTTTCTCTAATCAATAGTGATTTAGAGAATTTTTTCATATGACTATAGATATCTTTAATTTCTTCCTCTTAAAACTGCATATTCATGTTCTTTGAATGTTTATCATTTGGGGAATGGCTTGTATTCTTGCACATTTGACTAAGTTCTCTATTTTAAAAATGAAGCCTTTATCACAAGTACTAGTTGCAAAAATTCTTTCCCAGTTTTCTGCTTCCCTCCTAATCTTGGCTGCATTCGGTTTTGTTGTGCTAAAAGTATTCAATTTAATCAAAATTATTCATCTCGCATTTCATAATGCTTTTGATCTATTGTTTAGTCAAAAATTCTTTCCTTCTGCATAAATCTGATAAATACACTAGTACTTGCTTCACTAACTTCGTTATTGTATCAATCTTTATACCTAGATCATGGACCCATTTGGACTTTATTCTTGTGTATTGGTGTCAGGCTTTGTTCTATCCCTAATTTCTGCCACACTGTTATCCAGTTTTCCCAGCAGTGAGTTCTTATTCCAGAAGCTGGGGTCATGGGATTTATCAAACAGTAAATTGCTACATTCATTGACTACTGTGTCTTGAGTACCTAACCTATTGGGGCAGCTAGGTGGTGCAGTGGATAGATCAACAACACAGGAAGCAGGAGGACCTGAGTTCAAATCTCACTTCAGACACTTGACACTTGCTAGCTGTGGGACTTGGGCAAGCCACTTAACCCCAATTGCCTCATCCTGGGTCATCTCCAGTCATCCTGATGAATATCTGGTCACTGGATTCAGATGGCTCTGGAGGAGAAGTGAAGCTGGTGGCCTGAACAGCCCTCCCTCACTCAAACACAGTCAAGTGCACGTCATGTCATTATTTCTCTGATGGCATGGTCTTCTTCAGAGATGAGGAAGACCTTCTACCCTTCTGTTTCTTAAGCAGTACCAAGTGTTATTGATAATTGCTACTTTATAATAGAATTTGAGATCTAGTAGAGCTAGGTCATATTTCGTAGCATTCTTTTTCATTATTTCCCTTGATATTCTGGATCTTTTGTTCTTCCAGATGAATTTTGATACTATTTTATCGAATTCTAGAAAATAATTATCTGAAAGTTTGATTGGTATGGCACTGAAGAGGTAAATAAATTTGGGTAGAATTGTCATTTGTATTATACCGGCTCAGCCAGCCCAAGAGCAATTGATGTTTTTTTCCATGTACTTAGATCTGACTTCATTGGTGAGAAAAGCATATTGTAATTGTATTTATACAGTCCATGTATTTATTTTGGCAGGTAGACTCCCAAACATTTTATAGTGTCTGCCCTAGCTTTAAATGGGATTTCTCTTTATATTTCTTGCTGTTGAGTTTTCTTAGTAATATATAGAAATGAAGAAGATTTGTGTGGGTTTATTTTGTCATCTGCAATTTTGTCGAAGTTCATTATTTCAAGTAGTTTTTTACTTGAGTCTCTGAGATTCTCTAAGTATATCATAATATCATGTGCAAAGAGTGACAATTTACATTCTTCTTTGCCTATTCTACTTCCCTCAATTTCTTTTTCTTCTCTTACCACTACACCTAACATTTCTACTACCATATTACGTAATACCAGTGACAATGGACATCATTGATTCACCTATGATCTTATTGAAAATGTATCTAGCTTATCTCCATTGCATGTAATGTTTGTTGCAAGTTTTATGTAGACACTGCTCATTATTTTATGGAAAGTGACAATTACTCCTATGCTTTCCCTTGTTTTGAATAGGAATGGATGTTTATTTTGTCAAAAGCTTTTTCTGCATCGATTTAGAAAATCAAGTGGTTTCTGTTACTTTCATTGTTGATATCATCAATAATGTTAATAGTTTTTTGTAATGTTGAACCAGCCCTGCATTGTTGTTATAAATCCTACCTGATCAGAACGTATTATTTTCCTGATAAGTTGCTGTATTCTCTTTGCTATAATCTTATTTAAAATTTTTGAATCTATATTCATTAGAGGAATTGCTCTATAATTTTCAAGCTCTGCTTTGACTCTTCCTGGTTTAGATATCAAAACAATATTTGTATCATAAAAAGAATTTGGTAGGACTCCTTCTTGCCCAATATTCTCAAATAGTCTATACAGTATTGGAAATAACTGTTCTTTAATTGTTTGATAGAATTCACTTGTAAACCCATCTGACCCTGGAATTTTTTCCTAGGGAGTGCATTGATGACTTGTTCAATTTATTTTTGTGAGTTGGGGTTAAGTATTCAAAATTCTCTTCTAAAAATCTGGGCAATTTAGATTTTTTTGAAAGAATCATCCATCTCATTTAGATTGTCAATTTTACGGGCATAAAGTTGGACAAAGTAATTTTGAATTATTATCTTAATTTAGTCCTCATTGGTGGTGAGTTTACCCTTTTCTTTTTTGATATTGGTAACATTTTTTTTTTGTTTTCTTTTGTTAAACCAAATTGATCAAAGGTTTATCAATTTCATTTTTTTTTATAACACCAACTGTTACTTTTATTTATTAGTTAGTTTTCTTAATTTCAATTTTAATAATCTCTCCTTTGGTTTTCAGTATTTCTAATTTGATATTTACTTGAGGATCGTCAATTTGTTCATATTCCAGCTTTTTCAGCTACATGCCCAATTCATTGATCTCCTCTTTCTCTATTTTATTCATACAGACATTCAAAGATATGAAGTTTTCCCTAAGAACTGTTTTTTCACTGTCCTATAAGATTTGTTAGGTTGTCTCATTATTGTCATTCTCTTGAATGAAGTCGTTAATTGTTTGTACGATTAGTTTTTTTAACTCACTCATTCTTTAGGATTAGATTATATAGTTTCCAATTAATTTTTGGTCTTTCTTTCCATGGATTTTTATTACATGCATTTTTTCTTTGCATTATGATGTTAAAAGGATACATTGACTATCTCTGCCTTTCTGCACTGGATTGTGAGGTTTTTATGGCCTAGTACTTGACAAATTTTTGTATATGTGTCATATACCACTGAGAAAAAGGTATATTATTTTCTATTTCCATTAAGTGTTCTCCAGAGAGCTATCTTATCTACCTTATGCAGTGTTTTATTCACCTCCTTAACTTTTATTTTGTTTATTTTAAGGTTAGATTTATCCAGTGCAAAGAGGAGGAGGCTGAGGTACCCCATTACTGTAGTTTTGCTGTCTATTTCTTCCTGTAACCCCATTAACTTCCCCTCTAAAAATTTAGATACTATACCACTTGGAGCATATATGATTAATAATGATATTGCTTCGTTGTTTATGACTCCTTTTAGCAGGATATTATTTCCTATTGTATCTCTTTTTAGTACGTCTATTTTTTGCTTTTGCTTTGTCTGACATTAAGATTGCTACCTTTCCCTCTTTTTTTACATCAGCTGAAGCACAATATATTCTGCTCCAACCTTTTCCTTTTATCCTATGTGTATTCTTCCTTTCAAATGTGTTTCTTATAAATAACATATTGTTGGATTATGCTTTTCTATCTATTCTGCTATCCATCTCTGTTTTATGACAGAGTTCATCCCATTCACATTCACAGTTACAATCACTATCTGTGTCTTTTTCTCCATCCTCTTTTCCAGCGTTTGTGCTTTTAGCTCTTCCTTCTTCCTACAATAGAGTTTTAACTTTACAATAGAGTTTTAATTTTTGAAAACCACCTCCAGCAGTCTTACCTTCCTTCTTTCAGCCTCCCTTCCTTTTAGCCTCCTCTAACCTTTCTTTCCTCCTTTCCCTCCTACTGCCTGCAGAGCTAGCTAGATTGATGTACTTAATTATCTTTATTATTCCCTCCTTGAACCAAATCAGATGAGGGTATCTGTCAAACAATGCTCATCTCCCTCCCCTCTTTTCTTCTACTGCAATATAATTTTGTTCCTCTTCCTCTGATGTAATTTGACATTTCCTACTTTCTTCTTTTCACATCTCTTGTTACAATCCCTTTGCATCCTTAAATCACGTTTTTATCATCACATCATTTACTTTGTACCTGCTCCCTCTATCTTTTTACCTATCTATCTATCTATCTATCTATCTATCTATCTATCTATCTATCTATCTATCTATCCCTTATATATTTCATAGTAGATATATAATTCTCAAGACTAACAAGTATCATCTTCCCTTATAGGGAAGTAAGCAGTTTGCCCATATTGAATAACATGTTTTTCTTTTCCCCTGTTTACCTTTTTATGTCTCCCTTGAGACCTGCCTTTGAAGATCGAATTTCCTACTGAGTTCTGGCTTTTTTATCAGGAAGGTCTGCAAATCCCTTATTTCACTCCATGTTCATCTCCTTGCCTGAAATGTTATACTCAGCATTTTTGGGTAATAGATCCTTAGCTTTATTCTTAGCTCCTTTGCCATACACAATATCTTATTCCAATTTTAATATAGAAGTTGTAAGGCCTTGTGTGATCCTGACTGTAACTCCTCGATATTTGAATGGTTTCTTTCTGACACCCTGTAACATTTTCTCCTTCACTTGATAGTTTTGGAATTTGGCAAAGATATTCCCTGCTGTTTTTAGCTTGGTATCTCTTTCAGGAGGTGAACGGTGGATTCTTTTGATGACTATTTTGCCCTCTGGAACTAGGATTTCTGGGCAGTTTTCCTTGATGATTTCTTGGAAGATATTGTCCAGGCTCTTTTTTTATCATGGCTTTCTTGTAGGCCAATAATTCTTAGATTTTCTCTCCTGGATCGGTTTTACAGGTTAGTTGTTTTTCTAATGAGATATTTTACATTTTCTTCTGTCTTTTCATTCTTTATATTTTGTTTGACTGATTCTTGATGTCTCATAGAGTGATTAGCTTCTACTTGCCCAATTCTAATTTTTTTTCAAATCGTTTTCTTCACTTAACTTTTGCATCTCCTTTCCCATCTGTCCAATGATTCCTTTGTGGAATTATTTTCTCCTGTGAATTTTTGTTTTTGTTTTTCCTTTTCCTTTTGTCCAATTTTCCCAGTTAGGTTTTGTGCTCCATTTTCCATTTATCCAATTTTCCTTTTTAAGGAGCTGTTCTCTTCATAGAATTCTTTTTTCATACTATTAAAATCATTTGCCAGTTTTTTCTTCTGTTTCCTTCTTCAGCTCTTCCAAAATTGTTCTTTTTGCATGCAACCAGTTTATAGTCCCTTCTGAATTTTTGGATGGGAGTATAGTCTCAATGGAGGCCTCTTTAGTATTCCTGTTTTGGGCCTTGTCCCCAAAGAAAGATTCTATGTTCTTTTCCTTCCTGTTTTGCTTCCTATTAGTGATGATGACATTTTGGGTATTGTATCCTTTGGTTCTTTCAGCTAGAAGTTAAAGAACTGGGTGCTGAGCTGGGCTGGTGTGAGAAAGTAGAGGCCAGATGAATTATTTTTGTGTCTTTGTTTCCCTAGATTAACCCTGGAGCTAGCTTGTTAAGTGAGGGGGAGGGGTAGTCTGGTCACTTGAGATTTCCTCAGCTGAGCTAGAGCAGAATTAAGCTCAAGGGTTGGTGATCCTGGCTGCCTTATTGTCTTCCTAATTCCCCTGGAATGCTGAGGGACACCTCGTGTCCTGGTGTGTTGGTTCTGAGGCTCCACCGCCCTGGGACTCAGGATGTCCTCCCAGTTTGCTGATGTGGGGCTGTCTGGGGCAACCCTGGTCCTCTGACACAGGCAGAGGAATCCTCCTTAGTGATTTTCGTAGCCTCAGTTGCTATGAGACTGCTTCTTCTGTTGATCCCACTGATTTTCTGGGGAAATATTTCATGGTTCTTTCAAGGTCAACAAGGGGAGGGCAAGAGAGCACTTACTGATCACTCCAGCATTTTGACTACTGGAAATTCAAGTAGATGAATTACAGGCATTTAATCCATGGATTTGATAGCTTCAGGAGCAATTGCTGCAGACACCTGGGGCTCTGTGACTCTCGCTTGCTTGTCTGCTGGACTCCTGCCCTGGGCTGTTATTATCCATTGTTGACCCTGCCTCAGACTGCACCAGGTCTTTCCTGCTAGGCCCTGCTGCAGTCAGGGCACACTGTGCTGTGTGCTGTGTGCTCCTCCCTCCCAGTGGAACAGATCCTTTCTGTCAACCTTCCAGTCTATCCTGGGCTGTGAATATGCCAAAGTCTGTCTTCTATTAGATTCTGCCCCTCCAAAATTTGGTCACATTCTCTTTTTTAGAGGAATCTGAAGGAGTTTGTCTAAGAGCTTAGGTGAGTAGTTCCTCTCACTCTGCCATCTTGGCCCCGCCCCCTACCACTAAATTTTCAACAATGAATGGTAAAAAGTGTTATTACACATAATTAGGAAAATAAACTACAAAATAAAATCTTTAAAAAGGGGGCAGGGAAATACACAGAATAACAAGGGATATCTCAAAATTACCAGTTGTTACAATAGTGTGTTTACTGATTTAGAGCCTGATTTCCTGGAGAATGAATTCAAGTGGACTGTGGGAAGCATTGCCACCCATAAGGCAAATAGAGATAATGAAATTCCAGCTGATCTGCTGAAATTCCTAAAAGATTCTATTAAAGTGCTACACTCAATTTGCCACCAAGTTTGGAAAACTCATTGGGTCTACTAGCTTGTAAAAGGACAGATTAGATCTCAATACTCCCAATCCCCAAAAAGGACAGTGCTGTGGAATGTTCAAATTGCTGAACAATTGTGCTCTTTTTGCAAGCTCGACTTGAGCCAGATGCAAATTGAGAATTACCAGAAAAGCAGGCTGTCTTTCCAAGAGGAAGAGGAACTAGAGATCAAAGTACCAACATTCACTGTATCATGAAGAAAACAAAGTAGTTTTACTTCTATTTCATTTACTACATTAAAACCTTTGAGTATGGGAGTCATAACAAACTGTGGCAAACTCTCAAAGAGATGGGAACACTGAAATACCTTGTCTGTCTCCTAAGGAAGCTGTATGTGGGTCAAGAAACAACAGTTACAACCCAATATAGAACTGACTGACTTAAAATTGGAGAAAGGAGTACATTGTCAACATATTTATTTAACTCATATGCAGAATACATGAAGTGAAATATGTTTGAATCAAAAGCTGGAATTAAGTTTGCTTGGGATAAATATCAACAAACTCAGGTATGCAGATGATATTATACTCTGATAGCAGAAAATGAAGATGAGTTAATAAACAGTCTCTCAATGAGGATTAAAGAAGAGGTTTGAAGCTTAACACACACACACACACACACACACACACACACACACACATACACACACACACTCTTAAGATGTTGGCAGTTGGCACCATAACTTCCTGACATTAAAAGGAGAATAAATGGAATTAGTGTCAGATTTTGTGCTTAAAGGTCATTGAAGATGGTAATTGCAGCCAGGAAATAAAAAAAAAAAATACTTTTTCTTTGGAATTAAAGCTACAGCAAATGGCATGCTAAAAAGGAGAGACATCACCTTGCTAACAAAGGTCCATAAACTCAAAACTATGTTGTTTCCAAAGCAATGTATCTTTGTGAGAGTTGGACTATTAGGACTATTATTATATTAATTCACTCTATTGACTCAAAAAATAAAGTAGTAAAATTGAAAGTCAGATATTTTGGACACATAATGAAAAGAAAAGCTCATTGAAAAAGACTTTGATGTTGGGAAAAATTGAAGGCAAAAGGAACAGGGGATAGCAGAAGATGAAATGGTCAGTGTCACTGAAACAACGAACTTAAATCTGGACAGTCTTCAAGATGTAGTGCAGGATAAAAGGGCCTAGTGTACTGTGATCTGTGGGATCACAAAGAGTTGGATATGATTGAACAGCAATAACAATAATAGGTAGCCCAGTGGATAGAGTGCCAGGTCTAGAGTTGGAAAGACTTTTCTTGCTGAGTTCAAATCTTGCTTCAAACATCTACTATCTTTTTGACCTTGGGCAAATCACTTTACCTGTTTGCTTCAGTTTCTCTTCTTTAAAATAAGGTCAAGGGAATGTTAACCTCATTAGTACCTTTGCCAAGGAAACCCTGTATGAAATCAAGAAGAGTAGGCTTTGACTGAAAGGACTGAACAAATGTTCATTGGGTTGAATTTTATTGGCTTCTCTAATTCCTTCTGTAATGGAAAGGATGTGTAGACCTACTTCCTTAGGATTTTATTTATCATCATAGTTCTGTATTTTGAGTGATATCTGACCTCAATTGGTGTTTTCTTGGCAAAAAATACCAAAAATATTTTCCGCTACTTCCTCTGGTTCATTTTACAGATGAGAAAACTGAGGCAAACACGGTTAAGTGATTTCCCAGGGTCACACAACTAAGTGTCAGTGGTCAGATTTGACCTCAGCAGTATGAGCATTCCTTTCTCTCGGGCCAGACACTCAATCCACTGGACCATCTACATGATTTATCTTCACTATTTCTCAAATTAAAACACCCACTCTAGTCACTATTTCTTTATAAGTAGAGTTTCTCCCAAACAAAATAAGAACTCCTAAGGTCAGGGACTCTCTTTGTCTTTGTGCAGTTCTTATATAGCGTAGTACTTGGTAAAGAAGAAGCACTTTAGGAAATTTATTTTCATTCATTTTGTTGTACTTATTACTTCTTCTAATTGAACTCTTGCATTCATTTCTTTCTAGTCTTTCCTGGGCCTACTCAAGAAAACAACAATAGGACTACCATTGTCCTTCTACTAGCAACTACTATTCAGCTACTAGCAACAGCTGAGTTCCTCCTTCATTTTCAAAGAGGACCATGACATCAGTGAAATGATGACATGAATTGCACTTGAGTTTGTTTTGAGTGAGGGAAGGCTGTGCAAGGTCACTTTCTCCTTCTGAGACATCTGGATCCAGGGGCCATTCATCAGGATGATTAGAGATGGCCAAGGATGCAACAGGAGACGTTGGCCTTTTAGGCTCAGGCCTTTTCAGGTGCTCATTTAAAGTGAGGCAATGTCCATTTAAAAAATGGCTTCTTTAAAGAGGTAGTCCATGGGACAACTAGTCTGTGGGATAGCCCATTTAATAGACAAGAAAAATAAATAGATAAATCACTCTGGGAAGGGCAAGGTTGCTGTTTCCAGGAGAAACTGTTACTATTGATGTTCATTCTAAGCCAGAAAGATCCATAAAGTGCCATCAACTATAAGAGTAAAGAAAGTTTAATGACCCTGTGCATGCAGATCCAGAGGGATAGTTTGCAGGATCCATTCTGCTATTTCCGATTCTGGGAACCAAGATGGTGGAGTGATTAGAAATTGCTATCTCCCTCCCGTTGTTGGTCTTCATGAGCCCAGAGAACATCTCCCCAGGAAAAAACTCTGGAACACTGAGAGATGCAGAAGGGTTAAGCAGTCTCTTAGCCTGTGAGCCTAGGAAAATCAATAAGGAGGGTTCCTCTTGGTATGACTGAATGGGGCCAGTGCAGGACCAGAGCTTTCAAGGTAGCCTGACGTCAACAAATCCGGAGAAAATCCTGAGCCCCAGGGAGGTAAAGTCCACAACTGCCAACACCAGGACCCTAGCCATGCCTCAGAATCTCAGGGGAATTGAGAAGACACTAGCACAGATGGTATTACCAACCATTGAGGTGCCTGTGCTCTATCTTAGCAGAGGACACCTCCTATGGTAAGATCATCCCTCCTCCACACTTAACACCACTAGCTTCAGTGTAACCATGGGGAAACCCAAAAAGACCTCGGTTGGCCTCTGCTTTCTAACATCAGCCAGCTCAGCACCAGGTAAGCTACAGCATTTTAGTTTCTAGCGTAAAGAACCAGAGGCCACGACATAGAAAGCCTCAAGTTTTAGGCACAAGAACTGTGGAATAATGTCCTCTGTGCCCTAGAGATCTACTATAAAAGCAAGGAAAATGGTGATTACCATGAGAAAGAAGCAAAGCAGAAAAGAAAAGACCACAATTTTTTTCTATGGGGCAGGGAAAAAAACCCAAATAATAAAGAGGGCAGCATTGACACTGTATTCCCATCTGAAACATCAAATGGAAATATGCACTAGTCTGAAGCACGAAGAACCTTCTTGGAAGAATGCAGAAAGAATTTTAAAAGATAAATTAGAGAAATAGAAGAAAAACTGACCAATGATTTTAAAAATAATAAAAAAAGAAATCATAGAATAATGCAAAAGGACAATTGGACAAATGGCAAAGGAAGTACAAAACCTAAAGGGAGAAAATAACCCCTAAAAAGGAATAATTGGACAGAAGTAAAAGAAACTGCAAAAGTTAACGGAAGAAAACAATTTGACAAAAATTAGAATCAGGCAAGTAGAAGCTAACGAATCTAGAAGCCATCAAGAATCAGTCAAACAGAATATAAAGAAAGAAAAGACAGAAGAAAATGCAAAATATCAAATTGGAAAAACAACTGCCCTGAAAAATAGATTCAGGAGAGAAAAATCTAAGGATTATTGATATCCCAGAAAGCCATGATGAATAAAAGAGCCTGGACAATATCATCGAAGAAATACTTAAGGAAAATTGCCCACAAGTCCTAGACCCAGAAGGCAAAATAGGCATGGAAAAAATCCACTGTTCGCCCCCTGAAAGGTATACCAAACTAAAACCATTAAGGAATATCATTGTCAAATTCCAGAACCACAAAATGAAGGAGAAAATACTGCAGGCAACCAGAAAGGAACAATTTAGATATTTAGGCGCTACAGTCATAATCAGACAGGACTTGCAGCTACTACATTAAAAGATCTGAGGCATTGTGATGCAATGTTCTGTAAGGCAAAGGAGCTGGTATTACAAGGAAAAATCAAATACCCAGAAAAGTTGGCCATAATATTTTGGGCAAGATGATGGACATTCAGTGAAATAAGGGATTTCTCATCCTTCCCGATGAAAAAGCCAGAGTGCAACAGAAAATTTGATTTTCAAACATTAGTCTCAAGAGAGGCATAAAACGGTAAAGAGGGGGAAAAATCACCTTGTTATTCAATATTGGCAAACTGTTTACATCCCTATAAGCAAAGACGATACACATTAATCTTGAGACTTGTAAATTTATCGTGAAAATACAAAAAAGATATACATAGATAGAGGGAAGTGTAAAACATAGATGATGTCATGATAAAAGTATTATTTAAGAATGCAAAGGGATTGTAATGAGAGATGTGAAAAGGAGTCAGAAAAAGTTAAATTACACCTCAGAAAGTAGCAGAAAAATATATTATAGTAGAGAGAAAGAGAGGAGGGAGATGAGCATTGTTTGAGACTCATTCTCATTTGATTGGGTTCAAGGAGGGAACAACAAACTCAGCTATGTATAGAAATACAACTAGCTCTATAAGCAGTAGGAGGGAACGGGGGAAAAACGGGGGGGGGCTGAAAGGGAGGGAAGAAGCAGTAAAGGAAAAAGGAGAATAAAAGGGAGGGGGATGAAAGAAGGGAGGAAAGACTGAGGGAGGTTGTGGTTGAGGCAGAGGGGAAGAGAGAAGTAAAAGCATAAACTGCAGAAAAGGAGATGTTTTTTGCAAGAAACACATTTGAAATGGGGGAATACACACAGGGTAAAGGTAAAAGGTTGGAGGAGAATATATTTTGCGTCAATTGGTATGAAAAAAGCAGGGATACCAATCCTAATCTCAGGGAAAGCAAAACCAGAAATAGATCTAATCAGAAGAGATAATGAAGGAAACTATATCCTGCTAAAAGGCATCACAGACAGGGAAGCAATATCATTAGGAAACATATATGCTTCAAGTGGTATAGTATCCAAATTCTTAGAGGAGAAGTTAAGGAAGTAGAGGAAGAAACAGCAAGACTATACTAGTGGAGGACCTCATCCTGCTCCTCTCTGAGCTGGATAAATCTTACTTCAAAATAAACAAGAGAGAAGTTAAGGAGATGAATAAAGCTCTGGATAACGTAGATATGATAGATCTTTGGAGAAAACTGAATGGGACTAGAAAGGAGTATATCTTTTTCTCAGTGGTAAATGGCATATATACAAAAATTGACCATGTAATAGGCCATAAAATCCTCAGAATTCAGTACAGAAAGGCAGAGATAGTCAATGCATCCCTCTCAGATCATAATCCAATAAATTTATAAGTAATTAAAGGTCATGGAAATATAAACTAAAAGCTAATTGGATACTAAACAATCTAATTCTGAAGAATGAGTGGGTTAAACAACAAATTATAGAAACAATGTACAGCTTCATTCAAGAGAACGACAATAATAAGACAACCTACCAAATCTTATGGGATACTGCAAAAGGAGTTCTTAAGAGAACTTTTATATCTTTGAATGCCTAGATGAATAAAATTGAGAAAGAAGAGATCAATGAAGTGGGCACATAGCTAAAAAAGCTGGAAAAAGAACAAGTTGAAAATCCCCAAATAAATAACAAAGTAGAAGTACTGAAAATCAAATTAGAGATTAATAAAAAATGAAACTAAGGCAAATATTGAAGTAATAAAAAAACTAAGTTTTGGTTTTACAAAAAAGAAACAATAAAATTGACAAATCTTAGATCAATTTGATTTAAAAAAAGAAAGTAGAAAATCAAATTATTAATATCAAAAATGAAAAGGGTGAACTCAGCTCCAACGAGGAAGAAATTAAAACAATAATTGGAAATTGTTTTGCCCAACTGCATGCCCATAAATATGAATATCTAAATTAGATGGATGATTATTTTAATTACTATAAATTGCCAAGATTAACAGAAGAGGAATTTGAATACCTAAGTAACCCCATATCAGAAAAACAAATTGAATAAGTCATGAATGAACGCCCTAGGAAAAAATCTCCAGGGCCAGATAGATTTACGAGTGAGTTCTATCAAACACTTAAATAACAGTTAATTCTAATACTATGTAGAATTTGGGAAATTTGTTGGAAAAGGAGTACTACCAAATTATTTTTATGGTACAAATATTGTTTTGATACCCAAACCAGGAAGTACTAAAACAGAGAAAGTAAATTATACACTAATTTCGCTAATGAACATAGATGCAAAAATTTTGAATAAGATTTTAACAAAAAGAATACAGGAACTTATCACGAAAATAGTATATTATGGTCAGGTAACATTTATATCAGGAATGCAGGGCATGCTGGGCAAACTATTTGCATTATTGATCATATCAAAAATAAAACTAACAGAAACCACATGATTAGCTAAATAGATGCAGAAAAAGCTTTTGAAAAAACATAACACCCATTCCTATTGAAAACACTGGAAAGCATAGGAATAAATGGAACTTTCTATAAAATAATAACCATTACGTATCTAAAACCTTCTGTAAGCATTATATGCAATGGAAATAAGCTGGATGCATTTCCAATAAGTTGAGGGGTGAAACAATGATGTCCATTATCAACACTATTATTCAGTATGGTCCTAGAAATGTTATCTGTAGCAATAAGAGAAGAAAAAGAAATTGAAGGAATTAGAATAAGCAAAGAAGAAACTAAGTTATCACTCTTTGTTGATGGAATTCAGAGAATTCCAGAGATTCAAGTAAAAAGTGACTTGAAATAATAAGCAACTTTGGCAAAGTTGCAGGTTACAAAATAAACTGACTCATATGTTCTGCATTTTTCTATGTTACTAACAAAGCCCAACAGCAAGAGATAGAAAGAGAAATCCCATTTAAAGTTATGGCAGACACTACAAAATATTTGGGAATCTACCTGACAAAACAAATCCAGGGAATATATGAACACAGTTACAAAACACTTTTCATGCAAATGAAGTCATATCTAAGTAAGTGGAAAAACATCAGTTGCTTGTTGGTAAGCGTAGCTAATATAACAAAAATGGGAATTCTACCTAAATTAATTTATTTATTCAGTGCCATACCAATAAAACTTTCAGATAATTATTTTCAAGAGATAGAAAAATAGTATCAAAATTAATCTGAAAGGACAAAAGGTCCAGAATATCTAGCAAACTAATGAACAGAAATGCTAGAGAAGGTGACCTAGCTCTACCAGATCTCAAATTGTATTTTAAAGCAGTAATTATCAAAATCTATTGGCACTTGCTAAGAGACAGAAGGGTAGACTAGTGTAATATGTTAGGTACTCAAGACACAGTAGTCAATTAATATAGCAATCTACTGTTTGATAAGACCAAGGACCCCAGCTTCTTGAATAAGAGCTCATTGTTTGACAAAAATTTCCGGGAAAACCAGATAAGAATGTGGCAGAAACTTGGCATAGACCAATGTGTGACACCATACACAAGAATAAAGTCCAAATGGGTATATCATCAAGCAATTAACATTGACACTGTAAACAATTTAGTGGAGGAAGGAGTAGTATATTTATGAGATTTATGTCGAGGGGAAGAATTTTTGACTAAAGATGAGATAGAAACTATTACGAAGTGCAAAATGGATAATTTTGATTACATTAAACTGAAAATTTTTTGCACAAACACATCCAATGCAACCAATATTAGGAGAGAAGTAGAAAACTGGGAAAGAATTTTATATTGAGTTTCTGTGATAAAGGTCTCATTTCTAAAATATATAGAGAATTGAGTCAAATGTACAAGAACACAAGTCATTACCCAATTGATAAATGATGAAAAGATATGAACAGGAAGTTTTCAAAAAAAAGAAATCAAAGCTATCTAAATTCATATGAAAAAATGCTCTATATCACTATTGATTAGAGAAATGCAAATTAAAACAACTCTGAGATACCACAGCACACATATCAGACTGGCTAGCAGGAAAAAACCGAAAGATGATAAATGATGGAGAAGATGTGGGAGAGTTGGAACACTAATTCATGGTTGGTGGAACTGTGAGCTGATCCAACTATTCTAGAGAGCAATTTAGAATTATGCCCAAAGGGCTACAAAAGTGTGCACAACCTTTGACCCAGCAATACTGCTTCTAGGACTGTAACCCGAAGAGATTCTAAAAATCGGAGAGGGTCCCACTTGTCCAAAAATATTTATAGTAGCTCTCCTTTTGCTGGCCAATAACTGGAAATCAACGGGATGTGCATCAATTGGGAAATGGCTGAATAAATTGTGGTATATGAATGCAATGGAATACTATTTTACTATAAGAAATGATGACCAGGAAGACTTCAGAGAGGCCTGAATAGACTTACATGACCTAATGTTGACTGAAAGGAGCAGAACCAGGAGAACTCTGTACACAGTAACAACCACAGTGTTCAAGGAATTTTTCTGGTACACTTAGTATTTCACTGCAATGCAAGGACTTAAATAATTCCCAGTGGTCTCTTCAGGTAACATGCCTTCCACACATAGGAAAGAACTATGGAATTCTATCGCAGAATGAAGTAGATCCTTTTCTTTTGTATTATGTTTTGGTTTGTTTTAAAATTTCTCCCATTCATTTTAATTTTTCTATGCAACATGGCTAAGGTGAAAATGTATTTAATAGGAATGTATGTGTAGAACCTATATAAAACTGTATACTGTCACAAGGAGGGGGTGGGACCTAGGGGGGAAAGGTCAGAGGGAGGGAAAAAATCTAAGATATATGGAAGTGATTGTAAAACACTGAAAACAAAACAAAAAACAATAAAGTCCTAATGGATGTATGATCTAGGTATAAAGATTGGTACTTTAACCAATACATGGAGCAAGGAAGAGTGTATTTGTAAGATTTATGGAGAATGGAGAAATTTATGACCAATCAAGAGATAGTGAACAATATTAATTGCAAGATGCATAATTTCAATTGCATTACATTAAAAAAATTTTGCACAAACAAATTCAATGCAACCAAGATTAGGAGAGAAGTAGAAAACAGAAATGATTTTTGTAACTAGTGTCTGTGAAAAGGGCCTCATTTCTAAAATATATGGAGAACTGAGTCAAATGTACAAGAATTCAAGTAATTCCCCAGTTGATGTATAGTTAAAAGACATGAAAAGAGAGTTTTCATAGGAAGAAATCAAAGCTATCTATAGTCATATGGAAAAACTCTCTAAATCACTATTGATTAGAGAGATGCAAATCAAAACAAGTCTGAGGTACTATATTTCACCTATGAGATTGGCTAGCATGACAAAACAGGAAGCTGACAAACGTTGATAAGATGTGGGAGAGTTGAAACACTAATTCATTGTTGGTGGAGCTGTGAGCTGATTCAACTGTTCTGAAGAGTAATTTGGAACTACCCCCAAAGGGCTACAAAAATATGCATACCCTTTGACCCAGCAATATCCGTTCTTGCACTCTATCTCAAAGAGATCACAGAAATGGGAAAGGATCCAACAAGTAAAAAAAAATATTTATAGCAGCTCTATTTGTGGTGGCCAAATCCTTGAAATCAAGGGGATACCCTTTAATTAGGAAATGATTGAAAAAGTTGTGGTATATGAATGTAATGAAACACTACTGTGGTATGAGAAACAATGAACAGGAAGACTTCTGAGAAGCCTGTAAAGACTTACATGAACTGATGCTGAGCTAAAGGAGCAGAACCAGGGAACTTTGTACACAGCAACAACCACATTGTGCAAGGAATTTTTCTGGTAGACTTAGTACTTCACTGAAATACCTGGACTTAAATAATTTACAATGCACTCTTCAGGCAAAATGATTTCCACATCCAAAGAAAGAACTATGGAATTGGATAGCAGATAGAAACAGACCGTTTTCTTTTGTATTATGTTTTGTTTCGTTTTGTTTTATGGTTTCTCCCATTCATTGTAATTTATATATGTAACATGTAGTTAATAGGAAAGTACATGTAGAACCTATATCAGATTGTATGCTGTCTCAGGGAGGGAGTAGTGAGGAATGGGAGAGTGATGTGGAGGGAGGGCAAAATATGGATACATAGGAAGTGATTGTCGAATACTGAAAACAAATTTAAAAAAACTTAACAAAAGAGAAATGAAAAGTTCATTTGTCAAAAAAAGATCCAACCTGCATCTCTGATCTAGCTGGAGTGATATTTTACAGTAACATACATGCTCTGGTTTTAAAAATTTGGATGATAATGAGGATTGAAAGGAATTTTCTCACCCCAACCCAAATCCAAGGCAGGTCTAGGGCAATGGTTGCTGAGGCAGAAACAAAGCAGTTCCAAAGAAAGAGAAAATCAACAATGGCACCAACAGTTCCAATTCTGATGGGAATCCAGAAAATGACATTGCATTGACGAATCCTCTCTTAATATGATTATGTATGACTATGTATAGGTTAGCTACGTACATTCATTTTTCTTCTGATGGTATTATAACTGTACTGTTATAATCTCCTGCACTATGATGCTTGAATGATCTCCAAAGTCATGCAATTCTCCATCTTTCTAATTACCTTGTGATTTTCTTGTTAAGCGATGTTCAAAAGAAGAAAAGAGAAAAAGATAAACTTTTTTATTTTAAGCATTCTTTCCTAAAGTCAACTCTGTTATGCCTATGAAAATTATCTTAATTTTCAATTGAAAGTTGTTAAAATTTAATTCCAATTGTTCAAAAGGGACTGTGATCTTATTGGTACAGCTATTCCTTCCAAGACAACCTGTCCATGCCTGCTAAATCATTATGGATTCTGTTCCATGTTGTGCCATAATGATATGAAAAATTCTGCCAAAATAAGGACATTGACATATTCACCAAATCTTATAGTATCAGAAGTAATTAAGATAAGAACACCAGGGTACACATATAAAGTTAAGAGATTTAACTGTAAGGGAGAAAAAGGGTAATGATTTATTGATATGAAATTTATTAACTGAATTACAGAATTTAAATTCAAGAATTGCATAGATAAATTTTGTTGTGCGTCCATGGCATTTGAGATCTTAGGGACATCTTACAAAAAAATATATATATATTGCTTTTTTATTTTAATTCGAGAAATCCAGCATTGAAAAGACTTTACTAGTTTGGCTAAATCTACTTTGACCTCAATCACTAATAATTTCTACAAAAAACTTCCACAGAAAATCATTTCTTCAACGAATTCTCAAAACTTATTTATTACACAATGGTGAAGCATGCATGAATTAGAGTGGTGAAATTTCTTAAGATGCGTGTGTATATGTGTGTGGGATTACTTGGTCTAGGTAAAATTTCACATATATTTATGTCAAATATGCATGTGTAAACTTATGTATATATTTTTGCTGTTGTACTATGCTACACATTATAATATTCAATTATATATCATATCACATATTATATATTATTTTGTATTATATTATATACATATCATATTATATCACATCACATCATATGATATATGGTATGGTATGATATTTGATATGATATGATATCACATCAGATCATATCAGATACCATATCACATCATATCACATAACATCACATCTCATCATATCATATCACATCGTATCATATCAAATAAATATTGAGTTATAATAATGCAATATATTGAATTGCACAATGCTGCATTATATTGAAATCCAGTTTACTGTTTTGTTGAGTTATGTTATGCTATATTATATTATTTATATTATTTGGCACAGTATATAAATACTGGACCTGTAGTCATAAAGATCTGAGTCAAAATCTCATCTCAGACACTTATTAGCTGGGTGAACTTGGGCAAGTAACTAAACTTTTTCCTGCATCAGTTTCCTAATCTGTAAAATGAGGAAAATAACATTCCTTACCTTCCAGGATTATTGTGAAGATTAACTGAGATCAGATGAGCACTAAGCACAATAACTGCCATATTTTAGGGGCTATATGAACAGTAGTAAAAGCAGGTACCATATGAGATAATAATGCACATATCATAATTATATATACACACATATGTGTGTCTTTATGTATTCATATATGCAGATGTGTTGAAGTCTTATAATTAAAAGCAAACCACTGATTTCCCTACTGTCAAGAAAAACCACCAAAATATTTGTTTTGGCTTTATGGGATGAATAAAATAGCCTTTGAGAGTCAATTATATAACATAAAAGTACGATAAATACTTGTGTTCCATGATGTGAGGATCCTGCTTGTAAAGAGAGGAAGCAGGAATATGGGAAAGACAAAAAAAGTAACACTAGTATATTCAATATATAACAATAATAAAGCTTCTCATATGGAAAGAAAGATTACTTCAGGGGAAAATATTCAAGTAGAAATAAGCAGGAAAGAAGTCTATTGATAGTTATAATGGTACCTACATAGAACTTGCCTTCCTACACCTATTTTTCTTCGTTTTATAACTTAAGAAGTCCTTTAAAATTCTCCTTTTTCTGAGATATGTGTCAAAGTTTTTGTTTAAGTGACTTGCTTATGCTTTCTTCAGTTTATCCATCCTAAAGAACATTATTTTTTAAACATTGGGTATAACTGGGCAGAGTTGATAAACAGAGTTCAGGATGCATCAGAATGTGAAAATAAAAATAGTTTAATAAAAAATATAGCACTCAAATATAACTGAATAGCAAAAGCAAAGGTCTTTTCTCAGGGCATAGGTCTATTTTTTCCCTTTAATGCAACAACAATATTTAGAGACCAGCACTGAAAAAGTACTTTTAAATTTTTATTTTTATGAAGAAAAATATTTTTGGATTCTAGAAAATTAAAATAAGATCAGAAAGTAAAATTAAAATTATATAGTGAAAAGAATATTCTGAGTGTACAATCAGGTAATTGTTCAAATCATAGCTAAACTATTTTTGTTTGGTGATCTCAGGCTAGTACCTAATCACCTATGGGCCTTGTTTATTTCTTTTATTAGTGCAAATGCTGGACTTGAAACTCTTTCCAGATAAAAATTTATGAATCTATGATGCCATTTGGAGAACGAGAAAGCTGAAAAAAAAATAACATGGAAAACTTTTCTATTTCTTTAAATGACTGTGTGTCTGTATGTACCTTAAATGTCATTAGAAAAAGATGCGAATTGGGAAAATGAAGAAAAAACCCAAAGACCCTTTATTTTTTTTCTATAGATAATTTTTGGTGAAGGGCTTAAAAAGTTTAGTAGAGTATTTATCATATTGTTCTAAACTCACCAAAAATCCTATATGAGAATGTCATCAGACCCTTGCTTAGGAAAAATCAATTTGGCATCTATGAACAGAATATATTGTAAATGTGAGAGTCTGAATGTAGTGAGTTTAATTAGAAAGGTATTTTAATAGTTAAATGAGAAAATTATGACTGATGAATTAGAATGGTTAGGGTAGGTTTGGGGGGAAATGGATATATGCTAGAAATATTATGGAGAGAAAATCAACAAGACATGGAAACTGATTAGATATGGGTGGTGACTTTAGAGTGAAAAGCCAATAATTTCTCTTAGGTTATAAATGTTAGTAACTAGAATGATCATGCTCTCAGAAAAAATGAAGGAAGTTAAGAGGAAGGGAGGCAAGATTATGGAGGAAAAGCAAATAAGAGACATTTTGATTGTCTTTGCTTGTGATGATTATGGAACTTCCAGGAAGAGAAAAACAGCAAATAGGTGGAGATGCAGAACTGGAGCTCAAGAGAGAGATGGTGTTTAGATATAGATATTTGCAAGTCATCTGACCAGAATTAATAACCCATGATATAACAAAATATTAAAGTAGCCAGGTGAAATAAGAGAAAGTTAGTAGGAAATGTTGGGTACATAAGTTGAAAGCAAGTAGAAAATATGTAAGAATCAGAGAGAAAAATATATCTCGATAACTAGAATTGGAAGAATGAATCTTTCAGTTTGCTAGAAAAAGTATTTGCATGGTCCACATACAGTCAGGCATGTGAAGTTGTGATGCCAATTACTATCACATTAAAAATTGATTAAGGATTCACTGATAGAGAACTATTGACTACTAATGGATCAAGCATTTGTAAGTTATTTTCTTTTTCTTTTTATTAATTAATTTATTTAACTTTTAACATTCATTTTAACAAAATTTTGGGTTCCAAATTTTCTCTCCTTTTGTCCCCTCCCCCCGCAAACACCAAACGTTCTAATTGCCCCTATGACCAATCTGCTTTCTCTTCCATCATCCCTCTCTGCCCTTGTCTCCAACTTCTCTTTTGTCCTGTAGGGCCAGATAACTTTCTATACCCCTTTACGTGTATTTCTTATTTCCTAGTGGCAAGAACATTACTCGACAGTTGTTCCTAAAACTTTGAGTTCCAACTTCTTTATCTCCCTCCCTCCCCACCCCTTCCCTTTGGAAGGCCAGCAATTCAATATAGGCCAAATCTGTGTAGTTTTCCAAATGACTTCCATGATAGTTGTGTTGTATAAGACTAACTATATTTCCCTCCATCCTATCCTGTCCCCCATTACTTCTATTCTCTTTTGATCCTGTCCTTCCCCATGAGTGTAGACCTCATATTGCACCCTCCTCCCCATGCCCTCCCTTCCATCACCCCCCCACCCTGCTTATCCCCTTATCCCCCACTTTCCTGTATTGCAAGATAGGTTTTCATACCAAAATGAGTGTGCATTTTATTCCTTCCTTTAGTGGAATGTGATGAGAGTAAACTTCATGTTTTTCTCTCAACTCCCCTCTTTATCCCTCCACTAATAAGTCTTTTGTTTGCCTCTTTTATGAGAAATAATTTGCCCCATTCCATTTCTCCCTTTTTCCTCCCAATATATTTCTCTCTCACTGCTTGATTTCATTTTTTTAAGATAGGATCCCATCCTCTTCAATTCACTCTGCGCATTCTGTCTCTATGTGTGTGTGTATGTGCGTGTGCATGTGTGTGTGTATGTAATCCCACCCAGCACCCAGATACTATAAAGTTTCAAGAGTTACAAATATTGTCTTTCCATGTAGGAATGTAAACAGTTCAACTTTAGTAAGTCCCTTAAGATTTCTCTTTGCTGTTCATCTTTTCATGCTTCTCTTCATTCTTGTGTTTGAAAGTCAAATTTTCTTTTCAGCTCTGGTCTTTTCATCAAAAATGCTTGAAAGTCCTCGATTTCATTGAAAGACCAATTTTTCCCCTGAAGTATTATACTCAATTTTGCTGGGTAGGTGATTCTTGGTTTTAGGCCTAGTTCCTTTGACTTCTGGAATATCCTATTCCATGCCCTTCGATCTCTTAATGTAGAAGCTGCTAAGTCTTGTGTTATCCTGATTGTATTTCCACAATACTTGAATTGTTTCTTTCTAGCTGCTTGCAATATTTTCTCCTTGACCTGGGAACTCTGGAATTTGGCTACAATGTGCCTAGGAGTTTCTCTTTTTGGATCTCTTTCAGGCAGTGTTCTGTGGATTCCCTGAAGACTTATTTTGCCCTCTGGTTCTAGAATCTCAGGGCAGTTTTCCTTGATAATTTCATGAAAGATGATGTCTAAGCTCTTCTTTTGATCATGGCTTTCAAGTAGTCCCACAATTTTTAAATTGTATCTCCTGGACCTATTTTCCAGGTCAGTTGTTTTTCCAATGAGATATTTCACATTGTCTTCCATTTTTTTCATTCTTTTGGTTTTGTTTTGTGATTTCTTCATTTCTCATGAATTCATTAGCCTCCATCTGTTCCATTGTAATTTTGAAGGAACTATTTTCTTCAGTGAGCTTTTGAATCTCCTTTTCCATTTGACTAATTCTGCTTTTGAAAGCATTCTTCTCCTCATTGGCTTCTTGAACCTCCTTGCCACTTGAGTTAGTCTATTTTTCAGGGTGTTATTTTCTTCAGCATTTTTTGGGTCTCCTTTAGCAGGGTGCTGATCTGCTGTTCATACTTTGCTTGCATGTATTTGGTTACTCTTTCCAGTTTTTCGTGCAGTCCTCTAACATAATTTTCAAAATTTTCTGAGCTCTTTTTGAGCTTTTCCATTGTCTGATCCCATTGAGTGGGCTGGGATACAGAAGCACTTACTTCCGTTTCTTTCCCTGATGGTGAGCACCTCTCTTCCTCATCAGAAAGGAGGGGAGGAGAAACCTGTTCACCAAGAAAGTAACCCTCTATAGTCTTGGTTTTTTTTCCCTTTTCTGGGCATTTTCCCAGCCAGTGACTTGACCTCTGAATATTCTCCTCACACTCACCTCGCCTCCGGATCCTCCCAGCCAGCGCTTGGGGTCTGAGACTCAAATGCTGCTTCCCAGCCTCAGGGCTTTGGGTGGGGGCAGGGCTGCTATTCAGTGTGATATCAAGTTAGGCTGCCTGGGTGGGCGCAGGGCCACCTCTCAGGCTCAGTTCCCTCAGGGGGTTTATGCAGAGACCTTCAACAATGGATCCGGACTGCTGTCTCTTTGGGGAGCCTCGGTGTGCTCCCACCTCCGCTGTTGCCTCCCGAGGGGGCCTGAGTTATGGGGGCACCGCACTCCCCTCTCGACCCACCAAAGAGACCTTCTTACCGACCCCTGTCACCTGTGGGTGGAGGGACCCGCGCGGGTGCTGGAGATCCTGTCCCTGAGGCCTGCTTGGATCCGCTCCTCTCGGTGCTGCTGCCATGGCGGGGTTGTGCTCGGCTCTGCGTCCACAGCGCAATGGACCTTTTGCGAGAGGTTTGCAGGTCCCTCTGCAACAGAAATCTCCTTCGCTCCACTGTTCTGTGGCCTCTGCTGCTCCAGAATTCGCCGTGAGTTACTTTATCCAGATGTTCTATGGGTTTTGGGTTCAGAGCTATGTGTATGTGAGTCTTTCTACTCTGCCATCTTGGCTCCGCCCCCAGGTAAGTTATTTTCAAATAGACAGGTCAGTAACATGTAAAGCAAAAAGTAAATATTGATAAAAAATTAGAAAAAAAGACAGGAGCCAAGATAGTAGAGTAGAGATACACATGTGCTATCTCTGAACCCACAGCCCACAAAATACCTGTAAAGAAGAACTCTCAACAAATTCTAGAGCAGCATAAGCCACAGAACAACAGAGTGGAGGAGATTTCTATTCCAGAAAGAGCAGAAAACCGACAGGAAATGTTTGTTGTGAGCCAGACACGGAGCACAGCCCAGCTCTTCCTTGGCCACATGGCACCGAGAGGAGCAGATTTGAGCAGGCTTCAGGGACAGAAGCCCCAGTGGCAGCACAGATCCCTTAACCCACAGGCCCTAAAGGTCAGTGAGAGGGTATTTTCAGCTGGCCTAGAGGGGAGTAAGGTGTCCTCATAACTCAGGCCTTCTCAGGAGGCAGCAGTAGAGGCAGCAGCAGACAAGGCTCCAAAAGCAGGCAGTAGACCACATCCATTATTGAAGGTCTCACTGTAAACCCCCTAAGGAAACTGAGCCCTGTGTGGTGGCCCTGTCCCCACCTGAGCAGCTGATTTTAATCTCACACTGAATGGCAGCCCTGCCCCTGCCTAAAACCCTTGAGGATTTGGAGAAGCTTATCTGAATCTCAGCCCCCAGTGCTGGCTTGGTGGAACTGGAGACAAGGTGGTTGTGGAGAGGAATTTCAGAAGTCAAGTAACTGGCTGGGAAAATGACCAAAAAAGGGAAGAAAAATAAGGCCATAGAAGGTTACTTTCTTGGGGAACAGGTGTCTCCTCCCATCCTTTCAGATGAGGAAGAACAAGGCATACTGTCAGAAATCAAGGCCTCTACCTCCAAATGGAATATAAACTGATATCAGCAATAGAAGACCTTAAAAAACAAGTTATCAGCTTACTAAAGGAGAACCAAAAAAAAAAAAAGAGGCTAACTCAATTGGAAACAGAGGTCCAAAAAGCCAATGAGGAGAAGGAGGTTTTAAAAAGCAGAATTAGCCAAATGGAGGAGAAGGTTCAAAAGCTCACTGAACAAAATAATTTGTTGAAAGAGAGAATTGACTTCAGGGAAACAAATGACTTTGAGTTAAACCAAGTAGCTTGTAAACAAAACCAAAAATTTGAAAAAACAGAGGATAATGTAAGACATCTCATTGGAAAAACAAGTGCCCTGAAATATAGATTCAGGACAAATAATTTAAAAATTATTGGACTACCTGAAAGCCATGATCAAAAAAGAGCTTAGACAGTATTGTTCATGAAATTATCAAGGAAAACTGCCCTGATTTTATAGAATCAGAGGGCAAAATAAATACTTAAAAAATTCACCGATGACCTCCTGAAAGAGACCTGAACAGAGAAACTCCTAGGAATATTGTGGCCAAATTAGAGTTTCCAGATCAAGGAGAAAATACTGCAAGCAGCTAGAAAGAAACAATTTGAGTACTGTGGAAACATAATCAGGATAATACAGGAGCTGGCAACTTCAACCTTAAGAGATATAAGGGCTTGGAATGGGATATTTTAGAGCTCAAAGGAACTGGGATTGAAACCAAGAATCACCTACCCAGGAAATCTGAGTATAATACTTCAGTGGAAAAAATGGTCATTCAGTGGTATAGATGACTTTCAATCATTCATATTGAGGAAAAGACCAGATCTGTATATAAAAATCTGACTTCCCAAGACAAGAATCAAGAGAAGTATGAAAAAGTAAAGAGGAAAGAGAAATCATAAAAGATTCTCTAAAGGTGAACTGTTTACCTTGCTACACAGAAAGAAAATATTTTTAACTCTTGAATTTTTTCTCACTATTTGGGCAGATGGAGAGATACACATAAACACACACACACACACATACACATACATAGATAGAGAGTACATGGTGTGTTATATCAGAAGAGATGATATCCACACGCAAAAATAAAAATAAAATAAAATAAAATAAAAATTAAGGGGTGAAGGAGGAAATTTCTGGGAAGAGAAAGGGAGTAATGAAATGGGTCAGGTTATAACTCATAAAAGAGATAAGAAAAATCTTATTCAATATATGAAATAAGGGAGAAGGGGAGAGGGGAAAATAAAGGTACTCTCTCCACATGTGGCTGAAGGAGAGAATAACATGCTCACTAAATTTGATATGAAAATTTATATCACACCACAGGAAAGCAGGAGAGGAGGCGACAAGTGGGGTGAGGGGAATGTTAGAAGGGAGGGCAAATGGGAGAAGGGAGTCACTAGAAATAAACACTTTCAGGAAGGGACAAGGTCAGTTGTAGGCGAAAAAATAAGGGGGGATAGAGTAGAACAGAGGGCAATATAATTAGTACTACAGAACATGATTATTAGGGACATCTTTTGCAAAAGAAGACATATTTAGTCTGTATTAAATTGCTTCCCTTCTCAGTGGGGCTGGGAGGGAGAGAAGTTGGAATTCAAAGTATTAGAAACGAATGCTGAGAATTTTTAATGCATATAACCGGGAAATAAGAAATACAGGGCATGGGGTATAGAAATTTATTTTGCCATACAAGAAAAAAGAATATGGGGACAAGGGAAGGGTGGAATGTGATAGAAGGGAGGGTACATTGAGGGAAGGAATAATCAGAATGCAAAGTATTAGGAAAGTTGGGGGAGGGGTGCGATGAGGAGAAAAATTGGACATGTCACAAAGTGAGGTAAAAGCAATTAGCATTAAAACAATTGACTGAATTAATTACTGAGAATAAATCAATGACACCTTTAGTTTCAGGAAAAGAATTTCAGTCTAAATCCCTAAAGGAAGGTAACCTCGTGCAAAATTTGGCACTGATGGAAAAGTTAAGGTTTTAATGATAAATTTGATTTTATGATTGCCATCTAATCAGGAACTAGAACATGTATAGAAAGTAATGTAAGCCACTTAAGACTTGCCTCAAAAGATGTTCCTTAGCCAAAGTGAAATTATAATCGTATCTGAAACCTAGTTATTGGAACTTTCCATTTTTGGAAGCTGTGGGACTATTAAGTAACTGTTCTTCTGAGTCTAACTCCAGGTATGGGTAGCAAGAAAGGCGATCTGACCCTCCAATCCATGCTGCCAGTAAGCTGGTGAGATGCTGGTATGAATTGCAAAAGGTGATCTCATGGAAAGGGAGGGAGAGCAGCTGCTCAGCCTGGTCTGAGGTAGGATTCTCCTGACTCAATTTCCCCACTGACACCTGGCAGACTTTCAGCCTGACTGAATGCAAGTGGATAATCTAATCCTGCCTGGAATTGACATGAAGTTGGGGAGATATTGTATCCCAGCAATGTCCCTACTCTTGGTGGCAATTTCCTGTAGTCAAAAGGTTTGTAAGCTTAAAAACAGGTCTATTAAATTATAGATTATTCATAGGAGAACATCCAAGGTTAAGTCTAAAATTAAGCTGTTAGGCATAGCACTTTAGACCATCAACAATAAGTTAGGATCCTTTAATTCATAGTAATACTGTGAAGGCAATTAGGTCAAGAGTTCGTGAAGTTAGCAACATAAATATTATTTGTGTGTCAGTTGGCTAATGTTTAAAGAAAATTCTTTGGTGGTCTATATTGTAAATGCT
Organism: Notamacropus eugenii; assembly: GCF_028372415.1. Classification (NCBI taxonomy): domain Eukaryota; kingdom Metazoa; phylum Chordata; class Mammalia; order Diprotodontia; family Macropodidae; genus Notamacropus; species Notamacropus eugenii. Next base: position 112,816,951 of record NC_092878.1, read on the forward strand.
TTAAAAAGAAGTGTCACTTGACCAAAAGTTTGAATTGTTTTATCTGTTATAAACTGTGTTAAAAATAAAAAATAAATTAAAAAAAAGAAAAAAAAATGAGATTATATTGTACTATAATGGGGACTATCCCAGGCTGATCTATGGACTCATTCATCACAAAAATGAGAAGTGAATAAAAGAAGACATCTACAAAGATTTTAACCCTTTACTAAAGAGTAAAGTGTAATCCATAGCTGATGTTATATATGATCAAAGATTTTTAGCTAGAAAGGATGTTAATCATTGATTGCATTCTCTACATTTTATATTTAAAGAAAGTGAGACACAGGGAGCCTAAATCGTTTGGGAAGTGTCTCACAGATATTAAATGTCAGAGGTGGGGTTTGCAATTAAGTTTATTTGACTCCAAACTCAGCTTATTATTGGCGACAACCTTCTCCCTGAAAATAATGCATGGAGTATTATAACGTCATAGTAATTGATCAACATGAAGGATTCAGAAAATCATGGGAAGTCTCATACGAATCCATGTAGAGAAACAGAAAGAGAACTAAAAGAAAATATAACAATCATAAAAACTGTAAAGAAACATATCATTGAAAAACTTCAGAACTCTGATCAGTAGAATTATCTGTAGTAACTTTAGGGGACTAATGATGAAACCTTTTTTTCAAACACGTAGTGTATTGTTGGTGTGGAATGAAGTATATGTTTTCATATGTGGCCAGTTACACTGATTTGTTCAAATTTGATGTGTGTGTGTGTGTGTGTGTGTGTGTGTGTGTTAAAGAGGGAGTGATGTATTTGGGGGAGGAGATCACTGGTAAACAGTATTGTGTAATAAAATGGTATAAAGAAATAAAAAGGCCATCAATAAAACATGTGAAAGGGAAAATAATACATGGCAGTTAATATTCATTTAAAATCAATTTAAATAACAAAACAACATGAAAAGGCTTAGTGGAACACTGTTAGAGGATTATGAGTAGTACACCCTCACAAAACATCAAGAAACAGAGTTTATTATAAAATTAAATAAAAACAAGTTTTTGGATATCTTGGGGGGAAGTCCTAATGAAAGAATTTGTGGATGAAAGTGGAAGAAGAAATTAAAAAAAGAAGATTTTTTCAAGATTTCTGTAACCAAGTCATGAAGGACAAAGGAGCCACTCTACATATACATTTATGTCTATACTGACTAAAATCATAAAAAGATGGAAATGGAGCATGTTTATAGAAAATTCAAATGTCAGAGAAAATTAACAAAAATGCTCAGGTCTTGCCAGATATTCCTTTTGATGACTGACATTTTGTGTTACATCAAGCCCTGAAAAATTGCAGAGTTTATATGATATCATCAACACTCAAAGGAATCTGACTTAAATTTACAGAATACAAATATCAATCTATAAAAAACCATTTATTAAACATCTTCAATGAATATAATAACCACTTCTTTTAAAAGGCTTATATTTTAAAGGAGGGAGACAAAAAAGTAAGTATAAAATAGATACGGAAAAAATGCCAATTAATAAATACTATATATGTGGGGAGGATATGCCAGCCTGCAGATTGAGTGCCCTGAGATGAAAAAGAGAATACCAGTTGCATTGGAATGTAGAATGTAGAAAGGGGAATAATGTGGAAGGAGACTGTGAAGAGAAAAAGAGGCTAGGTTGTTGAAAAATTTAAAAGTCAAATAATGGAAATTCTATTTTATACTAAAAACAATAGGAAATCTTTGAGTAAGGTAATGATGTGGTCAGAACTGCTCTTAAAGAAAAACAATACTTTAGTGTTGACAATTGTAATGGTAATTTAATTGGAAAAATCTTTCCTTTAAGAGGCCCATATGACCAGCTTCAATCACATGGAAGCATAATGTGGTGGGAGGAGCTTCCCCAAAAGGTGGAGCAGAACTGGGAAGAAGTTGATGAAAGCAGTTAGAGTAGAGGGAGGAGAGGACACAGGAAAACAGACAGATTCATGAATGTTTGTTTGTTTGTGGGAAGGCCCCTGCAGAGGTAAAGGGGGGAGGTCTTGGAATATCTTTGTTCTCTGCAGTGCTAATGTGTATTGATTTATTTATTACTATAACAGATTTCACTTTCTGGTGTTGGGATTTGGCTTTCTGGTGTCTTTTTTGCCTTCTGCATGGAAAGTCTGTCACACTTTGTGATTCAGAAGCATGCCAGTATCTTCATAGTCACTGTAGTGCTGTAAATATTGCCTTGACTATACATTTCATGTCACAAACAGGATTTCAGGGTATAAAATCTGTATTTGGAGGCAGAAAGTCTTTAGACAAATAGACAGATACCACATAAAGGGAGGATTTGTCTTGTTCCTCCCTTGCAAAGGAATGGGCTATTTCCCTGTGAAAATTTGGAACCATCGTTACAAGAGGGGGAACCTGGAGATTTGGAAAGATGTTTGCAAGGAATATCAATAAAACCAGGGAAATAATTGGCAGAAGTATGTGTAGGAGAGGCTATATTTTGTTAACAGGGTGCCATAATGTGTAAAAGTTTTTACACATGAGAATTGAGAATTGTATATTTATCTTGATATGTAAAAGGGATACACATAGATAGAGGGAGCGTGTATAAAGTAGATGATGTTTTGATAAAACTGTGATTTAAATGTGTGAAGTGATTGTGAAAGAAGAAGTGAAAAGGAGGAGGCAGAAAATGGTAAATTACATCAAAGGAAGAGGCACAAAATGATATTACAGTAGAGGGAAAGAAGGGAAGGAGATGACTATTGTCATCATTTGAGACTATTGTCTCAAAAAAATGTTTTCCTGGAGACAAACTGCAAAAGAAAAAATTCAGATGTAAAAACAGTTAGTTTGTATGGAAATTCTCAGTGTTTAGGCTCTCTTTTAAAAAAGCACACTGGAGGGTCTCAGGTGGTCGAAGAAAAATCTGTTCATTTAGCACAGAAGAAGAGAAAAACCGGCAAAAAAAAAAAAAAGTGTGCATGCAGGCTTTACACAGAACCAGCCTAGTTGTCATAGCAAAGACTGTAAGGATAGTGTGTGGGAGGAAAATGCAACAAAGTCAGAGCTGGAAAATGCATCCATGTTAGAGGGAGAAGCTTCTGAAGCAGAAACACACCCAATACGAAGTCAAAAACAGGACAATTGAAGAAGATAACTGAGGATTTTACTCAGCAGGAGGTTACAGACATTTTGAATTTGTTCACTCAAAGAATGAGAGAATTTTTAATGTCTTGGATGGTGCTAATTAGTGATAAAGGGGCTGGAGGAGTGTTGATAGACGATATGGATTGCTTGATTTTATAGGTATTAGAAACCTACTGTACAGCAAACTTTTAGAGGTTACAATATACAAGGAGGTAATGATACAACTAATCTATTACTTTGGTTGCAGAGGGACGCAGTAAGCAGTATCCTACTGACTCTATATGGCCTAGTGGAGAGAGATCCTAGAATTCACTTTGGGACTGTATAAGAAAGTTAAAGGAGGAGGTAATGAAGACTGCCATAAGGACGGGGAATGACGATGCATACTATGATACTCCCTTAGCAATTTCCCATAGGGATATAACAGTGAAAATGGCTCCTACTACTTTCCCCTTCTCCTCTTACTGCCTATAGAACCAGTCAAAATTGTATACTTAGTTAAGTTTGTTGTTCCCTCATTGAACCAAATCAAAGGAGAGTAAATATCAAACAACAGTCATCTCCTTCCCTTCTTTCCCTCTATTGTAATATCATTTTGTGCCTCTTCCTTTGATGTAATTTACCATTTTCTGCCTCCTCCTTTTCACTTCTTCTTTCACAATCACTTCACACACTTAAATCACAGTTTTATCAAAACATCATTTACTTCATATATGCTCCCTCTATCTATGTGTATCCCTTTTATATATCAAGATAAATATACAATTCTCAAGATTAACAAGTATCATCTTCATTTATAGGACTGCAACCAACATGCCCATGTTGAATAACAAGTTGTTTCCCCTGTTTACCTATTTATGCCTCTCTTGAGATTTGTGTTTGAAGATAAAATTTTCCATTGAGTTCTGGCCTTTTCATCAGCAAGGTCTGGAAATCCCTTATTTCATTGATTGTCCATCTCCTTGCCTGAAAACTATGCTCAGATTTACTGGGTAATTAATTCTTGGTTGTAGCAACAGCTTTTATGCCTTACAGAATATCATATTACAATTCCTTGATCTTTTAATGTAGAATCTGCAAGGTCCTGTGTGATCCTCACTGTAGCTCCTGGATATTTGAATGGTTTCTTTCTGGCTGCCTATAGTATTTCTCCTTCACTTGATAGTTCTGGAATTTGGCAAGTATATTTCTTTGGGTTTGTAGTTTGGGATTCCTTTTGGGAAGTGAATGGTGGATTCTTTAGATAACTATTTTACCTTCTGGATCTGGCATTCTGAGTAGTTTTCCTTGATTATTTCTTGGAAGATACTGTCCAGGCTGTTTTTTTCTTTTTTAAGTATTAGAATATTATTTTTTGATGAAGAAGCAAATAAACTATTTGCAGATAAATACAACAAAAACAACAGAGTATATTGCACTTCTTTTTTAGTAGGTATTCCTTTTACTTATTTTTTTCTTTTCTTCTATTTTGTAACCTACAACTTTGGCAAAGTTGTTTATTATTTCCAATAGTTTTTTCACTTGATTCTCTGGGATTCTCTAAGTATTTTATCATATCATCTGCAAAGAGTGATAACTTAGTTTCTTCTTTGCCTATTCTACTTCCTTCAATTTCATTTTCATCTTATTGCTACAGTTAACTTTTCTGGTGCCATATTGAATAATACTGGTGATAATGGACATTCTTGTTTCACCTCTGATCTAATTGGGAACGTATCTAGCTTATTCTCATTGCATATAATGCTTGTTGAAGGTTTTAGGTAGATACTACTTATTATTTTATGGAGAGTTCCATTGATTCCTATGTTCTCCAGTGTTTACAATAGAAATGGGTGTAGTATATTGTCAAAAACTTTTGCTGCATCAGTTGAGATAATCATGTGGTTTTTGTTAGTTTTGTTGTTGATATGAACAATAATGTTATTAGTTTTCCTAATATTGAATCAGCGCTGCATTCCAGTATAAAACTTACCTGACCATAATGTGATAAGGTGCTGTATTCTTTCTGCTAAATTTTAATTTAAAATTTTTGCATCTATATTTATTAGATTAATTGGTCTATAATTTTCATCCTCCATTTTGGCTATTCCTAGTATATGTATCAAAATCATATTTTATCATAAAAAGAATTTTAAAGGATTCCTTCCTCCGCAATTTTCCCAAATAGTGTGCATAGTATTGGAATGAACTTTCCTTTAAATATTAGACAGAATTTACTTTTGAATCCATCTGGTCCTGGACATTTTATCCTAGGGAGTTCATTGATGGCTTCTTCAATTTTTTTTTTCTGGCATGGAGTTATTTCAGTATTCAACTTCCTCTTCTCTTATTGTGGGCAATTTACATCTTTTAAAATAATAAACCATCTCATTTAGATTGTCGAATTTATGGACATACAGTTAGGCAAAGTAATTTCTTATTATTGCTTTAATTTCCTCCTCATTGGAGGTGAGTTCACCCTTTTCATTTTTGTATTGGTAATTTGGTTTCCTTCTTTCTTCTTTTTAATTGAATTGAACAAGGGTCTATCAATTTCATTGTTATTTTCATAAAGGCTGCTTCTATTTTTATTTATTAGTTCAATAGATTTCTTATCTTCAGTTTTTTTTTTAATCTCTCCCTTGCTTTTCGGGATTTCTAATTTGGTATTTACTTGGGAATTTTCAATTTCTTGTTTTTGATATTTTCAGCTGCATGCCCAATTCATTAATCTCCTCTTTCTCTATTTTATTCATGTAGACATTCAAACATATAAAACTTCCCCTAAGAATTGCTTTTTCTGTATCCCATAAAATTTGATAGGTTTTCTCATTATTTTTAGTATTTTGAATGAAGTTGTTGATTTTTTCCATAATTTGTTGTTTAATTAACTCTTTCTTTAGCATTGGTTTGCTCACCTTCCAATTAATTTTTGGTTTATAATTCCATGGCCTTGGATTACACATGAGTTTTATTGTATTATGATCTGAGGAGAATTCATTGACTATCTCTGCCTTTCTGCACTGGATTTTAAGGTATTTATGACCCAGCACATGGTCAATTTTTGTACATATGCCATGTATCGCTGAGAAAAAGGTATATTCCTTTATATCTCCATTCATTTTTCCCCAGAGATCTATCATATCTACCTTATCCAGAGTTCTATTCACCTCCTTAATTTTTTTCTTGTTTATTTTAAGGCTAGAGTTATCAGGTTCCGAGAGGAGAAGGTTGAGATCTCCCACTAGTATAGTTTTGCTATCTATTTCTTCCTGTAACTCCCTTAACTTCTCCTGTAATAATTTGAATGCTATGCCACTTGGCACATATATGTTTCGTAATGAAATTGCTTCATTGCTTCTGGTACCTTTTAGCAGAATATAGTTTCCTTCCTTATCTCTCTTGATTAGTTCTATTTCTCCTTTTACTTTGTATGAGATTTGGATTTCTACCCCTGCATTTTTTACAGCAGCTGAAGCACAAAATATTGGGTTCCACTCTTTGACCATTACCCTCTGTGAATCCTCCTGTTTCACATGAGAACCTTTGAAACAACATATTGTTGGATTATGGTTTTTAATTCATTCTGCTCTCCATCTCTGTTTTTTGGGAGAGTTCATCCAATTCACATTCACAGTTATGATTGCCATTTGTTTCTTTCCCTAGGTGCCCTTTCCCCCTATCTGTGCTTTTAGCTCTTCCTTCTCCCTTCCCCTCCATAATAGAGTTTTCCTTTTTGATCTCCACCTCCCTCAGTTTTCCCCACCTTCTTTCAGCCCCCTCCATTTTAATGCCCTTTTCCCTTACTGCTTCTTCCCTTCCTTTTAACCTCCCCTGCCTTTCCTTTCTCCCTTCCCCTACTATTGCCTATAAAGATAATCGTATTTCTATTCTTAACTTCGTTTGTTGTACCCTCATTGAATCCAATCAGATGAAAGTACCTCTCAGACAAGGCTCATCTCCTTCCCCTCTTTCCCTCTAGTGTAATATAACATTGTGACTCTTTTTGTTATGGAATTTATTTTTTCTGCCCCAGCTTTTTCACATCTCCCATTCCAATCCTTTCATACCCTTAAATACCGTTTGTTCTCATCACATCATTTAATTTATACCCACTCCCTCTAGATTTGTATATACATTTTATATTTCATAATAAATAAACAATTCCCAAGATTCCCTTATGGGAATGTAAACAGTTTGCCCATATTGTGTAATTACATTTTTTTCGCATTTACCTTTTTATACCTCTCTTGAGACCTGCATTTGTAGATTATATTTTCTATTCAGTTCTGACATTTTCATCAGGAAGGTCTGGAAATCCTTTCTTTCATTGAATGTCCATCTCCTTGCCTGAAATATTACGCTCAACTTTGCTGGGTAATTAATCTTGGTTGAAGTCCCAGCTCCTTTGCCTTCCAGGATATCGTATTCCAATTACTTCAGTCTTTTAATGTAGAAGCTGCAAGGTCCTGTGTGATCCTGATTGTAGCTCCTCAATATGTGAATTGTTTCTTTCTGGCTTCTTGCATTATTTTCTCCTTCATGTGATAGTTCTTGAATTTAGCAACAATATTCCGTGATGTTTTCACTTTGGTGTCCTTTTCAGGAGGTGAACGGTGGATTATTTCAATGATTATTTTGTCCTCTGAGTGTAAGACTTCTGGGAAATTTTCCTTGATCATTTCTTGTGTGATATTTTCCAGGCTCTTTTTTTTTTTATTATGGTTTTTTGGTAGACCAAAAATCCTTGGATTTTCTCTTCTGGATCTATTTTCCAGGTCAGGTGCTCTTCCAATTAGATATTTTACATTTTCTTCTATCTTTTCATTCTTTAGATTCTGTGTGACTGATTCTTGATATCTCATAGATTCATTAGCTTCCACTTGCTTGATTATATTTTTAATTAAATTGCTTTCTTCAGTTAACTTTTGCATGCCCATTTCCATCTGTCCAATCGCTCCCTTTAAGAAGCTATTTTCACGAGTTAAATTTTGTAATTCCTTTTCCATTTGTCTAACTTTCCTTTGTAAGGAGCTGTTTTCTTCAGTGAATTCTTTTTTCATAGTTTTAAAATCATTGGCCAATTTTTCTTCTATTTTTCTAATTTCGTTTTAAAATCCATCTTGAGCTCTTCCAAGGAGTCTCTTTGCGCTCCAGACCAGTCCGCATTCTCTTCTGAAGTTTCAGATGGGAGTACAGTCTCAATGCTGACCTCTTTAGTATTTGTGTTTTGGTTCTTGTCCTCTTAGAAAAATTCTATTGTATTTTTTTTTTGTGCTTTGCTTCTTACTCATGATAATAAGCCTTTTCCTATCTTTTAAAGTAGGTCTTTGCATCTGTGGAACAAGGGGCCTTGTCCCACAGTTCTTGTGCCTAAAAGTTGAGGCTTTCTGCATTGTGGCCTCTGATTCTTTCAACTAGAAACTAAAATGCTGCAGCTTACTTGGTGCTGAGCTGGCTGGAATTTGAAAGCAGAGGCCAGGTAAGGTTTTTTTGAGGGGCTTTTCCCCACAGTTACCTTGCAGCTAGTTCATTAAGTGTGTGAGAGAGGTAGTCTGAACGCTGGAGACTTCTCTGCTTATGTAGAGCCTAGGCAAACTCATCTAGTGTTTTCATGATTCCACTGTGGTGCTGAGGCCAGCCTAGGGTCCTGGTGTTGGCAGCTGCTGGCTTCAACCCCCTGGGGTTCAGGATTTTCTCCTGGTTTGTTGAGGTAGGGCTGTCTGGGATAGCTTTGATGCTGCACTAGTTGGCATTTGGCCACAGAAAGAGAAAACCTCCTTAGTAAACTTTCTAGCCTCATTGGCTGAGAATCTGTTTACCCCTTCTGTTGTTCCCACTGTTCTAGGGTTTTTCCAATGGAAATATTCTCTGGATTCTTCAAGGTCAATAAGGGGAAAGAGATAGTAATTACTGCTCACTCTACGATCCTGACTCCCAGAACCAGAAAAATCCAGGCTCTTTTTTTCATCATGGCTTTCTGATAGACCAATAATTTTCTCTCCTGGATCTATTTTCTCGATCAGTTGCTTTTCCATTTAGATATTTTACATTTTCTACTATCTTTTCATTCTTTAGTTTCTGTTTGACTGATTCTCGATACAGATGAGGAGGTGATGATCTAATCTGAGGTTAGCCCAAGGCTAAGTGCATCAGCATGTGGATTTGTGGCTTCTTGTCACAAAGTGAGAATGAGGAAATTATTACCCTGTAAAACTGCCAGCTAAATTCCATTGGGGGGGGGAGGGCTATGATTCCACTCCCTTATGACTATACAAAATTAACTTAGTATTAGACTGTGAAATCCCTGAGAGCTGAAAATGTTTTCATTTTTCTTAGTATCCCTAGCATTTAACAAAGTTTGTGGCACATACATAGTGAGTGTTTAACAAAGACTTCTTGATATGACTTACTTTCAGTAGAAATAGAGAGATGGAAAATCAAAAAGAAACATGGACTAGTAGACAGAATGATGGGTATGGAGTCAGGATGACCTGGGTTCAGATCATATAGTAAAGATTTATTAGTTTTATGACCCTGGACAAATTACTTAATCTCTCTGTGCCTCAATTTATTCGTAAGTCAAATTAAGAGTTAGATTTGGTGGCCTCTAAAATCATAAGGAGAAACTTTGCGGAAACTAGAGCAGCCAGACACTCAATGCTGTAAACCAGTAAGATAGCTTATAATTTTGGAAATGACTTGCAATAACATCTTATAATCTTGATGTCACCTTGTTTGTAGAACATTAACATTTTATTTTGTAAAGCAAACAGAACCCTATATGAAACTGAAAGCTAGTTCTACTTTGATTTATTGTTTAAGGGGATTTTAAGCTGAATTTGCCATGCCTTTGGAAAGATGGCCCTGGGACTCAAGGTCAATATAAGGATTCCAACCAACACTTAGTAAATGCTCACTGGGTTCAAAGTGTATAAATAAACATTCCTTTCCCTCATACAGCTTAAATTGAATTCGGGAAAGTATATGAACCTATCCACATGAAAGTACATGATACCTTGAAAATAAAGGGTTATATAGGTTTCTTAGTGGAAAGGGATCAAAGAAGGTGTTATCAAGGAAGTAATATTTGCACTGGGTAGGAACTTTATAGGCAGAGGGTGATTTTCTCTTCCTCTTTCTCTGCTTGGAAATGTTCCAATCTATTCCAACCTCCACCACCCCATAGGGTGATAGTCCCTTATTAGGATGAGGGAAAGAACTAGAAGGAATCTAATCTTTAGGCTGCCATTTTTAAAGTATTAACTAAATTTATTTCTCAGTGCAGTCCTTGGTGAACAAGATCATGCTGACTAGATCTAAAAATCTCCAGAGTTACTTTTTAAGTATGCCAAATTAGGGTATATTTATCTGACACATAATGAGAGGCAGTCTGTGGCAATGAATGTATCTCCTACCTCATAATCTGGAGAACTTGAATCTAAGTCTTGATTGTAACATGTTGACAGTTTAATTCTATCCAATTCATTCAAGATCTCAATCCCCTGCACAACTCAGTGTGGTGCAGTAGGGAAACCACTAGCTCTGGAGTCAAAAATTTACCTTAAACACCCACCTCAGCCACTACTTCTATTATTTTGACTGTCATCTACCTTACCCTTCCATCAGTTTCCTGAACTAAAAATATAGAGTTTAGACTCACTGGCTTTTGGTCTCTTCTAACTCTAAATATGTTCTCTGATGAGTTAAAAGTATTTTCCAGTCTTCATTATAGAATGGAATTTATTCCCTCGAAAGGTCTATATACCAAAGGCATCCTAGATATGTTTTTAATGCATTTTGGTTCATTTCCAAGGAACATACCTGAGAATTTCTCCATGGTCTGGTACTAAGTGTCCAATCCTACTTTAATTAAAGGTAATGGTATTCTTTGATTCATAAGGGCGGAATGTTACTTATTATTCAGCCAATTATATTTGAGCAGAGAGGAAAAGTTGAGTGGAATGTCATGAATTGGATTTAATTATGATATTTCCTTCCAAAGAAAAGCTTCAACCTTAAAAGCAAAACAAATAATACATCGAACCACCTGAGAAGAGGTAATATAACTAAATAAGAGGAAGTAGATCAAGAAATTTTACTGAATGATTAATTTTGCAGAGATTTTTTTTTTTCCTATACAGTAGTTCATTAACAAAAGGTATGGGCAATCACAGGAGCAGGAGGAATGAGGTTAGCCAAGGATTTAAGGATTAAAGAGAATTGTATGGCAATAAAATATAATTGAGGGGATGTGAAAAAGTCAATCAATTGAAATTATTAATTCGAAAGTGAGAAGATTTGATTTTTTAAAAAAATTTACTTCTTTCAAACCATTTGGAAGGGATGTATGAATAAATTACATTTACCGCATATGGTATTAAAAAAAAAAAACTAATTGGAAACCTGGGTGCATGTGGATGTTTCCAAATTCCTAACAAAATCAGCAATAGTGCTTCTATTTTGACTGTGATTGCAATCGTGGGGGAAAGGGGCAACTTTGCTGATGAAAGACAATTTAAGTACATTCACCGAATTGTTAAGAAAAGCTTCTCTAAGAGTCACCGTATAGGATTGAGTAGATCTAACTGGTTGAAATATCTAAAATATCTGAAGCTCTCCACTTCACAATATTAGTTAACCCATGAGTGAGAAGTTGCTATTATTGACCAAATTAGTTTGGGAAGAATCCATTTTAGAAAACTGAAATGAATCAAGGAATTTGGCATCAGCTTGTGATTTGTGAAATGTTAACAGATATTTCTAGGTTTTCTTCTATCTTATATATGTTGTGCAATTTTTGAGTGAGACATCAATATAAATCATACAGAAAAAATTTCCTCCCTGTTTATTGTCTGATTGCAAATTAGAATTAAGATTTACCACAGCATGATGTTGGGTGCTATGCTAATATATCATTAATTTTGAAATTGCTTCTTTTTTTCTTTCCTATTCTCTCTCTCTCTCTCTCTCTCTCTCTCTCTCTCTCTCTCTCTCTCTCTCTCTCTCTCTCTCTCTCTCTCTCTCTCTCCCCTCCTTCTCCAGATCCATTTTTAAACCTCGTAATCTGGTTACTATACTATATTTAATTTTTTGTGGGAGGAGAGAAGATAAAAACTTGACAAATAATGTTGACAGAATCAATGAATTTGGAAAATACATTTCTCTACATGAACTCTAGGCATGTGTTTAGAAAATTCCTGGACAAGTATTATCTTAAGTAAGTCAGGCAGGCAAAAAAAGCATTTATTGATCATCTATTATGTGGCAAGCACTATGCTAAGTACTAGAGGTACAAATACAAGGGGAGGAATACATATAAAGAGGGAGCTTAAAAGCACATACTAGGTTAGAAGGGAGGAAATGGGGCCTTTACAGAAGTCTAATGGTGAAGTCTGGAAAACTAAAAGTAAATCTCTGAGGGAAAATGAAGCATTCTTGACCTGGGCCCAACCACAAAATAAAAAATTCTAAATTATATGAGTTACACTGTAGAGAACATTAAAAATTCTTTAAGAAAATTGCTGAAGATAAGACTTTGCTTTTGCCAGAACTTTACATACAGTAAATAATAAATACTTGTTGGTTGATTACTATATAATATTTAAATTTCCCATGCTCTATTTTAAAATAAAATACAAAAAACTTTTATCAGAAATAACTAGAGCATTGTCTTTCCCTAAATCGTTTTCTGACTCCAAAAGTGCTTTTAAAAACTTGAAATATACTTTTGCTTTCTGAAATCTTTGGCAATTTCAACATTAACCTCTTCCCCTCATATTTTCTCTATCATTCAACATTCCTACTCCCTTTCCTCTCATTGTGGTTTCCTTGGGGGCTAGATCTCAAAATACCTCATTCTTCTCTGACACTGGACAATATATAATGCACGCTGCTTAGAATTCTGCCCCCAATTTACTTTGAATGATTAGAATGGACTAAGCTAGATTCTATGCTCTTTCCTTCAGTCTTGATAAAGTGCTGCTCTGTTCTCACCCATATACATGTTTCCTGTACTGGTATCTTGTCCCACTCCCTCTATTCCTTTTATTTTTGATCTGTGACTGGCAATTGAGAGTTTGGCACCATTGGAGTTCCCAGATTCAGCCCTCAGAAGGTTTGTGCTCTTAAGTAGCTAAGGCTAATTTCTGCTTCCTGAAGCCAGGACTAGAAAGATGGCGGACATGGGGGATAAATGGGTAGGTTTGAAGCTCCTAGATCTTCTATTGTAGCTTCACTGCCTGCAGTGTGGGAGGTAGGAGAGAGGTGTTCAGTGAGCTCAATGACAATCACTTCATTTTTTCCCACTTTGGTTTGTCTTCTGGGTGTCCTAAACTATGGAGGTAAACGAAATTGCTTTATCTTGGGCATATAATTTCTGTTTTGGAGTGATTTAAATGGTAGTCAGTGTTAGAGAAAATGTCATCTGTCACTCAAGTGAAGTGAAAATATCAGAAGATACTTTTAGTAAAATGTTAGATCTAAAATAAATTTTAAAAATCAGTTCAAATTTGGCTTCAAATACTTACTGTGGGATCACCGATAAATTTTGGAATCTCCCTCAGACTTGGAATAAAAAGAAATAATTTCATTGAAGTTATTTACAAACCTTTAAATCTTATAAAGTATATGATTATTGTTATTAATGCTATTCTGCTTGAGGCCTTTTGTTTTTGTTTGTGTGTATATGTGTGTGTGTGTGTGTGCGTGTGGGTGTGTGCGTGTGGGTGTGTGTGTGAGGAGAGAGAGAGAGAGAGAGAGAGAGAGAGAGAGAGAGAGAGAGAGAGAGAGAGAGAGAGAGAAAGTGGAGGAGGTTCCATTATAAATCTACTAATAGTAAGAATGACCTTGATGATCACTATTGTCCCTTCCAAGACTAAAATTTTAAAGTGTGCTAGCCTATAGTGGTTTTTGTGTTTTATATTACATAATTTGTAATATAAACACATACACACATATCCATATGGAGAGTAATTGAGGGATAATTCAGACTGTGTAGCACTTCCTAAGATGTAGTATTTTAAAGAAAGGTACAGTACACTAATAAAGGCAGGGTTAGAAATGTATCAGAAACAAAGAGAAGTACTGGTCCTCCTGATTATGGAATAATTTACAATGATTCAGCTAGTCAATGTAAGAGCAAAATGGAAATGGTTTCAGGGAAGGGAAAGGTATATCTTTCTGTAAATGGGACTCTGACTCTTCTGATTAACTTCATCCTGTGCATGGTTAAACTTTTTTTTTTTTTTTGGAATAAGTCATTTGACCAAATAAGGAGGTAGTCCTTGGAGGGATAGTCTTATGATTTAGCAGTTCAGTACAAAAGGCATTTGTTGACTGAATTACTCCTCACATCACAACAGAACGGCTGTGTTCCTCTAAGGCAACACTCAGAATTCACAGAACAAATTTGTGAAAGCTATATGTCTCTGAGTAGTGCACAGAAGTTATGAACGTGAATGCATGACCAAACATCAGAGAAGAAAGTAATGAATCTTTCCTAAGATTAAATCAGAAAAGTAGACAGCTGGCACTGTACTTCACAGGAATCACATTTGTGGTCAGAGGATCATGTGTTACCATGGTGTACCAGCGGACAGTGGGAAGTTAATTCATACTGGAACCAGAGTGGTAACACAGAAAATGTGAAAGAAGGCTGAACACAGGGTCACATGGAAATAGCACACACCAGAGGGTAGTGGAATAATTAACTGCAGCATGAAGGATTTTGAGGACTCTAAGAGGAAAATAAAGGAAAGTTGTCATCAATGATGTCTAGTGCTTTATTTATTAAAGTATTTTGCTTCTCATCTACTGTCTAGGTTGTTACAAGTAGAGAAGTCACAGGTAGTCCTTTCGACTATTTTCATCATTTGCCCAGTGGAAAAAGAAGAGTGACCAAACTCTCCCTTCTCCCAAAATTAGCAAGACATTTTGGAACATAGTGACCTCTGACAAAAGAATTCTGCTTTTTATGATTCTTCTTGGTGAAGCGTTCTTAACTTTTTTTTTGGTAATGTGAACTCACTTTTATTGTCTGATGAAGCCTATAGATATATTCAAAGTAAAATATCTACCTAACTACATTCATACAGTTGTGTGCTCAGGGGATAAAGCACTGGACGTGCAATGAGGAAGCCCTGAATTCAAGTCTTAACTTAGACACTAACTATGTGACCCTGGGCACATCAACTAACCCTGTTTCTTCACCTGTAAAGTGAACTAGAGAAGGAAACAGCAAACCACTTCAGTATTTTTACCAAGAAAACCCCAAATGGTGCTACAAAGAGTCAGACATGACTGAAATGTTTAACAACATTCATGTTTGGAGGACTGATAAGCTTCATGTATGTGTTAGTGAAAATAAAGATGTATGCTACCATTTATGGTAATTAGAATCTTGGAATATATTGAAGCAACCTTCATTGGAGTTCTCTGGAGCACAGGGAAAGATTCTTTGGTCAAGATGATTTTAATCCATTATCCTATAAATGTCCTTCTAGGTAGATGGCTATTCTTGTCAAAATCCCTATTCTTGAAGAAAAGTGATGGTGGTAGTGGTTGTGGTTGTATGTATGTGTGTGTGTGTGTGTGTGTGTCTTATATTATAATTATTTTCATATGTTCAAATAGTGCTCATTAAATAAGCAATTTAAGAGCATATATCCACACATATATTCATGTATGTATGTGTATATATATGTGTGTGTGTATGTATATATAATTTTTCTTTAATTTGAAAAGTCTGTTTCTAAAAGAATTTTAATGAACATGGTAGAATGAAAAGCATCTCTTAAAAGAGTTGTGATTTTTTATAAAGAAATGTCACATTTTTGACTGTCATATCTTCACGTTTGATAAAGTCAGAAATGTAGGACTACCAGAGATTTATTTTTTCTGTGCATAAAAGATATATATTAGTTGAGTGTGCAAGGTGAAGTGTGAGTAGAATAAGAAATTGATATAGTACCTTAAGAACCAACCAGATTTGACAAAGACGGATATAGACCCAGTTTTCTTACACCACTTTAACAAAATTAAGGCATAAGTAAATGTGCCTCCATTTCCTCAGGTGAAAAAATAATTTCATTCCCTTGTATTTTGACCCCCTAGGACTCTGAGCTAGAGGCACAATGCCTTCTGAGTTATGGAACATAATTCAGTGAAGTAAAATTTTGCCCACTGGGAACGAGGCAGATACCATGAGTGACCTGGTATAAATTTCTACTTGGAAAAAAGAAGATATCAATCTACTTAAAAGGTTATTACTCATCTTATATTTATCTTTAAAAAAAGATTTCATAACTCAGCATGCCTTTATTCTTTTCAGTAGTCATGTGAACACAATAATAGCAATGGTTTCTATACATAGGGGAAAATATTCTAGATGCAGTCTTAATATAGAACAGCATGTGTTAAAATGAATTCAAAATTTCATTAAATAACTCATTCTTCTACCTTCTCTGTAATGAATATAGAAATAACAAGGAGGTTTTTAGAAATGGAAAAACAGTTTACATAACTGTCAACTACAAGTTCGTCTAGCATTCCTATCTAATGTTCTCCTTTTGGTAAATTTATTTAAGGATCCTAATTCCCAACTGATAAATCCATGGTGCAAAATACTCATACCATCCCTGTAGGCTTAGAAGAACAAAGTCTTTAAAAAAAATGAGAAATCATGGTACCTGAAATGCAAATAAAATCATACTAGTTAGAAAACAAGTATTTTAATTTAACAGTCATGATTAGGAGAACACACTCTCAGATTTCTTTAAAAAAAGCTTATATTTGTATAGTGCTTTATAGTTTAGGACGCAGTATAAATACATTATCTCACTTGATACTTACAATAACCTTGTTTGATAGATTGTTTAGCTATCATGACCCTAATTTTACAGATGGGGAAACTGAAATTCTGGGGTTGTCAAATGTCATGCAGATATCAAGAGGCAGAGCCCTAGATCAAATCCGGTTTTTCTAAATTGTGCTTTCTACTGCATCAGAATTATCTCCTCCATTCAATTTAATTTAGCAATTGTTTAAGTGATTACTCTAATTCAAGCAGTGTTTTACTATGGAAAGACAATTAACCTGAGAACTATTCTGGGTTCAATTTCTTCCTCTAACAAAAAGGAATAAAGGGACCCTTATACAGTTGTGGAACTTGTTTTCTATCCCATTTCCACCATCTGCCACCCAATTCTTCACAACTTTCTAAGACTAACTTGTAGAGTAAACATAGGACTGCATGAAATCACAGGTCATTTTTTCAAATGAGAAGCAACGGGAATACAAAGACTAAAACAATCTCTAGTCTCAAGGACCATAATCTAAAAGGAAATATATACTCATATGGTCAGTAGCATGTAGTGTGATATAGTGTGTAAACAGCGACTCTATTGAGTCAATATCACATGAAATTAAAGACCTGTCTCTGGAAAACTTTGACTATGTGACTCTGACCCAGTTATTTGCTCCTTAAATCTCTGTAACCCAGATAAATCTCCATGACTCTCAGATATGAATTAACCAATAAACTTGTTTTACCAAAGGCATGTATTTGGACGTCTGCACAATTACATAGTCAAGGGTTCATATCAAATAAAATTCTAATAGTTGCTAGCTATATTCAAAATGTTCATGTTTTTATTTTTATTCATTGTAATTTATTTTGAAGTTCTGGTGAGAGCCTATGTACAACAAATATACTTGACTATGTAATAAGGATAAAAATATTGAGTAAAATTCATATGAAAGGTAAGTATAGATGACCAAAATTTAAATGTGGCTATTTTTCTAGGGTAGAGATAAATTATCTTCACTTATGACTTTGGTAGTACATTTGACAACTGGCTCTCTGGGACAGGGTGGGGCAAGGGGGTTTACAAATGACACTATTAAGTTTAATTCCATTTTCTCCATCACTCTTTTTTTGACAATCAAACATTAATTAGTTGTTTCTAAGGCATAAATACTCACACTGATAATTTAACCATAGCTTCTTGTGAATTGGTTTGAGATGGCTCAGTACAACTCTGGCTTTGCCTGGGAATAGCTCTAGTCAATCTCTTATTTGTCATTATCATCCCCAAATGCCTTTAATTTGCTAAATCAAGGATAAAAAGACTAAGGATAGAGACAAAATGGATGAGATAAGGTAGGGACTTTACTGATCTCACCCCCAACACTCTCTATATACCAGTAAAAATGACTCTAAACAAATACTAGACTGACAGAACACACAAAAACGATAGAGTGAATAATTTTACAATCCAAGGTGACTTAGAAGGTTTACAGGAAAAGTCTTTTGCATCAGTGTGAGAGAGGTCTAGTGAACGTCAGGCCAGTGTAGGCTAGAACCCAGAAAACCAAGAGCAGGCCTCAAGGCAATTAAATCAGTGTCAGCAGTGGCAATTTCCACATCTCAGTCCACAGATGGTAAGGTGACTGACAATGAGTCAGAAGGAAATTTACAGGGATACTTTGCTGGCACCAGGTGAGAACTCTGTTACCTTGCCTGTGTTTGGATCTGGGTCACTTTCCTGGGTCTTAGGAGCACTAGCACAGCAGAGTTTGCTGCCTCAGAGGAGCAGAAACCCTGGTCACAATCCTAGGAATGAAAAGAGTGCATCATAGGTCACAAATCAGTGTACAGTGCAGGACAGTAGTAAACACATCTCTTCCTAGACCATATACCCTAGGAACATTAAGAAAAAAAACAAAACACTTTACGGGTCAATGGCTGAGCCAAGACAGAAGAGTAAAGACAGACACTCTCCCGAGCTCTTCCCCAAACCCCTACTAAGTCCTTTAAATGATGATTTTAAACAAATTCTAGATATGTAGAGCCACAAGAAGACAGAATAAAACAATATTATATCCCAAGACAACCTAGTAGGTCAACAGAAAAGATGTGTTGTACCAGACTGAGAGAGGAAAAAAGTCCAGTGTACACCATGCCAGCACAGAAGAGACCTAGCTAACCAGCAGTAGGTCTTGGAATTGAATGAATCAGTAGCTTCAGTGGCTGCTTCTTCACGTCTCAGTCCACACACACTAAGAATGTCAAGCAATTGGTCAGAAAAAGATATTTCAAGGACCTCTTAGCTAACACTGAAGCAGGACTTCTTTGCTTTGCCCATGTTTGAATCTGGATTTCATTCCTGGGTGGAAGTCTCAGGGTGAGGAGGAACACTAGCATACCAGAACTTGTAAACAAAGTGAAGGGCAGGGCAGAAAGGAGTAGTCACTCACAGAACAGAGCGCATGTCAGGAGAGTAATTACCACCTCTACTTACATCATGCCATTTCAGAAAAACTGAAAATTTACATGTCCCTGGAAGTGTCTCTAAAAACACTTACACACAACCTCTGAAGCTTGAGACAGTGTGCCTTCTATCCTGGAGGTATAACGTTGCTTAAGCCTTATTTAAAAGTTAAGTTATAGGCTCAGGAAAAGAGGAAACAGCAGAAAACAATTCTGACCATAGAATGTTACCATGGAGACAAAGAAGATGAAATTACAGAATTGAAAGATAACATGGTCAAAGTTCTTATTTCCAAAGACTCCAAGAAAAATACAAGTTGGTATTAGGCTGTGGAGGAGCTTAAAAAGAATTTTTAAGTCAAACAATAGGGGCAGAAAAATGGTTAAATACGTTAAAGATTGATGCAAGAAAATTATTAAAAAATAAGTCAAAAGCTTGGTGAAGGAGATAAAAAATACTGAAGACACTAATACCTAAAATCAGAATGTCTTAAACAGTAAAAGAGGCACAAAGATACAATGCAATGAAAGGCAGAAATGGCCAAATTAAAAAAAAAGATGAATAAAAACCTGGTGAAGCGAAAAACTCCTTAAAAAATAGAATTGGCCAGATGGAAAAGGAGGTAGAAAGGCTAACTGAAGAAAATAATTCCTTAAAAGTTAGAATTGAACAAGTGAAGGGTAATGATTTATATGACATCATGAAGCAAAAAAGAATTAAATGAATGGAAAAATGAAGAAAATGTGAAATATCTAATTTAAAAATGAAATGACCAGTAAAACTAATCCAAAAGAGATAATTTAAGAAATATTGGACCACTAGAAATTCATGATCAAAAAAGAGTTTAGACATCATCTTTCATCATGATGTTACCAATTACTGCCCTGATATTCTAGACCCAGCAGGCAAAATAGAATTTGGAAGAATCCACTGGTTATCTTCTGAAAGAGTTCCCCCCCCAAAAAAACAAACAGAAACAACCCAGAAAATTATAGCCAAATCCTAAATCTTTCAGACCAAGAAGAAAATACTTCATGTAGCCAAAAGAAACATATCATGGAAGCATAGTCAAAAGGACACACAATTTAACAGCTTCTACATTAAAGGATCAAAGCACTGAGAACATGATAATCCAGAGGGCAAAGGATCTAAGATTATATTCAAGAATCATCTACCCAGCAAAATAAACCATAGTTCTTCAGGGGAATAAATGGAAATTCAATGAAATAGAGGACTTTGAAGAATTTCTGGTGAGAAAAAAAAAGCTTAATAAAAATTTTGATTTTAAATACAAGATGAAAAAGTGTCATTAAAAGGTAAACAGGAAAGAGAAAGCATAAAGAACTTGATAACTCTAAACTGTATAACTCCTCATACCTATCATTATTAGAGCAAATAAAGGGTTTATACATAGAATACAGAGGTGTGAGTTGTTTGTGTTGGTATGTTTTAAAAATAAAATTAAGGTATAAACAAATTAGGGGAACAAAGAATCACTTATTTGTAAGATTTATGGAGAATGGAAGAGTGTATAAATAAACAAAAGATAGAGAACATTACAAAATGTAAAATGAATAATTTTGATTACATTAAACTGAAAAGTTTTTGCAGGAACAAAGCCAATGCAATCAAGATTAGCAGGGAAGTAGAAAACTGGGAAATAATTTATACAACTGAAGTGTGTGACAAAGGGTCCATTTATAAAATATATAGAGAACTGAGTCCAATTTAGAAAAATACAAGTCATCCCCCAACTGATAAATTGTCAGTGGCTATGAAGAAGTAGTTTTCAGAGGAAGAAATTAAAGCTATCTATAGTCATATGAAAAAATATTATAAATCACTACTGATTAGAGAGGTGCAAATCAAAACAACTCTGAGGTAACACATCACACATATCACATTGGCTGACATGACAAAGCAGGAAGATGACAAATGTTGGAGAAGATGTGAGAGAACTGGAACACTAACTCATTGTAGGTGGAACAGTGAGCTGATTTAAGCATTCTATATAGCATCAAAGGGCTATAAAAATGTGCCTACCCTTTCACCCAGCAATGCCATTTCCATTGAAGTATCCCAAAGAGATCTTAAAATGGGGAAAGGACTCATATGTAAAAATATATTTATAGCAAGTCTTTGTTGTGGTGGCCAATAATTGGAAATCAAGGGGATGACCATCAATTGGGGAAGGCTGAACAAGTTGTGATATATGAATGTAATGAAATATTACTGTATGTTAAGAAATCATGAGCAGATGGACTTTAGAAAAACCTGGAAAGCCTGATATGACCTGATGCTGAGTGAAGTGAACAGGACCAGGGGAATACTGTACACAGTAATAGGCACAGTGTACAATGATTGATTTTGATAAACTTAGCCCTTCTCAGCAATGCAAGGACCTAAAACAATTCCAAGGGAATGATGATTGAAAATGTCATCCACATCCAGAGAAAGAATTATGAAGTAGGAATGCAGAACAAAGCATACTCTTTTCTTTGTTGTTTTCTTTCCTTTATGTCTCTCTCATTCGTTGTAATTATTCTATGCAGCATAACTAATGTGAAAATATATTTAATAAGAATATATATGTAGATCCCATACCAGACTGCATGCTTTGTTGGTGAGTTGAGGGGAGTTGAGAGGGAGAAAATTTAAAACTTACGTGAGCAAATTTTGAAGACTAAAAGAAAAAGAATTAAACTACTAAAAATAAAATTAAATTAAGGGATGAGAAAGAACACTGCTCTGGGAAAGGGGAAAAAGGAGAGGTAGAACTTGCCAAAGTTTCTGACATAAAAGAGGTCTGGAAGAGATTTTACAGGGGAGGAGATAGTGGAGGATGGGGCAGGAGAGCACATAAGCCTTTATCTCATTAGAATTGTCTCAAAGAGGAAATAATATACACACTTATTTGGGTCTAGAAATCTATCTTACCATTCAAGGACATAAGAAGGGAAGGAGATAAGAGAAGGACAGAGAAAGTGATAGAAGGGAGGGCAGTTTGTGGGAGGTAAAAGTCAGAAGTCAAATATATTTGAAAATGAACAGGGCAAAGGGAGAAAGAGGTAAGATAAATAGGGAAAATAGAATGAAGGAGATATATAGTTGGCAATCACTACTATGCAAAAACAGTCTGTTTCTCTGGTAAATACATCATTTCTCAAACCCATGGAAAACTGAGTCAAATTTATACAAATTAAAAGATCTCTGATCTGTTACCTCATGTGTGTCAGATTGACTGATAGATGATAGAATATGATAGAAAATAGAAATCACAAAAGTTGTAGGGAACATAGGGAAATTGAAACAGTAATGCGCTATAGATGATTTTTTATACTGATTCAAGCATTCTGGAGAAAAATTTGGAAGTATGCCCAAAGGGAAACAAAACCACACACCACTTTAACAAATCAATACCACTTTTAGACCCATATTCCAATGACATAAACAACAAAAAGGAAAAGGACCTATGGATACAAAATATATTTATTGCAGTTCTTTTAGTGATCACAAAGAATATGAAATTAAGGAGATGTCCAACACTTAGAAAGTGGCTGAACAAGCTGTTGCATATAATTGTGATGAACTACTACTGTACTTTAAGTA
Organism: Notamacropus eugenii; assembly: GCF_028372415.1. Lineage (NCBI taxonomy): Eukaryota > Metazoa > Chordata > Mammalia > Diprotodontia > Macropodidae > Notamacropus > Notamacropus eugenii. Next base: position 112,839,958 of record NC_092878.1, read on the forward strand.
ATGATGAGCAAGATGTTCTCAGGAAAACATGAAAAAACATACATGAACCCTGAGAACATTGTACATTTTGGCAACAATATTTTATGATTATGTATTACGAGTAATTTAGCTACTCTCAGCAAAATAATGATCCAAGACAACTCAATATTTAACATTAAAGGAAATGTCCGTCTCCAGAGAAAAAGCTGGAACAGCCTGAATGCAGATTTAATATATTTGTCTTCATTTTTATTATATTTGTCTGTGTTTTTTGTCCACAAAACAATTTACATGAAAATGTGTTTTGTAGGACTACAGATAAATAATTTCTTTCAAATTGCTTGCCTTCTCAATATGGGAGAGGTAGGAGAAAGAGTAAATCTGGAAATCAAAATTAAAAAAAAATTAATGTAAATGTAACTTTACATGTAGTTGGGGAAAATAATATTTTAAATATATATATTTTTTTTAAAAACGGGATTAGAGGAATCCCTTTGTTTCACTGGCTGCTAGACTCTGTTTCACTGTTTATATGTGGATCTGGGTCTCTATCTTAGATCTCATTTCTAGGGCAATAAAAAGAACTAGCTCACCAGAGCTTGTGGTTACATGGGAGTGCCACTTCTAGTGATAGTTGTACGGCAAGAAAGAGTGCCCGTGGTAGCTCACAAACCAGTAAACAAAGCATATGATTATTAAGTACACCTCTGCCTAAATCATACCATCTTGGAAGAACACAAAACTTACAGGTACCTAGAATTGCCTTTGAAAAGAGTGGCACAATAAAATTACAACTGAAGCTTCGGATGGTGCTCAATCTGCTCCAGCAGCAGAGGTCTAGCTTAATATAAAGAAAAAAATTCAAGAAATAGGCAAGAAAATGAGGAAACAGTAGAAAAATGTCTTGATTGGGGGAGCAGAGCCAAGATGGCAGAGTAGAAAGACACACATACGCAGGGTCTCTGCACACAGCCCATAAAATACCTGTAGAGAGGAGCTTTCTTTTTTTTTCCCTTCCTTACTTATTTATTTATTTAACTTTTAACATTCATTTTCACAAAATTTTGGGTTCCAAATTTTCTCCCAATTTGTCCCCTCCCCCCACCCCAAAACACCGAACATTCTAATTGCCCTTATCACCTATCTGCTCTCTCTTCTATCATCCCTCTCCGCCTTTGTCTCCACCTTCTGTTTTGTCCTGTAGGGACAAATAATTTTCTATACCCCTTTACCTGTATTTCTTATTTGCTAGTGGCAAGAACAGTACTCGACAGTTTTTCCTAAAACTTTGAGTTCCAACTTCTCTTCATCCCTCCCTCCCACCCCTTCCCTTTGCAAGGCAAGCAATTCAATATAGACCAGATCTGTGTAGTTTTGCAAATGACTTCCATAATAGTCATGTGGTATAAGACTAAGTATATTTCCCTCCATCCTATTCTGTCTTCTATTCTCTCTTTTGATCCTGTCCCTCCCCATGAGTGTCGCCCTCAAATTGCTCCCTCCTCTCCATGCCCTCCCTTCCTTCATCCCCCCTACCCTGCTTATCCCCTTATCCCCCACTTTCCTGTATTAAAACATAGGTTTTCATACCAAAATGAGTGTGCATTTTATCCCTTCCGTTAGTGGAATGTGATGAGAGTAAACTTTATGTTTTTCTCTCAACTCCCCTCTTTATCCCTCCACCAATAAGTCTTTTCCTTGGCTATTTTATGAGAGATAATTTGCCCCATTCCATTTTTCCCTTTCTCCTCACAATATATTTCTCTCTCACTGCTTAATTTCATTTTTTTAACATATGATCCCATCCTCTTCAATTCACTCTGTCTCTTTGTGTGTGTGTGTGTGTGTGTGTGTGTGTGTGTGTGTGTGTGTGTAATCCCACCCAATACCCAGATACTGAATAGTTTCGAGAGGTACAAATATTGTCTTTCCATGTAGGAATGTAAACAGTTCAACATTAGTAAGTTCCTTATGACTGCTCTTTGCTGTTCACCTTTTCATGCTTCTCTTCATTCTTGTGTTTGAAAGTGAGATTTGCTTTTCAGCTCTGGTCTTTTCATCAAGAATGAATGAAAGTCATCTATTTCATTGAAAGACCAATTTTTCCCCTGAAGTATTATACTCAGTTTTGCTGGGTAGGTGATTCTTGGTTTTAGTCCTAGTTCCTTTGACTCCTGGAATATCCTATTCCATGCCCTTCGATCCCTTAATGTAGAAGCTGCTAGATCTTGTGTTATCCTGAATGTATTTCCACAATACTTGAACTGTTTCTTTCTAGCTGCTTGCAATATTTTCTCCTTGACCTGGGAACTCTGGAATTTGGCCACAATGTGCCCAGGAGTTTCTCTTTTTGGATCTCTTTCAAGTGGTGTTCTGTGGATTCCCTGAATACTTCTTTTGCCCTCTGGTTCTAGAATCTCAGGGCAGTTTTCCTTGATAATTTCATGAAAGATGATGTCTGGGCTCTTTTTTTGATCATGGCTTTTAGGTAGACCCATAATTTTTAAATTGTCTGTCCCGGATCTATATTCCAGGTCAGTTGTTTTTCCAATGAGATATTTCACATGATCTTCCATTTTTTCATTCTTTTGGTTTTGTTTTGTGATTTCTTGGTTTCTCATAAAGTCATTAGCCTCCATCAGTTCCATTCTAATTTTTAAAGAATTATTTTCTTCAGTGAGCTTTTGAATCTCCTTTTCCATTTGGCTAATTCTGCTTTTGAAAGCATTCTTCTCCTCATTGGCTTTTTGAACCTCTTTTGCCAATTGAGTTAGCCTATTTTTCAAGGTGTTATTTTCTTTAGCATTTTTTCTGGGTCTCCTTTAGCAGGGTGTTTACTTGTTTCTCATGCTTTGCTTGCATGTCACTCATTTCTCTTCTCAGTTTTTCCTTCACCTCTCTAACTTGATTTTCAAAATCCTTTTTGAGCTCTTTCATGAGCTGAGCCCATTGAGTGGGCTGGGATACAGAAGCCTTGACTTCTATGTCTTTCCCTGGTGGTAAGCATGGTTCTTCCTCATCAGAAAGGAAGGGAGGAAATCCCTGTTCACCAAGAAAGTAACCTTCTATAGTCTTATTTCTTTTCCCTTTTCTGGGCATTTTACCAGCCAGTGACTTGACTTCTGAATATTCTCGTCACACCCACTTTGCCTCCATTCCCGCCCAGACAGTGCTTGGAGTCTGAGATTCAAATGCTGCTTCCCAGCCTCAGGGCTTTGGGCGGGGGCAGGGCTGCTGCTCAGTGTGAGATTAAGTTCAGCTGCTCAGGTGGGGACAAGGCCGCCTCACGGGCTCTGTTCCCTCAGGGGGTTTATGCAGAGACCTTCAACAATGGATCCTAGCTCCTGCCTGCTTGGGGAGCCCAGGTCTGCTCCCACTTCCACTGCTGCCTCCCGAGGGTGCCTGAGTTATGGGGGCACCCCACTCCCCTCTCGACCCACCAAAGAGACCCTCTCACCGACCCTTGTCACCTGTGGGTGGGGGGACCCATGCGGCCACTGGCGATTCCATCCCTGAAGCCTGCTTCTATCTGCTCCATGTGCCGCCAAGGCAAGGCAGGGCTCTGCTCTGTGTCTGGGGCGTGAGGGACCTTTTGCGAGAGGTTTTCAGGCTCTCTGGAGCAGAAATCTCCTCTGCTTCGTCGTTCTGTGGCTTCTGCTGCTCCAGAATTTGCCGGGAGTTCTTTTTTACAGATATTTTATGGGCAGTGGGTTTGGAGCTAGCGTATGTGCATCTTTCTACTCCGCCATCTTGGCTCTGCCCCCTGAGAGGAGCTTTCAACAAATTCTGGAGCAGCAGACGTGGAGAACAACAGAGTGGAGTAAATTTCCAGTCCAGGGTGATCTGAAAGGCCCACGGGAAATGTCAGTTGCACTGGATGTGGAGCAGAGCGCAGAGCCTGGTCCAGCCTTGGCCCTGCTGCACACAGCTGGTGAACAGACCTTGGGGACAGAATCTCCAGTCTCAGAATTCCCAGTCCCAGCAGCAGCAGGTCTGCAGATCCCTCAACCCACAGGCCCCAAAGATCAGTGACACGGATTTTTCAGCTGGCGGGGAAGGGAGAAGAGCTTTCCCATAGCTCCAGCCTCAGGCAGTGGCCACATCGGGCAGGTGGCAGCAGCTCTCAGGGCAGCCCCTACATCAGCCTGCATACATTGTTAGATCGTAAAACCCCTGGGGGCACTAAGGAGCTGAGTCTTACCTCAGTCCTTTGTAAAGGACCAGAGACCTGGTCTTTGTCTCACACTGAATGGCAGCCCTGCCCATACAGCTTATCTAAAAATCAGCCCCCAGTCCTGACTTGGCAGAGCTGGAGGCCAGGTGGCTGTGGAGAGGTAACTGTTAAGATTCTGGACACAAAAAATCTCTCCCTGCTTCCAGATCAGTGTATATGCTTGATTGTGCCACCTTGGAGGAACTGAGATATTACAGATTCCCAGAGTATACCCTACTATTGACAAAGGACCCAAAAGTCAAGTAACTGGTTGGGAAAATGCCCCAAAAAGGGAAAAAAATTAAGATCATAGAAGGTTACTTTCTTGGTGAACAGGTATCTTCTCCCATCTTTTCAGATGAGGAAGAACAATACTTACCATGGGGAAAGACATAACGGTCAAGGCTTCTGTATCCCAAACATCTAAAACAAATATTCAAAGGTCTGAGACCACGGAAGAGGTCAAAAAGGATGTAGAAAATCAAGTAAGAGAAGTGGAGGAAAAATTGGGAAGAGAAATGAGAGAGATGCAAGAAAATCATGTAATGCAGCTCAATACCTTGCTAAAGGAGACCCAAAAAGATGCCGAAGAAAATAACACCTTTAAAAATAGGCTAACTCAAAGACGGCAGAGTAGAAAGATGCCCATACACTACCTCCGAACCCACTGCCCATAAAATACCTGTAAAAAAAAAGAACCACCGGCGAATTCTGGAGCAGCAGAAGCCACAGAACGAAGCAGACAAGATTTCTGCTCCAGAGAGCGTGAAAACCTCTTGCAAAAAGTCCCTCGCGCCAAAGACCCGGAGCAGAGCCCAACCCTGCCTCGGTGGCGCGGTGCCAAAAGGAGCGGATACAAGCAGGCTTAAGGGACAGAATCTCCAGCAGCCACATGGGTCCCTCCACCCACAGGTGACAAGAGTTGCTGAGAGGGTGTCTTTGGCGGGTTGAGAGGGGAATGGGGTGCCCCCATAACTCAGGCCCCCTCGGGAGGCAGCAACAGAGCCGGGAGCAGACCAGGGCTCCCCAAGCAGGCAGGAGCTAGGATCCATTGTTGAAGGTCTCTGCATAAACCATCTGGGGGAACAGAGCTCCTCAGTTGGCCCTACCCTGACCTGAGCAGCTGAACTTAATCTCACACTGAGCAGCAGCCCTGCCCCCGCCCAAAGCCCTGAGGCTGGGAAGCAGCATTTGAATCTCAGACCCCAAGTGCTGGCTGGGCGGATTTGGAGGCAAGGTGGGGGTGGAGAGGACACTCAGAAGTCAAGTCACTGGCTGGGAAAATGCCCAGAAAAGGGAAAAAAATAAGACTGTAGAAGGTTACTTTCTTGGTGAACAGGCATTTCCTCCTTTCCTTTCTGATGAGGAAGAACAATGCTTACCATCAGGGAAAAATGCAGAAGTCAAGGCTTCTGTATCCCAGCCCACTCAATGGGCTCAGGCCATGGAAGAGCTCAAAAAGGATTTTGAAAATCAAGTTAGAGAGGTGAAGGAAAAACTGAGAAGAGAAATGAGTGACATGCAAGCAAAGCATGAAAAACAATTAAACACCCTGCTAAAGGAGACCCAGAAAAAATGCTGAAGAAAATAACACCTTGAAAAATAGGCTAACTCAATTGGCAAAAGAGGTTCAAAAAGTCAATGAGGAGAAGAATGGTTTAAAATGCAGAATTAGCCAAATGGAAAAGGAGATTCAAAAGCTCACTGAAGAAAATATTTCTTTAAAAATTAGAATGGAACAGATGGAGGCTAATGACTTTATGAGAAACCAAGAAATCACAAAACAAAACCAAAAGAATGAAAAAATGGAAGATCATGTGAAATATCTCATTGGAAAAACAACTGACCTTGAAAATAGATCCAAGAGAGAAAAATTTAAAAATTGTGGGATTACCTGAAAGCCATGATCAAAAAAAGAGAGCCTAAACATCATCTTTCATGAAATTATCAAGGAAAACTGCCTTGATATTACAGAACCAGGGGGCAAAATAAATATTGAAAGAATTCACTGATCACCTCCTGAAAGACATCCAAAAAAAGAAACTCCTAGGAACATTATGTGAAAATTCTAGACTTCCCAGGTCAAGGAGAAAATATTGCAAGCAGCTGGAAAGAAACAATTCAAATATTTTGGAAATGCATTCAGGGTAACACAAGATCTAGCAGCTTCTACATTAAGAGACTGAAAGGCATGGAATATGATATTCCAGAAATCAAAGGAACTAGGACTAAAACCAAGAATCACCTACCCAGCAAAACTGAGTATAATACTTCAGGGGAAAAATGGTCTTTCAGTGAAATAGAAGACTTTCAAGCATTCTTGATGAAAAGACCAGAGATGAAAAGAAAATTTGACTTTCAAACACAAGAATGAAGAGAAGTATGAAAAGGTGAACAGCAAAGAGAAGTCATAAGGGACTTACTAAAGTTGAACTGTTTACATTCCTACATGGAAAAACAGTATTTGTACTCTTGAAAACTTTTTTTCAGTATCTGGATAGTTGGTGGGATTACACACACACATACACACACACACACACAGAGAGACAAAGAGCACAGGGTGAATTGAATAGGATGGGATCATATTTTTTAAAAAAATGAAATTAAGTGGTGAGAGAGAAATATATTGGGAGGAGAAAGGGCGAAATGGAAGGGGCCAAATTATCTCTCATAAAAGAGGCAAGTTAATGACTCAGAAGAGGGACAAAGTAGGGAGATGAGAGAAAAACACATGAAGCTTACTCTCATCACATTTGACTAAAGGAAGAAATAAAATGCACACTCATTTTGTTATGAAAACCTATTTTACAATACAGGAAAGTGGGGGAGAAGGGGATAAGCAGGGTGGGGGGGATGATGGAAGAGAGGGCAATGGGAGGAGGGAGCAATTAGAAGTCAACACTCTTGGAGAGAAATAGGATCAAAAGAGAGAATAGAATAAATCGGGGGCAGGTCAGGATGGAGGCAAATATATTTAGTCTTACACAGCACGACTATTATGGAAGTAATTTGCAAAACTACACAGATATGGCCTGTATTGAATTGCTTGCCTTCCCAAAGGGAATCGGTGGGGAGGGAAAGATGAGGAGAAGTTGGAAGTCAAAGTTTTAGGAACTGTTGAGTATTGTTCTTGCAACTAGGAAATAAGAAATACAGGTAATGGAGTATAGAAAGTTATCTTCCCCTACAGGACAAATGAGAAGATGGGGATAAGGAAAGGGAAGGATGTTAGAAGGGAGGACAGATTGGTGATAGGGGTAATTAGAATTTTCAGTGTTTTGGGGTGGGGGGAAGAAATGGGGAGAAAATTTGGAACCCAAAATTTTTTTTGGAAATGAATGTCGAAAACTTAAATAAATAAATTCAATTAAAAAAAAAAGAAAGCAGGCATTATATTTTTTAAAAGCAAAGAAAGAAAAGAAAAATGTCTTGATCATATGAAATTACTGTCATTGTAGGGAATATTAAAACACACACTCATAAGAAGACAACAAAGTCAAAACTCCTAAACTGAAAGCCTAAAAAAATATGACTTTGCCACTGGCCATAGAAGAGTTCAAAACTCAGTAAGACAGTTGGAGAGAAAAGAAGGAAGAGAAACAAGTGAAGCAAGATAATCATGGCAAACGAGCCTATTGCTTGGTAAAGGAGGCATAAAAATAAATATTGAAGAATACAATACATTAAAAAACAAAATAGGTCAAATGATAAAAGAGGCACAAAATTCCCACAAAGAGAAGAATGCCTTGAAAAGCAGAATGAGGAAAATATATGAAAAGTACTACACAAAAATTCACAGAAGATTTCTATAAAATATAAAAGAATTGACCTAACAAAAAGGTATAAAAATGCTGACAAAATGTGAAAAACCTCATGGGAAAAAACTTGCATAAAAAAAGATCAAGGAATTTTATTTTAATAAATTTATTTTTTTTAGTTTTCAACCTTCATTTTCGTAATTTTGAGTTTCAAATTTTTTCCCCCTACCCAAAATGGTATGCAGTCTGATATTGGTTCAACTTATGCATTCATAGTTTCGCATTAATCATGATGTTAAGAAGAATTAGGGGAGGAGCCAAGACGGCAGAGTAGAAAGACACACATATGCTAGCTTCTAACCCACAGCCCATAAAATACCTGTAAAGAAGAACTCCCAACAACTTCTGGAGCAGTGGAAGCCACACTGTGGAGTGGAGGAGACTTCTGTGCTAGAGAACCCTGACAAACCGACACCAAAAGTATGTCACACACCAGACCCGGAGCAGAGCCCAGCCCTGCCTTGGCTGTAAGGCACCAATAAGAGCAGCTCTGAGCAGGCTTGAGGGACAGAATGTCCGGCTGCAGTGCAGGTCCCTCCACCTACAGGCGCAAAAGGTCAATGAGAGAGTCATTTTGGCTGGCTCAGAGAAGAGTGGGTTGTCCCCATAACTCAGACCCGCTTGGGAGCCTGCAGCAGACAGGGTCTCCCAAAGCAGGCAGGACTTCAGTTTCATTGTCAAAGGTCTCAGCATAAACCCCCTGAGGGAACTGAGGCCCTTGTTGGGGCCCTGCCCCCTCCTGAGCACCTGATCTTAATCTCACACTGAGTAGCAGCCCAGCTTCTGCAGAAAGCCCTGAGGCTTGGAAGCAGCATTTGAATCTCAGCCCCTAAGCGCTTAGCTGGGAGGATCTGGAGGCGAGGTGGGGGTGGAGAGGACACTCAGAAGTCAAGTAACTGGCTGGGAAAATGCCCAGAAAAGGGGGGAAAAATAAGACCATAGAAGGTTACTTTCTTGGGGAACAGGTGTCTCCCCCCATCCCTTCCGATGAGGAAGAACAAGGTATACTGCTAGAGGAAGTCAAGGACCCTCCCTCCAAAGGGGACTTAAACTTGGCTCAGGAAATAGAAGACCTTAAAAAACAAATTAGCAGCTTAGTAAAGGAGAAAGAAAAAAAAAAAGCTAAGGAAAATAGCAGCTTTAAAAAGAGGCTAACTCAATTGGAAAAAGAGATCCAAAAAGCCAACAAGGAGCAGGAGGGCTTAAAAAGCAGAATTACCCAAATGGAGGAGAAGGTTCAAAAGCTCACTGAACAAAAAAATTCGTTGAAAGACAGAATTGAGTCCAGGGAAAAGAATGGCTATGAGTTAAACCAAGAAGGTAGTAAACAAAATCAAAAATTAGAATAAATAAATAAATGAATGATAAGTAAATGAATTAATGAATAAATAAATAAATGAATAGATAAATAAATAGATAAATGAATGAATGAATAAATAAATAAATGAATGAATGAATGAATGAATAGATAGATAGATATAGATAGATAGATAGATAGATAGATAGATAGATAGATAGATAGATAAATGAATGAATGAATGAATAAATAAATAAATATATAAATATATAAATAAATGATGATGTGAAAGAACTCATTGGAAAAACAGCTGACCTGGAAAATAGATCCAGGAAAAATAATTTAAAAATTATTGGGCTACCTGAAAGCCATGATCAAAAAAGAGCCTAGATACTATCTTCCATGAAATTATTAAGGAAAACTGCCCTGATGTTCTAGAGTCAGAGGGCAAAATAGATATTGAAAAAATTCAGCAATCTGCCCCTGAAAGAAACCGAATCAGAGAAACTCCTAGGAATATTGTCGCCAAATTTCAGAGTTCCCAGATCAAGGAGAAAATACTGCAAGGTGCTAGAAAGAAACAATTTGAGTACTGTGGAAATACAATCAGGATAACACAGGGTCTGGCAGCTTCAAAATTAAGGGACTGAAGAGCTTGGAGTAAGATATTTCAAAAGTCAAAGGAACTGGGATTGAAGCCAAGAATCACCTACCCAGCATATCTGAATAGAACACTTCAAGGAAAAAAAAATGGACTTTCAGTGATAGAGAGAAATGTGAAGATTTTATGTTGAGGAAAAGACCAGATTTGTATTTTGAATTTTGACTTCCCAAGACAAGAGTCAAGAGAAGCATGAAAAAGTAAACAGGGGAAAAAATTCACAAAAGGCTCTCTAAAGCTTAACTGTTTACATTACTACATGGAAAGAAAATATTTTTAACTCTTGAATCTTTTCTCAGTATTTAGGTAGTTGGAGAGATTGTACACACACACACTCTCACATACACATAGATAGATAGAGAGTACAGGGTGTGTTATATCAGAAGAGATGATATCCACATACACACACACAAAAGAAATAAAATGAAACAAAATAAAATAAAAATTAAGGGGTGAAGGAGGAAAATTCCGGGAAGAGAAAGGGAGGAATGAAATGGAGTAAGCTATGACTCATAAAAGAGATAAGAAAAATCTTATTCAATGGAGGTGATAAGGGAGAAGGGGAGAGCGGCGGGAATAAAGCTACTCTCCCCACATGTGGCTGAAGGAAGGAATAACAAGCTCACTAAATCTGATAGGAAAATTTATATCACACCACAGGAAAGTAGGAGAGGAGGCAACAAGTGGAGTGAAGGGAATGTTAGAAGGACGGGCAAATGGGAGAAGGGAGTCACTAGAAATAAACAATTTCAAGAAGAGACAAGGTCAATTGTAGGGGGGGAATAAGGGGGATAGGGTAGGTTAGAGGGCAATATAATTAGTATTACACAAGATGATTACTATGGAAGTCTTTTGCAAAACAATACATGTTTAGTCTGTATTGAATTGCTTCCCTTCTTAGTGGGGCTAGGGAGGGAGTGGGGGAGGGAAAGAAGTTGGAATTCAAAGTAGTAGAAACGAATGTTGAGAATTTTTACTGCTTATAATCAGGAAATAAGAATTACAGGGATAGGGGTATGGAAATTCATCTTGCCTTGCAAGAAAAGAAGGAAGATGGGGATAGGAGAGGGGTGGGGTGTAATGGACGGGAGGGTACATTGAGGGAAGGAGTAACCAGAATGCAAGGTATTAGGAAGTGGAGAGAGGGGGGTGATGGGGAGAAAAATTGGTCATGTTACAAAGTGAGGTAAAAGCAATTAGTATTAAAACAATAGACTGAATTAATTACTGAGAATAAATCAATGACATCTATACTTTAGGGAAAAGAATTTCAGTCTAAATCCCTAGAGGAAGGCAGCCTCTGATAAAATTTGGCATTGATGGAAAAGTCAAGGTTTTATTGGTAAATTTGGTTTTATGATTGCCATTTAATCAGGAACTAGAACATATATAGAAATTCATGTAAGCCACTTAAGACTTGCCTAAAAGATGTTACTTAGCCAAAATGAAGCTATAATCATATTTTAAACCTGGTTATAGGAACCTGTCGTTTTTAGATGATGTGGGACTACTAAATTACTGCTCTTCTGAGTCTAACTCCAGGTATGGGAAGCAAGAAAGGCGATCCGAGCCTCCATTACATGATGCCAGTATGCTCATGAGATGCTGGTATGAACTGCATAGGTGATCTCAAGGGAAGAGTGGGAGAGCAGCTGTTCAGCATGGACTGAGGTGAAATTCTCCAGACTCAATTTCCCCAATTACACCTGTCAGACTTTAAACCTGACTGAATAAAAGTGGACAATCTACTTCTGCCTGGAATAGACATGAAGTTGGGGAGATATTGTTTCCCTGAAATGTCCCCACTCTTGGTGGCAATTCCCTATAGTGAAAAGGTTTGTAAGCTTAATACCAGGTCTATTCAGTTAGAGATTATGGGTAGAGGAACATCCGAGGCTGCCTAAAATTAAGCTATTACGCATAGAACTTCAGACCAACAACATTGAATTAGGGTCTTTTTATTCTTAGTAATACTGAGGAGACAATTAGATCAAGAGATTGTGAAGTTAGCAACATAAATATTATCTGTGTATCAGTTGGCTTATGTTTAAAAAAATTTTTTTTTGTGGTCCATATTATAAATGCTTTAAAAAGATGTATCGCCTGACCAAAAGTTGGAATTGCTTTATCTGTTATAAACTGTGTTAAAAAATTAAAAAAAGGAGAATTAGAACTAATGGGAGGAACCATGATAAAGAAGAAACAAGAGAACAAAAGAAAAAGAGAGCAAATCTTTTCTTCCATCCAATATTCTTTCTCTGAATGTGAATAGTATTTTCTATCGTGAATCTTTTGGTGCTATCTTAGATCTTGCATTGCTGAGAAGTAGTATTATTGTGCACAATATTTTCTTGGTTCTGCTCATTTCACTCAATGTAAGTCTTTCCAAGAATTTCTGAAATTCATCTGCTCATCATTTCTTAGAATGCAATAGTATTTCTTACATTCACATACCACAGCTTGCTCAGTCATTCTGTGATTGATGTATATTCTCTCAATTTCCAATTCTTGGCCAACATGAAAAGAGCTGTTATAAGTATTTTTGCACGTTGGTCCTTTTCCCATTTTTATGATCTCTTTGGAAGAGATATAGGAGTAGTACTGCTGGGTCAAAGAGTATGCACATTTTTATAGCCCTTTGGGAATAATTCCAAATTACTCTTCGTAATGGTTGGATAAGTTAACAACTCGACCAAGAACACATTTGTTCTGATTTTCCCATGTCACCAACATTTATTATTTTCGACTTTTGTCATTTTGCAAGTCTTATAGGTGTGATGGGTGTACCTCAGACTTGTTTTGATTTCTATTTTTCTATTCAATAGCAATTAAGAACATTTTTATGTGACTATGCATATATTTAATTACTTCATCTGAAAACTGCTTGTTCACATGCTTTAACCATTAATCAGCTGGGAAATTAGTTGTATTCTTATGAATTTAGGGGAATTTTCTATGTATTTTAGAAATGAGACCTTTATCAGGGACATTAGTTGTAAAAGTCCGTTCCCAATTTTCTGCCTCCCTCCTAATCTTGGTTTCATTTTGCTTTATTTGTGCAAAAACTTTTCAAATTAATGCAAGTAAAAGCATTCATTTTTCATTTCTTGGTGTTTTCTGTCTCTTGATTGGTCATAAATTCTTCCCTTCCTCATAAATCTGACAGGTAAATGACTTCTTGCTCTCCCAGTTTCCTTATAATCTCAGCCTTTATATCTGAATTGTGTACCCATTTTGAATTTATTTTGTTGTAGGCTATAAGATGTTGGTCTTTGCCCAGTTTCTGTCATACTATTTTCCAGTTTTCTTAGCAGTTTTTGTTAAATAGTGAATTTTATCCCAGAAGCTGTAGTCTTTGAGTTTATCAAGCAGGAGTTCACTGTAGTCATTGGGTACTCTGTCTGATTTACTTAACTTATTCTACTGATTGGCCACACTATTTCTTAGCCAGCACCAAAAAGTTTTGATGACTGCTGCTGTATAATACACTTTAAGAACTGATATAACTAGGCCATCTTCCCTTGCATTTCTTTTCCTTAATTCCCTTGATATTCTGGACATTTTGTTCTTCCAAATGAATTATGTTATTTCTTCTAACTGTAGAAAATACATTTTTGGTAGTTTGATTGCTATGAGATTGAAGAAGTAAATGACGTTAGATAGAATTGTCATTTTTATTATATTAGATTGGCTTAATCATGAGCAACTGATGTTTTTCCAATTATTTATATATGACTTTATTTGCATGAAAAGTGTTTTGTAATTATGTTCATATAGTTTCTAGGTGTGTTTTGGCAGATAGACTCCCAAATATTTTATAATATATATGATAATTTTAAGTGGAATTTCTCCTTTTATTAACTAATTTTCAATTTTCAGCATTCACATTCACAAAATTTTGAATGTACAATTTTCTCCCTTTCTAGTCCCTCCTCCCTCTCAAGGACTGTGTATTCATATTATATTTTCCTCCAATCTGTCCTCCTTTCTATCATCCACCCTCTTTCTCCCATCTCCCTCCCATCTATTTTCCTGTAGGTCTAGATATATTTCTATGCCCCATTGCCTACATCTTACTTCCTAGTTGTATGGAAAACATTAACATTCAGTTTTAAAGCTTTGAGTTCCACTTTGTCTCCCTTCCACCCTCCCACTCATTATACATATGTAGTCATACAAAACACTTACATAGGTGGTGTTGTGAAAGACTACATTTCCCTCTACCTTTCCTGCACTCCATCTAATCTGTTCTCTCCTTTGACCTGTCCTTCTACCAAAGTGTTTGCTTCCCGATTATCTCTTCCCCTAATCTGCCATCCTTTCTTATATCCCCTATTTCTTATCCCTTTCTCCCTGTTTTCCTGTAGGGTAAGATAGACTTCCACACTCAATTGAATTGGTATCTTATTCCCTCCTGAAGCCAAATACAATGAAAGGGAGGCTCACTTGTTCCCTCTCACCTTTCCCTCCATTGCAAAAGCTCTTTCTTGCCTATTTGATGTAAGATTATTTACTACATTCTACGTCTCCTTTTGTATTTCTCCTAGCATATTCCTCTCCAAACTTAATTTTCTCTGTTAGATATCTTCTCTTCATATTCAGCTCACCTTGAGCCTTCTGTATCTGCCTATGTTTGTCTATCTATCTGTCTTTCTCATTCTGTCTCTCTCCATCTCTCTCTTTCTCCATCTGTCTGTCTGTCTGTCTCTCTCTCTCTATACACACACACACACACACATATTTAGAAAAACATATATTTTCACATACACAAGCACATAGATACACATATTCAACTATTCTGATACTGAGAAAGGTCTCATGAGTTAAAAATATCATATTTCCATATAGAAATGTAAACAGTTCAACTTTAATAAGTCCCTTGTGGTTTCTCTTTCCTTTTTACTTTCTCACACTCCTCTTGATTCTTGTATTTGAAATTCAAAATTTTCTCGTCAACTTCAGTCTTTTCAACATGTTAGAATGCTTGGAAGTCTTCTATTTCACTGAAGTTCTATTTTTCCCCTGACGTATCATACTCATTTTGACTGGGTAGGTGATTCTTGGTTTTAATCCTTGCTTCTTTGACCTATGGAAGATCATAGTCCAAACCCTCTGATCCCTTATTGTATAAGTTGCTAAATCTTGTGTTATCCTGATTGTTGCTCAAATTGTTTCTTTATGGCTGTTTGTAATATTTTCTCCTTGTCCTGGGAATTCTCGAATGCGGCTAAAATATTCCTAGCAGTTTTCTTTTGGGGATCACTTTCAGTAGATGATGAGAAAATTTTTTATATTTTTAGCTTACCCTCTGACTCTGGGAGAATTTTCCTTGATAATTTCTTGAAAGATGATGTGTTGGCTCTTTTTTTGACCATAACTTTCAGGTAGTCCAATAATTTTCAAATTATCTCTCCTGGATCCATTTTCTAGGTTAATTATTTTGCCAATAAGATATTTCACAGTCTTCCATTTTTTCATTCTTTTTGCTTTGTTTTATATTTTCTTGATTTTGATCAAAATCATTAGCTTCCATTTACTCTGTTTTAATTTTCAAGGAATTACTTTCTTTCATATGCTTTTGGACCTCTTTTTCCATTTGACTCTTTCTTTTTAAAGTATTCTTCTTCTCATTGGCTTTATGGACTTCTTTTGCTATTTGGATTAGTCTCATTTTAAAGCTATTATTTTCTTCAGCATTTGGAGGGGTTCTTTAAGAAGCTATTGGCTCTTTTTAAATTTCTTTCTTTTTTTTTCCTTTTGCATTTTTTAAAGGAGGAAACAGGTCTTCTTGGGACCTCATAGGGAGAAAAGCATACGCATGTCATTGAGAGGATATTAGATGGCTTTTGGTCAGAGCCACTTACTAGATTTCTTTCTTGTTATTTTGGGCAGAGACAAATTGTTTCCATCTGTAGCACTTAGAAGCAGCTTCTCTTTTGACAGTTTCAGGAGACTGAGGGACAATGAAGGTGACATTGGATATAAACGACTAATCATGACCCTCAGTGGCAAGACTCATGTAGCTACTATTGGTTCATCTCTCTAAGGGTGGGAAAGATGAACTAATTTCAGTCAATGGCTCTCAGAGACAGAGGAATGATAGTACTCAAGCAACGTAAGACTCAAGTGCCAACTCCAGACTGCCTTACTCCCCTGCAGCTTTCAGTTACCTCGTATGAGGAATGATGGTGAGGCCTCATTGCATCCAGGGTTGCTCTTCCCTTGGAGCCAAGTCAGGCTCTCCAGCCTCAGGACAAAGTCATCATTTACTATGGTGGTTATATGGGGCACAGATCACAGATTTAGAATGGGAAGTGACCCCAGAGATCATCTCTTTCAACCCAGGAAACAGACCCAGAGAGGGGAAGCCCCTTGCCTATGTTCACTGTGTCAGAAACAAGATTTGAATTCAGATCTGCTTTCCTCAGAAGCAGTCCAGCATTTTATCCAGACCATTCCATTCTTTCTCTGTCTTCTTTGTGACTGCTGGTTTCCTCTCTGGGAACTGGATGAGTAGGAGCCTTCCAGCCCTCATCATGTTCCAAAGAGGTGGTATGATTTAGGCTTGCTCCCTTCTACTGAGGAGTTCTGTTCTGGAGTTCCAAGCTTCTGATATTTATTACCTCCTGGATTCCTGTGGGTTATAGCAGAGACTTGGTCAGAGAGGTCACATTACAGTCATTTGAGGCTCTGGACCCTTCCTGGGCTTACAGGAACACCCAGGTGCTGGGGAAAAAACTCCATGATCATCCCAGGGCAGGTCTCTACTTCCCACTCTCTCCCTCTCTGGTTATGTGGTTAGTCACCAAAACTGCTATTTCCAGTCCCCAGGCCAGGGACTTGAGCTCTCAGGCAAGCTGCATCATTAAGGCCAAACCCTCACTATACTGATCCCCCCCCCCCCAGAATAAAGGGGAGAACTGCAGAAACTGAATCCACCTTTACAATCTTTACTGGCCCTGAAGCACGTCACCTGCTGGGAGATACTATACTGGATGCCCTGTAACATGTCCAGCATTTGAAAGACGTCAAACAGCCATACCGTATGGATCCTCTGTAGTGTCCCTACCTGCTCCTCTTCATGCTCAATCTTGGTCTGCAGCAGCTGGAGGAGACATCAGGCTGTGAGATCTCAAGTGGAGTTGATGTACAAGATATTCTGACCTAGGCTGCTGGTCATATTGGCAACTGTACAGAGGCACACCTGAGTTCTGAAACTGACTGGGGCTCTGGCAATTTTGTGACTTCCTTAATATAGAGGTCAGAGTCTAGCAGCTTGTTAAGCTTGCAATATTTGTAGCCAAGATAGCAGTGGAGGTCTTGAGCTCTTCATAGAGATCAGCGCCATTGAAGGGGAAAGATGAAAACTGAGCCAGCAGTACGCTCCTCACAACAACTAAGTCCTTATAAAGCAAGGAATATTTCTGAGAAACTTCCCAGGACTGCAGAGACAAAGTCTACCATGGTCCTGATGCCAATGGCCCCCAGCAGCTGTAGCATGTCCTGGTTGAGGCCTGAGAAAAGCCTCACCCTGAGCACACCCATCCTGGGGCAGGGGTCTGGATTTGCAGGGAGAAGGGCCAGGCACCCCACCCCCCCCCAGTAGGCATGACCCTCGAGGCCCCCAGGGCTTCAGACTTATAATCTTCTTACATCATTCTTATTTCTCTTTCCAATTTTCCTCTACCTCTATTACTTGATTTTCAAAATCCTTGTTTTACTCTTCCATGGCCTGAGACCAATTCATGTTTTTCTTGAAAGCTTTGTATTTAGGAACTTTGGCTTTGATGTCTTCTTCTGATTGTATGTTTCCATCTTCCTTGTCACTAATGACGTAAGAAAATACATCTTTGGATGGGGACCCAAAATGGCATAGTGAGATGAACTCCTCACCTAAGATCTAAGACAAACTCCACATATTTCTAAAAAGAGAATCAGAAAAAGTGTCGAGTGGCAGAATCCAACAGGAGACAGAGTGTGGCAGATTTCCTACCCAAAGGAGACTGAAAAGTCAAGGGGAAGGCTTTGTTGCATGGAACTGGAGGAACCCACAGTGCACAATACATGGACTGTACCAGCTCAGACCCCGCCACAGCAAAGCTAAGCATGAAATCTAGGGTAATTTGAAGCAGCAGCGTCATTGCAGAATCTCAAATATGTCAGACCAGGATGAGAGTCCACTTGAACTGAGCAAGAGAGAACCATGGAATCCCAGCTACCTGTAGCAGCCAGTCCTGAGACTATCAGCCTGTGAATTAAATGAATGCAAGTCAGCTACTTTTATTTTACTTTTTAAAATTATTTTATTTGTATTCAGTGTTCTACAAACACTTCCATATAACTTAGATTTTTCCCCTTCCTCCCCCTCTTCTCCCCTCCCCTCCATCCCTGAGACGTCATTCAGTCTTATATAGGCACTATACATACATTCCTATTAAATATATTTTCACCTTAGTGATGTTGAAAAGAATAATTAATATGAATGAGAGAAACCATAAAACAAAACAAAATAACACATAATACCACAAAAAAAATGGTATCCTTTGTTCTGTGATCCAATTGCATGGTTCTTTCTCTGGATGTGGAAGGTGCTTTGTCTCAAAAGTCCAGTGGGAATTTTTTAGGTCCCTGAATTGCTTTGAAGGACTAACTCTACCACAAAAATTCCTCACACACTGTGGTTGTGCCTGTGTACAAGGTTCTTCTGGTTCTGTTCCTCTCAGTCAGCATTAGTTCATATAAATCTTTCCAGGCCTTTCTGAAGTCTTACATTCCATCATTTCTTATAGCACAATAGTATTCCATTACATTCATATACCACAACATATTCAGCTATTCCCTAATTGATGGGCAGCCACTTGATTTCCAGTTTTTGGCCACCATAAAGAGAGTTGGCGTAAATATTTTTGTATATATAAGACCCTTTCCCATTCTTAAGATCTCTTTGGGATACAGTCCAAGAAGCAGTATTTCTGGGTGAAAGAGTATGCACTTTTGTGTAGCCCTTTGGGTATAGTTCCAAATTGCTCTCCAGAATGATTGGATCAGCTCACAGCTCTACTAACAATGTATTGGTGTTCCTACTCTCCCACATCTTCTCCAACATTTATCTTCTTCCTTTTTTGTCATGTTAGCCAATCTGATAGGTGTGATGTGGTACCTCAGAGTTGTTTTGATTTGCATCTCAATAACAAATAGTGATTTAGAGATTTTTTTTTATATGACTATAGATACCTTTAATTTCTTCCACTGAAAACTGCCTGTTCGTATTGTTTGATCAGTTACCAATAGGGGAATGATGCCTATTCTTGTAAATTTTACTCAGTTCTCTATATATTTTAGAAATGAGGCCTTTATCACAGACACTAGTTGCAAAATTTCTTTCCCAGTTTCCTGCTTCCCTCCTAATCTTGGTTGCATTGGGTTTGTTTGTGCTAAAATTCTGCAATTTCATATAATCAAAATTATCCTTTTTGACCTTCATAACCTTCTCCATCTCTTGTTTGGTCAAAAATTTCTCCATTCTCCATAAATCTGACAAATACACTATTTCTTGCTCCTCTAATTTGTTTATAGTATCAATCTTTATACCTAGGTCATGTAGCCATTTGGACTTTATTCTTGTGCACATTGTCAGGCATTGATCTATGTCCAGTTTCTGCTACACCGTTATGCAGTTTTCCCGGCAATTTTTGTCAAACAATTAATACTTATTCCAGAAGTTAGGGTCCTTGGGTTTGTCAAACAATAGATTTCTATATTCATTGACTGCTATGTCTTGAGTACCTAACCTATTGTACTGATCTACCTCTCTGTTTGTTAGCTAATACCAAGTGGTTTTGATGATTGCTATTTTATAATTCAACCTAAGGTGAGGTAGGGGCTAGGCCACCTACCCTAGCACTAGTTTTCCTTAGTTCCCTTGATATCCTGGATCCTTTTTTCTTTCAGATGAATTTTGATATTATTTTCTCTAGTTCTAGAAAATAATTGTATGGTAGTTTGATTGGTATGACACTGAATAAGTTCATTAATCTAGGTAGAATTATCATTTTTATTATATTGGCTCAGCTGACCCACAAGTAACTCATGCTTCTCCATGTGCTTAGATCTGACTTTATTTGTGTGAAATGTGTATTTTAATTGTGTCATACAGTCTCTGGGTTTGTTTTGGCAGGTAGATTCACAGATATTTTATAACATCTACCACAGCATTAAATGAGATTTCTCTTTCTGTCTCTTGCTGCTGGGGTTTGTTAGCACTATATAGAAATGCAACTGATTTATGTGGATTTACATTGTAACCTGCAACTTTGTCAAAGTTGTTCATAATTTCAAGGAGTATTTTACTTGATCGTCTGGGATTCTCTAAGTATATCATCATATTATTTTAAAAGAGTGATAACTTAGTTTCTTCCTTGCCTATTCTAATTCCTTCAATTTCTTTTTCATTTCTTATTGCTACAGCTAATATTTCTAGTACCATATTGAATAACAGTGGTGATAATGGACATCTTTGTTTCACCTTTTATTGGAAATGCATCTAACTTATATCCATTGCATGTAATGCTTGCTGATGATTTTAGGTAGATATTTCTCATTATTTTATGAGAAGTTCCATTTATTCCTGTGATCTCCATTGTTTTCAATAGGAATGGATGTTGTATTTTGTCAAAGCTTTTCCTGTGTCTATTGACATAATCATATGTCTTCTGTTAGCTTTGTGTTTAATATGATCATTAGTGCTAATGCTTTTCCTAATATTGACCCAGCTCTGCATTCCTATGAATAAATCATACCTGATCATAATGTATTATTCTCATCACAAGTTATTGAATTCTTTGGCTAATATCTTATTTAAAATTTTTTCATCTATATTCATCAGAGAAATTGGTCTATAATTTTCTTTCTCTGTTTTTGCTCTTCCTGGATTAAGTATCAAAATGATGCCTGTATCATAAAAAGTATTTGGTAGGAGTTCTTCATCAATTTTTCCAAATAGTCTGTGTAGTTTTGCAAATAAGTGTTCTTTAAAAGTTTGATAGAATTCACTTGCAAACTGCACCTGGCCCTTGCATCTCTAAGACAATATTCACAGCATTGGTGGTGACTATGAATATGTCAGTGTAGTTCTCAATCACAAAATATAAAAGACTGTCTATATTGAAGGCAGAAGGAAAACCATTTATTTAAACACCAGAAAGTTAAATTCCAGAACCAGAAAGCAAAATCCATCATAATGACAAAGAAGTCAATAAGCATGATCACAGCAGAGGACAAAGCCATTTTCAAACTTCCCCTCCCCCACCCAGGGCTGTCTCAACTGTGAACTGCCACAATGCATCAGTTGGGCCTGTGTCAGTTGTTCTGTGTCAGTTGGCTGGTGTTCTTTCCCCTCTGACCTGACTCTACTCACTCACTTCCCCCTGGTTCCACTCCATGCTTTCTATTCTGCCTCTTCAGCAAACTCCTCCCACTGCATGTGACCCAGGCTTCCAGTGATTTAACAGATGATAAGGACTGATTAATTAATAAGGAAAATCTTTCCATTTTAAATTAATATTACATTCAACCTCAAGATCTTTTGCCTGTTTTAGATATATTTTGAATATACCATTTCCATTTAATTATGTTAACTTCCTGTGCATGTCCAATTCTATGAAAACCTGGGGTAATCATTACTCAGGTCATAATTGGAATTCCATGCCTTAGAATTACCTCATGGCCTAAAGTCAGCTCTTCAGTCTCTGCCAAAGCCCAATATGTAGCTAACAGCTGCTTTTGAAAAGGAGTATATTGAATTCCAGAAGAAAGGAATTTCCTAGACCAAAATTGTAAGGAAAAATTTTGGGTTTCTGTTTTTCCATAAACTCCAGTTTGTATATTCATGCCATTCAATCTCTTGTAATTCTACTGGGCTACTTTGCATAAGCCATAAATCTAGGCCCAATTGAATAGTCACTTGACCTTCATCAAAAGCTTTGCTCTGCTCAAGTATCCAATCAAATTCATATTTTTTCCTAATAATTTTACATAATGTTTTCAAAATTTGTCCTAGATGTCGAATGTCATATCACAAATATGCAAATAATTCTATAAACTTTTGGTCCTCTTTCTTATCAGTGGTGATAGGAAAATCTGAATCTTTGGTTGAGCTTGTGGAAGAATCTCTTGCAGTCCTTGATTTCATTGTACACTCAAAACCTTTACGGTTTGAGCTGACTCTTGGATCTTTGCAGACTTAATCTCCAACCCTTTGCTTTTCATATGGTCAGTTAAAAGCATCTAACTCTTCTCTGCTTCCTATACAGTTTTACCCTGTATAGTAATATCATCTATGTAATGGGTAAGCTGTACACCAGGCAGCTCTAGTTCATCCAAATGTTCAGACAAAATAACGAGACAAATAGTGAGACTATGCAGATATCCTTGTGGCAAGCATATAAATGTATATTGCCGGTTTTGTCAAGTGAAAGCAAATAGGTCCCATTGTTTTGAATCTACTGGGATGGCAAAGAAAGCATTGGCTAAATCAATATCTTCATACCAAGCCCCATCATATATGTGAATGTTTTCTATTAAATTTCTGGAGTCTGGAAGAGCAGCATACAAGGGAGGAGTGATTTTATTCAATTGTCAGTAATCTACTGTCATCATGTCCCATCTGACTTTCATACTGGCCACACAGGATTATTCCACCGAGTGGTTGTAGGGACTAACACACCTGCTTCAATATATTCCTTAATAGTACTGGTAATTTCATCTTGTTCACCTGGCACATGATATGGCTTTAAAGTAATAGCATCAGAATGTTTAGGTAAAGTGATTGGGTTCATTTTTATTTTACTGACTAACATTCTATTAATGCCTATCTTCCTTACTGCAAACTGATATCTCCCGTCAGGTAAATTTAAAGTCATCCTTCTCAATATGTCTATTCCAATGATGTATTCAGGATTACATATAATTACCATTGTATGTTCTTTCTTAGCTAATTGCAAAATTTTCATCGTTAGATTAATTTTCCTGGCTGATATTTCGGGCCTTCCCAATCCTGTGATGGTGATAGGAGCTCCATGTTTAAATTTATCAGGGCTTCCATATACCAGGGAGGCCTCTGCCTCAGTATCTATTAATGCCCTGCTTACAGTACTTGATCCATTTTTCCAATATATGGTGAAATTGATATGGTGTCTGTAATCCCATCTGTTGATTTCTTTAATCTGAGCTAGGACTTGACAAACTGCCTATTCTCCCTGAAGGTGCAACAAACTTGGATACAAGTTCTACAGGATCTGTAGGGGTAGTTCTTACTTCTCTTTTTTATCTAGGATCAAGTCCCTTTTCTCAGTACATTCTGTATAGCTCATTAGTTGGAATACTATCTATGCTTCTAAGATCTACCCCGATCTCAACAGAGCAGTAAACAAATCTCTCCTTGCCATTTTTTTCTGATTTTGACTCTGCTGAGTATTTACTCTTTTCTCTCTAGCAGTGATGTATTTTCCCCAGTCTCTTAAGTTACCTAACTATGAAATCTTGTCCAGAACATCTGAAAGAGGGTACACTATTTCCCCAATTATTAGAGTCAAAATTAAATGCTTTTACATAGGAGAAGCAATCTTCACTATTATATTCCTATGGTAAATTGCAAAAGGAGTATCATAGTATGCATTTGCAATTCTGGTCATTATGGGAGTTTTCATTATCTCCCCCTTTAACTTTCTTATACAGTCCCTAAGTGAATACCAGGGTCTTTCTCTGATAGGCCACATAGAGTCAGTAGGATACTGCTTGCAGCCTTTTTAAGTCAAAGGTACAGATCATTTATATTATTACCTGCTTGTGTATTGTAATCTCTAAAAGAGATGGGAAGAAAATTTGGAACACAAAATTTTGTGGAAATGAATGTTGAAAACTAAAAATAAATAAACATTAAAAAGTTTGCTGTACAAAAGGATTCTAATACCTATAAATTTCAGGAAGTCAACGGGATCTATGGTTATTCCTCTGGAACCATCATAAGTGATTCTCACCCTCCAAGATATTAACGATTTTCCCATCCTTTGAGTGAATTTATTTAAAATTTCTATGACCTCCTACTGAGTAAAATTCTCAATTATTCCCTTAAACACTGAGTTACCTCCTTGGTTCTCCTGTTACCACCTCACTATTAGGCATGCTTATGACTGAGAAAATTCTTCCTCTAAAATTATTTTTCTTCCTTTGTCACTGTGGCAACTAGGCTGTGTCTGCACAAAGGTCAGAGGTGCATTTCTTTGGTTAGACTTCAGCTTCTTCTGAGATTAATGAACAGCCTTTCCTTCCACCTGAGACACTTCTAGATTGCAGTTGTGCTCTTTTTTCCACATGAATTTTTTCCTTAACCAGTTAATCTCTGTTTCTACACATAATACGGTAAGCCATCAGTAAAATACAGCCTCTCCAGCTTACTGCTGCCAACTCCTTCCCTGGTCTTTTTGGCATTCCTTGCAAACACCTTTCCACATCTCCAGGTTCCCCCCTGCAACCTTGCTTCCCAGTTATCACAGCGTTCAGTGGTTTTACTCCACTCTCTTGCTAGTGAGGAAAACTGTAAATTCTCCCATCCTGGTATTAATGTCTTCCTCTAAGTCATTTCTGCCTTCAAACAGAGATTTTTTTTTTTTACTTTGCGATCCTGTTCTTGATGCCAAATGTATTGTCAAGGCAATATTCACACAATAGTCACACTTGTAGTGACAAGGAATATGTCAGCATAGTTTTCAATCACAAAATAAAAAAGACTCTCTATATAGAAGGCAGAAAAAATATTTATTAAACACCAGAAAGCCATATCCCAGAACCAGAAAACCAAATCTGTCATGGTGACAAAGAAGTTAATAAACATGATCACAGCAGAGAAGAGAACCATTCTCAAATCTCCCCAACCCCAGTCAGGGCCTTCTCAACTGTCAACTTTTAGAATGTGTCAGTTGGACCTGTGTTAGTTAGTCTGTGTCACTTGGCCTACATCCTTTCTTCTCTGACTTTACACCATTCATTTCCTCCTGGTTCCATTCCTCCCTTCCTGTTCTGCCTCTTCAGAAAGATCCTCCCACCATATACGACCCAGGCTTCCAGGTGGTTTAAGTAGATCATATGGGCCTATTGATAATAAGAAAGATCTTTCCATTTCAAATTACTATTACAGCCCTGGAGATTGGTGCAAGAGAGTTCATTGATGCCTTGCTCAAATTATTTTTATGAAATGGGTTTATTTAAATATTAAGCTTCCTCTTATGTTAATCTGGGCAATTTACATTTTTTTAAAAATAATCATCTATCTCATTTAGCTTGTCGAATTTATGGGTGTAGAGCTGACCAAAGTAATTTCTAATTATTGTCTTAATTCCCTCCTCATTGCAGGTTAGTTTACCCTTTTCATTTTTGATATTGGTAATTTGATTTTCTTCTTTTGTTTTTAATCAAATTGACCAAATTTTTGTCAATTTCATTGTTTTTTTCTTATAACACCAACTCTTAGTTTTATTTATTAACTCAATAATTTTCTTAATTTTAATTTTATTAATTTCTCCTTTGGCATTCAGTACTTCTTATTTGGTATTTACTTGGGAATTTTCATTGTGTTCTTATTATATTTTTTTTCAGTTGCATGCCCAATTCATTGATCTCATCTTTCTCTATTTTATTAATGTAGGCATTCAAAGATGTAAAACTTCTAATAACAATTGCTTTTGCAGTATCCCATAAGATTTGATAGGTTGTCTCACTGTTGTCATTTTCTTGAATGAAGTTGTTGATTGTTTCTAGGATTTTTTCGTTAACCCACTTTTTCTTTAGGATTAGATTATTTAGTTTCCAATTTACTTATGGTTTATTGTTCCCTGGTCTTTTATTGCACTATGATCTAAGAAGGATGCATTGACTATCTCTGCCTCTCTGCATGGATTGTGAGGTTTTTAATGCCCTAGTATATGGCCGGTTTTTGTATATGTGCCATGTACCACTGAGAAAAAGGTATATTCCTTTCCCATCCCATTCAATTTTCTCCAGAGATCTATTATATCTACCTTATCCAGAGTTTTATTCACCTCCTTAACTTCTTTCTTGTACATTTGGAGTTTAGATTTATCAAGTTCAGACAGAGTGAGGTTGTGCTTCCCCACTAATATAGTTTTGTTGTCCATTACTTCCTGCAAGTCCCTTAACTTCTCCTGTAAGATTTGGATGTTATACCACTTGGAGCATATATGTTTAGTTTTGATATTGCTTCTTTGTCTATGGTGCCTTTTAGCGGGATATAGTCTACATGCTTTCCTCTTTTGATTAGATCTATTTCTGCTTTTGCTTTGTTGAGATTTGGATTGTTACCCCGGCATTTTTACATCAGCTGACACGTAATATGTTCTGCTCCAACCCTTTCCCCTTGCCCTGTGTGGATCCCCACTTTTCAAATGTGCTTCTTGTAAACACCACACTGATAGATTATGGTTTTTAATCCATTCTCCTATCCTTCTCCATTTTATGGGAGTATTCATGCCATTCACATTCACAGTTACGATTACTACCCCTACATTATTTACACCAGATGGAGCAGAATGTATTCCATTCTTTTTCCTGCTGTTTAGGTTTTTAGTTCAGAACTTGGGGATTTGTGTATTGTGGCCTGTAGTTCTTTCAGTGAGAGGGTAGAATGCTGTAGCTCATCTGAGGCTGAGCTGGCTGATGTGCCAATGGAGAGGCCCAATGAAGTCTTTCTGAGTTTCTCCAGTTACATTGGAGATAGGTGAATTAAGTGTGGTGGAGGAACAGTCCGACAACAGGAGGTCTCCTCTCCTAAGCACAGGCAGATTTAGTGGTTGGTGAACTAATGTTTGTACTAGCGTCTTTCCTTTGCCCTTGGTTATGCTGAGACAAGTCTAGGGTCCTGGTTTTCACGACTGAGGGCTCTCTCCCATCCATGGGGTTCAGGATCTCCTCCTGGTTTCCTATGGTGGGACTGTATGGGACAGCTCTGGTCCTGCACTGGTCAACTTCAGCCACAGAAAAAGAAACTCCCTTTTGCTATTTTCCTAGTCTTTTGGTCTTAGAGACTATTTGCCCCTTTGGCTGATCTTACAGTTCCAGGATTTTTTCTTTGGAAATATTTTTTGGGTTTTTCAAGGTCAACAAGGGAAGGGCCAGAGCATTTACCAATCACTCCACCTTGGCTCCTGGAAGTTCAAGTAGGTTACCAGAAGTTAAATATGTGGACTGATAGTCTCAGGAGCTGCTGCTGCAGTTACCTCAGCCTCCATAGCTCTTTCTCAATCACCCCCACTGGATTCCTGTCCTGGGATGATATACCCAAGATTCCACACTGCAGCTGCTGCCTCAGATCAGCCAGGTCTTCCTGCTAAGCTGTATCACAGCAGGGCCTAGGTCTTGAGGGCAAAATAGTTATCAAAAGAATTCACCATTCACCTCCTGAAAGGAATCCCAAACAGAAAACACCAAGGAATATCTTGGTCAAATTCCAAGCTATCAACTGAAAGAGAAAATACTGCAGACATACAGAAATAAACTGTCCAAATATCAAGGAACTACAGTCAGGATCACAGAGCACCTTGCAGCTTCTACATGAAAATATAATGGTATTGGAATATGACAGTCTGTCAGGTAAAAGAGCTGGCACTGCAACCAAGGATCAATTACTCAGCAAAAATAAGCATAATATTTCAGGCAAGGAGATGGACATTCAATGAAATAAGGGATTTCTAGACATTCCTGACGAAAAGGCCATAGCTCAGTGCAAAATTTGATCTTCAAACACAAGTCTCAAAAGAGGTATAAATAGGTAAACAGGGGGAAATTTGTTATGCAATATGGATAAACCATTTATATCCTATAAGGGAAGATACTTGTTGCTGTTGAGAACTGCATATTTATTAAGATATATAAAAGGTAGATAGATAGATAGATAGATAGATAGATAGATAGATAGATAGATAGATAGATATAGATTGATAGACATAAATAGAGGGAGTGGGTATAAAGTAAGTAATGAAATGAAAAAAATGTGATTAAAGGGATTGAAAGGATGTGAAAAGGAGGATGCAATAAAATGTAATAACATCACAGGAAGAAGCAGAAAAACATATTACAGTAGAGGGAAAGAGGGGAGCGTGAGGAGCATTGTTGGAGATTTACTCTGACCTTATTTGGTTCAAGAAGGGAACAACAAACTCAATTAAGTACAGAAAGCAAACTGGTTCTATAAGCAGTAGGAGGGGAAAGTGAAAAGAAAGGGAAGAGGAGGCTAAAAGGGAGGGCAGAAGAAGACCTGACAGAAAGGAGGGAAGACTTAGGATGGAACTGTTCAAAATGTATTGTGGAGGGAAAGGAAGAAGGGAGAATTAAAAGCCCAAACAGCAGGAAAAATGATGGAGGGAAAGACACAGACAGTACTCATCACTGTGAATATGAATGGGATGAACTCTCCCATAAAATGTAGATACATGGCAGAATGAATTAAAATCTATAATCCAAGATTATGTTGTTCACAAGAAACACATTTGAAATGGGGGGATATACATAGGATAAAGGGAAAAGGTTGGAGCAGAATATGTTGTGTGTCATCTGATGTAAAAAAAAACAACAACAACAACAACAACAACAAAAACAAAGGTAGCAATACTAATCTCAGACAGACCAAAAGCAGAAATAAATCTAATCAAAAGAGATAAGTAAGGAAACTATATCCTGCTAATAGACACCACATACAATGAAGCAATATCATTACTAAACATATATGTTCCAAATGTTATAGCATCCAAATTTTTAAAGGAGATGTTCAAGAAATTACAGGAAGAAATAGAAAGCAAAACTATACTAGTAGGTGACCCCAACTCCCTCACTCTGCACTTGATAAATCTGACTGCAAAATAAAGAAGAAAGCAGTGAATGAGTCAAATAAAACTGTGCATAAGGGGGCGGAGCCAAGACGGCGAAGTAGAAAGACACACATATGCTAGCTCTGAACCCACAGCCCATAAAATATCTGTAAAAAAGAACTCCCAACAAATTCTGGAGCAGCAGAAGCCACAGAACAACGGAGTGGACGAGATTTCTGTTCTACAGAGCCCTCAAAACTTCTCCCAAAAGGTCCTGCACTCTGCGGACCCAGAGCAGAGCACAGCTCTGCCTTGGCTGCATGGCGCCGAGAGGAGCGGATCAGAGCGGGCTTCAGGGATAGAATCTCCAGTGGCTGCGCGGGTCCCTCCACCCACAGGTGACAAGGGTCAGTGAGAGGGTCTCTTTGGTGGGTCTAGAGGGGAGTGCAGTGCCCCCATAACTCAGGCCCCCTCGGGAGGCAGCAGTGGAGGAGGGAGCAGACCTGGTCTCCCAGAGCAGGCAGGAGCTAGGATCCACTGTTGAAGGTCTCTGCATAAACCCCCTGAGGGAACTGAGCCCTGTGAGGCGGCCCTGCCCCCACCTAAGCACCTGAACTTGATCTCACACTGAATAGCAGCCCCACCCCCACCCAAAGCCCTGAGGCTGGGAAGCAGCATTTGAATCTCAGATCCCAAGCACGGGCTGGGCGGATCTGGAGGCAAAGTGGGTGTGAAGAGAATACTCAAAACTGTGCATAAGGTGGACATGATAGATCTCTTGAGAAAAATGAATGGGGATATGCCTTTTTCTCAGACCATGTACTAGGACGTAAAAACCTCACAGTCCAGTGCAGAAAGGTAAAAATAGTGAATGCATCCTTCTCCAATCATAATGCAGTAAACATTATATATAATAAAAGGCCATGTAAAGATAAACAAACACTCAATTGGAAATTAAATAATCTAATCCTAAAAAATGAATGGGTTAAAGAACGAATCATAGAAACAATCAAAAGCTTCATTAAAGAGAAAGATGATAATTAGACAACCTACCAAATCATATGGGATAATGTAAAAGCAGTTCTTAGGGGACATTTTATATCTTTCAGTGCCTGAACGAATAAAATAGAAATAGAAGAGGTAAATGAATTTGGCAAGGAACTGAAAAAGGTAGATAAAGAACAAATTGAAAATACTCAAGTAGGTACCAAATTAGAAATACTGAAATGCAAAGGAGAGATTAACAAGATTGATATTAAGAAAACTAGTGAAATAATAAATAAATAAATAAATAAATAAATAAATAAATAAAACTAAGGTTGGTTTTATGAAAAAAATACAATTGGTAAAGATTTTGTCAACTGGATTTAAAAAAGAAAGAAAACCAAATTACCAATATCAAAAATGTAAAGGGTTAATTCACCTCCAATGAGGAGGAAACTAAAACAATAATTAGAAATTACTTCGCACAAATCTCTGCCCATAAAATCGACACTCTAAATGAGAATGGTGAATATTTAAAGAAATATAAAATGCCCAGATTAACATAAGAGGAAGGTGAATACTTAAATAACCCCATTTCAGAAAAAGGAAAATAAATCCTCAATGAACCTCCCTGGTAAAAATCTCCAGGGCCAGACAGATTTAAATGTGAATTCTATCAAACAATTAAAGAACGGTTAATTCTAATATTATATAAACTATTTTGAAAAATTGGGGAAGAAAGACTCCTACCAATTTCTTTTTAGGAAAAAAAGTATGGTTCTGGGCTCAGATTCAATTCAGCTCAGACTCTGTCTAGCTGAGATTCTATTTGGTCTGCTTGTGAATACAAATGTTGCAAATGTTTAGGTTCCTTAAGAGTCAACCCAATACGGGTAATCCTTAATAACCTTTGTTTTTCTCTGATTTTAAGAAGATTTGAGTCGAATTCATTCTAGTAGGACCTGGTGTGTTGGTATTTTGGGATCCCCAGCACCCCTGAATCTCATCATTTGTGGTTCCCTGACCGGGAAGAACTGGAATCTCAGGTTCTTCTGCAAAGACTGAAAGGCATGTAAGCCTCCCCCTCTCCCAATCCCCTTCTGTCTCCAAGCACCTTGTAAGGGGTTTTCGGACCTTACCTCAGGCCCCAGTGTCTGGAAGAGTATGTCCAACTCTCTGAATTCCCTGGGCGTTAGGGAATTAGGGGAACGTCAGTTACTTTTTTTCCCCTTAAGGCTTACTCCCACGTCCTCCTTTACAGAGGGAAGGAATTAAATCCCCACTCCTGTAAAGGATCAATCCTCTTCAATCCCTAAAAATTCTCATTTGGGTTGTCTCTTGAAAAATTGGAAAAAAATTAGCTTCTCTAAAGAACTGTAAAAAAAGTTGGTGTTCTTTTGCAACTCACTTTGGCCTCAGTATCACCTGGAGGAACAGGAAGTAGGGCCCATTTTTGGGACCTTACAATGTAATACTCTTTTACAGTTAGAATTATATTTTCTCCAAAAGGAAAACGAATAGAAATACCTTACATAGGGGCCTTTGTCAAGCTCTCTGAGAAAGCCATTCTTAGAAAAGATTATAAGATGCATGTAGCTAGAGGTACCCCACAAAAAGTCAATGGTACTGAATTGGACATTTTGGATGACCCCCAATTTATAGCCCCCAGGTTTCAGCCCCCTCTCTGTCCCTACCCCCATTCCCACCATTCCAATTCCTATCCCTGCCCCAATATCCCCAAGCCCCTCCTGTTGCTCTCCAGACTCCCTCAACCCTCCTAGGTTCCCATGCTTCCCTCTCCCTTGACCAACCATTCTTTCCCTTGGTTATCCTTCCCTTTTCCTCTGCCCCAACCCCTCTTGTTTCCTGCCTCAATTACCTTCTATGTCACCTATCCTGTATCTCTTCCCATGGCCCCTCCCCCCCTTGGTGACCCCTGCTCAGTTCCCAGTCACAGGTCTAGCTGAGATGCCTCCCTCAGCAGACTCTCTCTCTGAAGCGACATTCACTCAGGCCTCAGGTCCCATGCCCATGGCAGTCTGTCGGGTATCTCCCCCTCTAACCCCTTTGCCTCCTCAGGTGCCAATTTATCTTTCCCCTTGCCAGTCAGATGCCCTGGCCTTGGAGCACAAACTGGATGAGTCAGCATTCCCCAGTCCCTTCCTCAAGAAAACTGGGACTTCCTATCTCTCTAACCAAGCCCCAACCCCTATAGCACTTTCAAAGCTATTTTCCTTGAGGGAAGTGCATGTTCCCTATCTCCTTCAGGTTAAAGAGACACTGGGGAGACACTCGGTATAATCCACTAGTTTTACTGAGACTGTTAGGGAGGTATAACTACAATTTGAACTTTCTTGGAAGTTCATATTCTTTTCTCTACCTATTGTACCTTTGAGGAGAAGAGGAGAATTTGGTAACATGCCCAAAAGTTTGGGGATGGTATGGCTAACACTGATCCCACAAAATATCTCCAAGAGCAGCTGCTGTTCCCATTAGTGACCAAGGATGGGATTGTCCAAAGGGTGAGGATAGAGGAAAGAGAAACCATATGGTAATTTGATTGTTAGAAGGCCTAAAAATTGCATTTTAAAAACAAGTAAATTGGAGGATGGAGCCAAGATGGCAGTGTGAGAGCAACTACTCACCTAAGCTCTTAGACAAACTCCTTGAGATACCTCTAAAAAGAGAATCTGACCAAATTTTGAAGGTGAAGAATTCAATCCAATAGGAGACAGACTGTGGCAGTTTCACAGCCCAGGACAGGCTGGAACATAAACAGGAAGAATCTGATCGACGAGGGTGGAGAAGCATACAGCACAGCATCCCTGCACGGCCAACCAGGAAAGCCCTGGGGTGATATGAGGAACGGTAGCTCAGTGGGATAGCAGCTCAGGGAGAGAGTCAAGCAGAGTGAGCAAGCGAGAGCCACAGAAGGAGACCCAGGTATCTGCAGTACCAGTGGGTGAGGCTTTCAGCCAGCAGATTAAATGTCTGTAAGTCACTTACTTGTACTTCCGGGAGCCAAAATGGCGGAGTGATCAGTAAATTCTCTCTCCTCCCCTTGTTGACCTAGAAAAAACCACAAAATATTTCTCCAGAAAAATCCTGAATCAGTGGGATCAGCAAAAGGGGCAAAGAATCTAGTAGCACCTGAGGCTAGGAAAATCACTAAAGAATATTCCTCTTACTTTGGCAGTGAAACAGAGCTGTCCCAGACAGCTGGAGCTCCAGGGGAGTGGAGATTCACACTAAGACCCAGGTGCCTCAGTGCTCCAGGGGAAAAGAAAAGACAATAGAGCAGCCAGGATCACCAAGATCTGAGCTTGCCTTTGTTCTAGCTCAGCTGAGGAGATCTCCAGGGCTAATCCGGGGAAACACAAACAGAATTCACCTTTGCTTTCTCACACCAGCCAGCTGAGCACCAATTTCTTTAGCATCTAGCTGAAAGAACTAGAGACCACAACACATAAAGCCTCACCATCATGAGCAAGAAGCAAAGGAGGAAGGAAAAGACAATAGAATCTTTCTATGGGGACAAGTACCAAAACACGGATACCAAAGAGGTCGGTACTGAGAATGTACTTCCATCTGAAACTTCAGAAGGGGCTATGAACTGCTCACATGCACAAAGAGCACTCCTGGAACAACTGAAGAAGGAAACAGAAGAAAAGTATGAAATAAAAGCATGAAAAAAAATAGTTCTGTAAAGAGAACAGCTCTTTAAAAAGGAAAATTGAACAAATGAAAAAGGAAACATACAACCTAACTGGAAAAATTGGAGAAATGGAAAAGGAAGTACAAAAACTAACTGGAGAAAATAATTCCTTAAAAGAAATAATTGGATAGATGGAAAAGAAGATACAAAAGTTAGCTGAAGAAAACAATTTGATGAAAATTAGAATTGGGCACGTAGAAGCTAATGATTCTATGAGACATCAAGAATCAACCAAACAAAATCTACAAAATGTAAAGATAGAAGAAAATGTAAAGTATGTAATTGGAAAAACAACTGACCTGGAAAATAGATTCAGGAGAGAATATCTAAGGATTATCGACCTGCCAGAAATCCATGATGAAAAAAGAGTCAGGACAATATCTTCCAAGAAATCATCAAGGAAAACTGCCCAGAAGTGTTAGATCCAGAGGGCAAAATAGTCAATGAAAGAATCCACTGTTCTTTTCCTGAAAGAGATCCCAAACTAAAAACAATGAAAACAAAAAAACCTAAAAAATATTGTTGCCAAATTCCAAAGCTGTCAAGTGAAGGAGAAAATACCACAGGCAACTAGAAAGAAACCATTCAAATATCGAGGAGCTACAGTCTGGATCACACAGGACCATGCAGATTCTACACTGAAAGATCAAAGGAACTGGAAAATGATATTTTGCAAGGCAAAGGAGCTGGGACTACAATCAAGAATCAATTACCCAGCAAAGTTCAGCATAATGTTTCAGGTGAGTAGATGGACATTCAATGAAATAAGGATTTCCAGGCCTTCTTGATAAAAAGGCCAGAACTCAGTAGAAAATTAGATCTTCAAATGCAGGTTTCAAGAGAGGGGTAAAAAGGTAAACAGGGGGAAAAGAAAACTTGTTACTCAATTTGGGCAAACCGTTTACCTCCCTGTGAGGAAGATGATACTCGTTAACCTTGAGAATTGTATATCTGTTATGAAATATAAAAGGGATATACAGAAATGGAGGGAACAGGTATAAAGTAAATTATGTGATGACAAAAATAAGTAAATTTTCAAAAAGTTAGGGAAATTACTCAGGGAGAAAAGGAAAATCCTTTCCTTTTTCAAAAATGGCTAGTAGAAGCTATTCAAAAGCATACAAGTTTGTATCCTGACTCCATAGAAGAGGCAGCAATCCGTAGCATGTATTTTATTAATCAGTCAGCCCCAGATATTAGGAGTAAGCCATAGAAGTTTGCAATGGGACCCCAAAGACCTCAGACCCAATTACTGGAGATGGCCTTTGCTATCTTTAATGGTAGAGACCTCGTTGTAGCAGAGGAAAAGGTGCACAGTGCCAGAAAACATACTCACTTCTTGGCTGTTGCCATGGCCAGGAAAAGATCCAGGGAGCACCTTTCCAGGGGCCCCCCTCCCCCTTTGAAGAAGGTTAGCTACTTGGGCAGTGGGGAAAAATGGTGTAGATACCACAAGGAGGTTCACTGATCTATGGTGTGCCCCTCCAGGACGCTTCCCCAGAGGGAACTCCAGGAACCAACACTTGTGGAGACATGCCCATGTGACCAGGATAGACACTGGAGGAAACATTGTCCCTCAGATTGGAAAAGTAGCCTGTCCTCCAGTCTTCTCAAGACTTGGGATGACAGGAAAGCCTGGGTGCTGGCAGGGCTCCCAATTTCTCCACCTTTCTCGTTACACTCTGGGCAAAAACAGAGGCTGAAGGTAAGGTAACCCACTTTAACATGGCTAAAGTCTCTGCTTTAACCAGTTACTCTGACTCTACCTGTCCATTGACCCATATGGTCATAGGCACAGAAGGGGATGTTCAGGGATGTTTCCAGACATATCCTCTCCATAATCTAGTTGAGGCTCTATTGTTTAAATGCTCCTTTCTTATGATCTCTTGCCTTCCCTCTTGTTGGGAAGGGACCTGATGGCGAAATTGGGGAGCCAATTTTCTCTAATAAAACCTCCCATCTCTTTTTTTCCTCTGTTGACTAGATCTCCCTATCATTACTTGAAAGTGTGAGAGGCAATCAGGCCAATTGTTTGGGATCTGGGAATTCCTAAGTCAACTACTTCTGCTACCCCAGCCTTGTTAGCCCCCCAGACCCTAAAGTGTTTCCTCTTCAGTGGCCAATATCTGACTAAGCCTGAGGTCTGGGGAGAAGTACAACCTGTAATTGAAAAATTCCTTAAGTATAAAATCCTTGTCTCTTGCTCATCTCCATGCAAAACTGCAATCCTTCCTGCAAAAAAGCCTAATGGAGAATACCCAAATGTATTTTTGCCTTTGAATATAACCCTCATTTATTTGACCAGGCTTTGGGAAGGGATTTAAAGGACCTGAAATTAGCAGGTACTAACTTAATTCAGTATGTGCATGATATTCTTATTGGTAGCCCCACCCAGGCGGGTTCTTTGACTACTGCCACAGAAGCCCTTAATTTCTTGGGCACTCGAGGCTATAGGGTCTCTTTGAACAAAGTCCAGATAGCATACCAGTGCATAAAGAATCTGGTCCTTGAACTCATGACGACTTCTCACTTCTTAACCTCTGGGGAAAAAAGCACAATCCTATCTATCCCTGCTCCAGCCACTAAGAAACAAGTTCTAGTGTTTTTAGGCATGGCTGAATTTTGTGGACTCTAGATTCCTAATTTTGGTTTTATTGCTAAACCTCTTTATGACTTTACTAGGGGCACTGGCTCAGACCAGGATTAAACTTTTGAGATTCTGAAAACTAATTTGACCACCACCCTAGCACTAGCCCTACTCAATCTAGAAAAACCTTTCACTCTGTACATTGATGAAAGGAGACAACAGGATTTGGGAGTCTAAACCCATACCTTAGCACCTGACCCTAGGTCAGTTGATGGCTTTATTCACTAAAAATATGCTTTCCTGTTCTATATGTCCATGGAGCAATCTGGAAAGAAAAGGGATACCTGACAGAAAAAAAAAAAAAAACCACAAAACTTCCCTGTCAGATATGCCCTTCTATATTTTGGCCTTGCCATAGTCATCTTTAATTTTCTCCAGAGACATTGCCTTTTATGCCAGCAAAACTGTTTTTTTCTTCATACTCCTTTTGTCCCTGTCTGCCAGGTTTGTCTTTTCCAGAGTGCAAGCCATCAACTTCCAGACGACTACT
The DNA here is from genome assembly GCF_028372415.1 of Notamacropus eugenii. Classification (NCBI taxonomy): domain Eukaryota; kingdom Metazoa; phylum Chordata; class Mammalia; order Diprotodontia; family Macropodidae; genus Notamacropus; species Notamacropus eugenii. The sequence goes on from NC_092878.1 coordinate 112,876,637, forward strand.
CAGGCTACATACCCCTTGAACAGGACCCATCGAGGCATGGACAGCTCTACTCCCTTTGCCAACAAGAATCAGTTTCAGAAGCTGAGACCTTTGCCCTCTACCCCAAAAGAATTTGGGTCCAATCTGTTTGAGGAGGAATGATGGGGTTCAGACTCTGGGAGCCTCCTTGAGTTGCCCTTGAATCTTCCCACTTAATCTGGCATTTCATATTCATATCTGTGGCCCTTGGCCTAGCCTGGCCTTCCATTGTGTATTACCTCTGTATTGCCCCTACCTGATTTCCACTCAAATCCTCCATTGTCTGATATCTCCTGATTGCCTCCAGCTGTTTCCCAGCCTGGATGACATCACTAGTTACCCCAATCCCATCAATATTCTCCTTAGACCCTCCTCCCAGACCACTAGATCACATCTATATATTTCCCACTTACGTTCTGTATATAAGTTCCATCTTGCTTCCATGAAGGCACTCAGATTCAATAGAACTCAGACTCTATTTAGCTGAGATTCTATCTGGCCTGCTTCTGAATACAAGTGTTACAAATACTTAGGCCCCTTAAGAGTAATCCAGTATGGTAAATCTTTGATAAACTTTGTTTTTCTTCGGCTTTAAAGAAAAGAACATATGGTTTTGAAACCTAAACCAGGAGCAGCCAAAGGAGAGAAAGAAAACTATAGACCAATATCTCTAATGAATGTAGATGCAAAAATTTTATATAGAATATTAGCTAAAACTGCACAGTGACTTATCATGGCAATAATATGTTATGATCAGGTAGGATTTATACTAGAAAGGCAGGGCTGTTTCAGTATTAGAAAAACTATTAGCATCATTGATCATATCAACAACAATACTAACAGAAATCACATGATTATCTCAATAGATGCAGAAAAGCTTTGGACAAGATGCAACATTGGTTCAATAGGAATAAATGTTGCATTTTGTCAAAAGCTTTTCAATAGGAAAACACTCAAGAGCAGAGGAATAAATGGAACTTTCCATAAACTAATAAACAGTTTCTACTTCAAATCATTAGTAAGCATTATGTGCAATGGGGATAAGCTAGATGCATTTCCAATATGATCAGGGGTGAAATAAGGATGTCCATTATCACCACTGTTATTCAATGGTACAATAAATATTAGCTTCAGTAAGAAGAGAAGAAAAAGAAATTGAAGGAATTAGAATAAGTAAAGAAGAAACTAATATATCACTCTTTTTAGATAATATGATGATATACTTAGAGAATCCCAGAGAATCAAGTAAAAAACTTCTTGAAATAATAAACAACTTTGGCAAAGTTGCAGGTTACAAAAAAAGCTCAAATCAATCACCTGCATTTCTGTATATTACCGAGAAAGCCCAGCAAGAAGAGATAGAAATAAATATCCCATTTAAAGCTATGGTAAACATTATAAAATATCTTGGAGTCTACCTACCAAAACAAACCCAAAGGCTATCTGAAAAAACTTACAAAACATGTATTGCATAAATAAAGCCAGATCTAAGTAAGTGAAAAACATCTGTTGCTCGTGGATAGACTGAGCTAATATAATAAAAAATGACAACTCTACCTAAATTAGTTTGCTAAGTCAGTGTCATACCAATAAAACTACCATATTTTTTTTCTGGAGCTGGAAAAAGTAATGTCAAAATTCGTCTGTAGGAACAAAGGCTAGAATGTCAAGGGAACTAATGAAAACAAATGCTAGGGAAGGTGGCTTAGCCCTACCAGATCCCAAATTGTATAATAAAGCAGTAATCATCAAAACCACTTGGTACTGGCTAAGAAATAGAGGGGAAGACCAGTGGAACGGTTTAGGTACTCAAGACACAAATGCCAATGAATATAGCAATCTACTGCTTGATAGACCCAAGGACCCCAGCTTCTGTGATAAGGACTCATTGTTTGACAAAAATTTCTGCATAAACTGGATAACAGTGTGACAGAAACTGAGCATCCTTCATTGCAATGCAAGGACCTAAAAATTTTCAATGAAATCTTGAGGCAAAATTCCTTCCATATCCAGAGAAGGAACAATGAAATTGGATCACAGAATGAAGCAGAATAATTTCTCTTCTGTTATGTTTTGTTTTCTTTTGTTTTATGGATTTCCCATTCATTTTAATTCTTTTATTTAATATGACTAAGGTGAAAACGTATTTAGTAAGAATGTATGTGTAGAACCTTTACATGTTTGCATGCTCTGTTGGAGAGGGAATGCGGACAGAAGGTACAAGGGAAGGGAGGGACAGAAAAAATATAAGACATATGGAAATAATCATAGAAAACAGTAAATAAATAAAATATTTTTTTCAAAAAAGAAATTGTCAATTTATCGAGAAATTACAAATCTATATTCAATTACTTTTTCCCCTTTTGGTTCATTTTCCTGGGCCAGCACTTGACATTTGATTTCTAAAGTGGGAGGATCCATAAGTAGATACCACTTTAGTAGTGACTACTACTTCCCTATGGCTGAGGCCAGGACTGGCTCTGTAGCTGTTGCTGGGACTAGGGCTAGGCCAAACTCTCCTCTCAGTCAGGTGAGAGATCTTTCCTACTGACCTTAGAAGCTGTCTTTGACATTTGTGGGTTGAGAAACCTGGAAACTACAACACCTGCCAGCGACTCAGTCACCTAAAGCCTGCTCCAACTCTGTCTGTATTGACATGGTCCATGCCAAACCGAGTTCTGCTCCTAGCCTGGTAAGATAAACCATTCCTGTTGACTTTCCAGATAGTCTTTTAAGAGAAATTTGTTTCAGTCTGTCATTTTATGGCTCTTGCTCCTCTGGAATTGTTTAGAGTCATTTTTTGAGAAGTTTGATGGGGGAGAGTTCTAGCAGGTCCTTGCTTCTACTCTGTCATCTTGGTTCCAACATCTTTCTATTGGGCTTTCACAGTACTTCTCTTATCTCCTTCCTCTCCTACTTTCCTGTAGAGTAAGAACGATAGATTCAATCCCCAATTGAGTGTGTATGTTATTCCCTCTTTGAGGCAATACTTTTGAAATTAATGTTCTCTCATTCCCCATCACATCTCCTCTCTTCCTCTCCACAGTAAAAGCTTTTTCTTGCCTTTTTTCTCTCTCTCTTTTTTTTTAATTTCACTTTTAACATTCATTTTCACAGAATATTTGGGCTCCAAATTTTCTCCCCCCTTGTCCCCTCCCCCCACCCCAAAACACCGAGCATTCTAATTGCCCCCCATCTCCACTCCGCTCTCTTCTCCATCATTCCTCTCTGCCCTTGTCTCCATCCTCTACTCTGTCCTGTTGGGCCAAATAACTTTCTATACCCCTTTACCTGTATTTCTTATTTCCTAGCGGGAAGAACAGTACTTAACAGTTATTCCTAAAACTTTGAGTTGCAACTTCTTTTCCTCCCTCCCTCCCCTCCCCCTCCCTTTGGAAGGCAAGCAATTCAATATCGGCCAAATCTGTGTAGTTTTGCAAATGACTTTCATAGTCGTGTTATATAAGACTAACTATATTTCCCTCCGTCCTATCCTGCTTCCAATTACTTCTATTCTCTCTTTTGATCCTCTACCTCACAAAATATCAATTTTTTCCCTTTAAGGACGTAATGGTAATTGACTGTTAAAGATCTTCTCCACCCTTTGTTGGGCCTGCCTATTAAGAAAAGTTTGATTAGGGGAGATCAACACCTTTTTTTAAGGTTTTTTTTTTGTTTGTTTGTTTTTGTTTTTTAATGAGGAAGTGGTTCTCAAGGGTTTTGATGCCTTCTGGCTCTGAAAAGTGCATAAAAACTCTGAGACGAGGTTCTACTTTGTGGCTTAGTCATTGGAAGTGTTTGACCAGATGAGAGTCTGGGTAGCCACTAAGGAATCTACCAGCTTTGGAGCCCCAGATGTTAGTGCTTCTTTGTCTGGTAACTAATGGATGTATTTCTTATGGTCAGACAGTTTGAAGTCATGTCTGTTGATCTTTATTTCTCTTCATTTTCTCTGAAGTTCAGGGTGTGGCCTTTTCCACCTGGACTAAATTAATGGTATATGTGCTTGAATAAAGTAGATTATTGACCCCTCAAAAAGTTGCCTTCCTTTTATAAAAGCAGATCTAAGAACCAGTATGCAGGCCCTCCTATGTATGTTGATGTTCTTGTTGATACCAAGGATTATACATAGTTTTTCTGGTTAGGTCATTCTTGGTTGCAATCCTAATTCCTTTGCCTCTGGAATATCATATGCCCAGTTCTCCTAGCCTTTAAAGTAGAGTTGCTAAATCTTGTGTTAACTAGACTCTGGCACCACAGTGCTTGAATTGTTTCTTTCTGACTGGTTGCAATATTTTCTCCTTGACCAGGGAACTCTAGAATTTGGCTACAACATTCCTGATGGTTTTCATTTTGTGATTTCTTTTGGGAAGTGATCAGTGAATTCCTTCAACTTGTATTTTTTTGCATGTGTGTTTCCTTCACCAAGCTGTTGACTCTTTTCATGAATTTCTTTTATCACTCTCATTTCTCTTCCCAATTTTTCCTATGCCTCTTGTACTTGATTTTCAAAACTATTTTTGAGCTCTTCCAAGGCCTGAGACCAATTTATACATACATATATATGTATGTATATTTTTTTCCTGGAGGCTTTGGATGTAGGAGATTTGTCTTAGTTATCTTCTTCTGAGTGTCAGTTTTGCTCTTTCTTATCATCATAGTAATTTTATAGTGAAAGATTTTTTCATTGTTCACTCATTTTCCCAGTTCATTAGTTGACTTTTAAGCCTTTGTTAATGTAAGGCTTTACTTCAAAGGGTGCAGAGTAAACTGTCTCAAGCTTCAAGGATTTTGTGAAGCTCCTTTCAAAGGTACTTCTCAGGACCTATAAATTTGCAATTCTTCCATGGTGATATGATCTAAGGAGAAGTGCTTACTCCTCTCCTGGCCTGTTCTCCAGTCTGTGAGACACAACAAGCCTTCTTTTCTACCCTCCAACTGTGAGGATAGTATCTGCTCAATTGTGACTGCAAGTGCTGCTATGCCAGTGTGCTTCCTCACCCCAGCACGGACACTGAGGACCTCCATCCAGGCAAAGCAATGAGTCCTGCCTGAGTGTTAGTGGAAAAGATCCTAATAATCTTCTTCTCATCAGTTGTTTGACTCTAACTATATGGGTGCTGAGAGCTCCAAAAGCAGTTACTACTGATGTTATTACTGATTCAGTCACTCCTAAGGCCTGATTCTGTTTTACTGAGGCTTGAGCTATGCTGGTGTGGCTCGGGATGAACTGTGCTCCACTCTCATCCAGGTGTGACATACTTTTCCTGTTGACCTTTTAAGTGGTCATTGGTTTCTGTGCACTAAGAAGTCTGGAAACCACCACTGCTATGAATGATTCAGTCATCCTGAGTCCCTCTCCAGTTTTCTGGGTCTTGTTTGCACTAACACTCTCTGCAGTGGACTGTGCTCCACTCTCATTCCTCTCTCACCCTGGTGCAAAAGACCTTTCCAAATTGTCTTGCACTAAAAATTTGCTTCAATCCATCTTCTTGTGTATTCTGCTGCTCTAGAATTTGTTTAAAATAATTTTAAAGGTATTTGGAGAGATTTGGGGGGGTGGGGAGAGCACAGGCGAGTTCCTGTCTTTACTCTGCCATCTTGGCTCTACCTCCCTGAAGATTATCACAGGACCTTAAACGTGATGAGTACTATCTATTTAAAACGATCTGCAAATAATGTCTATAATGGGGATAAGCTAGATGTCTTCCCAATGAAATCAGAAGTGAAGCCAAGATGTTCTTATGACTATTGTTCAATATAGTAGTAGAAATGCTACCTACAGCATTAAGAAAAGAAAAATGAAGAAAAGGAATTAAAATAGACAATTAGGAAACAAAATTTTAACTTTTTACAGAAAATATAATGATAGTTGCAGAGAATCAATTTATTAACTAGTTGGAACAAGTAACAACTTTAATAAGTAGTAGGATATAAACTAAAACCACATAAATTCTTAGACTTTCTATATATTACCAACAAATTCAACAGGGAGAGATTGAAAGAGAAATCTCATTTGATATAACTGCAGACAATAGGAAATACTTAAGAATCTACGTGCCAAGACAAAATGAAGCAGAATAGGAACAGTATTACAAAACACTTTTCAGAAAAATACTTGTCTAACAAATAAATAATTTGTGAAATATTAATTAATTGCCATTCTACTTAAATGATGTACTTGTCCAGGGACATATTAATCAAAATACCAAAAATTAATGTGTATAGCTGGAAAAATAGCAACAAATTAATCTGGAAGAAAACAGAATTTCAGTGGAATAGATGAATATACATATACCAACATACATTCATATGTCTGTTCGGGTGTACAAAATCAGTACCTGATACTTAACTATATTTTAAAGTGTTAATTATCAAAAAACATTGTTATTGACTGAAAAATAGAATTGAGAGTCTCTGGAATATATTAGATAAATAATATGCAGTTAAAATACCATAGCAATTTATTGTTTCATAATATCCACGTTTTGCGGACAAATACTGAGAAAAAATGCTGTTAAATTCATTCTATTCATACATATATTTCCATGTTGCCTGTCATTTTATTTCAGTTTCTTTGTACAATTATATTCTTTCTATTGTTCTTGTTATAAATGTGGGAAATTGTACTTATCTTTTTTCCTAATAGTCAATCTGCCCTACATTTCTGAATAAAAACGTCATTTGGACATAATATAAAATCTTTGTGTGTATTGCTATAATCTCTTTGCTATTATATTATTTGAAATCCTTGTTGCCATTATTTTTAATGAAATTATCTATAGCTTCAGTGATTTTTCTTTTATTACAACCACCATTTTTTAAAATTAAGTTATTGGATCCATAATTCCTTTTCATTTGTTTTTCAGGGCATTTTATTGAAGGTAATTTTATGGCATAGTGTTCAGAATAGGATTTACTTAATACTTCAACTTTTTGTGGAAGGAAAGAATAAAAGAAGGAAGGAAAGGAGGGAGGGAAGAAGGAAGGATAGAAGGGAAAAAAAGCAGAGAGATTTATTCAAATTATCTGGAAAAAAGTAAAACTTTACAGACAAAAACAATAGTGACTACTCTACTAAACTATTAATGTTTGGTGTCCTCTCATTTAATCCAATTATTTGTTTTATTATTGAGTTTTTGACGTTCAGACACATTCTTTCATATCGCATCATAAATCTATACATGTACATCAATGCATATTAAAAACATCTAGTATTTGTATAGTGACTATGGTTTTTAAATCACTTTACAAATAATAAATCATTTTATCCTCACATATAACTATGGAAGTAGGTGCTATTATTCATATTTTACAGGTGAGACAACTGAGACAGATAGATATTAAGTAACTTGTCTGGAATTTCATAACTAGTAAATTTACAGGGTATCATTTTAAGAGCACTTTTGAGGGATAGCGGATATTTAACCCATTTTATCCTTAATTTGAAGACTTGTATTTTCAGTAGCACTTAAGGGACTCACAGGTCTTTGAACCATACACCTCTTCATCTCTTGGACGTGTGCCCACATCTATGTATGTATATATGTATGTATCTATTTATCTATCTGTCTGTCTGTCTGTCTATCTTTCTATCTATCCGTCTGCTGATCTATATACAGATTTGTCTAAAATGTATTTAATTCGCAAGCACTATAGATTTTTAGGTATATTGATATTGATTATATTTTATCATTAGTCAAATTCCAGCCAGAATTACAAACAGATTCTATAACAGAGAGGGAGAGCGAGCGAGTGAGCAAGCGAGAGAGAGAGAGAGAGAGAGAGAGAGAGAGAGAGAGAGAGAGAGAGAGAGCGCACAGATAAATGTTTTTGGATTTGTACATATGAAACTTCAGTGGTCATCTGGAATTTTTATGACAACAGTTTTGTATTGATTTGAATGAAAAAATAACAACGTGTTTCATAACAAAAAATTGCTTTATTTTTCAGATCCCTATTTTTTGTTTCCTATTTTTCCTAATGGAACGATTTTTTTCGTAATAATGGTTACTAGATGGATTTTTAATATACATATTATATTTTTTTCTAGACTCCAGAAGTTGTGACACTATAAAGAAATCAGTAATATTTTATTAGCCTAAATTCTTCCTAAAGTTTTTGCTTGTTTCTGAGAACCAATTAAGTTGTTAGAAATAATTGTTTTTGAGTTCTTTGCAATTTTAAAAATTTTATTCTTCTTTCTTGTGCTTCTGCATAATTGATCCTGCTTCACTGAGGTATTCAATGATCCTTGAAATATTTGATTGCTCAACAGCAGCAGTCACTATGACATCTATAGGTAATTTAAATATACTCATTTAGGCCTACAAATTTTGCACATCACCATTTAGTAACAGCCATTCCTAAAACCTGACATATTAAAAGCACAATAAATGAGAGAAAACAAATATAGCCTGCAATCTACCACACACAGCAAAAATAAATACCAAATATAATACAAAATCTTCTATTTCCTTTAAAAATATATATTGTAATATAGGAAACTAGATACATCTTTTTTTCTTATCAGTTTATGATATGCTGAGTTAGCCTACTATTTATAGTTGAACATGTTCATGATTAATGAAACAATAAAATTAAAGCACATTACAAAGGATTAATTTTCTGACAATTCAAAAAGTAGTCAACAATTACATTCTGTATTTCATTTCTGAGAAGTATGAACATTACAGTAATATTCCTTTCCCTGGGGGTGGGAGAGAGTCAAGATGGCAGAGAAGAAAGACCCATATACTGTAATTCTTCCCCCATAGCCCATAACATACCTGTAAAAAATGACTCTCAACAAATTCTAGAGCAGCAAAAGCACAGAACAATTTAGTGGAGGAGATTTGCAGTCCAGTGTGAACTGGAAGGCCAAAGCTGAGCAGAGCAAAGCCCAGCCTTGGCCATGCAGCACCAGGAGGAGCAACACCAGAGCAGGCCTCAGGGGCAGAATCCTCAGTAGCAGTGGAGTTTCTCAGAATCCTCAACCCACATGCACCAAAGAAACTTCAAAGGTTAGCAAGAGGACTTTTTCACCATGGTGACAAGGGAGCAGGGTCCTCTCCTAGCCCCAGGCAGCCATGGCAGAGGCAGCAGCAGCATCTGGCAGCAGCTGCTGCAGTGGCTGCAACAGGCAGCCAGTGTCCATTGTTGGAGCACTCAGCTTAAAGCCCTTGGGGGAATTGAGTAGCTGATCTAAACCTTAGCCCTGAGCAGTGGCCCTGCCCTCCCCCTACAGCCCCTGGTGGAATGGAGCAGCTGATCTTTATGTCAGGCATGATCATGGTCCTGGGGTAAGGAGGAGTACTGGCTTGGCAAAGCTGGAGGCCCTGAGGAGTAAACTCATCTCCCTTCACTGTGCTACCTTGGAGCAACTGAGATCTTATAGATCCCCAGAGTGTACCGTACTCTTGACAAAGGACTCAAAGGTGAAGTACCTGGTTTGGAAAATGCTCAAAAAAGGGAAAAAACATAAGATTATAGAAGGTAATTTTCTTGGCTCTCCCATCCATTCAGATGAGGAAGAACGAAGATTACCATCAGATGAGGGTATAAAAGTAGAGACTTCTTCATCCCAAACATCCAAAATAAATATGCAGGAGTCTCAGGCCATGGAAGAACTCAAAAAAGGATTTTGAAATTCAAGTGGGGGAATTGTAGGAAAAATTGGGAAGAGAAATGAGAGCGATGCAAGAAACTCATGAAAAGCGAGTCAACAACCTCCTAAAGGAGACACAAAAAAATACTGAAGAAAATAACACCTTTAAAAATAGGCCAATTCAATTGGCAAAAGAGGTCCAAAAAGCCAATGAGGAGAAGAATTCTTTAACCGGCAGGGATAGACAAATGGAAAAGGAGGTTCAAAGTCTCACTGATGAAAATAGTTCTTTAAAAATTAGAATGGAAGCTAGTGACGTTATGAAAAATCAAAAAAAAAATATGAAACAAACCAAAAGAATCAAAAGATGGAAGATAATGTGAAATACCTCATTGGAGAAACAACTGACCTGGAAAACAGATCCAGGAGAAACAATTTAAAAATTACGGAACTACCTGAAAGCCATGAAAAAAAAGACATCATCTTTCATGAAATTGTCAAGGAAAACTGCCCTAATATTCTAGAACCAGAAGAACCAAATATTGAAAGAATCCACCAATCACCTCCGGAAAGAGTTCCAAAATGTTTTGCAAAAGACTTCCTTAATGGACATGTTGTGTAAGACTAACAATATTTCCCTCCATCCTATCTTGCCCCCCATTTATTCTATTCTCTCTTTTGATCTTGTCCCTCTGCAAGTGTTTACTTCTAATTACCCCTTCTCCCATTTACCCTCCCTTCTATCATCCGCCCCACCCCACTTGTCCTCTTCATCTCTACTTTCTTGTAGAGTAAGATAGATTTTCATAGCAAATTGAGTGAGCATGTTACTCCTTCCTTAAGGAATATGAGATGTGAGTAAGCTTCACTTTTCCCCTCTCACATCCTCCCTTTTGTCCTCAATTGAAAAAGCTTTTTCTTACCACTTTTACAAGAGATTATTTGGCCCATGCCATTTCTCCCTTTCTCTTCCAAAACTATTCTACTCTCACTCCTTAATTTTATTTTTTTAGAGATCATTTCTTCTTATTCAACTCACCCTGAACTCTGTGTTTATAAATCTATATCTATATATAGAGACAGATAGATAGGTCGATAGATATATGTGTGTGTACGCACGCGCACATATGTGTGTGTGTGTGTGTGTGTGTGTGTGTGTGTAATCCCTCCAACTACCCAAATGCTGAGAAAAGTTGCAAGAGTTACAAATGTTATCTTTCCATGTGGGGATGTAAACAGTTCAACTTTACAAAGTCCTTTATGATTTCTCTTTCTTGTTTACCTTTTCATTCTTCCCTTGATTCTTGTGCTTGAAAGTCAGTCTTTCTATTCAGTTCTGGACTTTTCATCAAGAATGCTATAAAGTCTTCTATTTTATTGAATGACCATTTTTCCCATGAAGTATTATATTCAGTTTTGCTCGGTAGGTGATTCTTGGTTTTAATTCTAGTTCCTTTGACTTCTGGAATATCATATTCCAAGTCCTTTGTTCCATTAATGTAGACGCTACTAGATTTTGTGTTATCTTGATTGTATTTCCACAGTACTCCAATTGCTTCTTTCTAGCTGCTTGCAATATTTTCTCCTTGACCTTGGAATTCTGGAATTTGCCTACAATAGTCATAGGATTTTTTTCGGATCTCTTTCAAGAGGTAATCTGTGGGTTAAATCAGTATTTATTCTGTCCTCTAGTTCTAGAATATCAGGGCAGTTTTCCTTGATGATTTCATGAAAGATGATGTCTAGGCTCATTTTTTGATCATGGCTTTCAGATAGTTCCATAATTTTTAAATTGTCTCTCCTGGATCTATTTTCCTGGTCAGTCATTTTTTTCAATGAGATATTTCACATTATCTTCTATTTTTCATTCTTTTGTTGTTTTCTGTAATTTCATGGTTTCTCACAAAGCTACTAGCTTCCATCTACTTCATTCTAATTTTTAAAGAACAATTTTCTTCGATAAGCTTTTGAACCTCCTTCTCGATTTGTCTAGCTCTGCTTTTTAAAGTATTCTTCTCCTCATTGACTTTTTAGACCTTTTTTGCCAATTTACTTAGCCTATTTTTAACTGTTATTTTCTTCAGCATTTTTTGGGTCTCTTTAAGCAAGCTCTTGACTGGCTGTTCCTTATTTTACGGCATTGCTCTCATTTCTCTTCCCATTTTTTTCTCCACCACTCTTACTTGATTGTCAATTCTTTTTTGAGCTCTTCCATGACGCAGACCATTGCATATTTATTTTGGAAATTTTGGATGCCAAAGCCTTGACTTCCCCTAACGGTATGCATTGTTCTTCCTCTTTCGAAATGATCGAAGAAAATACCTGTTCACAAAAAAGTTACCTTCTCTAGTCTTATTTTTTTCCCTTTCTTAGGTATTTCCCCAGTCAGTTACTTGATCTTTGAGTCCTTTGTCCAGAGGAAGGTGTACTCTAGGGACCTCTAATTTCTCAATTCCTCCAAGGTTGCGCAATCAAGAGAGAGAAGTTAGTCTTCTCCTGTCCTGGGCTCTGGTCTGGGAGCAATCAAAAAGTTTTCTGCCCAGAATCTATGAGCAGAATTTCCCCTCCATAGCCATCTCCTGTACCACCACACCAGCACTCCTCCTCACCCCAGGGCTGAACTCAGGGCTGAGATTCAGATCTGCTGCTCAATTCCTCCTGGGGCTTAAATGGAGGTCTCCAAGAAAGGATGCTGCCACTGCAAGGGCTGCTGCCAGGGGTCCAGACTGCATTCTCTTCTCCTGGGTGAAGGAGCTTTCTCACCTACCTTTGAAGCTATCTTTGGAGTTTGTGGGTTGAGAGATCTGGGAACTTCTGCCAGTGGTTCCCTGAAGCCAGCTCCAGGTCTTGTCTCTACTGCACTGAGTAGCCCACTCTGCTCCATATCTGGTGCAATACACCTCTCCTGTCGGTCTTTCAGGCTGCCTTGCTCTGGAAATCTCTTTTACTCTGTCGTTTTGTTTTTTCTGCTGCTCTAGAATTTGTTTAGCATCATTTCTTACAGGTATTTTGTGGCCTATTTGAGGGAACTTCTACAAATCCGTCTTTCTATTCTTCCATGTTGATTCTGCCTCTTACCAGCTGTTATTGAACAAGTCATTTAACTTCACTTGATCTCAGTTTTTCTTCTGTAAAGTGATACATTTAGGAAAGAAAAAGAAAAACCTTCAAGATCACAAACCACATTCCTGTTATTACGAATGATTTGTCAGGTTAGCATTATGGGTACTTTTTATTAGAGATTTCCTTATGCAACATCGGTAATATAAATTTCACTTCTCATTGCCGTGAAAATATGAATTTCTGCTTGTGGAAATATGGCTTATTATTGAATCAGTGTGTTACTTATTTCAGATTAATGTAACCAAAGCAATCTCCACAAAAGTATGTCTATTAAATAAAAGAAGCATTAGTACTTTATACAAATTGGGATGGCAAATTTGCTTATTTTCATTATTTTTACTTGCATCTTGATTTTATAGGTTCAATTTAAGTTACCATCTCTCTGCTCACAACTTTTTATCTTAAAAAAGTTTTAAAATACCCCCCCATTTTTTTTCTTTTCCTCCTCTTTGTAATGTTTGTGAAAACCTCTACCTTTAGGTTACATACTCACATGTGTAATAGCAACTTCTTTCTTAGTAAGTCCTGTAATATTGGGAGAAACTACATAGCACACACCTCTTATCTAAGTAATAGCAACCCTGTTTAAAGTTTCTGACAGCACTGAATATGTACCTTGGCTAATTTGTCCATCAAATAAATTATAATTTTTAAACTACATTTACACATATTACACATATACATTTATATGTGTGTATGCATGTGTGTGTGTGTGTGTGTGTGTGTGTGTGTAATATTTTCTGTTAGTTCAGCAATTTTTTTTTTCTGTGACCAACCAGTGCCCTCAAGTTTTTTAAAGCTACATCAAGTTCTGTCTGGAAAAAAGGTCCCTTTCCACTTTCAAACATAAATAATCCAGCCTGAAATGGAACCGCTGGTAAAGATTCCACAATACTCAAGCAGTTACTGGTGTTTGTTTTGATGTATGTTGTCCAAAATGAGATGATGAACACTTGTCAGGAAAACCCTGGGGAACACTGGCATCATTCACGTTTTGAGTGCTTATAATCATTTGAAATGATCACATATTTGGATAGACCCCATTGTAAAATATGTGTGAATATACACACATATCCATCTACTGACACATACAGATATAAAGCATATGGTTTCATAACATATCAGTTTGTATGTGTATAATCAGTACTGCATGTATAAATAATGCATATATATTAATATTAATGTGTTTACAAATATCCACATACATGTATATGAACACGCACATCTATGAGTGTTTGATGTATGTCTATGTACATAAACATGAAAGTTCATTGAATTTTACTTTCGCTTCACATTTTTTTAGTGTGTCATTAATGTTTGATGCATAAATATCTGTTTACAAAAACAGAAAATTCCTTGAGGCCAGGGATTATTTACTTTTGTTTTTGTAGTTCCAATTCCTTACACAGTGCTGTTGATCAATAGTTGTTGATTGGTTGGTTGATAGATTGAAATTATTTGCCATTAAATGGGAAAAACTTAACACCTCTCAAAACCTCAGAATTAGATCCTAAAACTTAGCATTTTCAGATAAATTTAAATTGTGGACATTAGCCATTTCAATATTTTAAAAAATGATGTGTATAACTTTCCTAATGTCAACAATACTGTTTCCTATGTAATGTAAATGGCATGTACCTAGGTCTGTGTTTACACAATAATAAAAGAGTTTTTCATTTTAGCAAAATATTCTCAAATATCCCTATGTTCTGCGTATTTATTAGCAGAACTGTTTTTGACCATATTTCAAAGAAATGTTTTGTTTCACAAATTCATTTCTTTCTGCCGAAGGCAGACTCTGCTAATCCATTTGGTGATATGATGCCTGATCCCTTGAATTCCTAGAATGCAAACAGTGAAAATGCCCAACAAAAGGAACGTTTTTAAGAATTCTACTTACAGATAAAACTTCTTTACAGCTTTTGGTATGTTTAAGCTTGTCAACATCCTTTCCTTCTATATTGAAGTTATTAATGGAAAGTGTGTGTGTGTGTGTGTGTGTGTGTGTGTGTGTGTGTGTGAAAGAGAGAGAGAGATTATAGATAGTTTTTCATAAATGACTAAATATGAGAGAAGCCTAAAATGATTTAAAAGAATAGAATGAGGTAGGATTTTATCATTTCCTACCAACTGAAATATATGTTAGATTTTCCATCCCTAATATGTACATACTAATATTTTATTTTTCATTCTATATTTTCCCTTATAAATGATTATACTTTTTGCTAATTTAAGGTTGATTGGTTATATTATATATGACAGCTTATCTGATCCTGAAAATTCCCTGTGAGTTTTACAGTTTAGGTTTTTTTTTGTTTGTTTGTTTGTTTTTTTCCCATTCTACAGATGAAGATATAAGACTAAGAGAATTTAGGTGATTTGTCCAAAACTGAACAAGAACTAAGTCACAGTTCTGAGATTTGAACTCATATATCCTGACTGGAAATTCACTGGTTCATCTGCTATACAAAAGTGGCCTATGTTACCAGCGCCTATTCTCCAGGGCGGCTAGGTGTTGCAGTGGATATGGTGCAGGGTCTTGTTATTGCTGTGCTTATCCTTCTTCTCTAAGAGGACATGACATCAAGATGATGACGTGACTTGCAGTTGACTTTGATTGCAGTGAGGGAGTGTTGTGCAAGGTCACCAACTTCACTTTCTTCTCCTGAGTCATCTGGCTCCAGTGCCCTGATATTCATAAGGACAACTCAGGATGCAAGGTCTAGAATTAGGAAGACTCCTCTTCCTGAGTTTAAATCTGGAATCAGACACATACTAAGTGTGTGACCCTGGAGAAGTCACTTAAACCTGTTTGCCTCCATTCCTCACCTATAAAATGACCTGGAGAACAAAATGACAAACCTCTCCAGTATCTCTGCTAAGAGAATGCCACATGTCTTCATGAACAATTGGACTTGATTGAAATGATTCAACAAAAAAGAGAAGTATTCTCCATCCAGTAGTTTCCACTCCAGAATGCAGTTTTCCTTTGTGTCGTTTTAGAATAATTATGAACTTAATAATGATGGAATATTATTTTGAAGGGCTTCACATATTTAGATTGTTGACATGGGCACATCTAGATCCAAAGAATGGCTTTGTTGTACATAATTCAGTAGAGTATAGTATCTATTCATATGTCCTTAGTCACCTGATATTTTTAAAATATCTTGAAATACTTGGAGTTAAGAGAACTGTTTAGGAGAACTAGAATCTTATTTTTATTTAAAATAATGAGGTTTCTGGCACTAGTGGTAGCTTCTGTCTACTTTTAATATATTTACTCTCTTCTCAGATTTCCTTGATCTCTCACCATCTGCTGTGACCTTATCATCTAATTATCAAGTACTGGGATACTGGCATCAAAGGCAGTGTCATTTTTTTTTTCTATTTTCTTCCAGTTTTCCTCTTTTCTCTCTCTATTTTATGGCACACTTTTTCCCTTTATGCATAGGAAAATTGTATTTGGTGCAAACATATATAGCAACAAAACTGGTTTTTTTAATGATGATTTCAAAGAGTAAGCTATAAATAAATTGAATTATTTCTTTCACCAAGTCATAAATATTTATCTATTTCATCTGAGAACATGCAAAATTAAAGTAACAGTTACAATATGACTTTTTTTAATTCCAAGTACACTATAGCAGTAATTAGCACCATCTCAGATTCACCCCTTATCAGAACTCAAGTTCACTGCTTTTAGGTTTTGAAAGGGTCAAACTCTTAGTTGAGTGAACAGAATTTCTTTCAATATTAAATAAGACTGATCAACCAAAAGTAGACATTTGTGATTTACCAAGATTCTGAAAATGAGAAGAGAAGGAAGATAACCTCAGATACTTTTTGAATCTGCGCAGCTTACACCAGTCTATTTCTTAGTTCTTGTCCCCAACTGCTGCTTAGCTGTCTCGGCTTGAATATCTAGTAAACAACATGGGTAAATGTGAGCCCATCATCTTCTATACAAACTCTGTACAACAACAAAACATCCCTTTTTCACAGTATTGATGACACTGTTCTCCCAATCCCTCAGACTTGCAATGTTACTATTCCTTTCATTTCCCATTCTCCTGCCATGTTTCTATGAGTTGGCATGGCCTGTTAATTTTACCCACACTACATCCTGTATATCAGTTCATTTATCTCCTATTATACTATCATTTTAATTTAAATCTTTATAGTTATTTATCTAGATTATATTAGGCTCAGGATGAGAGAATCATAGAAATTCAATTGTCATCCAATCTAATTTATGGCTGAAAAAATATATTTTTTGATATGAGATCATATAATCCTTGATGAGGAGGTCAAATAAATGGCAAATCTACCACCTTCCAAGACAAACCATGCCATATTTGGATAACTCCAAAATAGAAATGTTTTATATTTTAATAGATAATATAATTCATTGATGTGATGTCTTAAAGGACAGAAAGAATGGTGTCCTAATTATTGTTAGCCACTTTCATCATTGTCTAAGCAGAAATACATAGCATTGCCTATTATTCCCTGCATTTATTTAGCAAGCTAGATAAAAATACCAGTTTCCTGATACCGTGGCACTTCTTTCTCATTATTGCTTTTTTAATGTGACATTCCTCACTTTTATTTTATCTCCAAATAATCTGACCTGATAGGTTAATTCTTTTCTATTTTTCTCTACAACTTTTTAAAAATGCATGTAAGATGATCTTTGGGTCGACAGCCTTCTAATATGTCTACCTTCAAATCAACCTTCCTGTAACTGGATATGCAAATTTGGGATATTCGCCCCAAATATTCATGCGGATTATTTATGCCCAACTTGTGGTAGAGCATTCTGAGGGCGTATTGGTCTGATCAGCCACAGTTGGACACACTGAAATTTCACTTTACAATGGTGATGTCATTTTGGTCCTCTTCGAAGATGAAGGACAACAACCAAAATAATTTTCCTAATTAAGCATCTGATCACATCACTCACTTGCTCAGGAAAACAAACAAACAAACAAACAACTTTTTTTTTTTTTACTTTTAATGGAGAACTTGGGGGCAGATCAATAAATGTACAACCATGCTCACTATTCCTTGCCTCCCAAAAATTCGTATAGATATTGGATGAGCCTCCTTCCAGGATTGGATGATGCATGTTTCTGCTCTACAAATCAGAGCATTTTGAACATTTATCTAATGGCTATTTACAAGCTACTGCGTGGTAATGAAAGAAAAATTTTAAATATCCGATGAGTGGGGATTGAGTATGCATATAAAAGGCAGAAGGAGATGAAACTTCTCTCTTTTTTGGTAACTTTCTAGTGAGTGGGAAAATTTCTATGGGCTTCTAGATAGGCTCTGAACCATGGATATATGACACCTCTGTTTCTTTGCTCTTTTGTCTATTAATTTCTTGTCTTAGATGAATGAATATCAGACATAGAACTCACCAAGCCTTAGATGTCCAGTAATGGAAGTCCAAAGCAAAAGGTGCCAATAACCACAAGAATCAAGGCTGGGAGAGGGGGCAGGAGCTTACATTACTTGATTTTTAGATAGATAATTTTATAATATTAAAAAAGTCCCTCCATGCCTGCAACTTGTAGGAGTTTTAGCATAAAAATATGCTTTGTCAAATGATTTTTCCATATACATTCAGATGAGCATGTGATTTGAATATTTTAGTTTTTAATAGGATTAATTATGTGGATGTTTTTCTAATGTTGAACATTTTTACATGCCTGATATAAATTCCACTGATTATATTGCATAACACTTTAAATGAATTGATGTAATGTGTTTAATAAGATCATATTTAAAATTTCTGAGTCATTTTCATTCACTAATGATATTGGCCTATAGTTTTCTTTCTGTTTTACCTTTCTCCATTTTAAATATTAGTACTTTATTTGTCTAATAAAAGTATACCAGTAGGATGTTTTCTTTCTTAATTTCAAAAAAATTTATGATGTATGGGTACTAAATTTTTAAAATGCATTCTAACTTATTTTATTAAATATTTTCCAATTACCTGAGAAAATAAGCAATATAGCTACTATTCATGTGAAGTCATGCAAAATATAATTTCATTTTACAATGTTCCAAACACATACATTCACACACAAAGAACATGAATAAAGTAAAATATATATGCTTTAACATGCACTTTTTTGTTGTTGCAGTTCAGTTGTTTAGTGTGTCCAACTCTTCTTGATCCTATGGACCATAACATTTCTGGTCCTTCTATCCTCCACTACCTCTTAAGCTCTCTGGCTAAATACATGTTCATTGTTTCCATCATAATAACTGATGGTAGAAAAAAGACAGCAACTCACCTGAGCTCTTCCCCAAGCCCACCAAATACATTTAAATGATGTCATAAAGCAGTCCCTGAAGTAGAAAAACCCATAAAAGGAAAACGGTGAAATAATTTTCCAAACAAAGACAACTTAGAAGATCAGCAGAAAAGGTCTGTTGAACATGGGTGAGAGTGGAGCATGATCCAGCACAGCCTGCCACAGCACAGACCCAGATCTAGCAAACTAGGGCCAAGACTTGGGAGCCATTAAATGAGTAGTCCCAGCAGCTGCTACTAGAGCCCTCATCCCCCAAAAAGTAAAGAGGTCTAATAATTGATCAAAAGGAGTTTAAAGGGATGTCTTTGCTGGCACTGGGGGAAGGACTCTGTTGTTTTGCCCATTCTCAAATTTGAACCACAGCCCTGGGTAACAATCCAAGGTTTAGAAGGAACACTACCACAGCAGAGCTTGCAACTGCAGTGGAGCAGGAACTATTATCACAGTTTCAGGACAGAAAAGTCTGCTTGTGATCCCTCACAGTGCAGAGCACAGGCCAGGGCAGTAGAAAACACATTTTTCATTAGATCATATATCATTGAAAGAATTGAAGTCATACAGGTCCCTTGAAGTGTTTCAGAAAATAACTGCACAAAACCACTGAAACTTGGGAAAGTAAGCCCTCCACCATAGAAACAGACAATTTTTTTCTGATGATGCAATTCTGCTTTCCCCTTTTTTGTCTCTCTGGGTCAAATAAATTACCTCTTCCTCTCTTCCCCTTCAAATAGTACTATTGACTAGACTTTTCAGATTTATTTTATCTTTATAGCTTTTTCAAAATGATTTTTCTTACTCTTCATAATCTGTCCTCTCTGTTCTAGAGCCTCATTTTGTGACTCATGACTCCTATAATCACCTGGCCTATTTTTTTCCCCTGTTTTGCTCTTTCAATTGGAACTCCAAAATATTCATTCTAGGGTCTGCCTTTCATGTTCATTCTTTAACTTCCTCATACAGCTTTCCAAAAGTATTCCTCTTTTTCATTTTGTCTAATTCCCAGAATAATTCTGATTATTTCAGTTATTTGAGAGCACACTGCTTCATTGTATGGCCCTTCACCCACAATATCCCAGTTTAATGTAGTCTACCAATGATCTATACCCTCCCCCAGGTTTTCCACATTTCCTTCAAGATCTTCATGCTGACTTCATGTGTTCCCACTTCCCCAGATCCCAGTTGCCCCTAGAGGTTGCAATTTTCCTTCCCAATTCAAGATAAAAGACTTTTTAAACACCAAATCACTCTGATTTCATACGGTATAATTACCTCATTTAGACTCAAAGATAATCTTTCTTCCACCATAAAAATAACAATCAATGGAATGCCCTCCCACCACAAAAATAAGGCTTTTTTTCTTTTCCACAATTTAATATTTTTTCACACTCCTTATTGCCTACTCACTTGTACACATTTCTCTTTTGAGACAAAAGAGGTCATCTTCCCCTCAAGGCTAATACTTGATTTGACAAGGAGCACATCATACCCTTTGTATTTCACTGTTCCCCTCGTACCATTTCATTTAACCTCCTGTGTGGTAATGTATTTCCCCATTCCACCCCTCTCCCTGAATTGGTTCATTAATAGGCATAGTGTATCCAGGTTCTTGTCATAATGTTCCCTAACTTTTTAGTATTGCAATCACCTGAATTTTTTGGGTGTTTTTGTCTTTACCCCATCTCCTTTTTTAGCAGAAATAGTCCCTCTGTTGTTGTGATTCTGTTGTTGTTGTCCTTTCTTACTCCATTTTTTCACTTCTCTTCTTTTACAGATATTCAATGTGTTCAAGAAGAAATTCTCTTAAATTCTGTTTTTTTTTTCCTGAAAATAGTTCAAACTCTCCTTTGTTTTGGAACATCCATCTTTTAAATGTATGATTATGCTCATATTTGTGGGTAGGTCGTCCTAATCTGCATTCTGAGCACCATTGCTCTTTGAAACATATAATCAAATTACTTCTTATGTTTTCTTTTTCTTTTTTCAGAGGTTATCTTTTTAAAAATCATAGTTAATATATGATTGTCCCAATTACATATAAAAACAATTTTGACATTCCTTTTTTTCAATTTTTGAGTTATAAATTCTCTCTCTCCCTCATCTTCCCCTCTGAGTGAGAAGACAAGCAATTTCACATAGGTGATATATATGTAATCATAAAAACATATTTCCACGTAAGTCACTCTATGAAAGAATATGGGGACAAAAAATAAGAAAAAAAAGAAAGTAAAGAAAAGGTATCTTTGATCTGCATTCAGGCTCTACAAGTTCTTTTTCTAAAGATGAAGAGTGCCTTTCATCATAGGTCCTAAGTTATTCATAGTAGATCATCATCCAATATTGCTGTTACTGTGGAAAATGTTCTCCTGCTTCCAATCATTTCATTTGGCATCAGTTAATGTAAGTCTTTATGTGATTTTTTTTTCTTTTCTGATAACATTCTGCTCATCATTTCTCAAAGTACAATAGTATACTATCACAATGATATACACAGACACGTTCCAATTGATGGATATCCCCTGATTTTCTAATTTTTTACCAATACTAAAAGAGATACTATAATTATTTTTGTACACATAGGACCTTTACCTTTTTTTGCTGTTGCTGTTTTCTCTTTGGGATACAGACTTAGGAGTAGATTGATTGTCAAAGGGTATGCACAGTTTTAAAGCTCTTTGGGCATAGTGTCAAACAGCTCTCCAGAATGGTTGAAGCAGTTTAGAACTTCAACAATAACACATTTCTTTTTGAAAATTTTCTCACAGAGCCACCAGTATTTGTCATTTTCCTTTTCTGTTATATCATCGAATTTGACAGGTGAGGTAATAGCTCAAATATGCTTTAATTTTCATTTTTCTCTTCATTGGTGGTTTAGAGCATTTTTATAGGACTACAGATAACTTTGATTGCTTTTTCTGAAAACAACCTCTGCAAATCCTTTGACCATTTATGAATTGTAGAATGGTTCTTATTTCTATAAGTTTGACTCAGTTTCCTACATGTTTGAGAAATGAAGTCTTTATCAGCAATCACTATTTGTTTTCACAGTAACAATCACCAACTATGTATTTCCCTCTAACTGATTTTCCTTGTTTATCATACTCCCTCTTTCCTTTTATGTTGTCCTTTCTCAAAAGTGCTTTGCTTCTGATTTTTACCATTCCAAAACTGCTCTCCCTTCTATCAACTTGTCCTTCATTCCCCCAGCTTCTCTTATTACCTTCCCTTCCCACTTCCCTGTATGGTAAGATAGATTTCTACACATAAATGATTGTGGATGTTACTCCTTCTTTGAGTCAATTATATTTATTCTCCTGTCCTCTTCCCCCATTTTCCCCTCCACTGTAAAATCTCTTTCAGGCTTATTAAGTCAGATAATTTATCGCAGTCTAACACTCCCTTTCCCCTTCCCCTGGTTCATTCTTCCTTCTTACCCCTTTAATATATTTATTTTTAATCATACCATCAGTTTTTTTACTCAAAGCCATTTTATCTAGCTATTGACTGTTTGTTCATGACTTTCTTGCATCACTTTTATTTCTCTTCCCAATTTTGCTTCTATCTACCTTACATGATTGATACTATTCTCCTTGAACTCTATTTCGTTGGCTTGAGATCAATTCATATTTTTCTTGGAGGTTTTGGATGTAGGAGTTTCGAACTTTTTTGCCTTCTGAGTGTGTGTTTTGGTCCTCTTATTCACCATAGTAACTTTTTTTTTGGTTAGAATTGTTGTTTGTTCGTTTTTCAGCCTATGACTTGACTTTTTACGTCTTTGCTAAAGTAAGACTCTGCTTCTGAAGGTGGGGGGTGCACTATCCCAAGCTTTCAGGTTTTTTTGCCACTGTTTTCAGAAGTAATTCTAGGGAACTAAGATTTTTTGAATCGACTCAGATGGTATCATCCATGGAGAAGCGTGTTTACTACTCTCCTGTATAGTGTGCCACTTTGTGAACTATCACAATCACTCTTTTCAACCATGGAAGTGTGATCTCTGACCTACAAAGGCACTAAGAACTGAATCTGGTTTTCTGGGACCTCTACTGTGTTGGTTCAGCTTGCACTGGGGTGTCTTACTGTCTCATGCTGGTGCAACTGACCTTTCCTGACAAACTTTAAGCTGCATTGACTGGAAAAATTTTTTCATTTCATTTTTCTGTGGAATCTGCCACCTTAAAAATTGTTTAGAGTCATTACTTAAAAGTATTTTCAGGAGACGGAGAGTTCAGGTGAGCCTTTGCCTTTCCTCTGCTATATTGACACTGCCTCCTCTCTTCTTATGCTTTTTAATTAGGGGCAGAATAGTATGAAAATATCTTTTCTTTTGTATTCGAAGGTTTTACTCCTAACATAAATATAGAACATACAGACAGGCGAATTTTTCCTATTATTTCCTTTATTATGGTATTAAATTTTTTGAGGTGGTATTGTCATGTTCCTCCTATAGAGTTATGTTATTTTGAGTGTTTCTACCAATCCTGACTTGGAGAGCAGTTTACATTGTTTTCATAGTGAGCATATTTTATTTCTAATATTATTGTTTTCACTTCTTTTCCTTGATAGTATCTTTTATTTCTGTATATTTTTATTTCCAATCCTTCTTACTTTTGTTTCTTTGGTGAGTAGATACCATTTGTTTTCTATTTTGCACATTATTTTTTCGTGTTTAAGCCATCATTTTTTTTGTCTCATAATCATAATTTCTCTTTTGAATCATTCTGGAATAGAGTGTTATCATTCCATATTTTTTTCTAAAATCCCACAAAGTCTCCTGGATCATCAACAATTGGATAATTTTCCTTATTTTTTCACACAAGCCTAAGATTATTCATTAGATGTGGAGGACATATTTCTTTCTCCTATTACTGGCATTTTTTTCTATTGATTTATCTGTTTATATTCAGGATCTCTTGGTTTTCTGATCCCTGGAATCTTTGACAGTTTCAGAATTTCAACGCTTCTACTTTATTTTCCCTATCATTAACTTGCTGATTTTATTCCTTCTGATTGTGGTTTCCTTAGAAGCTTCAGAACAATACATTTCAACTTCCTCTCATGCTCAGCAATTCATGCTTCATCAGCTTAGGTCTCTGATCCAATCTTATTTCTGTTGGTCATTTATGACCACTTCTTGATACTGTATTTTTTCCCTCAGACTTGGAGGAGTGTTGCCCTCCTTTTTAAGTGCACACACACACACACACACACACACACACGCATGCATGCACACACACACAAACACTCAGTGTCATTTCCTGTTCTCATGTCCTAATCTGTCTTTATTTTTCCTTCGATCTGGTACACATAATTCAGAATTTTCCAGGTTGCTGCTACCTGGTTATGTACACTAGCAGCACTCCTGGTATTAAAATGTTGTTGGTCTTGCTCTGTCTCTACTTGTACCTCAGAGCTGTTTGCTTATCATTGGCAGTTAAGAAGTTCACATCCCTGGTGTGTGTGTGTGTGTGTGTGTGTGTGTGTGTGTTCATACTTCGTTGCTGAAGAAGATCATGCCATCAGAGAAATAATGACATGACTTGCAATTGACTTTGTTTTGAGTGAGAGAGGGCTGTGCAAGCCACTAGCCTCATTTCTCCTCCAGAGCCATCTGAATGCAGTGACCAGATATTCATCAGGATGACTAGAGATGACTTAGGATGAGGTAACTGGGGTTAAATGACTTGCCCAAAGTCACATAGCTACTGAGTGTCAAGTGTCTGATTTGAACTGAGAGCCTCCTGACTCCTGCACTGGTGCTCTATCCACTGCATCACCTAGCTGCCGCAACTTCCCTGGTGCTACAGGATTGTAGCCTCCCTAAAACTTTTGGTCATGAGTGCTTATGATCTGTTGTCTGAGTCTCACAATCATTGTAAATTTCCACATCCTGGAGCTAGGAAATACAGGGAATTAGAAAAAATGGAGAGAGAGAGAGAGAGAGAGAGAGAGAGAGAGAGAGAGAGAGAGAGAGAGAGAGAGAGAGGAGAATGTGGGAGTGATATTTGTTTCATGTTTGTATCATGCCCTTCTATCCCATAGTGCAGCCTACATGCTTGTAGTATTATGGAAGGGAAAGGGGAGCTGACTGAGTTCATGGACAACGAGTATAAGTTCATTTCTTCCTAATTTGAGATATTGGGTGTCCTAAACTAAGGAGATGAATGAAATTACTTTTTCATGATGAAAAACTTCTGTTTTGGAGTGGGCTGAAAGATCAGGGGATCAGAGAAAAGGTTTATTTTGAGATCTTCTTAGGTTTCATGTTCCAATTTTAATGAGATCATACATAGATTTCAAGTGAGAGAGGATCAAGTTTCTTTAAAGATTATCTAGACAATGCTGATTAATGAGTTCATAATTGAGAACCTTGAATAAACCCCTTTTTACAGAATTAAAATAAATAAGGTGTCATGGCATACTGAATTATAGGTCAGCCATGGAGTCAAGATCTGTAAATTAATGAGCATGTTTTTTGAAGTAACTTTTGTATGGTAGGTACTAAGAGAGGTACTGAAAAGACAAAGACAAAACACGGGGAAAAAACAAAACTACCTAACTTCAGAGACTCTCTAGTCATGCAGTAACATTCTTGGGATACTCAAATCTAGAATTTTATTATATACTTAATCCATTCTATTTTAATACGTTTTCTCCATACTATTCAAAAATCTCAATCATATCTGATATTAGGTATATATGTTATGTAAATTTTGTAAGCGTTTATATTAAATCATTTTTAAATGAAGAGCAATAAATAAGAAGCCAATATATTAGATGACTTTCATTTTTTTTGCAAAGAAGAGCAATTGAAAATATCTGAATTTATTTATTTCAATGCCACATCATTTTGCCTATGAACCCAAGAAGTAGTCAATAGCAAGTCATGCAATAAGTGTTACAAAAAATTGTAATGAAGTGTAAAAATAATGAGTATACTAGAAAACAAATAAAGTGATGGATTATCAGATCCCTGGTCAAAAGCCAAAAGATAACGTGTGCAATGGCTTTGAAACTCACTTCAGATTCATTTGTTTTTATCTCACCTACATTCCCACTGGCTTTCTACTCTCTCACTTGGCAGATACCTCCTTTCTGTACTTGCTGTTCTCTGAAGGTTACTCTTTTAGATTTTGAAATTAACACTGTACTCTTTCAACAAAAGCAGAATACGTAAAGCTGGGGTCTCCACAGTTTCTCCACCTATCTTCATTGTTTTAATTATGAAGAAAGAAAGAAATTGATGCTAAATTGAAGAAGCTCCTGGGAGATATAGTTGTGCATGCATGAATGTATATACATACATACATACATACATATATATGTATATATATACATACATATACATATATATACATGTACATATACCTATGTCTGTCTTTGTCCTTTTTCAATGAAGACCATGAAATCCAAGAAATGATTACTTGATTTTGTTTTGAGTGAGGAAGAGTTGTGAAAGGTCACCAGGCTCACTTTTGTATCCTGTGTCATCTGGATCCAATGACAAGACATTCATCAGTATGACTGGAGAAGGCTCAGGATATATTAGGGCACTTTGGCCAATTCAGGTACTTAATTACATTGAGGTAATACCCCTTCAGTGAACATGCCTCTTTAAGAAGTAATCAGGGAATGGTCCCTTTAATGAGCAAAAGAAAAAAAAATAGTAAATCAAGCTGGGAGGGAAAGTTACTATTGATGATCACTCTGAAGCCTGAAAGGTCCTGAAAAGAGACATTAAGTAGAGTGTGGGCAGGGGCCTATTGTTGTGCAATATATGGGCTTCAGAGTGCACTGGGTTCAAAGTTTTGGGAGACACAAGAAAGGAAGACAGAAAGACTAAAGGACTTCTAAGGAAAGAAGGAAAGAAGACATCGAAGCCCAAAACTAACTGTACAAACTTTGGCCATCCAAATATACCTTCCTTTGGAGAGGAGAAAGAAGGGAGCGGGGACAGAAGGGAGTGAATAAGCTGAGTTACCTAGCTAGCTGGATCTTCATTCAGGTATCTCAGTCTACTCAAGTGTGTGCGTTCGTTCTTTGTTTTCACAAAAGACCATGACATCAGAAAAATGATGACATGACTTGTACTTGAAAATCAAGTAAGACAGGTGGAGAAAAAATTAGGATGAGAAATGAGAGCAATGCAAGAAAATCAAGAATAGTGAGTCAACAGCTTGCTAAAGGAGACCTCTCTCCCACTCCCACCCCCCAAAAGAAAGCTGGAGAAAATAATACCTTTAAAAATACGTTAACTCAATTAGCTCAAAATAGGCTAACTCAAAAGAGTTTCAAAAAGCCAAAAAGGAGAAGAAAGCTTTAAAAAGCAGAATTAGCCAAACGGAAAAGGAGGTTCAAAAGCTCAATGAAGAAAATATATATATTTTTAAAAATTAGAATGGAAAAGATGGAAGCTAATGACTCTATGAGAAAACAAGGAATTACAAAACAAAACCAAAAGAATGAAAAAATAGAACATAATGTGAAATATCTCATTGGAAAAACATCTAACCTGGAAAATGTGTTAGGAGAGACAAGCTAAAAATTATGGAACTACCTGAAAGCTACGATCAAAAACGAGCCTACACATCATCTTTCATGAAATCATTAAGGAAAACTGCTCTGATATTCTAAAACCAGAGGGCAAAAAAATATTGAAAGAATCCACCAATCACTTCCTGAAAGAGATTCCGAAAGAGAAATTTCTAGGAATAGTTTAGCCTAATTCCAGAGTTCCCAGGTCAAAGAGAAAATATTGGAAGCACTTAGAAAGAAACAATTCAAGTATTGCGGAAATACATTCATGATAACAGAAGATCTAGCAGCCTCTACATTAATGAATTGAAGGGCTTGGAATATGGTATTCTGGAAGTCAAAGTTATAGAATAAAGCTGAAAATCATCTACCCAGCAAGACTTCAGGTGAAAAACATGGTCAATCAATAACGTAGAGGACTTTCAAGTATTCTTGGTGAAAAGACCAGAGCTGAATAGAAAGTTAGACTTTCAAACACAAGAATCAGTAGAAGCATGAAAAGGTAAACAGGAAAAAGAAATCATAAGGGACTTTCTAAAGTTGAACTGTTTCCATTCCTACATGGAAAGATAATATTTATAACTTTTGAAACTTCTCTCCGTATTTGGGTAGTTGGAGGGATTATGAACGCACATATAGACAGAGAGCACAGAGTGAGTTGAATAGGAAGCTATGATGTATAAAAAAATAAAATCAAAGGGTGAGAGCAGAATATATTGAGAAGAGAAAGGGAGAAATTGAATTGGGCAAATTTTCTCTCATGAAAGAGGCAAGAAACATCTTTTTCAATGGAGGGGAAAAGGGGGGAGGTGATGTGTGTTCATCCTTTGTTGCCTAAGAAGACTATGCAATCAAAGAAATAATGACATGACTTGCACTTGACTTTGATTTGAGAGAGGGAGGGTTGTGCCAGTCACCAGCCTCACTTCTCCTTCAGAGCCATCTGAATTCAGTGACCAGATATTCATCAGGATGACTGGAGATGATCCAGGATGAGGCAATTGGGGTTAAGTGACTTGCCCAAAGTCACATAGCTAGTGAGTGTCAAGTGTCTGAAGTGAGATTTGAACTGAGCTCTTCCTGTCTCCTGCACTGGTGCTCTATCCACTGCATCACCTAGCTTCCTTAAGTGAGTTTTTGCCATGAACTTTTTGCTGTTGTTGTTGTTTGGTGTTTTACAATGTATCAATAATATATTTAGATAAATTCACCTATTAATTTTTTTATTATGTTAGAAAGTCATGTCAAATGCATACAAAAATATGGGTAACAAACTACAAGAAAGCAAATTAAGTACTATTCAACTCATAAAAATCAATTGCCTAACCAAACTGAATAATACCTGTCTACATATCTGTAGACAGATAAATATAAATGCACAGGCAATGGGATAGAGACATATAGATAGACAATAAATGACAGTGATAAGAGATAGAGATGATAGACAAATAAAGATATATATATCTGTATAATTATAATGATCAAAATATTTGAGAGAAATAATTTATGTGTAATTGGATCATCTTATTTATAATGCCTGAATGTTTATTAATAAAAGGATGATCATTTCACCATTTTTTTTTCTTAGATCAAAAAGAATCATGGTTCTGGGCTTACAGTTTATATGACCTCTGAAGAGTAAGTGTTCACCACGGTGAGAATTAACTTTGGCTGGAAAAAATTAATGAGAAAATAAATACCACCGTGGGGTGCTAAGAGTGACATTATTTTCACCTTTGGATAAAAAAAAAAGTATTTTTGTACTCAGATCAGTGCCAGTGTTGGGCAATTTAGACAAGTGAGTCTCAAACCACTCAATTTAGACAAAAGGCTTTGTCTCTACTGAAACTTGATTGCATAGAATTCACCTTAGGTGAAAGATTCCTTATAAGACTGATTTCCATCATATTGGGAAGAGTAACTAAACCATCAGATACTAAGGTCTTAAAAATAGAAATATTAATTGGTGATTGAAAAATCGCTCCAATTTAAACAAATCAACAATACTACCTGTAAACATGAGCAAAGTGGAATTTTTTTCTGAATATCAGTTTCCTAGGCTCAGACTAAATTCTAAATATCTGAAGTATAAACCTCTTTTGAACCCTGATAATTCATACCTGGACTGAATCACATAGGTTTGATGCCCTCTGGCTCTGATTCAATCAGGGGCCAAATTTTTGTTATGTATTTTGGGAGATTGGCATTTTGCTTTGGAGGCTCATTCTTGAGAATGACATTTTGATTCCCTGAATCAGACTCTGGGTAGCTATTTGTTAAGATCCCCCCAACTACTCAGATGTTTGTGCTTTTCTGATCCAATGGTATATGTAGGTGGTTGTATTACTTTGTTCAGACAGTTGGAGCCCTTTTTCTTGAATATCTGTGCTAATTTCTCTACTTCCATTTTCTATACTCATTTCTTTCTACTTATCTGTAATAAAAATAAGATAGCTGACCGCTTCTAAGTTATTTTTCCTTTGGAAAAACAAATCAAAGAACATGTGTTCACAGATTCCTTGTGTGCTTGTGTTATTAGTCTTATACCTGAACAGCAGCTGTAAGTAGGCTTAATGCTATAAAATCTAATTTAATTTACTTATTGAGGACATACTAATAAAACTACAAAAGCTTTACCTTATATAGCTAGGAATAATATCCCTGAAAAACAAAAATCATGAAAAATCTATGAAAATTACGAGGAGGAGGAGAGAAATTGAGCTTAACAGTAACAGACCTAAGCAATCAAAACAAATTGCTAGGAAATGTGGAACATGGTCAAAGAAACAGATAAAATAAATAACATGACAGAACCTGGTATGGTAGTCCATTGCTCAATAAACCAAGCAACCATGACTTTTGGTTTCAAATGTTTGACAAAATTGCTGAGCAAACTGGAAAACTGCAATAGTAATTTAAATGGAAAGATCTTTCTCAATTAATAGGGCCATATGATCTGCTTAAATCTCTTGGAAGCCTGGGTTACATATGGTGGGAGGAGTTTGCTGAATAAGTGGAACAGGAAGCATGGAGTGGAACCTGGAGGAAGTGACACAGGCAACTGATACAGGCCAACTGACACAGCTCAATTGAATCATTGTGACAGTTGATAGTGAGAAGGACCTGGTTGAGGTGGGGGAACGTTTGAGAATGACTTTGCCCTTGGCTGTGATCATGTTTATTAACGTTTTCATCACCATGACAGATTTTGCTTTCTGGTTCTGGGATTTGGCTTTCTGGTGCTTAAATAAATGTTTTCTTCTGCCTTCTGTATGGAGAGTCTTTTATGCTGTGCAATTAAGAACTATGCTGGCATATTCATATTCATCACCAGTGCTGTGAATATTGCCTTGGCGATACAAAAACATCACCAAATATATTACCTATAGGCATACATATACATACCAAATACCAAGGGAAGCTACTAAGATACACTTCAAACAGGGACACTATTTAAACATAAAAGAGTGATATAATAAACCATTAAAAGAACAGTGAGGAAAATACCTTCCACATTTATGGATAAGGGAAAAATTCAAAATCAAAGATTATATCAGAAAGAAAAACATATTTACAATATATATTTAGAACACGTATGAAAATATGTGCAATTGTGTGTTTGTGTTTATTTGTGTATACACACAATGATTTAGAATGCTGTGATTACTAGACTGAATTAGTAAAGGTAACAAGAAAAACTGTGTTTCTGTGAATTTGGTTAATATACAAATAAAAGTAATTGATTAATATTGTTGGGTATTCTCATTGACATATTTAATTTGATATCACCATTATTTTTGAATAAGTGTCTTCTTCTTATCCCACTCTGAAGCATCCTTTTTATTTCAGCAGTCTTGATAGTATTAGACACTACAGAAAAATCTAACATTTGGCTTTTGTCCTAGTTGCAAAGACAACTCAGTGTCTCTTGTTTACGGTCCAACAAAAGAAAGCAAAAGGTACATGTGATTTTGGTTGTAATATAAAAATAATTGTTTTAAAAATTTCCCATATAAATTCTCATATGAAAAGACAATTGAATAATTTTTTGTTAAAATACTTTGAATACATCTTGACTAATTAAAATATAAGTAGTGAAGAGAAGTAAGAAGGAGGAAATGGTCTTTCAAATAACACATTCAGAAATTCTGCACATATCCCAAGCAAAGTTTCCATACAGGAGTTTGATGGTTTTTTTGTGTGCTAATAGAGATGTGCCATTGTAATAATGGGAAAGATGAGGAAAGAGGCTATATACTTTTCCATGTCTTCTGGCTGGTACTTGCTTATGAGAAACTAATAATCATTCTTTAGTCTAATATAAAATGCAGTGCCATAGATTGGAAGAAATACAAACCCATCAATGTGGTAAATGGAACTAGATTTTTATAGTACCTTGGCATTGTGGGTGTTTCCTCACTGATAACAACATGGTACATTTGTCACAGATAGATAACTACAAATTTTACGGCACAGTCTTTGAAAATTAAGTGTCTTTGCACTGTGATAAGAATTAAACTGTTGCTAGCATATGAAATGAAATACATTCCTAAGTAAAATATACAATGTCACAGTTACTATTCTTTTCTTTTTAATATCAACTCACACTCATATCACTTTGCAAATATATATATATATATATACATATGTACACTTGTATATATAGGTATGTATGTGTGTATACATGTGTGTATACACACATATTATATATACATATACATATGTGTGTGTATGTATATATATATATATACACATATATTTGCTATAATAAAAGTAATTCCTTATGCATTACTAGATTATCTTGGGTAGAACAAAAAGACAAAGAGGTGGAAGAAATCTCAGAGTTAATTAGTCTAAGTATTGATAATGGAGGTGGTAATGATGATGATAGTGTTAATTTGTTTCATATAGTCTTTGATTTCATTGTTGAGAAGTTACCTGGTGTGTAAACTCCTTCTGCCAATGCATATCAGCAACTGTTTTGCAATTTGAGTTGCATGGTCTTAGATGACTTTGGTCTTGAAAGTTTGTTACATATATAAGGTTATATATGCACTACGTATCAGGAGTGGTACTTGATCCTGATGCTTCCTGACTCCAAACAAAATATCTTAACTAGAGGAGCAGATGTAGCACATTTAGATATTGATAAAGGTTGGCAAAGCTCTTTATTTTGACCTTAGGTGATATAGGGTGTAAAATGTTGGGTTTTGCCTAGTTTCTGCAATACTGTTTTACAGTGTTTGCAGAAGTTTATTTTTTGTTGTTATTGTTGCTGGGGTTTTTTTTTAATAGTAAGTTCTTATCCTAGGAGCTAGATTAATTGGGTTTATCAAAGAGCAAACTACTATAGCCATTGACTACTATGTCTTGTGTATGTACCCTATTCTACTGATCCACCACTCTATTTCTTAGTCAGTCCCAAGTAGTTTTGATGATTGCTGCTTTATAACACAGTTTATGATCTGGTAAGCTTAAGCCACCTTCCCTTGCATTTCTTTTCATGAATTAGATTGATATTCTGGACGTTTTGTTCTTCCAGATGAATTTTGTTGTTACTTTTTCTAGTTCTGTAAATTATTCTGGTTGTTTGATTGGTATGAGACTGAACACCTAAATTAATTTAGATAAAATTGTTATTTTTGTTATATTAGCTTGGTCTACTCATGAAAAACTGATAGTTTTTCAATTATTTTGACCTGAGTTATTTGTGTGAAAAGTACTTTTAATTGTGTTCATATAGTTCATATATAGTTCATATAGTTCATATATATGTGGTCATATGGGTTTGTTTTGGCAGGTAGACTACAAGATATTTGATAATGTCTACAGTAACTTTAAATGGAATTTCTCTGTCTATCTTTTGCTGTTGAGCTTTGTTAGTAATATAGAGAAATGTAGATGATTTATGTTGGTTTATTTTATATCCTGCAGGTTGGCTAAAGTTGTTCATTATTTCAAATATTTTTTACTTGATTCTCGAAGATTCTTTAAATATGCCATCATATCATCTGCAAATAATGATGATAGCTTTGTTTCTTCTTCTTTTTGTAATTTTTTCCATTTATTTTCTTCTTTTGTTATTAATGCTAACATTTGTTGTATAACGTTGAATAATGGACATTATTATTATTTCAACTATAATTTTATAAGAAATACTTCAAACTTATCCTCATTACATATAATGTTCAATGGTGGTTTTAGATAGATGCTACTTATCCTTTTAAGGAAGACTCCATTTATAGCTATGCTCTGCAGTGTTTTTAATAGGAAAAGGTACTGTGTTTTGTCAAAATCTTTCTGCATCTAGTCAGATAATCTTTTTCAGGAATGGTTGTCTGAAGTCAATTTTTGTCCTTACTTTTCTAAGCTGTTGACTTCCTGTTGCATACCCCTCACTTTTTTTCCCAGTTTTTCTTCTACCGATGTTAATTGACTTTTGAAGTATTTCTTCAACTCTTTTAAGAATGCCTTTTGAGCTTGAGACCAGTTCATATTCTCATTTGAGTTCTCAGATGTACATATATTGACAATGCTGTCCTCTTCTGAGTTTTTACTTTGATCTTCCCTGCCTCCATAATTTTCTATGCTCAATATTCTTTTTTTGCTTTTTGCTCAGTTTGTTTGTTGGCTGGCTTTTAAAGTTGAGTCCTCCCAATGGATCTCAGGGGGTACTCTCACAAGCTTTATGTGTTGGGGCCCAGGGGTCTGATTAGTAGCTTGAGGTGCTGAGGCTTCAAGTGCTGGAATCTGGAGTCTGTAGGGGACTGATAGCTTACCTTGTGCTGAACTAACATCCTATTGGTTGTGTATGGTGTGTGCTGAAGATAGGTGGGATTTTTATTCATTTCCCTGGGGATACACTGAAACTTTGTTGGGTGGGGGTGAGGGGAAGGTGGTCGGGCCACTAGAGAACTCCTGTTCAGGTCACTAGAGAACTCCTGTTCAGGCAGGCTGCATTGAAACTCAAGGAGGTTAAGCTGCTAGTAGAGGTCTGTCTACCAGTGTAAGTTGTGGTTCTCCGAACTAGAACCTACTGGTTTCCCTGATTGCACTAAGACATTTGGTGGTCCCAGTGTTGGTGCTTGCATACTCCACCGCACTGGGACCCTGACTCTGGCTTGCTAGACCACTTCCATTCTGGACTACTTCTGTTCCACAAGAGAGCAAAGGAATTTTCTTGTTAATCCCTCAGTGCTTCAGACGAAAAGATTGCTGTAATTTTTCAGCTGACCCTTCTTTTCCAGGATATTTCCTGAGCTGATAATATTTTGGGGGTTTTTGGGGTGTATAAGAAAAAGTGAGAGATACTTGAACTTCCAGGAGCCAAGATGGCAGAGTTATCAGTAAATGTTCTTTCCCCCTCTGCTTGTTGACCTGGAAAAAACTCATAAAATATTTCCCCAGAAAAATCCTGGAACAGTGGCTTCAGAAGAAGGGGCAAAAAGTCTCTTAGCATGCGAGGCTAGGAAAATCGTTAAGGAGGGTCCCTCTTGTTGTGGCTGAAGGAGACCAGTACAGGACTGGAGCTGTACCACACAGCCCAACCCCAGAAAGTTGAGAGGAGATCCTGAGTCCCAAGGGGTTGGAACCCACAACCACCAGCACTAGGACACCAGGATTCCCTCAGTATCCCAAGGGAATTGGGAAAACATTAGCACAGACAGGATCACCAACCACCAAGCTTGCCTATTTTCTAGCTCAGCAGAGGAGACCTGCTGTAGTCAGAGCACACCTCTCCCACATTTAGCACAGCTAGCTCCAGGACAACTCTGGAGAAAACCAGAAAGACTTCACCTGGCCTCCACTTTCTCACACCAACCAGCTCAGTATCAGGTAAGCTTCAGCATTCTGCCTTCTAGCTAAGAAAAGCAGAGGCCACAAAACATCAAGTCTCAAGTTCAAGGCACAAGAATTGTGGAACAGAGCTCTTTGTGCACTAGGAGCACAGAAGTACTTTAATAGCCAGGAAAAGAATGTTCATCTTCATCATGAGTAAGAAACAAAGCAGAAAAGAAAAGACCATAAAATCTTTCTCTGGGGACAAGGACCAAAACACTAATACCAAAGAGGTCAGCATTGATACTGTACTCCCATCTGAAACTTCAGAAGAGAATAAGAATTGGTCTCAAGAACAAAGAGCATCCTTGGAAGAGCTGAGGAAGAATTTTCAAAACCAAATTAGAGAAACAGAAGAAAAACTGGCCAATGATTTTAAAAATACGAAAAAGAATTCACTGAAAAGAACAGCTTCTTAAAAAGTAAAATTGGTCAAATGGGAAATAAAACAAAAAACCTAACTGCTAAAATTGGACAAATGGAAAAGGAAGTATAAAAACTAACTGGAGAAAATAACTCCTTAAAAGAAATAAGAGGACAAATGGAAAAGGAGATGAAAACAATTAAATGAACAAAGCAATGTTAAAAATTAGAATTTGGCAAGTAGAAGCTAATGAGTCTATGAGACATCAAGAATCAGTCAAACCGAATACAAAAAATGAAAAGATAGAAGAAAATATAAAATACCTAATTGGAAAAACAACTGACTTGGAAAAAAGATCTAAGAGAGAAAATCTAAGAATTATTGATCTACCAGAAAGTCATGATGAAAAGAAGAGTCTGGACAATATCTTCCAAGAAATCATGAAAGAAAACTGCCTAGACTTTTAGATTCAGAGGGCAAAATAGTCACTGAAAGAATCCAATGGTCGCCTCCCAAAAGGAGTCCCAAATTAAAAACATCAGGGAATATCGTTGCTAAATTCCAGAACTATCAAATGAAGGAGAAAATACTACAGGCAGCCACAAAGAAACCATTCAAATATCAAGGAGTTACCATCAGGATTATACAGGACCTTGAAGTTTCTACATTAAAGAACTGAAGGAATTGAAATATGACACTCCGCAAGACAAAGGAGCTGGAACTACAACCAAGGATCAATTTCTCAGCAAAGTTAAGCACAATATTTCAGGCAAGTAGATGGATATTCAGTGACATAAGTGATTTACAAACCTTCCGGGTGAAAAGATCTGAGCTCAATAGAAAATTCAACATTCAAGCACAAGTCTCAAGAGAGTCATAGAAAGGAAAGCAGGGGAAAAAAACAACTTGTTATTCAAAATGGGCATACTATTCATATCCATATAAGGGAAGATGATACTTGTTAATCTTTAGAATTATATGTTGGTCAGGATATATAAAAGGGGCATATATAAGTAGATGGAGGGTGTATAAAGTAAATGATGTGATGATAAAATTGTGAATTAAGGTTGTGAAGGGATTATAACAGGAGATTTGGAAAGGAGGAGGCAAAAAAAATAAATTATATCACAGGAAGAGGCACAAAATTATATTCACAATAAAAAAAGGAAGCAATATCATTACTAAACATGTATGCTCCAAGTGGTATAGCATCCAGATTCTTAGAGGAGAGGTTGGGGGAGGTGAAGGAAGAAATAGACATCCAAACTATACTAGGAGGGGACCGCAACCTCCCTTCTCTGAACTTGATAAATCTAACCTCAAAATAAACAAGAAAGAGGTTAAGGAGGTAAATAAAACTCTGGGTGAGGTAGATATGATAGCTCTTTGGAGAAAACTGGAAATAGAAAGAAATACACCTTTTTATCAGTGGTCCATGGCACATATACAAAAATTGACCGTGTTCTAGGGCATAAAAACCTCACAGTCCAGTGCAGAAAGGCAGAGATAATCAATGCATCCTTCTTAGATCATAATGCAATAAGAATCATATGTAATAAAAGGTCATGGAAAGATAAACCAAAAATTGATTGTATACTAAATAATCTAATCCTACAGAATAAATGGGTCAAACAACAAATCACAGAAAAAATTGACAACTTCATTCAAGACAATGAGACAACCTAGCAAATCTTATGGGATCCTGCAAAAGCAATTCTTAAGGGAAGTTTTATATCTTTGAATGCCTACATGAACAAAATAGAGAAAGAGGAGATCAATGAATTGGGCATGCAGTTGAAAAAACCAGAGAAAAAATCAAATTGAAAATCTCCAAGTAAACACTAAATTAGAAATACTGAAAACCAAAGGAGAGATTAATAAAATTGAAATTATGGAAGCTATTGACCTAATAAATAAAAGTAAGAGTTGGTTTTATGAAAATAAAACAATAAAACCATAAACCTTTGATGAATTTGATTCAAAAAAGAAAGAAGAAAATCAAATTACCAACACCAAAAATTAAAGGGAAGAACTCATCTCCAAACAGGAGGAAATTAATTACTTTGTTCATCTTTATGCCCATAAATTCTACAATCTAAATGAGATGGATGATTACTTTAAAAAAAATAAAAATTGCCCAGAATTAACAGAAGAGGAATTTAAATACTCAGATAACCCCATCTCAGAAAAAGAATTTGAGAAAGGCATCAGTGAAATCCCTAGGAAAAAATCTCTAGGGCCAGATAGATTTACAAGTGAATTATATCAAACATTTAACGAATAGTTAATTCCAATACTTTATACAATACTTTATAGATTATTTGGGAAAATTGGGAAAGAAGGTGTCCTCCCAAATTCATTTTATAATACACTTATGGTTCTGATACTTAAATTACGAAGAATCAAAACAGAGAAAGAAAGTTATAGACTAATTTCTCTTAATAAATATTGATTCAAAAATTTTAAAGAAACTGTTAGCAAAAAGAATACACTAAATTGTCAAGAGAATGATACATTATGATTAGGTAGGATTGATACCAGAATACAGGGCTGGTTCAATATTAGGAAAACCATTAGCATTATTGATCATATCAAAAAAAAAAACAACCCAAAACTAACAGAAACCACTTGATTATCTTAATAGATTCAGAAAAAACTTTTGACGAAATACAACACCCATTCCTATTGAGGACACTGCAGAGCACAGGAATGAATGGATTTTTCCATAAAATAATAAACACTTTCTTTCAAAACCTTCAGCAAGTATTGTATGCAATGGGGACAAGGTTGACGCATTTCCAATAAGATCACGAGTGAAACAGAGATGTCCATTATCACCACTGTTATTCAGCATGATACTAGAAATGTTCTTCTAGCAATATGAGAATAAAAAGTAATTGAAGGAATTAGAATAGTCAAAGAACAAGCTAAATTATCACTCTTTGTAGATGATATGATGATATACCTAGAGAAGTACAGAGAATCAAATAAAAAAGCTACTGGAAATAATAAACAATTTAGGCAAAGTTGCATGTTACAAAGTAAACCCACACAAATCATTTGCATTTTTTATATTATTAACAAAGCCCAACAGGAAGAGATAGAAAGAGAAAAATCATTTAAAGATAGGAAAGACACTATAAAATATTTGGGAGTCTACCTGACAAAACAAACTCAGGGACTATATCAACAAAACTATAAAACCCTTTTCACACAAATAAAGTCAGATTTATATAAGTGGAAAAACATCAGTAACTCATGCGTAGGCTGAGCCAATATAATTGTACTGACAGTTCTATCTAAATTAATTTACTTATTCAGTGCCTTACCAATTGAACTATCAGAAAATAATTTTCTAGGTCTAGAAAACACAATATCAAAATTCATCTGGAAGGACAAAAGTCCTGAATATCAAGGGAACTATTGAAAAGAAATGCTAGAGAAGGTGGCCTTGCCCTATTAGATCTCAAAGTGTATTATAAAGTAGTAATTATCAAAACAAGTTGTACTGGGTAAGAAACAGAGGAGCAGAACAGTGGAATATATTAGGTACTCAAGACACAGTGGTGTCTTGAATATTCATTTGAATATAGCAAACTTCTGTTTGATAAACCCAAATACCCCAGCTTCTGGGATACAACTTATTGTTTCACAAAATTGCCAGGAAAACTGGATAACAGTGTTATGGAAACTGGTCACAGACCAATGCCAGAGAATAAAGTTCAAATGGTATATGATCTAGGTATAAAGACTGATCCTATAAACAAATTAGTGAAGCAAGGAATTGTGCATTTATCAGATTTATGGAGAAGGGAGAAATTTGTGAATAGACAAAATGGATAATGTTTATTACATTAAACTGGAAAGTTTTTGCACAAACAAACCCAATGCAACCAAGATTAGCAGAGAAGCAGAGAACTGGGAAAGAATTTTTGCAACTACTGTATATGATAAAAGCCTCATTTCTAAAATATATAGAGAACTGATTCAAATGCACAAGAATAATACCCAAATAATGAATGGCCCAACTTTATGAACAGAGAGTTTTCAGAGAAACAAATTGAAGGTATCTATAGTCATATGAGAAAATACTCTAAATCACTATTGATTAGAGAGATGCAAATCCAAACAACTATACCACATCACACCTATCAGATTGGCTGACATGACAAAACAGGAAAATGATAAATGTTGACAAGGTGCGAGAGAGTTGAAACACTCATTAATTGTTGGTGTAGTTGTGAGCTGATCCAACCATTCTGGAAAGCAATTTGGAACTATGCACAAAGGCTACAAAATCTGCATACCCATTGACACAGCAATGCTGCTTCTAGGACTGTATCCCTAAGGGATCATAAAAATGGGAAAGGGTTCCACAGGTGCAAAAATATTTATAGCTGCTCTCTTTGGTGGCTAAATACTGGAAATCAAGGAGATGCCCATCAATTTAGAAATGTCTGAATAAATTATGGCAAATGAATGTAATAGAATACTATTTTGCTATAAGAAATGAAGAACAGGAAGACTTCAGAGAGTCCTGGAGAGACTTATATGAACTGATGGTTGAGTGTAAGGAGCAGAACCAGAACTTTGTACAGAGCAACAACCACAGTATGCAAGATAATTTTTTTGGTAGATTTAGTATTTCAGTACAATGCAAGGACTTAAAAATTTCCCAATGGACTTGAGGTAAAATGCCTTCCACATCCAGAGAAATAACTATGGAATTCAGTTGCAGAATGAAGCAGACCATTTGATTTCTCCCATTCCTTTCAGTTCTTCTATGCAACATACCTAAAGTGAAAATGTATTTAAGAGGTATGTATGTCCAGAATCTATATAAAATTGTATGCTGTCTCAGGGAAAGAGAAGGAAGGGAAGGGGAATTGAGGGGGAGGGAGACAAAAACATCTAAGGTATATGGAAGTGATTGTAGAACACTGAAAACAAATAAAATAATGTAATAAAAGTAGAGTGAGGGTAATTTGTTGCTTACTCTATTGTCTTGGCTCGGGGAAATCTTTATGCTTCATTTTGAAAAGGACTTCTGGTGTTGTAGGTGATACTTGACTTCAAAGTGAATTGTATTTAAATGATGCAGCTTTGCTCAAAACTTTCAGCCTCACTCTCTTTTCTAGTCGTTGAAAACTAATGGAAGGAGATAAGTCAATATGATGACCTTGAATGCAGTGAATGGCTTTAGCATCTTTGATATATAATTATGCTCTAAGCACTCCATAGTGTCCTGCTCCATCCAGCACCACTGCTATTGGAATACATTCTTCTCATTCACTTATTTTATGAAAGGAAGTTTTCACATAATGGAGACATATATACTCTTAACTCGCCTGTGGATTTAAGGCTTGCCAGTTACACTCTACTTAGTTTAACCAATTTATCAAGATGACTTTGCCAGGGTTTAGTACCTGCACATGCTACAATTTCTTGGACCCACAGGAGAGAGTTTTGTGAATATAGACACTAAGGGTGAAAGAGTATCCAGAAGTTCTCCTACCATAGGTTCAGTCCTCCCTGAACACCAAATTCTGTGATTCTCAATCTAATGTTAGTTGCATTAAACATAGCATGTCACATAGAAATTGAACAACGACTTTCTATGTGTCTGAGAAATAGGAGACAACATTGTTTCTGAAGAATTAATTTTTTTCATTATTTTTAAGAGTTATTTAGTATTTTCTTTTTCACCAGTCACATAGCAAACCACTTTTTTCATTCTTTTTTTAAAATCTTGAGCTCCGAATTCTCTCCTTTCCTCACTTGCCATCCAGCTCCCCACTGAGAAGGTACACAGTTCAATAGGTTATGAATATCTGGTCATACAAACCATTTCCATATTAGTCATATTGTGAAAGAAAACAGAGATTAAAAAGAAGTACAGAAAAAATATATATTTTTAGAAAAGTATACTTCTATCTGTATTCAGAGCATCATTTCTTTCTCTGGGGATGGATAGCATTTTTTATCATAAGTCCTTCAGACATGTTTTGATCCTTTGTACTTCTGAGAATAGTAATTTATTCACACATGATCATCTTACAATAGTGTTGTTACTTTGCACACAGAATGGCACTTTGCATCAGCTCCTGTAAGTCTTTCTAGAATTTTCTGAGAGCATCCTGCTTGTTTCTTTAAGCACAACTATTCCATCACATTCACATAACACAATGTGTTCAACCATTCCCCCACTAAAGGACATCCCTACAATTTCGATTTTTTTTCCAACTGAAAAGGATATCTATAAACATTTTTTTTAAAGTAGATCCTTTCTTATTTTTTAAATGTATTTTGGGATATAGACTGAGTGAGGTTATTAGTAGGTCAAAGCACATACATGGATATATAGCCCTTTTGGGCACAGGGACAAATTACATTATGGTTCAATCGGTTTGCAAATCCACTAACAGTGTATTAATGTTTCATTTTTCCTACACTACCTCCAACATTTTTCTTTTTTTCCTGTCCTGTCCTCTTAGCCAATTTGACAGGTATGAGATAGTAGTTCAGAATTGTGGTAAGTGGCATTTCTCCAATGAATAGTAAGAGCATTTTTTCATATGGCTATGGATAGCTTTAATTGGTTCATTTGATAATTATTCATATCTTTTGATCATTTTGTTGTCTGGAGACTGGCTCTTCTTTATTTGACTCACTTCTCCATACGTTTGAAAAATGAGCACTTTGTCATAAAATCTTGGTTCAATTTTTTTTTCAGAGTTACCATTGCTAACTGTATCTGCTTCCATCTTATCATCCCCTTTTATTCAATTCTTTCTCCTTTCACCATTTCCCTCTTCAAAAAGGCTTTGATTGTGACTACACCCTCCCACAATCTTCCATTCCCTCTAAAACCTCTTATCCATTTCCCCTCCTACTGTCCTTTAGGGTAAGAAAGTTTTCAATTACCAGTTGAGTGTGCAGGTTATTCCCTCCTTTTCCCCACTTACTGCCACTTTTTAAATAACATGTAAAAAAAATCAACTTTCTGGGACAGAGCCAAGATTGTGGAATAGAAAGATGCACGTACACTAGCTCTTACCCCACAGCCCATAAAATACCTGTAAAAAAGAACTCAACAAATTCAAGAGCAGCAGAAGCCACAGAACAACGGAGTGGAGGAGATTTCTAGCCCAGAGTGACCTGAAAGACCAATGGGAAAGATCTGTCACACTGGACTTGGAGCAGAGCTCAGCCTAGCCTTGACCACACAGCACCAAGAGGAGCAGATCCAAGCAAGCTTCAG
Source organism: Notamacropus eugenii (assembly GCF_028372415.1). Taxonomy (NCBI): domain Eukaryota; kingdom Metazoa; phylum Chordata; class Mammalia; order Diprotodontia; family Macropodidae; genus Notamacropus; species Notamacropus eugenii. The sequence continues at coordinate 112,919,710 of NC_092878.1, forward strand.
GGATAGAATCTTCAGTGACAGCACAGATCCCTCAACCCAAAGGCGCCAAAAGTCAGTGAGAAGGTCTTTTCAACTGCCCGAGAAGGAAGAAGGGTGTCCCCATAAGTCGGGCCTTCTCAGGTGGCAGCTGGGGAGGCAGCAGAGAACGGCGCTCCCAAAGCAGGCAGTAGACCACATCCATTGTTGAAGGTCTCATTGTAAACCCCCTGAGGGAACTGAGACCTGTGTGGCTGCTCTGACCCAACCTGAGCAGCTGATCTTAATCTCACACTGAATACCAGCCCTGCCCCTGCCTAAAATCCCTGACGGTTTGGAGCAGCTCATCTGAATCTCGGCCCCCCAGTGCTGGCTTGGTGGAACTGGAAACAAGGTGGTGTGGAGAGGAAATTCAGAAGTCAAGTAAATGGCTGGGAAAATGCCCAAAAAAGGGGAAAAAATAAGACCATAGAAAGTTACTGTCTTGGGGAACAGGTGTCTCCTCCCATACTTTGAGAAGAGGAAGAACAAAGCATAATGTCAGAGGAAGTCAAGGCCTCTGCCTCCAGGGCCTCCAAAGGGAAATTAAATTGGACTCAGACAATAGAAAAACTTAAAAAAAACAAGTTATCAGCTTACTAAAGGAGAACCAAAATGCTTTTTAAAAAAAGGCTAACTCAACGGGAAAAAGCAGTCCAAAAAGCCAATGACGAGAAGGAGGTTTTAAAAAGCAGAATTAGCCAAATGGAGGAGAAGTTTCAAAAGTTCACTGAACAAAATAATTTGCTGAAAGAGAGAATTGAGTTCAGAGAAATGAATGACTATGAGATAAACCAAGCAGTTAGTGAATGAAACCAAAAGTTTGAAAAAGTAGAAGATAATGTGAAACATCACCTGGGAAAAATAACTGACCTGGAAAATACATCCAGGAGAAACAATTTAAAAATAATGGAACTACCTGAAATCTATGATCAAAAAAAGAGTCTTGACAATATCTTCCATGAAATTATCAAGGAAAACTGCCCTGATATTCTGGAACCTGAGGGCAAAATAAATATCTAAAGAATCCACCAATCAGCTCCTGAAAGAGACATGGAAAGAGAAATTCCTAGAAATATTGTGGCCAAATTTCAAAGTTCCCAGATCAAGGAGAAAATACTGCCAGCAGCTAAAAAGAATTTGAGTATTGTGGAAATACAATCAGGATAATGCAGGATTTGGCAACTTCAACACTGAGGGATTGAAGGACTTGGAATGGGATATTCCAGAGGTCCAAGAAACTGGAATTGAAACCAAGAATCACCTACCAAGCAAATCTGACTATAGTACGTCAAGGGAATAAATGGTCATTCAATGATATAGAGGACTTTCAATCATTCATATTGAGGAAAAGTCTAGATCTATATAGAAAATTTGACTTTACAACAGAAGAATCAAGAGAAGCATGAAAAGGTAAACAGGAAAGAAAAATCATAAAAGACTCTCTAAAGCTGAACAGTTTACATTATTCCACGGGAAGAAAATATTTATAACTCTTGAAATTCTTCCCAGTATTTGGGTAGATGGAGAGATTGTACATACACACACACACGCACACACACACACACACACACATATACATAGACAGAGAGTACAGCATGTGTTGAATCAAAAGAGATATCCACACACAAAAAGATAAAATAAAGTAAAATAAAAATTAAGGGGTGAGGGAGGAAAATACCAGGAAGAGAAAGGGAAAAATGGAATCGGGCAAGCTATCACCCATAAAAGAGATAAGAAAAATCTTGTTCAATGGAGGAGAAAAAGGAGAAGGGGAGAGAGGAAAAATGTAGCTACCCTCTCCACATGTGGCTGAAGGAGGGAATAACGTTCACTAAATTCGATATGGAAATTTATATCACATCACAGAAATGTAGGGGAGGAGGTGACAAGTGGGGACAGGGGGATGTTAGGAGGGAAGGCGAATGGGAGAAGGGAGTTACTAGAAATAAATACTTTCGAGAAGGGACAAGGTCAATTGTGGGGGGAGGAATAAATGGGGATAGAGTGGGACAGAGGGCAATTTAATTAGTATTACATACCATGATTATTATGGAAATCTTTTGCAAAACGACATATTTAGTCTGTATTGAATTGCTTGCCTTCTCAGTGGGGTTGGAGGGGGGGGAAGGAGAGAAGTTGGAATTCAAAGTATTAGCAAAAAATGTTGAGAATTTTTATTGCATATAATCAGGAAATGCTGGGAATGGGATATAGAAATTTATCTGGCTCTACAAGAAAAGAGAGAAGTTGGGGATAAGGGAAGGGTAGGATGTGATAGAAGGGAGGATACATTGAGAAAAGGAGCAATCAGAATGCAAGATACTAAGAAGCAGGGGGAGGGGAGTGAGGGAGAGAGAAATTGGACTTGTTACAAAGTGAGGCAAAAGAAATTAGCATGAAAACGACTGAACTAATTACTGAGAAGAAATCAATGACATCGTTAGTTTGGGGAAAAGAATTTTAATCTAAATTTCCTATAGGAAGGTAACATCGGGTAAAATTTAGCATTGATGGAAAAGTTAAAGTTTTAACAGTAAATTTGATTTTATGATTGCTATTTAATCAGGAACCAGAACATGTATAGAAAGGCATGTAAGCCACTTTAGACTTGCCTCAAAAGATGTTCCTTAGCCAAAGTGAAATATAATCATATTTGAAACCTGGTTATTGGAACTTGCCATTTTTAGATGTATGGGACCATTAAGTGACTGTTTTGAGTCTAACTTCAGGTATAGGTAGCAAAAAAGTTAATCTGAGCCTCTTATCCATGATGCCAGTAAGCTTGTGAGATGCTGGTATGAACTGCATAAGGTAATCTCATGGGAAGGGAGGGAGAATGGGTGTTCAGCCTGGGCTGAGGTAGGATTCTCCTGACTCAATTTCCCCACTGGCCCCTGGCAGACTTAAATCCTGAGTGAATGCAAGTGGACAATCTAATCCTGCCTGGAATTGACATGAAGTTGGGGAAATATTGTATCCCTGCAATGTCCCTACTCTTGGTGGCAATTTCCTATAGTCAATAGCTTAATACCAGATCTATTAAATTATAGATTATTGATAGGGGAACATCAGAGGTTAAGTCTAAAATTAAGCTATTAGGCATAGGACTTTAGACTACCAACAATAAGTTAGAGTCCTTTAATTCTTAGTAATACTGTGGAGACAATTAAGTCAAGAGCTTGAGAAGTGAGCTACATAAATATTATTTGTGTCTCAGTTGCTTAATGTTTAAAAAAAAATCAGTTTTCAATTTTGTATGAATTTGAGTTTCAAATTTTCCTCCCACCTAATGACCTCAAAACAGTGTCATATGGGTTATGCATATATAATCACAAGGTCTCTCTCAAGAACTTTGGAATTCATTATGTGACATGGGAGACTCTGACACAGGATCGCTCAGCGTGGTGTGCCCAAATCAGAGAAGGTGCTATGCTCTATGAGCAAAGTAGAATTGAAATAGTTCAGATGAAATGTAGGATGCACAAATTTAGAGTATGCACCCCAAATGTTCATGCGACCTCTGTGCCCAATCTATGGTGGAGCATTCCAACATCTTATTGATCTGGTCAGCCTCATTTAGACACATTGAAACTTGACTTTGTCATAGTGATGTCATTTTGGTCCTCTTTAAGAATAAAGAAAAACAACCATGCGTACATGATCATTTTAAATATATTACCACAATAGTTAAAAAATCAGAACAAAAGGGAGAAAACTTGAGACAGAAAGAAACAAAATATGAAAATGGTATGCTTTGATCTACATTCAGTTTCCATAATTTTTCTTTGGATGTGGATAGCATTTTCCAACACTATTTTTGGAATTGTCTTGGGTCATTGCACTACTATAAAGACCTAAGTCTATCACAACTGATTGCCCCACAATGTTGCTCTTACTGTGTAAAAGGTTCTCCTCCTTCTGCTCCATTCACTTAGCATCAGTTCATGTAAATCTTTCCTGGTTTATCTGAGAGCATCCTGTTCATTATTTCTTTTGTTTTTAATTTCTAACTATAATTTATTTATTTTCAATTTTCCACTTTCACTTCCACAAGATTTTGAATTTGAAATTTCTCCCCATCTCTCCCCTCCCCCGCCCCAGTACACTCCACACCTTAAGAACCACTTTCTCCCATCTGCCCTCCATTCTATCACCACCCCCTCTTCTTCCATACTGCTCTCCTCTATTACTCTGTCAGGCAAGATAAATTTCTAGACCTCATTTCCTATGCAACCTTCCCCCCACCAGTTGCATGCAAAAACAATTTTTAACATTCCTTTTTAAAGTTTTGAGTTCCACATTCTCTCCCTTGCTTCGTCGCTATGAAACTTCATTGAGAAAGTGAGCAATTTGATATAGGCCATGCATGTTTAGACATGCAAAACTTCCATAACATTCTTGTTGGAAAACACTAAACATATTTTCCTCTATCCTATCATACCCTCCATTTATTTCATTCTCTCCCTTGATGTGACAACCCACAATTGTGTTTGTCTCTGATTACCCCTTGTATTTATAATGCATTGCTGCTTATTTTTTAATATGATTTTGCTTCTTGATGAGAAGATCTTCCCCACTCATTAATGAACCTGTCCATTAAAATGAGTTTAATTAGCGAAGATTTGTAGGAAGACCCACACCTTCTCTTAATTTTCTAATGAAGCACTGGTTCTCAATGATTGTGATGCCCTCTGGCTCTGAAAAATGTATAATTTCTCTGAGATGAACTTTTACTTTGGAGTTTACTCATTGGAAGAGTGTATCTAGCCAGATGAGACCATGGGGCGCTGATAAGGATCCCCCTGGTTTTGAAAACCCAGATGTTAGGGCCTCTCGATCTGATAACTTTCTATGTATGGTCAAACTTACCTGCTATTGATCTGTGATATATGTATTGCTTATATCAGGAAGCTGAAAGAACTGTCTATTCGTTTTGATTTCTCTGTATTTTCTGTGAAGTTCAGGGTGCTGACTTTTTCCTCTGAACTAAGTGAATAATACATGTGTGCTTGATTAAAGTAATTGTGTTGTTTTCTTTTTAAAAAGCAGATCAAATGACGTATAATAGCAAGCCCTCCTGTGTGTGCAAGGGTGTATGCTTTTATACCCCTTCTTCCATCTATTATCCCTTCTATTATCCTATGTCTCCTATCCCCTTTCCCCTGTCTTCCTACAGGGTTAGAGAGATTTCCATACACAACTATCTTAATACTGAAAGAGGTCTCATGAGTTACAAATATCACCTTTCCATGTAAGAATGTAAACAGTTCAACTTTTAAAAGTCCCTTATCACTTCTCTGTTTACTTTTTCATGTTTCTCTTGATTTCTGTATTTGGAAGTTAAATGTTCTATTCAGCTCTGCTCTTTTCAGATAAAATGTCCAGAAGTCCTTTATTTCATTGCAAAAATATGTTTCCCTGAGGTATTACACTCAGTTTTGCTGGGTAAGTGATTTTTGGTTTTAATAGTCACTTCTTCGACCTCTGGAACATCACCGTTCACACCTCTGATCATTTCGTATAAAAACTGCTAAGTCTTGTATAATTCTAATTGTGTTCCACAGTACTAGCATTGTTTCTTTCTGGATGCGCATAATATTTTCTCCTTGGTCTGGGAACTCTGGAATTTGACTACAATATCCTGAGGAGTTTTCCTTCTGGGATCTTTTCCAGGAGGTAAGAAGAGGATACTTTCCATTTCCATTTTACTCTCTCGTTTCAGAATATCAAGGTAATTTTCCTTGATAATTTCAAGAAACATGATGTCTAGGCTCTTTTTTTGATCATGGTTTTCAGGCAGACCATTAATTTTTAAATTATCTCTCCTGGATTTATTTTCCAGTTCAGTTGGATTTTTTTTTTAATATTTTCAAATGAGATATTTCACATTGCCTTCTATTTTTCATTCTATTAGTCTTGTTTTGTAATTTATCGATTTCTCACAAAGTCATTAGCTTTCATTTGCTCCATTCTAACTTCAGAGGAACTATTTTCTTCAGTGAGATTTTGAACCACCTTTTCTATAGGGCCAAATTTTTCTTTTTATAACATTCTTCCCCTCTGACTTTTTCGAACTCCTTTGTCTTTTGGGTTAGTCTATTTTTTAAAGCATTATTTTCTTCAGGATTTTTTGGGTCTCCTTTAGTAAGCTGTTGACTAGTTTTTCATGATTTATTTGCATCATTCTCATTTCTCTTCTCAATTTTAGCTCTACTTCTCTTATTGATTTTCAAAATCTGTTTTGAACTCTTCAATGAACTGAGACCATTTCCTATTTTTTCTTGGAGGCTTTGGATGTAGGAGGCTTGAACTTGCTGTCTTCCTGCAGTTATATGCTTTGATCTCCTTCTATCCTCTTATCTTCCCCATTTTTGTTTATTTCCCCAGCCAATTATTTTACTTTTTAGCTCTTTGTTAAATGGTACGTGTCCTGCCCCAAATGTGAGGGGTTTTGTGTAGCTCTTTCCAGAGTTATCTCTAGGGACCCGTAAATTATCAGTTCCTCCAAAATATTATGATTAAAGGAGAGGTGTTTACTACTTTGTAAGCCTGCACTCTCGTCTGTGAACAATCATAAGCACTCTTTTCTGCCCTGGAACTGTGAGTAGAATTCTCACTCCCCAAACACCTCCAGCTCTGCCATGCCTGCTCTCCTGCTCACCCTAAATGCACTCCCCACTGAGCCTAGTGGGATAGACCCTTCCTGTAAGCCTTCCAAATTCTATTGGGCTGTCAATCTGTTTCATGCTCTCATTTAATGGCTTCTACTACTCTAGAATTTGTTTAGAATAATTTTAATAGGTATTTTGAGGGATTTGGGAGGAGATCTCAGGTAGGTCCCTGCTTGTACTCTGCCATTTTGGCTCTCCTGTTCATCATTTCTTAAAACACAATAGTATCCAATTATATTCGTATATCACAAATCATTCCACAGTTACTCAGTTGATGGACATCCCCTCCATTTCCAGTTCTTTTACAGAAAGAGTTTCTCAGTTTTTAATGATCCCTTTGTGATTTAGACATATCAGGTTATCTGCACATAGTTTTTAATAGCCCTTTGTGCATAATCCCAAATTCTTCTTTAGAGTGGTTGGATCAGTACACAACTCCAAAAGCAATGCATTTGTGTTCTAATTTTCCCACATCTCCAGTGTTTATCATTTTCTTTTTCTCCCATATTAGCCAATTGCATATCACTAAGACAATATTCATAACACCATAGTTGTGAATCACAAAATATAACAGACTCTCCACATAGAAGGCAGAAGAAAAAAAATTTATTCGGACACCAGAAAGCCAAATACCAACAACAGAAACCTGAACCATTCATAGCAGCAGAGAAGTTAATATCCATTATCATTGCAGGGGACACCTCCATTTCCAAGGCTTCTCCCAACACTCTGGCCTTCCCGTAAACAAACACTCACAATTCTAGCTGTCTGCTTACCTGTGTCCTCTCACTCTCTCTGCTGTAACAATTTAGTGAGTGTTTTCACTCACGTCCTCTCAGTTCTGCTCCATCTTTCATGTTCCATTCATTCACCAAGCACCTCCCATCACATGTAATTTAGGCTGCCATGTTATTTAAGCAGGTCACATGAGCATATTGATGTATGGGAAAGATTTTAAAATTAAAAAAATATATATTAATGATGCACCAATCTGATAGGTTTGAGGTGGTACCACGGAATTGTCTTAATATACATTTCTCTAATCAATAGTGATTTAGAGCATTTATGAATAAAATCATCTGAAAGCTAACTGTTTATGTTTTAGACTTTATGAATTGGGGAATCATTTGTATTCCTATCAATTTCACTAACTTTTCAACGTATTTGAGAAATAAATCTTTTATCATAAGGACTGGTTTTAAAAATTGTTTCCCAGCTTGATGCTTCCCTTCTAATCTTGGGTCCATCAGTTCTTTTTGTGCAAAACCTTTTTAATTTATTGTAACCAAAATTTTCCATTTTACATGTTATACTGTTTTCTGTCTCTGGTTTGGTCAAAAATTCTTGTTTTCTCCATAAATTTGACAGGTAAACGATTCTTTGTTCTCTTAATTTGCTTATCTTTTATGCCTAAATCGTTTGCTCACTTACACCTTATCTTGGTGTAGTGTGTGAGATGTTCGTCTATCCTTAGCTTCTGCCAGCCTATTTTCTAGTTTTCCAAGTATGATTTGTATGTATGTATGTGTATGTGTGAATGTGTGTGTGTGAGTGTGTGTGTATGTGTGTGTGTGTGTGTGAAGTTGTGAGTTCTTACCCCAGAAGTTTGGGTCTTTGGCTTTATCAAACTATAGATAGCTATAGTCATTTATCATCTGTCTTGCGTATTCAACCTCTCCCTTTGATTCATTATATTATTTCTTAGCCAATATAAAATAGTTTTGATGATTATGGGTTTATAATACAGTTTTTGCTCTGGTATAGTTAGGCAAACTTTCCCTTGCATTTTTACTAATCCCATTGTTTTTCTTGACTTTTTATTCTTCTACTTGTCTTTTGTTATTATTTTTTCCTAGATCTATGAAATAACTTTTTAGTTTTTTGAACAATATGGCACTGAATAATTAACTAATTCAAATGAAATTGTTATTTTTGTGTTACTTCGAGTAGGATTATCTGTGAGCAGTAATATTTTTCCAATTGCTTAGAGCTGTCTTTGTTTTCGTGAAAAAATGTTTTGCAATTGGATTCATATAGGTGCTGGCTTTATCTTGATGGATGGACTCCAAAATATATTATATTGCCTGCACTTGTTTTACATGGAATTTATGTATCTTTTTTGCTTGGATTGGCTGGTAAAAATATAGAAAAGCTGATGATTTATGTGGCTTTATTTTATATTCTGCAAATTGGCTAAAGTTGTTCCTTATTGGGGGGCAGAGCCAAGAAGGCAGAGTAGAAAGACGCACCTACACCAGCTTTTCCCACACAGCCCATAAAATGCCTGTAAAAAAATGTCTCTAAACAAAACGACACAGTGAAAAGAGATTTCCAGCTAAACCAACCTGGAAGGCCGAGAGGAAAGGTCTATCGCACCAGGCTCAGAGTATATCATAGCCCATGAAGCCTAACACAGCCTTGGCCATATGGCATCATCAGAAACAGGACTGGAGCAGGCCTCAGGAGGTGAAATGCTGGGAGCAGCTGTGGTTCCCAGATCCCTCAACCCACAAATGCCAAACACAGTTTCAAAGGTCAGTGAGAAAGCTTTTTAAGCTGTGTGAGAAGAGAGCAGGGTCCTCCCTAACCCTGGGCCCAGGCAGCAGAGGTAGCAGCAACAGTGTCCATTTTCAGAGCCCTAGGCCTAAAGACCCTGGAGGAATTCAACTGCAGATCTGATCTCAGTCTGAAGTGACTCTCCTGGGGTGAGAAACCGTGCTGCTGGTGGAGCTGGTGGAGGCTCTGGAAAGGGAATTCTATTTTCCAATCCTCAGTAGAAAAATTTTGGTAGCTCCTAGATCACAGCACAGACCAAGAGAGGAGTAAACTCCTCTACATTGACTGTGCCACCTTGGAGGAACTGAGAATTTACAGATCCCCAGAGTACACCCTACTCTTGACAAAGGACTCAAAAGTCAAGTAATTGGCTGGGAAAATGCCCTACAAACACAAAAAAGTAAGACTAAGATTACTTTCTTAGTGAACAGGTATTTTCTTCCATCCTTTCAGGTGAGGAAGAACAATGCATAACATCAGAGGAAGACATAAAAATTAAGGCTTCTGCATCCAAAACCTGCAAAATAAATAGGCAGTGGTCTCTATCCATAGAAGAGTTCAGAAAGGATTTTGAAAATCAAGTAAGAGAGGTGGAGGAAAAATTGGGAAGAGAAATGAGATCTATGGTAGAAAATCATGAAGAGAGAGTCAACAGCTTCCTAAAGGAGACCCAAAAAATGGTGAAGAAAATAACACCTTTAAAAATAGCCTAACTCAAATGGTAAAAGGGACCTGAAAAAGTCAATGAGGAGAAGAATAGTTTAAAAAGCAGAATTAGAGAAATGTAAAAGGAGGTTCAAAAGCTCCCTGAAGAAAATACTTCTTTAAAAGTTAGAATAGAGCAGATGGAAGCTAATGACATTATGAGAAACCAAGAAATTACAAAGCAAAACGTGAAATATCTCATTGGAAAAATAATGACCTGGAAAATAGATCCAGGAGAGACAATTTAAAAATTTTGTGATTACCTGAAAGCCATGATCATAAAAAACCCCAAACCTAGACATCATCTTTCATGAAATTATCAAGGAAAAATGCCCTGATATTCTAGATCCAGATAGTAAAATAAATATTGGAAGAACCCACCGATTACTTCCTGAAAGAGATTGGAAAAGAGAAACTTCTAGGAACATTTTAGCCAAATTCCAGAGTTCCCAGTTCAAGGAGAAAATATGGCAAGCAGTCGGAAAAAAAAAAAACAATTCAAGTATTGTGGAAATGCAATCAGAATAACACAAGATCTATCAGCTTCTATATTAAGGGATCAAAGGACTTGGAATGTGAAACTCCAGAAGTCAAAGAAACTAGGATTAAAACCAAGAATCACCTACCAAACAAAACTGAGTGTAATTCTTCAGGGGAAAAAAATGGTCATTCAGTGAAGTACAGGACATTCAAGCTTTCTTGATGAAAAGACCACAGTGAAATAGAAAAATGGACTTGATGAAAAGAGCAGAGTGGAATAGAAAAAACACAAGAGTCAAAAGAATCATGAAAAGGTAAACAGGAAACATTAATCCCAAAGTTGAACTGTTCATATTCTTAAACGGAAATGTAATATTTATAACTCTTGAAACTTTTCTCAGTATTTGGTTATTTGGAGGGATTATACACACACACACACACACATATACATATGTATATATATATATGTATATATATACATATATATATATATATATACATATACATATATACATATGGACAACGGACACAGGTTGAGTTGCAAAGGAAGGCGTGCTATCTAAAAAAATAAAATTATGGTGTGAAATAGGAATATACTGGGAGGAGAAAGGAATGGGGCAAATTATCTCTCATATAAGAGGCAAGAAAAGGCTTTTTCAATGGAGGGTAAAAGAAGGGTAAAAAAGTGAAAGTTACTCTCATCACATTTGGTTTAAAGAGGGAATAACATGCACCCTCAGTCTGATATGAAAATTTTTCTTTTCCTACAGGAAAGTAGGAGAGAAGGGGATCAGAGAGTGGGGGAATGATAGAAGAAAGAAGGGCAAATGGGAGGAGGGAATACTAAGAAGCAATCACTTTAGGGGAGGGATAATGTCTAAAGAGGAAATAGAATAAGTAGAGGGCAGGATAGGATGGAGGGAAATATAATTAGTATTTCTAAACATGACTATTATGAAAGCCTTTAGCAAAACTACATATATATAGCCTATATTGAATTGTTTGCCTTCTCAATGGAGATTGATGGGGAGGGAAGATAGGAGAGAAGTTGGAACTCAAAGTTTAAGGAATGAATGCTGAGAATTATTTTTGCATGCAACTAGGAAATAAGAAATACAGGTAACGGGGTATAGAAATCTACCTTGCCCTACAAGAAAAAAGAGAAGGTGAGAATAAGGAAAGGGAAGATGGGAGAAAATTTAGAACTCAAAATCTCATGGAATAAATGTTGAAAACTGAAAATAAATACATTTTTAAAAGTTGTTTATTTCAATTAGTTTTTAGCTGACTCTCTAAGTATACCATCATTTCATCTGAAAAGAGTGATTGTTTCCTTATTTCCTGTTCCAATTTCTTTTTCTTCTCTTATTGCTATAACGAAATTTTCTAGTGCTATATTGAGTAATAATGACATATTTCACATTGTCTTCTATATTTTTATTATTTTAGTTTTGTTTTATAATTTCTTGTTTTCTCATAATTTTATTAGTTTCTATCTGCTCCATTATAATTTTTAAAGAACTGTCTTCTTCAGTGAGCTTTTGGACCTCCTTTTCCATTTAGCCCATTCTGCTTTTTAAGGTATTCTTCTTTCAGTTTTGGAGAGCTCTTTGGAGTTCTTTTACCATTTGTGTTAGTCTTTCTTTTACGTGTTATTTTCTTCAGCATTTTTTGAGTATCCTTTATTTAGGTGTGGATTCGCTTTTCATGATTTTCCTACATCTCTCTCATTTCTCTTCCCAATTTTTCCCGCCCCACTCTTACTTGATTTTCAAAATGCTTTTTGAGTTCTTCCATGGCCTGAGGCCATTGCATATTTTCTTTGGAGGCATTGGATGTAGTAGCCTTGATGTTGCTGTCTTCCTCCAATTGTATGCTTTGGTCTCCTGATTGTATGCTTTGCTCCTCTTCATTTGCAAGGGTGGAAGGAAATAACTTTTCACCAAGAAAGTGGCCTTCTTATTTTTTGCTCTTTTGTGGCATTTTCCCAGACAACTACTTGACTTTTAATTCCTTTGTCAATCCAGGGTATACTACCACAGGTTTCAGAGGTTTTGTACTACTGTTCTCCAAGATATTTCTAGATAACTGTAAATTATCAGTTTCTACAAAGTAGCATAGCAAAGAGACAGGTGTTCATTACTCCCCTGGCCTGTACTCTGGTCTCTGAGAAATCAAAAGCACTCTTTTCTGCCATGGAACTGCGAGTAGCATTCCCTCTCCACAGTCAGCACTAGCACCACCAAGCCAACCCTCCTCCTCAACCCAGGACCAATACTCAGTACTGAGACACAGATCAACTGGCCAATTCCCCCGGCGTCTGTAGCCTGAGAACTCCAGAAGGGGTTACTGATGCAGCAGGGTGACCACCACAACTCTGGGACTGGGGCTGTGGTTGGGGCTGGACAGAGCTCCCTTCTTACACAGATGAACAAACTTTCTCACTGACCTTTGAAGCTTTCTTTTCCATTTATGTTTTGGTAAATCTGGAAACCACAGAAGCAGCCTGCGATTCTGTATCCTTGAAGCCTGCTCCAGTCCCATCTGTGCCTGCGCAGTCTACACTCAGCTCTGCTGGCTCTGCTCTGAACTTGTGTGGTAGACCTTTCATGCTGGCCTTCCAGGCTGTCTTGGGCTAGAAATCTGTTTCATTCTGTCATTTTGTGACTTTTGCTGTAGAATTGTTTAGAGTCATTTTTAGAGATATTTTAAGGACTTTGAGAGCAGAGCTTGAACATGTATGTGCTTGTACTGTGCCATCTTGGCTCTCCTTCCTTCTGTTTATGTTTTGATTCTCTTGTTGCTGTGGAAACTTCATTTGGTCAGGCTTTTTTGTCTGTGTGATCATTTTTAACAGTCAAACTCTACTCCTATAGCATGGGTGCACTTTTCCAAACTTCTTGGGGACCAGGGGATTTTTACACCAGGACTTTTCAGCATGGTTACACCTTGCCCACTGTGTTGTTTTGGTCAGGTTAGTATGGCTTTATGTCAGGATTCCAAGGTGGGCAATTTGGTTTCTGTGCTGGAGCAAGAGGCCTTACCCCTGCCCTCATATATTGCCATATGGATATTAATAAAATAGAAGAGTAAATGTGTCTCAGAATTATTTCTTTCAGTGTTGCTCTCTATCAACATACTTTGAAATGGCACTGGTTACATTCTAAGTATTTCTGTATGCATTCCTGTTTGGATGTACACATATATGTGTGTATACACACATAAATACATACCAACATACATATAGGTAAAATATGTGTGTATGTGTGCAAATATATGCGTATATGTTTGCATGATTGTATTTAGGTATCACATATGTATATGTAGGTATGTGTATTTATATGAGTATTCTGTATATATACACAAACATACATATGTACATACATATGTAGATTCTTATGTAAATACATACATACATACATACATTGTTTTCAAAACACTTGAAAATGTGCTTTTTTAAAGCAACTACCATTTCAATTGTGGAAATTGATGCTGGTCTTAGTCTTATATTATTTCTTTTTAAAAACATAGGAAACGAAAATAAAAACACTAATATTATCTGATTTCTATTATGCACTCCGACAGTTCACTCAATTGTATTTTTTTGTGAAACCACTAGGAATTTTCTTTGTAAAGTGTCTTGATTTTGATTTATTAATATTAAAATTAATGAAGAAAATACATTATCTCCCTCTATAACTATATTAATCACAACTGATATAAATTGGCAGTAACTAATGGTTCTGTGCTGAGCACTACGCCTTCCCCCATCATCCCAAATTACTTAAATATAATTAAAATATTGATTTTTTCAAACCAATGATATGATTGAAATGAATCAATTTTGATTCTAATGTAGTAAATTCACACAGATATTTATGGCATTTTATTCAAAATGCTCAATTTCCTAGCTGACAGAATTGTCTGGCCCTTTTACTATCTATGACAGAGTTCCTGAAATTGCCACTGCTGTTAATGCACCCACCCCCCAAACCCCACTCCTGGTTTCTTGGGGTGGCCTACATTACACTGTGCTAGAGATCAAACTACCATTCAAGTTAGACAGACATTTCATGCCAAACTCTTAAGTTTTCTCAGCCTGGAAAATTGTTTCACACACTTTTTAATGGTTCTGTTGCTTCAGAATTTGATTTGAGACATTATTTTAAAGTTGTTTTCAGGGAAATTTGGTGCCTTTACTGTGCCCTTGCAACATGTGTTTCACTCTAAGGCTTTGCTTGTACACATTTTGGAATAAAAGTTCATTATGTTGTGTCTCTTTTTAATTTACTTATTTCTGGTTTACTTACTGATTTTGGACTTGATATTTAGGTCTAGGGTCTGTACAGTGAATGTTTGTTTTGGTCATGGTTTTTTTTTCCCTCAGAATTTCAGGGAAAGACTAGTGACTTGAAAGTTTTCAGAATTCCCAAAATATTTTGAATCAGATAAAAGTTTAATTGTATTCCCAAGGTTTGAACACACAAGGTCCTAGTGACTATCTATACACACAACAGTTGGAAAGTCCTGTTGGCTCAAAGTGACAGAATTGTAAAGCTCAAATTTAGTCTGGGTTTCCTCCCTTGATTATTTCTATACCAGCTCAGTTAAATCCTGGAATTTGGAACAATATTTCACCTTGAGGTCTGAGACATGCTAACTCTGCTTCAGGTTTCTCAACTTCTTATTTTCTTCATACACTGTCCAGGGGCCTCCCTATCAGGAAATGACACTGCTAAGTACAGGTCCCCTTTTCATATGATCTGTGCTGACAAAGTTACTATTTGGAACCTGTCCTGATCTAATGCCCTTGGTTAGATCTGGAGTATATCTCAGTATGAGTCTGGCACCTCCCTTTTTCCTGGGGTTCAGTTTTTCTCTGAGTGATGGAGTGATCCACCTACTACATGCTCCTAGATAACCCTGTCCCCAGTGTCTGCAGACTACTGTGATTGTCTTACTATGCTGACCTGGGCAGGACAAATGATTCACTGCAACTTTTCTTAATTTCTCTATCAGGACTCATTTTCACATTTTATAGATCTCTTTGAAGGAGTTGAAGGCAAGTAATCATCTGGGTTGCTTCTTTCTATTCTTTTATCTTAGCTTTATAGCATTTTGACTTATTTTAATGTCATTCCTGCCTTCAGTTGTAGTATTAATATGTTTTGAAAGCAAAATTTTGTCTCTCAGACAGCAAGGACAATTTATTTGTTGCCTTTGTATCTTTAACACTTTGCACATTGTATTGGACATGGAATGATGGATAGATTCTGGTCAGATTATGAAGATTCTTGAAGGGGGAGAAGAAGGCACTGTGATAATCACTTTATAAATATTATGTAATCCTTACAATAACCCTGGGAGATAGGTTCTATTAACCCCTTTAGCGTTGAGGAAACTGTTACCCATATTTTATCTATTTATCTATCCACCTGTCTATCCATCTAGACTTATTTGCTCAATTTTATTCTCTCCATCATTATCAAAGCCAAGATAAAATCAACTCAGACACTCACTTCTCCTCAGATATTTTTCCACCTGTGATGATTAATTGATTAGCATGAACTGACTCATCACGTTCCTTCCTCCTTTCATGAATTCTTATTATCCAAAAAAAAAATCATCTCTGAATTAGCTTTTGAGCAATGACTCTCTCCAAGAATTGTATTGTGTCAGTGGGCTTTTATAATAGTTACCAGATTGGTGAAGTCTATCAGACGCTATGACCTGCAGTTATAAGCTTCATGATCTCACTGCCATGTCTGTGCTCTGATGAAACATGAAACAATGGCTTCAAAAGAGACTTTGTGCTTTAATAGTTTCCAGTATATTTACATGTTATAAGAATTTGAATTAACTTAGCAGGAAAATATATTTTCTCTTGGATAAAAACCAACTCTCTTTTTAGGTTTTTTTAGATTAGCTTCAGTAGTAACTTGGCATGCTTCCTAGTTTGAACTAAATAATAATTCTCTCTATTGGTCTCTAAAGCATTAGGCACCTGGAATAAGCCACTGTGAAATGGTTGGAATCTGGGAGTTCAGGGACTGACATCCCAAGCATGTTCTCATGATACCCATAAGCTAGTCAGCCTGAAAATATTGTCAGCTAAAATTTGTCAGATTTCTAACGTTTCTGATTTCTTTGAACCCTAGAGTACCTTTGTCAGGAGAAACCATTGATTTTTATTTATTTATTTATTTTTGCTATCTGATTTATATACATACGGATATGATTCATTTCACTATATTCCTTGGATTAATTCCTCTGAGTTGTTATTCTTGCCCAAATGACTCTTTTCACAGTCTCCTAATCTAGTACATGTTCAGGAAAATGACTAAAAATGGAAAACTTAAGTTGCTAGAATTATTACCTTCCATATCCATTACTGAGACAGAAGAAATTGTGGTCTTTCCCACACCTATGGAAAATGACTGAATAGAGCAGATCCAATATTAGAGACATTTGTTAGAAAGGGATGATATTTTAGAAAAGAGATTAACTTTTCACACTGAGATTGGATCAGTATTCATCATGTTCTAAATTTATGAATCTATAGTTTACTGAGACACAGTAAATAGGCCAGTGGGATGAATGAGTCTTTCACCTTGCACTGAAGTCATTTTTAAAAGTAGTGCCAGAATTAATGTCCAAATTGAGATAAAAATCATAAAACAGAAGGTTTTTTGTAGGTTACATAAAAGCATTTTCTTCAGCAAAATTTGTAAGGTTTACAAGAGCTTTCTGTAAACTCCTGGTGGTAGATTGATTTGTCTGGTACTCTGAGAAGTACTACAATCAAACTGAGATCTTTGGTTTCCTCGCTACATATAGATCCAATATACACTCTTAGAACTTTGTACTAACTTCTTCAACTTAAAAACTCTAAAATGGATGCCTGGAGAATTTCTCTCACATATATCCTTTGTTTTTTCTCAATACACATTCATTTCCCTTTGCTCTCATGCTAGCAAATCATCATGCTGTTGGCAGATCATACAAAATGTGTTCTCTTGATCCCCATTGCTGATTTCCAAGGGCAGCAACAGAAAGCATTCCAAGTATGACTTTTCCAGGGTTTATTTCAAGTCTACTATAGATTCAGTCTTAAGTTTAGATTTAAAGAAGGGATTTTAAACATTCAGCATAGTTAACAATGTTAAATTTTTGCAAGAAAGAAGAAAAAGGCCACTGAATAAGGGACCCATAAATGAACTGATTATTATATCAAACTTTGGGATGAGCAAACTGTCTCTACAAATGCAAGTCAACACCTTCTGTTCAACTTTAAGTCTTAAAGAGATACTACAGATAATGAGAGCTTAAGTGACTTATCCAGGGTAAGAGAAGCAACATCTTCCTGCCTTAAGATTCATTGTTTATACTCTATGATTACTAATTGATACAAAAATAGGAGCTATTCTTCTTTTAATTTTCACATGTGACTATAAGTTATGTTAATTTATAGTATAGGTGGGACTGATAGACTTATAGATAAGTTAGGAGGAAATACTTGTTTATTTGGAACGTGGAATACATCTTCCCAGAGAAACTATTTTGTATTAGTTATTATTTTTCTTCAGATTAATTTTAAAAATTCCATTAAACGAATAATCCATCTGATGAATATTGACAGTATTTTAGCTCTGTCTAACCACCATTGGGTACTTGGGAAATATCTCAAGGTGGTAATGGTAATTTAAATGGGAAAATTTTTCCATTTCTTTAATAGGTCTGTATGACCTGTTTAAGTCACATGGAAAAGTGAGTCACATGAGTATGTCACATGGAATAGAAAAGGGTGGAACAGGAAGGGTGGGACTGGAAGAGATGGAGATAGAGCAGAACTGAGAGGAAATTTGTTCAGTCAGCAGTCAGAATGAAAGCATGCAAACAACAAAACAGCTGATTACTGTTAGTGAGAGAGCTTGTTCATGATTTTGTTCAAGGAAGCCTGCTTGTGATTTGTTTCAGAAAGCTGGTTTGTGGGAAGCCTAGCAGGGAAAGACTTGAGGCTGGTGTTGCCCTCTGCATTGTTATTGTGTGTGAATCTTTGTTATTATGATGGACTTGACTCTCTGGTGTCTGAATAAATGTTTTGATTCTGTCTTGGATGTGGAGAGTCTGTTGCATTTCGTGATTCTGAAATGCAGCAGGATATTCATGGACACTTTAGGCTCTGTGAATATCACATTGACAATACAAAGGCTCAGTTCAGGATTCCAGAAACACATCTCTCTTCTTGTAACACAGAGGTGGTTTTGATGATTTAAACGTGTAGTAGTAGTATTTGCTGTTGTATGAGTAGTAGTAGCAGTAGTACCAATAACAGGAGGAGGAGGAGGAGAAGGAGAATAGTTTATTTACTTAAAGACATGCATTTATTTACCATCTAGAACTATATACAATTCTACATCTTCGCATAAGAGAAAATACAGTTTTAGAACAGATATTTCCCAGATATTAAATGGCATCTATCCTTTCACTTTTGCTTAAAATTTCACCTCCATTTATGTCTACACTTTTTCCTAGGCCTGTACGCTACTTATGCCTATACCTATATCTGTATCTAGTGGTATGATATAATAAACTTAAACTGCCACAGAAGAGTTCACTGCCAAATTTTTAATGTGAACATTTACTCCATGGAAGCTGCAAATGCTACAAACCAGTGCTTGCTTTACTGTTTTGTTGACTGTCTAACAGTGATAGGAAAATGTGAATAATGCAGATTAAACGTAGAAGTGTCAAGTATACAGTTCTTCAGAATTGTTTGGTAAATATTTACTAGCACATCCCTTACTGAATCTATACCCCAATATCTGCATGTGTACTTTTGCCTATATTTCACCTTTATCTGTACCTATGTCTGCAACTATTTCTAGAGTTGCCTGTGTATATACCTATTCTCTCTCTCTCTCTCTCTCTCTTTCTCTCTCTCTGTCTCTCTCTCTTTCTCTCTCTCTCTCTCTCTGTCTCTCTCTCACACACACACACACACATAAACACACACACAAAGAAACAAATGTGTAGTTTATATATATATATACATATATATATATGTATATACACACGCACACAAATGTGCATCCAAATATATTGTATTTCTTATTAAGTATCTATTGCTAGGGTTCTTAACTGTTTGGACCCTTCTGGAACTACAGTGAAGCCTTTGAATGCCATTTGAACATAAGATTTTTAATTGCATAAAGTAAAATACAAGATACATATTAAATCAATTAAAATGAGACACATTTATCAAAATATTTTTAAAATTCATGGAAACCAGGTAAATACTAATATAGCTAGCTAGCAAGCCAGATAGATGATGATAGATACAAATATAGTTTTGTATCTATATATAATTATATATTGCTATATATTCCCCATCTTAGTCTCAAAAAATTACTTTGTAGACCAGGTATTACATTATTGTATATAGATATAATTAAATATATAATGCATTTATATCTATTTGCATATATAATCTATCTATAATCTATGCTACTGATGGTTATAATGTATTTTAATGATTTTAATGTTAATAAATATATTAGTGTAGCTATATATGTATACACATATGTATATGTACACATACACACACATATATAAGCGAGGATATTTGTGGTAAAGAATTTAAGTGGTATGATAAGTATCATGTCAAGAGTTATTAATCTGGTGTCCTTGAATTTAAAAAAAAATTTTGAAAACTATAGCTCAGTAAAATTTATCTCCTTTGCATTCTCTTAACACTACATATTCACTTAACATCATTTTATTCAGAAGGGGTCTCTAAGCTTCACTGCACTTCCATAAGGGTCCATGATACAAAACAGTTAAGAAGCACACTTAGAATCACTTAATTAGACAGAAATAAATACATATAATTATAGATTATAAATGTATGTATAAGTACAGGTAGAAGTATAAGAACAGTTAAAGGCATAGGTAAAGATATAAGTGTAGTTATAGGCACAAGTATAGATATAAACATATATGACCTGGTTCTTAAGATAGTTACTGGATAGATTTAAATAAGATTCATATTTACATTTTAGAAGTTCCTATGATGCAGGGAAAACATAAGGAACAGATTTAACATTGTTAATTTCTATGAAATCATCCTTGGCATCATGTATATATATATACAAATTCAATTTCTACATGTAAACTTGCTTTCTTAGAAGATCATGGATTTCAAGTAAGAAGAAACTTTAGAGATTAAATAATAAAATTCTCGTCTTTTTTGCAGATGAGGAAACTCATGTTGATCTAGCTTAAAAGATTTGTCTAAGTGAGTGAAGAGTTGGGATTAAAATTCAGGCCTTCTCAATTCTATTTTAGTATGTCTTTCATTGCAACATTTTTCCCTTGTACCAATATGATTGACACGATTAGAAGAAATGTCTTCCTGTTTAGGGATACAATTAATTTGTAAGTTAAAGAAAGGCTAAATTGTAAGAGGACAGTTTGCAAAATGAACAAGCTAACAAAAACAGAGATGTAGCATTGATAAATGACCAACTGGTGTCTTACATTTCAAGTGCTGAGGTTTCAAGATGAAGCATGATTTATAGTAATATAGGTTGTCAATCATCTTATTTCTTCCATTAAATATTTATAGTTAATTGATTTTCTCTGCCATATATTTTAAAATGTTACTAAGGATTACATATAAAGAAATAAATTTATTAATCTACTCATGTTGGTAAAGGTAATTGAACAAGGACTTCTTTCGTATAGTTATTGCATGTTTACTGTACATAAGGGATTGTAATTCTATTGCACAACCACTTATGGAGTACTCATTATTGAAAATAAATAATTTCAACAGAGATTTAAGGACCTATTTTTTGACAGCCCCTTTGCTAGGTACTAATAATATAAAGACAAAAATGAAGCGTTCTCTGTCGTCTTAAATTCTATTGAGGTTATGCTCTATTCTGGTCACTACAAAAAAATGTTGAGAAGAACAACGTTTGAACCTTACTTGAGCCTTTAAGTGCTCTTTGAAGTAGCTGTTATTACAGTCAATTTATATTTTAAGAAAGTGAGGCTAAATGGGTTAACTACTAAATGTGACAGGCAAGATTCAATTTTCTCAGATTAGAGATTAAAAAGTCTATACATCATACTATTTGGATATTCCAGGAAATACAAAAAATTTTTCCAGGATATTGCTACTTAGCTAGAAATTCCATTAGATTAGTAAGGTATACTAAATATGAACAATATGACCTTCCAAAATCAAATACCAAAAGTGAAATATTTGTTATAAGTACTACAGTAATTCAGAGCAATTGAAGATTAAAACGTGATACAAGTAAGACAAAGACTTTAGAAACAAGTGGAATAAAATAATGGGTAAGAGTTTGATTATAGGAAGAAAACATGCTAGGATGAGAAGATTGCTTGATCAGAACCTCATAGGGAAAACTAAGCATATGTTCCAAGGGAATTGAGGGGACTAGTATGAATAGAGTAGACTTTGAGCTTAGTGAAAAATGACAATCAAACAGATATTATAGATTAGATTATAGAGGGTCCTTGACTGTCAAGATGTAAAGTGTGTACTTGACTTGATAGAAGATGAAAATTCATTACTGCTCTTTAGCAAGGTAAAGTCATGGATAAAAGTGAATGAACTGGAATTAATTACAATGAGAAGATTAGTAAAGCATAACTTAACAGAATAGACTAGAAAGAGGGGATATTGAACATAAGGATAATGGCCCATAAGTAGTTATTTAATATAGCCTGGTTTGAAAGAGCTATCACATTGTGCAAGATATCATGCCTCACACATATTACATAAAAAAAAAAAGTCTTTAAGGATTTTTTTATTAATCTGATTAAGGAGAAAGAAGAAAACAAACAAACCAAAGTGTGAAACCTGAATGACTAGGAGGATGGCTATGCCAAAGATAGAACTGGAAGATGTGGAAAGGGAAAATGTATTTATGGAGTAAGAGCAATGAGTTTTTATTAATACTATATTGTATATGGGAACACTAGGAGAGATGCTGCAGATGTGGAGCCAACTGGACTTGGCCACCTATTAGAAAAAAAAGTTGGAGACCAAAGAGAATCAAAAATAATTTCAAGATCAAGAATATTGGGCAATGGATGAATGATGTCACTGGCAAAATAAGATCTTTTCACAGAACCATTTTTCCATTTTGTTTTAATTTGGGGATTTCTATCTTTTTAGAAATTAAGTTAGGCCTTAGTGATATATTACATAGAGCATATATGTAATGAATACTTTGATTATTTCAATGGTTCATGATAATAACAAGTAGAATTGTCCAGTGCTAGAAAGAAATACCAAAATGTCTGTAGATAGTTGCAAACTGGAAATGACTAGAAGAAATCCAAATTAAATATTTAATAGTTATGATTAATGAATAAAAGGTTTACTTTTAAAGAACAACAGCAAAACCATGCTAAGTATCCAAATGAAAATTTTCAAAATTCAGTCAATAATACAGTTGGTGTCAAAGAACTGGATTTTTACCATCTTGCTGATCAGATGTCCAAATGACTAACCAAATTGTTCAATTTCTGTCCATATGCTTTGGCAGAAATTAGATATGGGCAGTGAGTAACATTTTGTCTTCCTCTTTAGAGAGAAGCTTTTATTTCTAAGATACCTCAAACTATAGCATCACCTCAAAAATATAAGTCCATTATGTCATAACATAAAATAGTCATGTTAGCTTGATATTATTCTGCATATTTTATTAAAGAACAATTAAGCCAGAAAATTAAAACTAAAGAAAGAAAAATCATTAATATTTATTTTAGAAGGAGGTTGTGAAAGTTGAAATTTTAAAATAATAGGATAATATAAAGAAAGACAAACTGTTCAACCACTATAAAAAAACATTATGAAGGCAAACAATATTAAAAGACTTAAGAACTCTCTCATTATGATAACCAATCATAATGCCTGAGGAGTGATGATGAAGTATACTGCTTACCTCTTAACTAACAGAATATGTGTATGTATATGTGGACATATGTGTGTACATGCATGCATGTACACATAATGCATGAACATATGTATATTTCTATGCAAATCATGAACACTGCTGTATTATGTTCTTTTATTTTTAGTTTTATCATGCAAAACTTTAAGACACTGTTTTTCTTATCCATTGGGTAAAAAGGGAAGGAGAGAATACAGACTTCCCAAATTCCTCTCATTAATATGTAGTATCCCAATTTCTCACATTTTTTTTCACTTTCTGTCTGTAACTTTACTTTCTTTTTTGACCATGTGAATATCTCTTTCCTCCTAAATATGAGTATCTCCAAGATATTTTACCCTTTTTCCTCTTCTCCTGTTTATGATTACCCCTCATATATCATAGGGATGTTGACTTCTTCAGGGTGATACAGCTAGTATATGTTAAAGATAAGGGTAAAACCATGTCTTCCACATTCCAAGACTTTGCTTAAGCCTGTGTCCTATTCCCCTATGCAATAGTGCTTCATCTTATCTCATAGATTTACTTGTATATATTTTGTAAAATC
This sequence comes from Notamacropus eugenii, assembly GCF_028372415.1. NCBI lineage: Eukaryota > Metazoa > Chordata > Mammalia > Diprotodontia > Macropodidae > Notamacropus > Notamacropus eugenii. The sequence goes on from NC_092878.1 coordinate 112,943,682, forward strand.
TGCTATTTTATTCTAAAATGCCATGAGTTATTACCCTATAATAGCTTGAGAGAGTCAGTTGCTAAATTTTCAGTGTATTTACATTTCGTAAATTAACAAATACTACAAATCTGAAAGTGATATACTGTAAAGTGGAGAGAAAATTTTAATAATGCTTTGTTAAAAATTATGACCAGCACATATTTTTGGAGACCCCATTAGGAATTTACTCACTCGTTACTACCTAAAATCAAATGACAAATTTTCCTCAGCTGTGCTACTTATCCTATCTATGCTACCTATGCAATAAGCCTCACATCAAGTTCCATTTCAGAAATCCTCTCTTATTGTCCAATTTGAAAATAATCTCTGTATTCTTTTAGATTCTTGCAATATTATTCTTCAATTTGTATAAATGTTATATGTTTATGTCAATATGGCATGTTCTTCACCTATTCTAAATTTCAAGAGTGCATATTTATATATGCAAAGCAGAAGTATAGGGAAGCAAATCATCAGAAATTTGGACAATAAGAAAGTGCTATCATCATTATTATTGAATAGAGCAACTCACAAGAAATTATCTAGTAAGGTTGTCAGATGGCAGAGTAGATTAAGTAGAAAGATATCAGAAAGATATAAATTGATGTCAGAAAGATATAAATTGAACCCCATAAACTTATTTATCTCCTTCAAAATATGACCAAAACTAAAATTTATCTCATTAATACTAAAACCTTAATGATGTCTATTTATAAAACATAATGACTTGCACTTCCCCATACCTCCTCTCCTTCAGAGGGGAAAGTGCTGAGAAATACAGCTTTTTAAACATCTGATGGTATCTGTTCCTATAAACTCATATGTATAAAGTTATTAGCAGAATTGTGGTTTAAAGAATTCTGTGAGATGGCACCAAGATGACAGTGACACAATGGACACACATTAGTTCTACCACAGATTCCTTCAGCTATCTCTAAAAAGAGAATCTGAAGAAAGGTAGAATCCACTAGGAGACAGAGTGTGGCAGATTTTCAGCCTCACCACACAATGGAAGGTCAATAGTAAGAATCTGTTACAAGGGATTAGGGAAGCACAGAGTGCACAGACTGCGCCAGAGCAGAAAGTGCCATAGAAAAGCCCCTGGGTGGACTGAAACAGAAGTAGCAGTGTGAATTCTCGAACGCAGCACAGGATGGGAGTCCAGCAGAACTGAGCGAGAGAGAAGCAAAGGATCCCCAGACACAGAAGCAACCACTCTTGAGACCATAAATCAACAGATTAAAAATCTGAAAGTCAGGTACTTGAACTTATGGGAGCCAAGAAGGCATAATAAATTGTACATGCTCTCACCCTTCCCTTGTTGACCTTGAGAAATCCAGAGAATGCTGCCGCAGGAAAAATCCTGGAATAGTGGGATCACTTGAGGGAATAAACAGTCTCTCAGCACCAGAGGCTATGGAGATCATCAAGCAGAGTCCCTCTTGATGTGGCTGAAGGGGACCAGTGCAGCACCATAGCTGCCCCAGACAACTCCACATCAGCAAACCAGAAAGAGAACCTGAGCACCAGGGGGGTGGAGCCCATAAGAAACAACACCAGTACCACAGGAATGCCTTAGTATAGCCAAGGGAATCAGGCAGACAGCAATGCAAATGGATATTCACTAGACACTGAGCCTATCTGTACTATAGCTCAGGGGAGGAGGAGATATTCTGTGGTGAGACCACTCCTCTCCCACACCACATGAAGTGACCTTCAGGGTAACCCTGGGGAAACTCAGAACCTGGCCTTGGCTGTGGCAAACACAAGCCAGCTCAGAACAAGGTAAGCTGCAGCATTCTAGCTTCAACCTGAAAGAACCAGAGACCACAACACACAAAGCCTCAAGTTCCCAGTACAAGAAACATGGGACCCAGAAGCAGAGATACACTTTAAAAGCCAGGAAAAAACGGCAATCATCATGAGCCTGAATCAAATCATAAAAGCAAAGACCATAAATTCTTAATGTAGGAACAAAGACCAAAACATGAATTCAGAAATCAATAGCATTGAGACTGTACTCACATCTGAAACATCAAAAGACAACACAAGCCCAAAGTCTCAAGCCCAAAGAACATTCTTAGAAGAGCTCGAGAAGGATATTAAAAGTCAAATTAGAGGAGTAGAAGAAAAACTTACCAATAACTTCAAAAATATATTTGATAAAATGAAAAAAGAATTCACTGAAGAGAATAACTTTTGAAAAAGAAAAATTTTACAAATCAATAAGGAAATGTAAAACCTAACTGGAAAAATTGGACAAATGGAAAAGGAATCATAAAACCTAACTGGAGAAAATAACTCCTTTAAAGGAACAAGTGGACAAATGGAAAAGGAGGTGCAAAAGTTAAATCAAGAAAACAATTTATTAAAAATTAGAATTGGGCAAGTAGAAGGTAATGACCTTATGAGACATCAAGAATCAGTCAAATAAAATCTAAGGAATGAAAAGATAGAAGAAAATGTGAAATATTCAATAGGAAAAACAACTTACATGGAAAACAGAAACAGGAGAGAAAATTTAAGAAGCATTGGCCTACCAGAAAGTCATGATAAAAAAAATGGCTGGGACAATATCTTTTTTTTAAATTAAATTATTTCATTTCTTTTCGGTATTCTACTATCACTCTCATATACCTTAGATTTTTTTCCCTCCCTCCTCTTTTTTTCCCCTACCTCCCAACTCCCTCTATGAGATGGCATACAATTTTATATAGGTTCTATACATACATTCCTATTAAATGCATTTTCACCTCAGTCATGCTGGATAGAAGAATTAAAATGAATGGGAAACTCATAAAACAAAACAAAATGTAATATAAAAAAATGATCTGCTTCATTGTGTGATTGAATTCCATAATTCTTTCCCCAGATGTGGAAGGCATTTTGCCTCAAGAATTCATTGAAAATTTTTAAGTTTTTCTTCTCAGTAAAAGTATTGAGGGTGCCATGATTTTTATCCTAAGAAACATGGCATAAATAAAACCAAATCCTTACTGTTTAACTGACAACAATTATTGCATTTTCACAATATTGTACAAAATGAATAAGAAATCAGAAAAAATGACACTCTAGCTTCTTTACTGTATACTTATCACACTAAATATTGGTCAAAGTTTAAATTTATACTGATTTACAAACATATTAAAATGACCATATATCTTTAGTAATACAAATGTGAGTTCAATCTCTGCAAAACAAACTAAAATTGGAGGGCAGAGACAAGATGGAGGAGTAGAAACACCGACATACACTACCTCTTTCCCCATATCCAATGAAATACCTGTAAAGAAAGACTCTCAACAAATTCTAGAGAAGCTGAAGCCACAGAGCAATGGAATGGGGGAGATTTCTAGCCCAGGGTGACCTGAAAGACGAAGGGGAAAGGTCTGTCACACCAGATATAGCAAGGATGGAATCTCCAGCAGGAGTGCAGATCCCTCAACACACAGGCACTAAAGGTCTGTGTGAGGATTTTTCAGCTGGCTGAGAAGGGAGCAGGGTGTCACCACAGCTCAGGCCTCCTCAAGTGGCAGTAGCAGAGGCAATAGCAGACAGGGGCTCCCCAGGCAGGCAGCAGCCCGCATCCATTGTTGAAGTCCTCATCCTAAAGCCTCTGGGGGAATTGAGCTTTGTCCCCATCTGAGCAGCTGATTTAGATCTCACACTGAATGTATGCCATGCCCCCACCTAAAACCCCTGGGGGAATTCAGCAGTTCATCTGAATCTAAGCCCCCAGTGCTGGCTTGTAAGAACTAGAGATGAGGTGGTTGTGGAGAGGAAACTCAACTACTCGCAGATTCTGGGCACAAAAGTTTCTCGTTGCTCCCAGACCAGTGTACAGACTTGATTGTGTCACCTTGGAGGAACTGAGATCTTACAGATCCCCAGAGTATACCATACTCTTGACAAAGGACCCAAAACTCAAGTAACTGGTTGGGAAATTCCCCCCAAAAGGGTGAAAAAGTAAGACTATAGAAGGTTACTTTCTTGGTGAAGAGATATCTTCTCCCATCAACTTGGATGAGGAAGAACAATGGTTAGCATCAGAGGAAGACATAAAAGTCAAAGCTTCTGCATCCAAAACCTCCAAAATTAATATGCAATGGTCTCAGGCCATGGAAGAGCTCAAAAAGGATTTTGAAAATCAAGCAAGAGAGGTGGAGGAAGAATTGAGAAGACAAATGAGAGAGATGAAAGAAAATCATGAAAAGCGAGTCAACAACTTGCTAAAGGAGACCCAAAAAATGCTGAAGAAAATAACACCTTTAAAAATCGGCTAACTCAATTGGCAAAAGAGATTCAAAAAGTCAGTGAGGAGAAGAATGATTTTAAAAGTAGAATTAGTCAAATGAAAAATGAGGTTCAAAAGCTCACTGAAGAATATCATTCTTTAAAACTTAGAATGGAATAGATGGAGTCTAATGACTTTATGAGAAACCAAGAAATCAGAAAACAAAACCAAAAGAATGAAAAAATAGAAGATAATGTGAAATATCTCACTGGAAAAGCAACTAACCTGGAATTCAGATCCAGCATAGACAACTTAAAAATCACGGGACTACTTGAAAGCCATGATCAAAAAAAGAGCCTAGACATCATCCTTCGTGAAATTATCAAGGAAAACTGCTAAGATATTCTGGAACCAGAGGGTATAATAAATATTAAAAGAATCCACAGATCACCTCCTGAAAGAGATACAAAAAGAAAAGGTCCTAGGAACATTGTTGCCAAATTCCAGAGTTAGCAGGTCAAGGAGAAAATATTTTTTTTACATTAAACAATTTTATTTATTATCAGTGTTCTACAATGACTGCAATACAACTTAGACTACCACTTTCCCCTCTCTTTCCCCCTGTATTCCCCCTCCCTCCCTAGTATGGTATACAACATTGTATAGGTTCTACACATACATTCCTATTAAATACATTTTCATTAGAGTCATGCTGTGTCGAAGAATAAAAATGAGGGGGAGAAATCATCTAACAAACCAAAATGCAACACACACACACACACACACACACAAACACAAACATGATCTGCTACAATCTGTGATTGAATTCCATAGTTCTTTCTCTGAATGTGGAAGACATTTTGCCTTCGAAGACCATTGGGAATGTTTTTTAAGTCCTTGCATTGCAATGAAGTTCCAAGTCTACGAGAAAAATCTCTCTCACACTGTGGTCCTTGCTGTGCGCAAAGTTCTCCTGGTTCTGCTCCTTTCACTCAGCATCAGATCATATAAGTCTTGCGAGGACTCTCTGAAGTCTTCCTGTTCATCATTTCTTATAGTACAGTAGTATTCCATTATACTTATATACCATAATTTATTTAGTCGTTCCCCAATTGATGGATATCCCCTTGATTTCCAGTTTTTGGCCACCACAAAGAGTGCTGCTATAAATATTTTGGCACATGTGGGAACCTTTCCCATTTTTATGATCTCTTGGGGTTACAGTCCTAGAAGCACTATTGCTGGGTCAAAGGGTATGCATATTTTTATAGCCCTTTGGGCATAGTTCCAAATTGTTCTCCTGAATGGTTAGATCAGCTCACAGCTTCACCAACAGTGTATTAATGTTCCAACTCTCCCACATCGTCTCCAACACTTATTATCTTTCTGTTTTGTTCTGTTTGCCAATTTGATAGGTGTGATATGGTACCTTAGAGTTGTTTTGATTTGAATCTCTCTAAGGAAAAGTGATTTACAGAATTTTTTCATATGACTGTAGATATCTTTAATATCTTCCTCTGAAAATTGCCTGTTCATATCCTTTGACCATTTATCAATTGGGGAATGACTTGTATTTTTATACATTTGACTCAGTTCCCTATATATTCTAGAAATGAGGCCTTTATCCCTGGGATTATCTGTAAAAATTCTTTCCCAGTTTTCTATATCCCCCCTAATTTTGGTTGCATTGGGTTTGGTTGTGCAAAACCTTTTCAGTTTAATGTAATCAAAATTATCCATCTTGCACTTCATAATGCTTTCTATCTCTTCTTTAGTCAAAAATTCTTCCTTTCTCTACAAATCTGATAAATACACTATTCCTTGCTCCACCAATTTGTCGATAGTATCTATCTTTATACCTACATCGTGTACCCATTTGGATTTTATTCTTGTGTGTGGTGTCAGGCATTGGTGTATGCCTAGTTTCCACCACAATTTTATCCAGTTTTCCCAGAAATTTTTTGTTGAACAGTGATTTCTTATCCCAGAAGCTTGGGTCCTTGGGTTTATCAAACAGTAGATGGCTATATTCATTGTCTGCTGTGTCTTGAGTACCTTCTGCTTGTCTACCTTTCTACTTCTTAGCCAGTACCAAGTGGTTTTGATAATTGCTGCTTTATAATACAATTTGAGATCTGGTATTGTTAGGCCACCTTCCCTAGCACTTCTTTTCATTAGTCCACTTGGTATGCTGGACATTTTGTTCTTCTAGATGAATTTTGATACTACTTTTTCTAGCTCTAGAAAACAATTATCTGATAGTTTCATTGATATGGCACTAAATAAGTAAATGAATTTAGGTAGAATTGTCATTTTTATTATATTTGCTTGGCTGAGCCACGAGCAACTGAAGTTTTTCCACTTGCTTAGATCTTACTTTATTTGTGTGAAAAGTGTCTTTTAGTTGTGTTCATATAGTCCCAGGGTTTGTTTTGTCAGGTAAACTCCCAAATATTTTATGGTTTCTACCGTAGCTTTAAATGGGATTTCTTTTTCTATCTCTTGTTGTTGGGCTTTGTTCCTAATATACAGAACTGCAGATTTGTTTGGGTTCATTTTGAAACTTTGCCAGATTTGTTTATTGTTTCACGTAGTTTTTTATTTGAATCTCTGGGATTGTCTAAGTATATCATCATATCATCTGCAAAGAGTGATAACTTAATTTCTGCTTTGCTGTTCTAATGCCTTCAATTTCTTTATCTTGTCTAATTGCTATAGCTAACATTTCTAGTACCATATTGAGTAATAGTGGTGATAATGAACGTACTTGTTTCACCCCTGATCTTATTGGAAATGAATCTAGCTTATCACCCTTGCATATAATGCTTGCAGAAAGTTTGAGGTAGAAGTTGCTTATTATTTTGTGGAAAGTTGCCTTTAGTCCTATGCTCTCCAATGTTTTTAATAGGAATGGGTACTGTATTTTGTCAAAATCTTTCTCTGCGTCTATTAAGATGATAATGTGATTTCTGTTAGTTTTGTTGTTGATATGGTCAATAATGCTAATAGTTTTCCTAATATTGAACCAACCCTGTATTCCTGGTATGAATCCCACTTGATGATAATGTATTATTCTCATGATAAGTTGCTGTATTTGTTTCCCTAAAATCTTATTTAATATCATTGCATATATATTCATTAGAAAGATTGGTCTATAATTTTCTTTATCTGTTTTCTCTCTTTCTGGTTTAGGTATCAAAACAATATTTGTATCATAAAAAGAATTTGGGAGGACTTTTTTTCCCCCAATTTTCAAAAATAGTCTATATAGTATTGGAATTAACTGTTCTTTAAAAGTTTGATAGAATTCACTTGTAAATTCATCTGGCCCTGGAGATTTTTTCCTAGGGAGTTCATTGATGTCTTGTTCAATTTCTTTTTCTGAGATGGGGTTGTTTAAGTATTCAACTTCTCTTCTTTTAATCTGGGTAACTAGCATTTTTTAAAATACTTATCCATCTCATTTTCATTGTCAAATTTATGGGCATAAAGTTGGTCAAAGTAATTTCTAATTTTTATTTTAATTTCCTCCTCATTGGAGATGTTACCCCTTTCATTTTTGAATTTAGGAATTTGGTTTCCTTCTTTCTTTTTTTTAAATCAGATTGGCCAATGGTTTATCAATTTTATTAGTTTTTTTTCATAAAATCAACAGTTGGTTTTCTACATTAATTCAATTGTTTTCTTAATTTCAATTTTATTAATCTCTCTTTTGGTTTTCAGTGTTTCTAATTTGGTATTTACTTTGGAATTTTCAATTTATTCTTTTTCCAGCTTTTTCAGCTTCATGCCCAAGTCATTAATCTTTTCCTTCTCTATTTTATTCATGCAGGCATTCAAAGATATGAGCCTTCCTGCAAGAACTGCTTTTTCAGTATCCCATAAGATTTAGTATCTTGTGTCATTATTGTCATTCTCTTGAATGAAGTTGTTGATTTTTTCTATGATTTCTTGTTTAACCCAATCCATTTTTTTAGGATTAGATTAGTTAGTTTCCAATTAATTTTTGGTTAATCTTTCCATGGCCTTTTATTACATTTGACTTTTATTGCATTATGATCTGAGAAGGATGTATTGACTATCTCTGCCTTTCTTCACTGGAATGGGAGACTTTTATTCCTAGAACATTGTCAATTTTTGTATATGTCCCATGGACCACTGAGGAAAAGGTATATTCCTTTCTATTTCTATTCATTTTTATTCAGAGATCTATCATATCTATCTCATCCAGAGTTTTATTTACCTCCTTAAACTCTTTCTTGTTTATTTTGAGGTTAGATTTATGAAGTTCAGAGAAGAGGAGGCTGAGGTCCCCTCCTAGTATAATTTTGCTGTCTATTTCTTCCTTCACCTCCCCCAGCCTCTCCTCTAAGAATTTGGGTGCTATACCACTTAGAGCATATATGTTTATTGCCTCCTTGTTTATTGCGAATTTTAGCAGGATATAGCTTCCTTCCTTATCTCTTTTGATTAGATATATTTCTGTTTTGCTTTGTCTGAGATTAGGATTTTCAACCCTGCTTTTCTTACATCTGCTGAGGCACAATATATTCTGCTCCAGCCTTTTACCTTTACCCTGTGTGTATCTCCCCCCTCCCCGTTTCAAATATGTTTCTTGTAAACAACATATTGTTGGATTATGGCTTTTAATTCATTCTGCCATTAGTATCCGTTTTATGGGGAAGTTCATTCCATCCACATTCAAAGTTATTATTGCAATCTGTGTTTTCCCCTCCATCCTTTTTCCCACAGTTTGTGTTTTTAATTCTACCATCTCCCTTCCCCTCCTCAACAGAGTTTTTACTTTTCATTACCACCTCCTGCAGTCTTCCTTTCCTTCTTTTCAGCCCCTGTCCCTTTAACTCCCCTTTACCCTTACTACTTCTTCCTTCCCTTTTAGCTTCCCCTCCCCTTTCTTCCTCCTTTCCCTCCTACTGCCTATAGACCTAGTTAGATTTATATTCTTAATTAAGTTTGTTCTTCCTTCCTTCTACCAGATGAGAGTACCTCTCAAGCAATGTTCATCTCTCTCCCCTTTTTACCTCTACTATAATTTTGTACTTCTTCCTGTGATGTAATTTACCTTATTCTGGTTCCTCCTTTTGACATCTCCTGTTACAATCCCTTTGCACGCTTAAATCATATTATTATCATCACATCATTTACTATATACCCATTCCCTCTATGTATATCTCTTTCATATTTCACAATAGGTGTACAATTCTCAGGATTAACAGGTATCATCTTTCCTTATAGAGAAGTAAACAGTTTACCCAACTTGAGAAACAAGTTTTTCTTTTCCCCTGTTTACTTTTTTATGCCTCACTTTAGACCTGCACTTGAAGATCGAATTTACTATTGAGTTCTGGTCTTTTTGCCAGGAAGATCTGGAAATCTCTAATTTCATCCAATGTCCACCTCTTTTCCTGAAATGTTATGCTGGAGTTTGCTGGGTAATTGATCCTTGGTCGTAGTCCTGGTTCCTTTGCCTTATAGAATGTTATATTCCAACTCCTTCGATCTTTTGATTTAGAAGCTGCAAGGTTATTTGTGATTTTGACTGTTGCTCCGTGAAATTTGAATGGTTTCTTTCTGGCTGCCTGTAGTATTTTCTCCTTCTCTTGATAGCTCTGGAATTTGGCAACAATATTTCTCGTGTTTTTCTGTTTGGGATCCCTTTCAGGAAGTGAATAGTGGATTCTTTCGATGTCTATTTTGTCCTCTGGATCTAACACTTCTGGGCAGTTTTCCTTGATGATTTCTTGGAAGACATTATCCAGACTCTTTTTTTTTTTCACTGTAGCATTCTGGTAGGTCAATAATTCTTAAATTTTCTCTCCTGGATCTATTTTCCAGGTCAGTTGTTTTTCCAATTAGATATTTTACACTTTCTTCTATCTTTTTGTTCTTTAGATTTCGTTTGACTGATTCTTGATGTCTCATAGAGTCATTGGTTTTTACCTGCCCAATTCTAATTTTCATGAAATTGTTTTCTTCAGTTAACTTTTGCATCTCCTTTTCCATCTGTCCAATTGTTCCTTTTAAAATGTTATTTTCTCCAGTTAGTTTTTGTAATTCCTTTTCCATTTGTCCAATTTTCCCAGTTATATTTTATGCTTCCTTTTCTATTTGTTCAATTTTCAAATTGTTTTCTCCAGTTAATTTTTGTACTTCCTTTTACATTTATTCAATTTTCCTTTTTAAAGTGATATTCTCTTCATGGAATTCTTTTTTCATACTTTTAAAATCATTGATCAGTTTTTCTTCAGTTTTCCTTCTTCAGCTCTTCCAGAAGAGCTGTTTGTGCATACGAGCAGTTCATGGTCCCTTTTGAAGTTTCAGATGGGGGTAAATTCTCACTACTGACCTCTTTGATATTCTTTGGTTGGCCCTTGTCCCTATAGAAAGATTTTATGGTTTTGTCACGCTTGTTTTGCTTTTTATTGCTCCTGATGGTGATTTGTATTGTGGCTTTTGGTTTTTTCAGTTAGAAGCTGCAGAACTTGGCGTTGAGCTGACTGGTGTGAAAAACCTAGGATACGTGCTTTTATATCGTTTGTTTTGTATTTCCCTTTTCGGCCCTGAGGCTATCTTGTTAAGTGTGGGGCAGGGGTGGACTGGTCCTGGGAGATCTTGTCAGCTGAGTTGAGGCAAAGACAAGCTCAGGTGTTGGTGATCCTGGAAGCCTTATTGTCTCCTCGTTTCCCCTGGAGTACTGAGACATATCTGGGTGCTGGTGAGAGTCTCTACCTCCTCTGGATCTCCTCTCCTTGTGCTGAGGCTAGCCTGGGTCCTAGTGTGAGTTTCCACCTCCCCTGGAGCTCTTTTCTAGTGCTGAGGCACGCCTTGTACTAGTGTGAGTTTCTACAGCCCTGAGGTCCCTCTTCTTCCAGTTTTCATCTGCCGCAGTAAGAGGAAACCCCTTAGCTATTTTCCTAGCCTCAGTTGTTATAAGACTGTTTGCCCCTTCACTGTGTCCACTGATCCAGAATTTTTCTGGGGAAATATTTTATGGTTCTTTCGAGGTCAACAAGGGGAGAGGAGAGAGCATTTATAGGTCACTCTGCCATTTTAGCTCCTGGAAGTTATAGTAGGTGACTCACAGACATTTGATCTGCGGGTTGAAAGTCTCAGGAATTGCTGCTGCTGATATCTGGGGCTCAGTAGTTGTCACTCACTTGGCTCTGCTGGTCTCTCACCCTGCTCTGCTGCTCCACTGGTTCTACCTCCCTTGGGCCCTCCCACTCTCCTGCATTGGACACACTGTGCTGTTGGCTATAGGCTTACCCCCTTGGAACAGATCTTTACCATAGACCTTACAGTCTGTCCTAGGCTGTGGATCTTCTACAGTCTGTCCCCTATTGGATTCTGCACCTCCAAAATTTGGTGAGATTCTCTTTTTAGAGGTACCTGGAGGAATTTATCTAAGAGATTAGGTGGGTAGATGTTCATACTCTGCCATCGTATCTCCACCCCTCTCAAGGAGAAAATATTGCAAGCAGCTAGAAAGAAACAATTTGAGTATTGTAGAAATACAATCAGGATAACGTAAGATCTAGCAGCTTCTACATTAAGAGAACAAAGGACATGGAATAAGATATTCTAGAAGTCAAAGGAACTAGGATTAAAACGTAGAATCACCTACCCAGAAAAAATGAATATAATACTTCAGGAGAAAAAAATGGTCTTTCAATGAAATAGAAGGCTTTCAAGCATTCTTGATTAAAAGACCAGAGCTGAAAAGAAGATTTGACTTTCAAACACAAGAATTAAGAGAAGCATGAAAGAGAAATCATAAGAGACTTACTAAAGTTTAACTGTTTGCATTCCTCCATGGAAAGACAATATTTGTAACTCTTGAAATTTTTTTCAGTATCTGGGTAGTTGGTAGGATTATAGACACACACACAGACACAGACACACACACGCACACACAGACACACACAAACATACACACAGACAGACAGACAGACAGACACACACACATATATATGAGAGACAGAGAGACAGAGTATAGGGTGAGTTGAATAGGAAGGGATCATACATAAGAAATAAAATTAAGGGATAAGAGAGGAATATATTGGGAGGAGAAAGGGAGAAACAGAATGGAGCAAATTATCTCTCCGAACGAGACAAGAAAAAAACATTTCAATGGAAGGAAAAAGGGAGGAGGTGAAAGGGAAAACGTGAAGCTTACTCTCATCACATTTGGCTCAAGGAAGGAAAAAAATGTACACTCATTTTGGTATGAAAGTGTATCTTCTAAGACAGGAAAGTGGGGGAGAAGGGGATAAGAAGTCTTGGGGGGTATGATGGAAGGGAGGGCAATGGGAGGAGGGAGCAATTAGAAGTCAACACTCTTGGGGAGGGACAAGGTCAAAAGAGCTAATAGAAGAAATGAGAGGCAGGAGAGGATAGAGGGAAATATAGTCAGTCTTACAAAACATGACTATTATGGAAATCATTTGCAAAACTACACATATATAGCCTATATTGAATTGTTTGCCTTCTCAGTGGGGATGGGTGGGGAGGGAAGAAGGAAGAGAAGTTGGAACTCACAGTTTTAGGAACAACCGTTGAATATTGTTCTTGCATACACCTGGGAAATAAGAAATACAGGTAATGGGGTATAGAATTTTATCTTGCCCTACAGGACAAAAGAGAAGATGGGGATAAGGTAAGGGAGGGATGTGAGAAGGGAGGGCAGATTGGTGGTAGGGGTAATTACAATGGTCATTGTTTTGGGGTGTGGTGAGGGGAGAGATGGGGAGAAAATTTGGAACTCAAAATTTTATGGAAATTAATGTTGAAAACTTAAAATAAATAAAAAACTAAAATCAAAATCGAATATAATTAACTAGAAATTCATATATGAAATATTTATATATATACACACATGCATACACATATATACATGCATGTGTACACACATATATGTACATATATGTGCACATACCCATACACATATGCATGTGAGATTGTATTTTCTATGTGTGAAAATTTCTTAAGGTGAAATAACGTGTCCTAAATTCCTTCAATAATGAATTTTCTTAATAAACCATATTTTTGAATGACTACAATAAAGCATATAATTCCAGTAAACTCGTGATTTTATTGAGACCATTTTAAAGTCATAAAAGGAGAAATAAGTTTTCTCTTAAAAGTCAAATTCAAAATTAATTTCTGAAGATCAAATCTAAAGACAATTAATAAAAAGTAAGTTCTGAAACCATTTTTGTTCTAATACCAGGTTCTGTTAATCTAATTTTTAAAAGAAAGTAACAAAATTTTGTAGATTTTTCCTTATTAATCCCATGTCTATCTGTGTTTATTTATTTACTCTTTCAGTGGAATACTCTTTAGATAAATTTTGACAATCTGAATTCATTGGGCATGTCTAGATCTGAACTATCTACTACTGGGTAAGCTTTGGGCTTTCACAAATGGAAATAAATTTTCTCCTTTGAATTTTGCTTTATCAGCCCAGTAAACAGCTCCATGAACAAGTCAGTTAAGCTCCTTAAATCTTATTTGTCTCCAATACAAAATGAAACAGCATTGATAGTGTGAAAGGTATTTTACACCTTCTAAGTTCAAAACACTTTGTTCAGTTTTAACAGCTTTCTATTTATTTCTGGGGTCACCTCTTTCTACTTTTCATGTGACAACATTAATATTTGTCTAATGATGAATAAGTTAATTCACTAGACTTCCCATTCAATGGATAAGCATAAGAAAAACAAATGACTATCATAATGAAACCATTAATATCTAGTGCATGAGATAAGAGTCAGAAATTGTTCAATCAACATCAACACTTACCTCAACACTCATTGAATTTGTGACAAAGTTTATTGCAAGCAAAAAAAAAAAGCAATTCTTGGGAAACATGTATATGGATTAAGGAAAAGAAGGTATAATGATAAAAAGGTAGCTAATCTAAAGTGTTATACAACTTTGTAAAATATTTTACATGACAAAGAACGTTGTAACAGAAATGTGCTTTATGCATCAAATTATTTGTTTTTAAAAATATTACCAAGATCTATTTGCCTAAGATAAACCTAGTTTGTCAATATTACATGTATCAAATATCATTTCATATGGTAACAGTCACAGTTTATGTTATATTTCAAGATAATAAGAGTAGAATTGTGTTTTTTTTTTCAAAATAAGAGAGATACACTTTTATTTAGGGAAGGAAATAACTCTAAAAAGAAATATTCCATGTTGTTTCAAATATCTTCTCTACCATTTACTCCTTTTGCTTCAATTTCCTTATAATCAGATTGTGCTCGAATAGAAAATGTATAAGGTCTCTTCCATTCTAAATTCCATGGTAATATACCTTAAATTTTCTGAAGATCACATTCTGGAATCACATAATCATAAAATATAAGAGTTGGAAGGGATTTTAGAAATTATTGAGAACAATTGAAAACTGTACAGCAATTCCTTCTATAAGATGTCACAGAGGCACTCCAACATTTATAAAAATCTGAAGTAAGAGGGAACCAGCTACAAGTTAGGCAACCTATTCCTTTTTTTGGAAAATTCCAATTGATAGGGATTTCTTTTTCCTAATGGAGACCTTAAATCTTCTTTTTTCACTGCAGTTGGAATCTTTTGGTGTTATTTCAGTTTTAGAGGTGGAACTTAATCCCAGTTAAACTCACACTGGTTGTTTTGGCTGCTATATTACATTACTAATTAATACCAACGTTGTAGTCCATTTAAAACCCCAGGTGCCAGGCCTAGAGGCCTCTATGGGCTACTCGAGTCTTTCTTACCTCACCTCTCGAGGTCTTCGGCTGGCCACGCCGGATGCACATATGAGAGAAAGGACGTTCCAGAGTCGAACAAGGGTTGAGCTTTATTTCAGGGTCTGGGTTACAAGTGCCGGGGGGTCTTCCTTAGGAGGAAGAGGGGGAGATTTCCTAAGGAGGCTAAGCTTAAGGGATTGGAAGTAGAAGTACAAGCGGGGAGAGAGGGGGAGGGGAGAGAGAAGGGAAGAGAAACGGAGCCTACTGTCCTCTTGGCTCCTCACGTGCTAAGCGCTTTCAGGCTTCCTCAATCCTACTTAACCTTCAGCCACACAGTTTGCATCTCAATACCGTGCTGTTAGGTAACTAGGTGTGCTCCAATCCGGGACGACCTCGAGGGCAGGGAGACTCCACCCATCAGGTATCTCCGGGGGAGAGGCGGAAATACCCGAGCTAGCCGAGCTAGCTCAGTCTGACCTTCTCGAACCCCCGCTGTTCATGGAGGGCCTCGTAAGACTCTAAGATTTAGAAGTCCCACTTTTACTCGCCCGAGACCGTCCACACGGAATTGAGCTTCCAATCCCAACATATCCCCTTCTTTGTTATGAGCGGAGCGCACCAGGCTCTAGAGCAAACAGTGGCTGGAGGCTGAGTGGATTAGGAAGGCCTTTAGCATATGAGTACCCTACAACAAGACTTCATTCACACAGAAATCTGCAGCTAGCACAACTGACAAAGGGAGGCATCAAATAAAACAAAGATGAAACTAAATGGCTGAGTTACAACAGGGGAAGTGCAATCAACTAATCCCAAAGCATATTTTAAGAGGAGCAGCTGGTGTAGGCGCCTTACATCACCACCCCCCTTAATCTTGCAAATGGATCTATACAGGTGGAAAATTGGTCACCTCCTCCCCCCCCCAAGTGTCTGAGTCTGTGATATCAAAGTCCTCCTTCAGCCGGTGGAAAGAGATGCCTAGATGGGAAGCTGTCAGCAGCAGTGTCTGCGGTTGCGATGAGTGCTGCCTCCTCTCTGGGCAGCAAGGTTAAAGCTGTCAGCAGCAGGCTCAGGTGGTGCATGATCCTTCTCCGGGGTCTCTGGGCTCTCCGCCTCCTGCATCTCCACCGTCTCTGACATTGGTTCCCACTTACGGATCTTTCTAATGGGAATCCACGCATTCCTTTTCCTGTGGAGACACAAACATACCCTCGACCCCCTATTAGTATCTTAAAATGTCTCATAGCTGGAGTAGTATGTGCGCTTTTTGAGACAGTTGTATCAAGCTCTGATTGTATTAGGCCTCTTAATCTTGGCACTGATTGTATTAGGCGATCTCTATTTCCCCTTCTTTGTTTAGCGAGGATCGCCTTTAAGGTAAAATTGATAAGAATGCATAGTGGCTGTTTATTTTGGTATAGCTGCCGCCACCTACTTACAAATGCTTGATTAACATCTGTAAGGAACCTGAATTTCCCGGATTTTTTCTTTATAACAAACACAGGAGCATTCCAGGGTGCTGATGGCTCCTTAACCAGTATTTGTAATGCCTGGAGTTTTTCTGAAATCAGGGGCCATTGCTCCACCCAAATCAGGGTGTCTGACTTCCAAATCAAGGGTGGGGTCTCCAGTACAACAGCAATGGCCCTTACTAAAAATTTGATAACCTCATCCCAAGGCGGCTAATAGCCATTCCGGCAATCAAAACATAAACGGCGGCCAAGTACTGTAATTGATTTCCTGTAGCCTCAAACTGCCCTGTTCCTGTAAATTGCTGATAAGCCTGGGGGGCCTGAGCCCCTAGCCCACCGGTAGTGCTCTTTACCCTCTGAGAAAATTCTGATACCCAAATCACATTCTGCCCAGGGGTAAGGCAGGCTCTAGCTAAGCTCTTCCAGTCGTTAGGAGTCAGAACGAACTGACCGCTGAGAGTTTCAAGCATGGCTATGACAAAGGGTGAATTAGGGCCATGCTTGGTACAAGCCTCTTTAAGAGTCGCCACCCTCTTCCACTCTATGGGTATGTGGCTCCTTCGAACGCCACCGGGGACACTGGGGTCCGCTATTTCCAGCACAGGAAATGTCCCTACATCTTCTCCATTCTCTATAGCCTTTCTTATTCCTTTTTCCAAACCTGACTGTGGCCCTGGACTGTCTGACCAATGGAGCATGTTATAAGGAGGCGCGGAGGGAAGGCACGGCGTATTCTCCCCTGCCTTGCCTTTTCCATCCGCTAGATGGAGCTCTGAGTCTATTTTTTCTTTATGCTCCTTAACTTTCTGCTCGCCAAGGTCCTCCCCTCCCCTCTTTCCGCTTCCACTCTCATTCCAATCCCGCCCTGGTCTCTCCGGCCATTCTAGCAGGCTTTTAATTACACCAAATATCAGGAAATCTAAATCCTCCAGCTCCCCAGGGTATTGTTGTTCATGAGCAGTCATTTGCTCTCCGACCGCTCCCCATTTTTCTCTTGATATTCCTGCCTGCTTGAGCCAAGGAGAAACTTTCCAAATCCTTTTACAAAATTCTCGGAGGTCATCTAACTCTATTGTGACCCCCGCCTTCCTGCATTCCCTGTGAAGTTTCTCAGCCCAGACCTCCTGTTCCTCTGGCTTTATTACTGGCAATAGATTTCCCATCTCCGCCCTTTTCCCAGGGGTTTGGGAAGCTTCTCTCCACTTTCTCTCCTTCCAAATCTAGGATTCGGGACTCGCTTCTTTCACAGTCCCTTCCGGGTGTACCCCAAAAACACCCAGGATTATCTGCGCTCCCAGTCCCTGTTCGGGCGCCAACTGCCAGGCCTAGAGGCCTGTGTGGGCTACTCGAGTCTTTCTTACCTCACCTCCCGAGGTCTTCGGCTGGCCACGCGGGATGCACATATGAGAGAAAGGACGTTCCAGAGTCGAACAAGGGTTGAGCTTTATTTCAGGGTCTGGGTTACAAGTGCCGGGGGGTCTTCCTTAGGAGGAAGAGGGGGAGATTTCCTAAGGAGGCTAAGCTTAAGGGATTGGAAGTAGAAGTACAAGCGGGGAGAGAGGGGGAGGGGAGAGAGAAGGGAAGAGAAACGGAGCCTACTGTCCTCTTGGCTCCTCACGTGCTAAGCGCTTTCAGGCTTCCTCAATCCTACTTAACCTTCAGCCACACAGTTTGCATCTCAATACCGTGCTGTTAGGTAACTAGGTGTGCTCCAATCCGGGACGACCTCGAGGGCAGGGAGACTCCACCCATCAGGTATCTCCGGGGGAGAGGCGGAAATACCCGAGCTAGCCGAGCTAGCTCAGTCTGACCTTCTCGAACCCCCGCTGTTCATGGAGGGCCTCGTAAGACTCTAAGATTTAGAAGTCCCACTTTTACTCACCCGAGACCGTCCACACTGAATTGAGCTTCCAATCCCAACACCCAGGGATTAAAAAAGTATGAGTTGCCTACTTATGCCTCTTTCTCCAGCCCATTTTTATAACTGTGATTGGATTTTTGGACAAAAGAATCCATCTCTAGTCAAACCACTCTGGTTGTTTCCCAGTTCATAAGAACTGGATTACCCAACATTCTAATGAAAGGTTTCTAGAACAGGAGCTTATTTCCTAAGGGCAAGATCCCACCTAAACTGGATTCCATCTGTAAGGTATTCTAGTTGGGTGGGATCCCACCAGAGATCAAGAATCATATAACTGGAGAATTTGGGCAATCTCATCTATCAGTAATGTCCTTCAGAGACGGTTTGAACGACCTATAGAGACTTGTTTCTGATTGAGGAAATAGAACAGGAAAACATTAATCCTAATTTTAAAATTGGTTAAAATATAAGAGGAAAATAATCATTTCTATCATTCCAATGCCTTGTAGAGCTTACCCTGTGGATTCCCTATCCCCCTTTTTTATTTTTTATTCACTTCCAATATAATGCCAATTATTGCAGGTGTCAGAGAGGATAGTGACCCATGGTAGAGCCCATACTCCATCATGCCCCTTATTATGCAATTCATCACAGATCTATGCCATTTAATTTTTACCTTTTCCCACTCATTTGCTTCAGAAACCTCACTGGATATATGCTTTCTTATTCACGCATGTATCAGTTATCCTCAGCAATTCCAACTCCTTCTCCCTCATTCCCAACGTAGGATCAGTAGATTTTTCAAGCAACAAATCTCCCAGAACAAACCAAAGAGATGGACCACATGTCACTTCACAGACCTACTCTCTTCACCTATAAAAATATTCACAAATATAAATCCCTTCCATCAGTAAAGAAAGACAGCCTCCCATGTTTTAAAACCCACCTCATCATGCAATTGCCTATAGCATCTTTTCTTTCTGAGACAATAGGGGTCATTTTTCTAAGTCTTTAATTTGATCCCTACACATCATACATTCTTCTCTACACCTTTGCTACTCTTTCTTCCTTTCATGTGCTGAGTCATGTTGTACTATACAACCATAAAAATAATTTATTCATCTCCAAGTAAAGTGTGACCAGTTTCTAGTAATAATACCATAGGACTGCCTCTTCACTGCTAAAGTCACCTTTACCCTTGTCTCCTTGCTTAAATTTAGAAAGTATTCTGTTACTCCTCCTCCTCCTTCTCCCCTCCTCCTCCAACTGTTACTCTCTCTCTCTCTGTCTCTCTGTCTCTGTCTCTGTCTCTGTCTCTGTGTCTGTCTGTCTGTCTGTCTCTCTCTCTCTCTCTCTCTCTCTCTCTCTCTTTCTTCTGACACTGTTTCCTTTGTCTGTTGCAGTTATTCACTCTTCTCCTTTTTTGGTTTTCTGTTATTATATATTCAGAAGTTCTACAACATATTTTCTATTATTTCCTGTATTATACTGTTCAGGTTGTTTCTTCTATAATATTCTTTTGAGAGGTCTAAGAATTTTAGACTGTGTTTAATCATTCTCTCTTCTCAATCTGTATGTTTGCTTGCATAGTGAGCATATTTTCTTATCATTCTCATTATTATTTTCCTTCACTTCCTAAAGATTGTCTTTCCTCTTTGTATGTAGCATTTTCAGTTCTTTCTTACATTTTTTTCTTTCTTTGATGAGGCTTGCTTTGCAGATTCCATTTTTCCTCTTTACTACTCATTATTTCAGCTGTTTATGAAATACTGCCTTCATTATTCTCATTTCTTTTTTTAATCATTCAAGAGCAGTGAATTGTGGTTCTAGGTTTTCTTAAATTTCCCCAAGGTCCTCCGTCTCATAATGGTAGAATATTTTTCTTTATTTTGTTGTATGTATTCAAGGATACACAAACTCATTTACTAGACCTGTAGACTATAGTTCCTTCTGTTGTCAATGTTTTATTTTACAGTACATCTGCCTATGTTCAAGGTCACTCAGTTTTCTTCTTTGGAGATATTTAAGAATTGCACTCTTTTTTTCTTCTTGATTTAGCCCTATTGCTTACTTGTTGATTCTATCCCCTCTGGTTGTTTTTCTTAGCGGGCTAAATATCAAAGCATCTCAACCTCCTCCTTGTGTTGGACAATTCTTGGTTCACCAAACCAGTTTTGTGTCTTAAGTAACTTTTGCACGGATAGGACTGTTTGATGTATTTTCTCATTCTCTCAGAATAAGTGGAGTGCTATACTAATGCTTCCCAAGCCCCACTCCAATGCATAGTGTCCTTTCCTGGTATCTTCTGCCCCTGTCTCTGTTACTTATTTCTTTGACTTGCTCTTGACAGTTGGGATATTTTTTTTTTGTACTAGGGCTATAGGGTTAGCTACTGTAAAGTTCTGAAATTAGGGATCTTTAATTGAGATAACAAGGTTGCAAGCTTCCAATTCTTGTGTAATACACATCTGAGTACACGGATGTCCAATAAGGAAAGTTACAGAAAAATCTTTTATATTCCTGTATTTAAGATGGTATTTAAATCCAATTTGGAAAGAACCATCTTAGTGGAAGGAATTACATGTGTTTCTTCATTTCTCTTTCACCAAGCAACAGGGACTAAAGGAGCAAAGGAGCAAAGCAGAAGATGTATTTTCTTCTACCCATCTTGGATGTGAGATTATGACCATGAGATAAGAATGCATAACACCTGTAAGTGTGTAAGATTTATCACAATGCTGTGACATTTTGTCACAGTTCCTTGGGCTTTTAGATCTGATTGATATACGTGAGGGATCTAGTTTTTACTAGTATTATGAGATAGAGAGCTGTACTAAGAACTAGAAAGATCTGACTTTAGACATTTACTGGCTGTGTCATCCTGATCAAGTCACTTCTTTGTCTTCTTCAGTTTTCTTACCTGTAAAAAGGGGATAACAACAGGGTGGTTGTGAGGATAAAAAGGGATAATATTTTTCAAATGTTCTATAGTGCTTACAATTTTGTGTAAATGCTATTGTGTGAATATATATTTCTATATACACTTACATAGATATATATATACACACATCAATAGATACACATACAAATATATAAGCATGTATGTGCTTTATATATGTATATATACACATATATAAATATATACACATGTATACATATATACACATAGAGACAAATGTGTGTATGTGTGTACACACACACGTATACATATATGCCTGGACCTGAATTCAAATCTCACCTCAGACACTTGACACTCAAGAGCTGGGTGACCTTGGGCAAGTCACTTCACCCCAATTGTCTCATCCTAGGTCATCTCCAGTCATCCTGATGAATATCTGGTCACTGGATTCAGATGGTTCAGGAGAAGTGAGACTGGTAAAGTGCAAGCCCTCCCTCACTCAAAACAAAGTCAAGAGCAAGTCATGTCATTATTTCTCTGGTGGCATGGTCTTCTTTGGCAATGAAGGATGAACACAAATATATGCATACATACATATATATATATATGTACGTATATATATATGTATATATATACATATATATATATATACATACATGCATACATATGGCTGTGGTGGCATCAGAAGGCTAAGATATCTACTAATTTATTATTCTATCAATGAAAACTGGGTAGTTGTTAATCCCATGAAGCTTTAGGGGGTGATGTAAGCTCTATGTTATTGATGTCAGTTATGTTCTCCAAAGAAGTCTTTCTGGATTTGACTCATAGAAAGTTATAGATAAGTGTCTCTATGTCTCTATAGTCTCATGCACCCACTCTTCTCCCAAAGAGACTTTATTATTTTCAGGAGGAAAAGTAGGACTTTGGTGCCAGAGGCTGGTCATGTTGTACTCCTCAGAAAATGGAGTTACCAGTGTAGAATTATGTCTATCTAGTTGCTTCCTAATTACTGTTAATGAAGGGGACATTTCCATATTTAATCTGAGGTCTTCATAGCTATGGATTAATGGGGAAGGAATGTTGTCAAGTTTGGTTGTCCAACAAATGTCAGTTCCATAATAAACACATATAGCAAACAGCAAATAAACCCTTTTATCCAAGGCAATAACAAACAGAAATCAGAGAAGTGATATAGATGAAAATACACCAGAAAATACACCAAGTAAATGAATTATCTCCTTAAGAGTGATCTATCTCAACTCAGGCAATAAAACGAGCACCATATTGGTGAGACATAGGGAAATTCCTCAGTCTGTAGCATATTAAGATAGTAGTAATAAACAGGGGATAGGAACAAGATCAAGTTGCCAGTTCCACTATATGGCATTTTCTTCCCAGATTCTCTCCCTCCCTTCAGTGACCTGAGGAGAATCTAGAACTCTAGGTGCTCTTTCCAGAAGATAGAATCTAGAAGACGAGGATCTTCCTTTTCTTTCAGACTCATGGACTGTGACCATCACCCAATCTCAGAATATCACATAAAAAAATCACCACTAAAGAGATTTTGTGGAAATGGAATTTGAGCAGCTGATTGGACTGCATATAAATGCCAGCTATGATAGTATCAAAAAGTTACAATATCTACTAATTGACTATGTTCCAAATGGAAGTTTGAAATATAAAATATTATAAAATGTAAAATATATTTTATAAATATTATTTATAAATTATACATAAATTATAAATATATAAAATATAATGCAACCATACTCAGAATATAGATATACTAAATGTCCCTGATAAAATAATTTTAACTGTTTCTTGATACCTATGATCTTGCAAATGTGGGTTCATGAGAGAATATTTCGTTGGTTTCTTTACTCTTTCTTATTGGACTTCTTCGCCTGGCTCAATTTCTGCTTCCTTCAACTATGGTAATATGATACATATGGTGAAATGCCAGAATGAGACCAACAGTGAATAGAAATTTGGTTATTAGAGCAGAGAGAATATAGGAAGGAAGACAATGTGGATGAAGGAAAAGTGACTAGGATAATGGGCTTTTTATTATATTTCGGAAGTCTTCTATCTTGTTAAAACTATCAGCTCTAAGCTTTTTTTCCTTTCACTTCTGTTCTATTACATACTATACTGACTGCGGAAAATGCTACTGAGATCTTTTAAATCGTCATTGAACGATTCTTTTGAAAAATTATAGTAGTCTCTCGTTCTTCCTCTCTCCACCAAATCTTTTCTTGCCTTGTTTTTTGATTATTTATTAGTTAGTTCCTTTAGAAAGAAATCTGTAATAAAAATTAATCTATGAAATCCTTAAAACATTCTGAAGACTAGTTTTGATATGGAAATGGAATGATATTTACTAAAACAGAAAACAAATCTCAATTATTCTGAACCCTCTGTCACAGCTCAGTCACATTATCATTCAATCAGTGACAAGAAACCATCTGTCATATTTAAGTACTGTCCTGAATTCCATGTCAACTGATGTGATGTGAACCCCAGTGACTTAATGGAAAAGTAGGCTTATTTCATTAGGTTTTATTTGTCCATACCGACAATCTCATCAATTTAAGTGGCTTCTGGTGTGAAACCTCTTTCCATTGATGCAGATTGGCAACTAATTTTTAAATTATTGTTCTAAAGAGCTACTTGAAGTAACTGAAGATTGAGTAACTTGTTCCTTGACACACTGTCAATAGCTATGAAAGAAAGGATTTACACTTAGTCTTACTGATTCTAAAAATTTGTCTATATCCACTACTCCATGTGTTTCAAACATGTTTTTTGTGTTGTGGGCCTCTTTGGCAATCTACTGAATCTTATATACCCCTTATAAGAATAATCTTTTAAAGTGTATATAATGAAATACATTACAAAAGAAACAAATTTTATTAAAATATAATTATTAAAATTCCTGCTCATGTTATGCATATACATATATTGTGTTTGCATTTAAGTCCATGGACCCCAGTTTAAGTCTTTGTATTATTTTGCAAAGTCTTTGATTTCATAGTTAGAGGTTGAGAAGTCATCAGATGAATAGATCTTCAGTGATGGTCAGTGTGAAGTGAGTTTTAAAAGTACAAAAAAATGGTTTAAAATTATTTTAAATTGGAATTTTGAAGATAAATTTGAAAAAAAAAATATCTTGCAAAGTTCTGGGCAGATTATAAGTGCAAAAGATAACTGAAGTAGTGCTTGGCCCAAGACCCAGGATTTGAAACCCATTCCAGCACTGTTATGATGAGCCATATGCCAGCTGGAATCACCAGACACCATTGAAGATGATAACAGCTGAGAATACCAGGAGGGAGCTTGGTAGACACCCAAGAAGCACATAACTCTTGGGTGTATAAATATTTTAAAACTGAGATGGTAGATCTTGTGCACTAGGATAAACAATAATTCCCACGTTTTATATTGATGAATGAACTTTCCCCTTCCTGAACTTAACTCGTTCTCCAAGTATAATTCATATAAATTACCAGTTCTTTATCCAGACATCTGGGTAAAAGCCTGACTCCAACCCTGGCCAAATGCCTGTTTAGTAACTAGAGAAGTTGAGCAGACAGTGAGCCAGAGGAACAGTGGTCAACTCCTAAAGGAAACAGCAGAACCATATGGCTTGGCAATATTTCTTTGCATCTATTAAGCAGAGTCTAAGATGGGAGACTTTAGCATCTGGCCCTTGAATGAATGACAATGAATTTTCCTTTCATGAAATTTTTAAAACTCAAGTCAAAATAATATCTATTTAAAGGACAGCTTTAAATATTTGATGCTTTACAGAATCCTGTAGTACTAATGTTGGTGAAGAGAATGGACAATATTTGATTAATGTACCTACTGCTCTAATTGATACATCACACAACGCTATATACAGACTATACATGAATTCACTTTATGGTGAAGCATTTCAATTCAATTTAATTCAATTCCACAGCCACCTATTGAGTACCAACAACTATGTATATAATTTTCTTAAATATTGAACTGCTGTGCCACTCTGTTATTCAACAAACTCCAGTAGCTACTTATTGCTTCCAAGGCAAAATAGAAATATTTTTTGCTTTTATATCCCTCCACAACTTGACCCTCACCTATCTTTTCTGCCTCACTATATATTTTTCTCCTGATCATACTCTATAGACAATTGAATTTGGTCTTCTGTTTCTAAAAACCAATAATGTCTCCCAAAACCTTGATTTTCAAGTGTCCTAAAAGGGAGACTAGATGCCAAGCTAAAAATTTCCTCTTTCCTTATGTATAATCTCTCATAATTCCTACTTCTCCCAAGAGTTATTCAAACACTGACCTGGGATATATAAAAATTCCTACTGACAATGAGAGGGTGGGGAAGAAGGGAGGGAGAGGGAGAAAGAAAGAGAGAGAGACAGAGAAAGAGAGACAGAGACAGAGATAGACAGAGAGACAGAAAGAGTCCTAGATTCGTACGTGGGGAAAGTCCCTGAAATCTCTGGTAGAGCGAACTATTAATAGGAACATGGGGGAGATTGCCAACTCCTCTTAAGTCTTCTCAGAGTTTTTCCTTCAGTATTTTGAATTAGGGTTATTTGGTCTTGTCAATCTTATTCCACCTTGAATCTTGAAGCCAGAAGTGCTTGAAGTGTCTATAGGGTCCAAAATGACATGAAACCTGATAAAGAATCAAGAAAGATTTTACTCTGCTCAAATCTGCAGTACACCTAAATGAAGGACAGAACATTTATCTCCACCAAGTGGAGATACGTATGAAACATTCAAGTACCAATATATTTTGAATAAATACAAAGTAAAACAAGGGAAAGACAAAAAAGTGACCCTACACATACACACGCACATGCACATGCACATGTAATGCACACACACATGTAATGCCCACACACATACACAATGGATTTTCTCAGTAGTGTCTCCTTTGAACATAGAAACAATATCATTCTCAATTAGAGTTACAAAATAAATATTTGTTCATTTTCTAGCTTAGCATATATAAGTATACATATACACATATCTTCAAATCTTCTATTTCAATTCAAGATTTGCATATATATGTGTGTATGTATGTATATGTACACACATATGTGTGTATGTACATATGTTGTCTCCCTCATATAATGTTAGCTACTGGGGTATTGTGATTGTTTCCTTCTTTCCTCTAGTATTTGACAGAAATATACACATATACGCAAAATGACATGACAAATGTTATAGAAGTACATAGAAAGTATTCTGTGAGAATTTGAAGGGGTAAAATATCACCATTGACTAGAGGTAATAACAGGAAAGTCTTCATGGAGAAGGTGACATTTAAGGACAGTTTTCAAAACTGGGAAGGATAGTTGATAAGTTAAACAAAAGAGGAAAGGCATCAATTAGTCCCTCTGGGAATGCCTACACCTTTCAGTTACAAATATATTTTATAAACGTTAATTGAAGATGTTCCTGTTTCCTCATTCAAAGAAGATGCTGCTAACAGTGGTCATGTTGTTTATATTTGCAGGTTTAGACAGTTCATAATCCTGTGTGTAACCAGTACTCATTTCTTCTTCATATACACATGAAAACAAGCTTGTGACTATAATCATAGATTAAAATCTATTGATATTTCAGGTTTTGTGTCTGATATCCATTCTTCTAGTCACCAAAGAATAAAAATAAATAAATAAACACTGTAAACTATCCCACATATTATTGCTATATCATTAATCTGTCTGCTTTAACTGGTCTCCATCATTCTCTGACCATAGTCCTTTGCTTAAAGGCATGTTTCAATATATTCATTCTTACAGTCTTTCTTATGCCCAACCTTCTGTGGTTGCCCCTCCAGTTCTCCATATGGGGTCAGCTCAATTATCCTCCTGCCATCCATCTTCCAAACACACTGCCTAAAGGAGGTGTGTTGCACAGACATCACTTACATGGTGGTGGAATCCCTGCTTCCTAGTGCATCCTTGGCAATAAAGTCTTGTAACTTGCCATTAATTAAGCACTGAAGTGAAGCTGATGAAACTGTATAAAAATCTAAATGTGACATCTGTGGCAAACATAACACTGTTTCAGGAAACAATTCTCTAGGTTTGTATTAAGAATTCTCCAACTTACCTTACGGACATGGTTTTATTGTTCTTATTTTGTTTTGTTTTGTTTACCTACTTAATCTATGAACATAGCAGGATGTTCAGATGAAAGCTTTCAGTTCTGCATTTCTGAGGAAAAACATATGGACTATTTATTACATCCTAATCACCCTTTTTATTATAGTTGAGGAAAATGGGACTCTGTGATGCTGTGCCTTTGTCCAAGATGACAGTGTCAGAGTTGGGGATCTGAATGACCAACCATGTACTCAAGGGGTGGTATTCTTTATATGGTCCTATAATGTCTTGTATTTTATAGTTTTCAATTAATTTCCAGTAGACTTCCACCAGTCCTTTTCAGAAACTCAAAACATACTTATTGACAGCATATACATGAATTTTTATATTTTCTTCTCAGAAATATTAAGCTTTAGAGTCATCATATATTTTCATAAATACAGTCATTTATATTGATGCATAAACATATACATACACATATGGAAATACAGTCACCTAATGTATACATATGTACATGTTGTAATATTTGTATACACACATATACATATGCATCTCTTTGTATTATGCATATAAAGCACACACACTGTTTTCTTTTTGGAAAGTGCTTTTTATCCCCTTTTTGTAACTAAATAAGACAACAAGAGCCAATGGAAAAGAGAAACTTATGAAGCCGATAAAGGTAGAATATAAAAATAATTTTAATGGCTAAATAGTTGGTATTCTTTAAAGTCAGTATCATGAAAAGCTGTCTGCTTCACACTCAAGATTTCCCAGAGGTGACACAAAAGCAAGCTGTTCTTGAGTGATGGTGAAGTTTTATTTCTATTTTTTTTTTATTTCTGGTTTTTTCTTTATTTCTACAGGAGTTAATTAAACTGCTGAAATGTTTCTTTTCATTTGACAGGAAGAAATTGTGTAGGCAAGATTTGGGGAAGGTTAAGGGAGGATACATCAGGAAGTTATCCACTTTTGATGTCTGAGATGAAATACTCTGACAGGCAGCTGTGGCCTCAAAAATTGTAGAAAAAACATTGAAACAAAAGAACTACTCTAACCACCTCTCATATAAGTACAGCTGTATTTTCTTTTGAAGTATGAACAAAGTATCAAAACCCGGTCTTCTAAAATTAACTTACTATATTCCAATAATTTGAAAAAATGGTAATTTCACTGACACATTTTAAATCAACCAAGTTTTATGTCTAACACAGTGGCTAGCTAGGTATTGCTCTGTGGAGGTCATAGTGGCTTGTGATCTACTTTAATTCCTGTCTTCTTTCAACCATTCTGTATTTCCCAGAGTTTAGCTCAATTCTCACATTCATTGGTTTACCAAGCCTCCTCTGGTTATCAAGAAAAGTTTATAATTTACTATTAGTTACTAATTAATACTTCCTCATTTTCTTTGATATATATGTGTATACACTTGCATATATACACATATATATTTCATGCATATTAATGAATTAAAATAACGTGGAAGCTGTGGTTTAAATACGTTCATTTTAAAATTGTGTTTATCTGGATTTTTTAATTAAGGGTGACTGGGTTTAGGCACAGATTTGCAAAGCATATAAGATTTGCAAAGTATTTTATATAACTTAGTTCTCTTGAATTTCACAACAACCATTATTTCTACGGAGAAGAGGAAATTAAGGCTCAGAAGAAAAGTACTTTATACCTGGTTAAAGAATTTATGTCTAGAAGATGGTGAAATAGAAAGATGTACCTACTCTACCTCCTCCTCCACAATTCATAAAATACCTGCATAAATGACTCTAAACAAATTCTAGAGCAGAAGAAGCAACAAAACGACAGGGTGAAAGAGATTTCTAGCCCAAGGCAACCTGGAAAGCCAACAGGAAAGGCCTATTGCATGGAACATGGAGCGGAGCACAGCCCATGCAGCCCAGTCCAGCTTTGGCCCAGTGGCATTGGAAGGAACAAGATTGGAGCAAGCCTCAGGGGGTGGAATCACAGGGAGCAGCTGTGGTTCCCAGATTCCTCAACCCACAAACACCACAGACAGCTTCAAAGGTTGGTGAGAAAGCTTTTTCACCTGGGTGACAAGAGAGCAGGGTCCTCCCATAGCCCCAGCCTCAACTCCAGGAGGTGGCAACAACAGCAGCGTCCATTTTTAGAGCCCATGGCCTAAAAACATTAGGGGAATTGAGCCACTGATCTGGATCTCAGCCCTGAGTGACAGCCTTGGGGTGAAGAAGAGTGTTGGCATGGTGAAGCTGGTGGAGGCTCTGAAAAGGCAATTCTACTTGCAAATCCTGGGCAGAAAAGCATTGTTAGCTTCCTGACCAGAGCGCAAGCCAGGAGAGGAGCAAACTCCTCTCTCTTCATTGTGCCACCTTGGAGGAACTGAGAAGTTACAGGTCCCCAGAGCATATCCTCCTTTTGACAAA
The DNA here is from genome assembly GCF_028372415.1 of Notamacropus eugenii. Classification (NCBI taxonomy): domain Eukaryota; kingdom Metazoa; phylum Chordata; class Mammalia; order Diprotodontia; family Macropodidae; genus Notamacropus; species Notamacropus eugenii. The sequence continues at coordinate 112,973,465 of NC_092878.1, forward strand.
GGACTCAAAAGTCAAGAAACTGACTGGTTAACTGGAAAAAATTTCCAAAAAAAGGGGAAAAAATAAGACTATAGAAGGCTCCTTTCTTGGTGAACAGGTATTTTCTTTCATCCTTTCGGATGAGGAAGAACAATGCGTCCCATGAGAAGACGTAAAAGTCAAAGCTTCTGCATCCAAAATCTCAAAAATAAATAAATAAACGATAGTAATGATAATAATAATAAATAATATAATAAATATAAATAAAAAGAATTTTAAAAATCAAGTAAGAGAAGTGGAGGAAAAATTGGGAACAGAAATGAGAGCAATGCAAGAAAATAATGAAAAGCGAGTCTACGGCTTGCTAAAGGAGACTGAAAAAATGCTGAAGAAAATTACACTTTTAAAAATAGACTAACTCAAATGGCAGAAGAGGCCAAAGAAGCTAATGAAGAGAAGAATGCTTTAAAAAGCAGAATTAACTAGATGGAAAAGGAGATTCAAAAGCTCATTGAAGAAAATAGTTCTTTAAAGAATTTAGGCCTAGATTTCCCCTATCTTTTAGCTCAGTATGCTGTGTGCCACACCACAGTAACATCCAGCACAGGTCAATTTAAAAACATGATTCCAAGCATTCAAATAAAAAAGCATGCCTTGTGTTCCAGTATGCCACCCATCACACTAGCTTTAACTGTACTAATGTAAAACCTTTTTTCACTTAATTTGTATTCTAATTTTTCTCAATTACGTGTAAACAAAAAATTAACATTGGTTACTTTTAAAAAACTGAGTACTGTAGTCTGTTTATCCTCCCTAAGAAGGTTAATAATTTAATATAGATTATACATATGCAGATAGGCAAAACATTTCCATACTAGCCATGTTGCAAAATAAAATGTAAACCTCACTACAAAAAAACAAAAAAACAAAAACAAAAACAAAAAAAAAAGCCAAGAACAATAAAGAAAGTAAAAATAAGCATGCTTCACTCTTCATTCAGAATCTCAGTTCTTTCTCTGGAGTTAGTTATTATTTCTCATTGTAAATCCTCTAAAATTGTCTTCTAAAATTGCAAGACAATTTTATTACTGATTACTGTATTACTGATAACAACTAAATCATTCACAACAGACCTTCATACAGGATTACCTTCATACAGGTTCTGCTCACTCCACTCTGCATCAGTTTATGTTAGCTTTCCTAGGTTTCTCTGAAAGTATCCACTTTATGATTTCACATACGACACTAGTATCACACTAATATCCCATATAAATCTTATATCATCTTATATCACACTTATATCATACTAGTATATTCTTTGACTGCCTTCAGGCTGTGTTACCATACACATAACTGCCCTTCCATCTATAGGTCTGAGAACGATAAACAAATCAACCGTATTATTTCTTGAAAATATATAACCATGAGTTGCCATATTCTACCCTGTGACTTCACATTCCAAAAAATTCTCTCTGAACACCAGTCTCCTACAATTTTAGGTTATTTAACTATGAGTTCTGTAAGGTCAGGGTATCTCCCTCTTCTTCTCCCTCTCCCTCCCTCTCTTCCTTTCCCTCTCCCTCTCTCTCCTTCCCTCCCTCCCTCCTTCTCTCTCTCTTTCTCTCTGTCTCTCTGTCTCTGCCTCTGTCTCTCTGTCTCTCTCTCTGTCTGTCTGTCTCTGTCTCTCTCTCTGTCTCTCTGTCTCTGTCTGTCTGTCTGTCTGTCTGTCTGTCTGTCTGTCTCTCTCTCTCTCTCTCTCTCTCTCTCTCTCTCTCTCTCTCTCTCTCTCTCTCTCTTTCTCTCTCTGTCTGTCTTACTCTTTTAGGTATATATCCAGTGCTTAATATAGTCCTGGCACATGGTAAGTATTTAATATGTTTTCATGTTTATTCAGCCATTCTTTTGTAGAAAGTAAACATGACCTAAGTACGATATAGAATTATATCCTAACAGAATTTTGATCATCCATCCACTACTCTAAATTCTTAGAGAAGAAAGGTGAAGTTTATAATTTGAAGTCTTCCCTGACTGAACCCCTTGCCCCACCCTCTTTCAGACATGAGAAGTAAGGAAGTACTATAGAAGAAACATTGGGTTTGGACTAAGAGAAAAGGAATTTACCCTCTTCTTCTTCCTGTTATACCTACTACTTCTTGTGTAAACTTGTGCCAGAGTTTTATCGTCATGGTGCCTCATTTATTCTCACATATAAAATAAAATTTTAGACTAAATATACGGTCTCTGAGATCCCTTCCACTCTTATCTATAATACTGTGTATGTATCCAAACATATTTTAAACATCAAATTTTTGCTTCCAATGAATTTAGATGTATAACATTTAAAGAAAATAATTCTGATTCTCTTGTTAATTAAATACAAAATCTAGTGATTTGAAAAAAGAACTTTGTGTAATAATTTATAGCAATGAGTTTCTCTCTCCCCAATTATTTTTTAATTAGCTTCTTTTGTAGTTAGTTGTCTCAGGTACTAGGTATATATGATAATGAAATCCTCTGCAAACCGTATTCCTGAACCCCTCACCAATGAGACTTCTTTTCCTAGTCTCCCAGAAGATACATTTAATTTACAATAAAAGGATTCAATAAAATAATAATGTAAATGTAGATCTCGCTGTACTATAAATATATGCATATTCAATTAGAATAGTAGACTTTAACTTGAACAATCCACGGAGTACATAAATATTGGAAATGTATGGGACAGGGCATATATATGGAGGGGAGCCTAACAACTGCCATATACCAAAGCTTCTAATCTATTCTCTCATTAAAATTGCAATTGTCTCTCTGTGTCCCTTGACAGATAGTTGCTGTTGATGATTTATTGCATCTGAGTTGCTTCTTGATGGGCATCTTTACTGCTACATTTAGTTATCAGCTATGCAAATTTCATTGATATAAATATATGCAAGAATTTATTGATAGGTGATAAATGCTTTACATATCAAACCAGAGGGTTTTTTAAATAATTAGTTTATTATATACATGGTACACACAAAAATTGGATCATAAGACATATTTCCAAAGCTCTTATATATAATAAGACAAAGTGTACAAAATTGGAATTTTTACAGAGGCCAAAAAAGGAAAATAAAGAAATACACATCCAAAAATTATAGAATGCAATGCATATCACAGAAAGAAATAAACTGATCATCAAATATTGGGGGCTTTACTTGGCATGTCAAACTAGAATTTGGCAAATAGTACAAGAAATGACCAAATAGCATCAAAGTTAAATCTGGGTCTCTCAGATAAATTCTTCCAACTAAAGATGTGACTTGATGTCTCAGACAAATGGTGGCAATTTCAAATTCTGTTCTAATACCTTCAAGGTTCTCTGAAACCCTTTTCAAGATCTAATAGGGATATCATCGTTAATAACGCTTTTCTCTACAGAGAGTATTAAAACTCATTTAGCTTGATATTTTAGATCTGCTCGTCCTCTTCTGAGGTGCTGTCTTTAGAAGTAGTAGCTGCTCTGTCTCCCATCTGCTAAATGTTTTGTGCCTAGTAAGCTACTTTCTTTTAAGGACCAGGTATAGCTCTCCTCGGTTAGTCCTCTCAATCATTGAGTCCATCAGAAGGTAAGAAGAGGCCATATTAAGATCAGGTTTGCTCCTGAAACTTTTCTTTAAACTGATTCCTTTTGTATATAGCAATAACACTATCTTTTTAAGAACTACTTTTAGTGAGTAAGTCATTTTGACCCTTCTAAATACCCAAATCAACCACAAAGGACATATGAAGCTAGACACTATCTGCATCCAGAGAAAGAACTGATAAATATAATTATGTAGAATGATTTTACATGGCTGCATAATTTTGTATAATGGTAGCCATCTCTAGGGCAGGGAGAGAAGAAGAGGTGGATAAAACAAAATGGAAAGAAGAAAGTTATTTATAACTTTGTTACAATAGATTTACAATTTCAAGTACAATCATCTTATTTCTACTCTACTATGATATGGAGATGGTTGTTTTATACCTCAAGTTCAGAATAAAACAAATAAAATTAAAAACCTACTTCTTCTCTAAATTATTTCCACTTTCCTATTTCTTTTTTGTTCCTCTATTATCTTCTTTGAGATTATTTGTTTATCTTTTATCAAATTTATAGGCAGAAATCCTTCTTAGATTTGGGTCTTATAATATAGCATCAATTAAGGAGCTTCCCCAGGAGTGTACTCATTCAAATAGAAAACTTCTTCATTTGAAGACTACTGATGAATCTCCCCCCCCCCCCCAACTATAACCACTCTTCTGCATCTTGGCTCTCTACATAAATGTGTTTTTCTTTTCAAATAAAATTATTGTGGTTAACACAATATTTATGATATAAATAAATGCATAGTGTAACATAACTAATAATGGCATTCTATAGAAAACTGATTACTGAAAGTCAACTTTTCAAATTCATATGAAGAAACTCTTTCTGATAGCTAAATTCATCAAAAGTGACAAATAGCTAGTTGTCATGATCCAGGACTACTTAACTGAGATAAATATTATGCCATTATCTACACTTCCATGATAAAAAGTCTCCGTATCTGTGTATATGACCATTTAACTAGTAACTAGAGTGGTTCTACTCTACTACTAAAGAAAAAAAATCACAGAGGTATAAGTTTCTTTCCATAGACTGGATTATACAAGGGCTCAAGTCATGTGCTTAAGAAAATCATATATGTATGCATGAATTTGTAAATATATATTAGTTTTGCTACAAAGTGTAGTCAAGCATACACATACACATATTTTATTATACATTTTATATTTTCCTCATATGATATTACCCAGAAAGAGGAAAAATCAAGTTCATTGTTATCTTTATAATAATAGAATGTAGCACATTTTAAGTTATAAATAAACTTTTGTTCATTAAGTGATGTAAAATAATGTACAATGTCTATAACTGAAGTTAACAGTTATAAAATTCTGAAAAAAGAAAGCCTGAACCCTGTGATTATATACCAGTAGTTCAAAAGTTCAAGAGTTAGTGTTAGAAAAGTTTTTGATTTCACCAAAAATATTTATGCAAGAAAATTTATCTTCCTTAGCAATTGTTGCCAATAGAATTGATAATGGAAGTGAAAATTATCATTACTTTCAGTGCCAAAAAATGTAAGGTGTTGAATTTTGGATTTTATCCATTTAACTTGTATTGGGGTGTAAACTCAGTTTTCATGTGAACAGTCTCGGGTCAGGTAAAGGTGAGGGCTTCTAAACCGCAGAGCTCTCACGAGGCCCCCCAAGGAACAGCTGGGAATTGAGGAGTGAAACACGAGCTATCTTGTTTTTCCACCTCTTCTCAGTGGAACCTTGCTCGGGAGAGCACCCCACCCTTGAGATTGGTCTGTGGTCTGAGCACACCTGCTGTTAATTGGCTAAGGGGCTGAGAGCATGCATGGTGTCCATGAGCGAACTATGCAGCTGGGAGAGCTTAAATGGGGATGGGAAAGCCTGGGGTTGAGTTCCTCTCTTCTCCGGGAAGGAGAAGGGGGCTCCACGGGAAGAACTCGTCCTGTATGCTGACTTGTAGCTGGTATCTGGAATAAAGCCTACACTTTTGTTTGACTCTGGAGGTCTCTTCTCTCATAATGTTTATCTGTCTAATCACCGAAGACCTGAGTTAAGTAAGAAGGACCCGGCAGCCCACGGCAGTTAGGCCAGACAAACTTGATCATGAGTAGAAGTTTAAGTATTGTGATAAGATAGATGTCTTGTCTCACAAACTCTTTCCAGAGACTAGGAGAGCTTGTTGCTACTGAAAAATAGACTATTACATTATATTCTGTAACAGTATATATGAGCCAGATTGAATGTAGGAGGTTATTTAGCAGAACAAGTGGTTGAAGCTTAAAACAAGTTGCAGGAGTTTCTAAGTATGGGGAAACTCAGCAGAATTTTGGCAAAAGATTTTAAATCTTTTCTCACATATTGAGAGTCAAGTAAACTCTACATGTAGTTTTTTCTATATTTTCCAACAATATGATTTGCCACATTTTAATCAGCAAAGGAGATTTACTGGATATCCCTCTGATTTTTTAAAATTACCTTTCCTTTCCTCGTCATAATGATTCACTGCCACATTTTGCATGTAAGTTTTAAACTTTGTTTCTTCCTTTGGAGAAAAGGAAAGTCTGTTTTGCCAATTTGGTCTGCATAAATGGATAATAGAAACTGGGTTGTTTTTTTTTTTTTTTAATTCACCTTAAATACTGATTCTTTCAAAAATGATCCCATTATCTCTGAAGCTACACTGGTACCATGATTACCTTGTTTCAAGCTCTGGAGCAATATATTGGGCCTTCAGAATCAACTGGTTTCCTCTGCTGGTTTAGGGAGTTTGTATGAAATGGAAAGTAAGGAATAAAGCCAAAATTGTTTAGAATTTAGTTTCAGGGAGATCCCTGCCATTTAGGCAGTAGTATAGTTCTCTGCCAAATTTAAATTTTCACTTATTTCTATTCTACATCTGGAAGCTTTCTGGCTTCCAAAACTCCAATTACCACATATGTTTTTTTGGAGGAATCTCTGAAGGGTATCACAAAGGCTCTGTTAATAGGTGGATCATGACAGAGAACACTGAGGAAAAGGTAGAATTTTTCTTAGAATAATCTTCATTCCTTAATGAGTTGAGTGATACTGGTAGGTCAAGGAGACTACTTTATCTCTGAGAACAATGGCCTTCTTCTTTCTCTCCAGTCCACCTTAGATAGTAAGGTCCCCATTCTTTCTTTGTCATTGTCAGACCCTATTACTAAATTACTCTTTTCCTATGTCCCAAAGGGTGAGGTTCATTCTCTAAACTAATCTTAAAAGGCTTCCTGTTCTATCTAGTGAAGGATGTAGTCATTGTTCATGTCCCTGAATGACTGACTCAATATAGATGTCTCTGTCTTCCAAAAATATGTCAGAGTTCAATAAATTCTTATTTTTGCATTTGAAAATCAGTGGGATATACAAAGGAGATCTCAGAGGGAAAACAGAACAGAATAAGAAAAGGTAGAAAATGTTTGTGCCTGCATTTGTATCATTGCAATTTGTATTTATTTTGTTCTGAACTTAAGAAATAAAAGAAACTTTCCTATAACACAGTAGTATAGAAAAAAAGATAATTGCACATGAAATTGGAAATCTGTTGTGTATACTTTGCTATTGCTTTTAAATATATAGTAAAGTTATCATATAACTTTACCCCCTTTTTCTTCCACCCCTCCCAGTTGAAAGAGGGCTACCATTAAACACAATTATGAATATGTGTGTAAAATCACTCTATACACACAACTACTTATCACTTTTTTTCTCTGAATGAAGGCAGTGTTTTACCTCATATTTGTAGTTAGTTTGGATAATTATAATACTCAAAATGATTTAATCACTCAAAGTTGTTCTTAAAACTAAATATTGTTTTACTTAATTTTGAAATTAGGGAATGACTCAACAAGTTGTGGTCTACGAATGTAAAGGAATACTATTGCTCCATAAGAAAAGATGAGCTGGCAGACTTCAGAAAAACCTGGAAAGACAAAAATGAACTAATACTGGATAAAGTGAACAGAATCAGGAAAACATTTTACACAATAATACCTATACTGTGCCACCACAAAAAGAGAAGCTAGAAATATTTTTGGACATGGATTCTTTTAGCCTTTTTATTAATCTCTTCAGTATACAGACCTAGTAATGTTATAGCAGGATCAAAAGGTATGAAGATTTAGAGCCCTTTGAGCAGAGTTCCAAATTGTTCTGTAGAAGCTTTGGATCAGTTCACATCAATGCATTAGTGTTCCAGTTTCCCCACACTTATCCAACATTTATTATTATTATTTTTTGTTCTATTAGCCAATCTGCCAGGTGTGAGTGGGTATGTCAGAGTTGTTTTAATTTACATTTCTTTAATCAACAATGATTCAGAGAATTTTTTCATATGATTTTATTTCTTCATCAGAAATTTCTTTAATTCCTTTATCAGAAAATTGCCCATTCATATCCTTTGACCATTGATCAGTTAGGGAATGACTTATATTCTCATAAACTTGACTCCGTTTTCTATACATTTAAGAAATGTGGCCTTTATTAGAGACACTAGTTGTAAAAAATGTTCATCAGCTACGTTTCCCTTCTAATCTCGGTTGCATTGACTTTATTTGTGCAAAAAAGAAAAACAAACACCAAACTTTTTCATTTAATGCAATTAAAATTGTTCATTTTACATTTCATAATGCTCTCTTTCTTATTTAGTAATTAATTCTTCCATTCTCCACACATCTGACTGATAAACTCTTCCTTGCCATCCTAAACTCTTTAAGGTATCAACCTTTATATCTAAATCATGTACCCATTTTGACCTCATCTTGGTATATATGGCAAGACACTGATCTCTGCTTAGTTTCTGTCTTACTGTTTTGCAGTTTTCCCAACAGTTTTTGTAAATCAAAGAGTAAGTTTTTATCCCAGAAATTGAATTCTTTGGGTTTGTGAAAAGGTAGATTTCTGTAGTCATTGACTACTGTGACCTGTGTACCTAACCTATTCCACTGATCCACCACTCTATTTCTTAGCTGTTACCAAATAATGCTGATGACTGCTACTTTATAACACATTTTGGATCTGGTATGGCCAGGCCACCTCCCATTTCATTTTTTAATTAATTTTCTTGATATTTGGGACCATTTTTTAAGCCAAATTTTAATTTTTTTTTAACTCTATAATTTTTTTTTGGTAGTTTATTGGACTAGCACTGAATAAGTAAACAAATTTAGGTAGAATTTGCATTTTTATTACATTAATTTGGCCTTCCCATGAGTAATGGATATTTGTCCAGTTATTTAGATTTGAGATTATTTGTATGAAAAATGTTATTTAATTGTATTCATACAGTTCCTGGGTTTGTTGTGGCAGGTAGACTCCCAAATATTTTATGTTGTCTATAGCTACTTTAAATGGAATTTTTCTTTCTTTCTCTTGCTGCTAGACTTTGTAGGTAATATATAGACATGCCTATGATTTATGTGGGTTTATATTCTACAACTTTTTGAAGATGTTAAATATTTTAAGTGGCTTCTTTTTTACTTGATTCTCTAAGTGTGCCGTAATATCATCTACAAATAGTGATAGGTTTGTTTCTCCTTTGCCTATTCTAATTATTTCAATTTTTTTCTTCTCTTATTGCTAAAACTGACATTTCTAGTACAATATTAAATGATAGTCATGATAACGGATAGCCTTGTTTCATCCCTTATCTTATTGGAAATGCTTCTAGCTTATCCCCTTTACAAAAAAATGCTTGCTAATGGTTTTACATACATAATTTTAATGAAAATTCCATTTATTCCTATGATTTCTAGTGTTTTTAATTGTAATGGGTATTATATTTCGTCAAAAGCTTTTTTCATGTTTATTGATATAATTACACCCTTTATGTTAGTTTTATTATTTATGTGATAAATTATGCTGATAATATTCCTAATAGTGAATCAGACCCAGATTCCTTGTGTAAATCTCAACTTGTCATAGTATATCATCCTCATAATAATTTGCAATATATTGTAATGTTTAATTTAATTTCAATATATTGTAATATTTAATTTAAAATTTTTGCATCAATGCTCATTAAGGAAAGTAGTCTATGATCTTTTTTTTCGGTTTTCTCTCTTCCTAATTTAGCTGTCAGGACCATATGTGTATCATAAACGTATTTGGTAGAACTTCTTCACCTATTTTTTTCCAAATACATTACACAGCATTATTGAAATTAATAATTCTTCAAATGTTTGGTGGAATACACTTGTAAATCCATCCGTTTCTGCATATTTTTTCCTTGGGAGTTCGTGGATCACTTGTTCAGTACCTTTTTGTTTCCTGTAATGGTATTATTTAAGCATTTCATTTCATTTTATATTTTCATTATTTATTATTGAAACTGAAAAAAAACAGAATAAGAAAAGAAAAAAGAATCATATTACAAAGTTAAACACTGAAACAAAGAAAATGAGAAAAAATGTCAGATGAATAGCAAAACATTAGAGACATTCAAAATATAAAGCAATAAATTTCCATTTCAAGAAAGACTATGAAATAAATTCTGTGCATTATGTTGAAAGCTGCCCATCTTTTCTTTGCTTTCCTCTTTATTTTGTGCTGTGCACTTTTTAACTTGATCTTTTTCCCTGCGTCTTCCATAGCTCCCCAAAGGCTAGAATTGAGAACATGTATATTTACATTTAGATATAGATATATACACACATATGTATATATGTACACACACACACACACACACACACACACACACACACACACACATATATATATATATATATATATATATATATATATATATATATATATATATATATATATATATATATATATACATATATATGTATTTTTCTGTTGTATTCTGCTCCTAGCCTTTGTTTTTATGTTTGTACATATCTCTTATTTCCCATTTCTCCTGAGTCCTCAAATTTGCTTCTTTAGTACCTTGTCGTCCTATTGTGTAACCTGTGCTCACTCTCTGAGGACTCCTTTCTTATTCTTCCATTTCCATTAATCTGAACTGCTTTCTATATTCCCATTCAACCTAACCCCTTACCCTCCCCTCTAGATATACCTCGATTCTTCTTATCCCCCCTTCAGCATTTCATTTCTTTCTTAATTTAGAAGGTTGTTAATATCTTTTAAGTATATATATATATATATATATATATATATATATATATATATATATATATATGTGTGTGTGTGTGTGTGTGTGTGTGTGTATGTATGTATGTGTATATGTATACACACATACATACATATATGCACACATGTATATATGCATATATACGCGCATATATGTATATATGTGAGTGTGTATATGTTTATGTGTGTTGTTCTTTCTTGAACCCATTCCCAATGAAAGAAAGTTTCAAGAATTAAGAGATGTACCCCCAACTATTTCCTTTGTGTCTGCTTTCTACCTTCATTTATATAAGATAATTGCTATTTTAGCTCTTCCCAAATGGTTTTACTTTTAATAGTCAGATCTTAATCAAGTCTACCCAAATCTTTCTTATGAACTACCCAATTACTAATAATAATCTTAGACATATATTTTACATACTTAAAATAAAACGTCTCTCCTCATTGAGTTCCCTATAATTAGTCTTTGTATGTAATTTAGATTTCTTATGGTTCTTTTATGATAAAGATACCAAATTAAGCTTGTCTTTTTTTAACAAAGTCCTGAAAGTCTGACAGTTCATTAAATTTCCATTTTTCCTAGTAATGATTATTCTTAGGTTTGCTATGCATGATATTTTTGGCCAAAATCCCAGTTCTTTTGCTCTTCATATGTTGTACCTATACCTGCAGTATTTTGTAGCAACCACTACTAGGTCTTGTGTGATTCTAATTGTGGCACTGCCATATTTAAATTGTTGTTTTCTTATTGCTTGTAATATTTTTTCTTCTTTGAACTGGGGGTTTTGGAATTCAAGTATAAGATTCCTGTTGCTTATCCTCATAAGATCTCTTTCAGGTGGGGATAGATGGATTTTTTTACTTTCTACTTACCCCTCTTTTCTAAAACTCCAGAGAATTTTCTTTGTTTCTTGCATCAAGTTTTTTTTAATCTTTTTATTGTGTCAAGATTTTTTTGATCATAGCTTTCAGATAATCTCATTGTTATTGATTTCTCTTCTTGATCTGTTTTCCAAATCATTGGTTTTTTTTCACTTTCTATTTTTAAATTTATTTATTTATTTATTTTTAGTTCTCAACATTCATTTCCACAACATTTTGAGTTTCAAATTTTCTCCCCATCTGTCCCTTCCCCCCACCCCAAGACATAGTGCACTCAGATTGTCTCTTCCTTCCAATTTGTCCTTCCTTCTATGACAACTCTCCCATCCCTTATCCCCATCTTCTTTCTTTTCTTGTTGAACAAGATGATTTTCTATACCCCATTACCTGTATTTCTCATTTCCCAATTACATGTAAAAACAATTCTCAATATTCGTTCCTAAAACTTTGAGCTCCAATTTGCCCCCCTTCCTCCCTCCCCACCCATCCTCATTGAGAAGGAAAGCAATTCAGTATAAGCTACATATGTGCAGTTATGCAAAAGACTTCAAAAATAGTCATGTTGTGAAAGGCTAACTATATTTCTCTTCATCTTGTCCTGCCCCCCACCATTAATTCGATTCTGTCTTTTGACTTAGTCCCTCCCAAAAGTGTGTACTTTTAATTAATTCCTTCTCCCATTTGCACTCCCTTCTGTCATCCCCCCACAGTCCACTTTTCCCCTTCTCCCCTACTTCCCTGTAGTGTGAGATAGATTTTCATATCAAATTGAGTGTGTGTGTCATTCCCTCCTTAAGTCAAATGTGATAAGAGTAAGATTCACTTTGTCCCGTCTCACCTCCCTCTTTTTGCCCTGCATTGAGAAAACTTTTTCTTGCCTCTTTTATGAGAGATAATTTGTCCCATTCCATTTATCCCTTTCTCCTCACAATATATTCCTCTCTCACCCCTTAATTTTTGTTTTGTACATATCATCTCTTCCTATTCAACTCACCCTGTGTTCTGCATAGATAGATAGATAGATAGATAGATAGATAGATAGATAGATAGATAGATAGATAGATACATAGATACATAGATAGATAGATAGGTAGATAGATAGGTAGATAGATAGGTAGATAGAAAGATAGATAGATAGATGATAGATACATAGATAGATAGATAGATAGATAGATAGATAGATAGATAGATAGATAGATAGATGGATAGATAGATAGATGGATAGATAGATGGATGGATAGATAGATGTAATCCCTCCAACTACCCAGATACTGAGATAATTTTCAAGAGTTACAAATATTATCTTTCCATGTAGATATGTAAACATTTCCACTTTAGTAAGTCCTCTATGATTTCTCTTTTCTGTTTACTTTTCATGTTTCTCTTGATTTTTGTAATTGAAAGACAAATTTTCTATTCAGTTCTTCTCTTTTCATCAAGAATGCTTGAAAGTCCTTTATTTCATTGAATGACTATTTTTTCCCTGAAGTATTATACTGTTTTGTTGGTAGTTGACTCTTAGTTTTAATCCTCATTCCTTTGACTTCTGGAGTATCATATTCCAAGTCCTGTGTTCCCTTAATATAGAAGCTACTAGATCTTGTGTTATCCTCATTGTATTTCCACAACACTAGAATTGTTTCTTTCTGACTGCAATATTTTTTTCCTTGACCTGGAAACTCTGGAATTTGGCTGCAATATTCTTAGGAGTTTTTATTTTCAGATCTCTTTCAGGAGGTGACAGTGGATCTTTTCAGTGTTTATTTCACCCTCTCTTTCTAGAATATCAGGGCAGTTGTTCGTGATAATTTCACGAAAAATGATGTCTATACTCCTTTTTTGATCATGGCTTTCAAGTAGTCCCGTAATTTTTTAAATTACCTCTCCTGGATCTGTTTTCCAAGTCAGTTGCTTTTGCAATGAGGTATTTCATGTTATCTTCCATTTTTCACTCTTTTGGTTTTGTTTTGTAATTTCTTGCTTTTTTTGATAAAATCAATAGCTTCCATCTGTTCTATTCTAATTTTTAAAGAACTATTTTCTTCAGTGAACTTTTGAACCTTCTTTTTCATTTGACCAATTCTGATTTTTAAAGCATTCTTCTACTCATTGACTTGTTGGACCTCTTTTGCTATTTGAGTTAGTCTATTCTTACAGGCATTATTTTCTTCAGCATTTTTTGGGATCTCTTTTTGCAAGCTGTTGGCTCACTTTTCACAATTTCTTTCTTTTGCCCTCATTTTTCTTTCCAGTTTTTCCTCCACCTCTCTTACTTGGTTTTCAAAATCTCTTTTGAGCTCTTTCATAGCCTGAGACCATTACATATTTATTTTGGATGTTTTGCGTGCAGAAGCCTTTACTTTTATGTCTTCTTCTGATAGTATGCTTTGTTCTTTCTCCCCCATGAATTAACCTTCTGTAATCTTATTTTTCCCTTTTTTGGGTATTTTCCTAGACAGTTATTTGACTCTGGGTTCTTTGTCAAGTGGAGGGTATACTCTACAGACCTGTAAGTTTTCATTTCCTCCATGGTGGCACAATCAAGGGAGAGGAGTTTATTCCTCTCTTTCCTCATTGTTTTTCTTGTGGGATGTTTCATATTTTGTTCTATTTTTTTTTTCATTCTTTAAATTTTGTTTTATTATCTTTTGATCCCTTATACTTTCACTATCTTTCACTTGACCAATTCCAATTTTCAATGAGTCTTTTTTGTCCTTAAGATTATGAATCTCTTTTTCTCCTTGATTGATTTTATTTTCGTAATCTTGTTTTTCTTGGATTGCTCTTCTGTTTGTTTTTCTTCTTTTAGTTTTTCCTCCATCTCTCTCATTTTATTTTTAAAATCTTTTTTATGTTTCTCTGAATTCTTTTTGTGTAGTTGAGCATTTGACATTACTCTTTGGGTTAGAAAAGATTTTCTTTGTTTCACTATCTTCCTCTAATGATAATTGCTGGTTTTCTCTCGTCCCATAGTAGCTGTCTATGTCTCCTTTACCTGTCCATTTTTTTTTTTTGTAATAGCTTAGTTTCTTTTTTTTTTAATTGCCTCTAGTTCTGGAGTATGGGGGAATGGGACTCCTTCACCTTTTGCTTTGAACAGAAACCAAGAAATCCAGGCTCCTGTAAATGCCTACAGCCAGCAGTGGTCACAGCCCCACTACTTCTGCAATCACTAGGCGTGTGCTGGTTCCTTCAACACCTGGACCACATCTCCCCCACACAGCTCAGTCTAGGGCTGCTTGTCATCAGAGGTTCCCTAGATCTTCCTGGGCTCAGATGCCCAACTGCTCTCATTGTTCCAAGGGTAAAAGCTCCTGAGGCTGGGTCCAAGGCAGTCCTTCAAATCATCTAACCCCAGGGATTGGTGTTTGTTGCTTAAACAAATCTAGCATATAGCCTGTAGGAATTTATGCTTCGCAAGGACCAAACCTAGAGAAGGAACTTTTCTTCAGATGCTCTTCAATTGTTCTAGGAAAACTCCTGTTCTGACCTTACTTTTATTTATTTTTACCTATCTATGTTTACCCTGAGGTGCTATTACGTTGTTTTCTGTGTGCGAGGGAAAACCTTAAAAGCGTGGAATTTTCAGACCTCTGCTATCTTCCCAGAATCCTCTCCTTTTGAAATATTTTATTTTCTCTTCTGGTAATCTGATCAATTTACACATTTTTTAAAAAAATATTCATTATTTCACTTCGATTGTCACATATATTGGTATACAATTAGGCAAAATAATTCCTAATTGTTGTTTGAATATTTTGGATGCTTTACCACTTTGTTCATAGGTTTAGTTTTTATATTACTTTGTTGTCTACAGTACATTCTAGAAAGATATATTTCCTTTCATATGTTTTTAATTAGGTCTATTTTTGCTTTTCCTTTTACCAAGATCAGGATTGCTACCTCTGCTTTTTTTTTTTTTTACTTCAGTTGAAGCATAATATGATCTGTTCCAGCCTTTTACCTTTATTCTATGTATATCTTGTTGCTTCAAATGCACTGCTTGCAAGAATATCAAGGGCGTTAATGAAAAGAAATGCAAGGGACAGTAGCCTAGTCATACCAGACCTTAAATTGTATTATAAAGTAGCTATCATTAAAATCACTTTGTACTGGCTAAGAAGTAGATGGGTAGATAAGTGAAATATGTTAGGTTCACAACCCACAATAGCCAATGACTAGTGATCTACTCTTTGATAAACCTGAAGACTCCAGATTCTAGGATAGGAATTCACTATTTGAGAAAAATTGCTGTGAAAATTGGAAAATAGTATGGCAGGAACTGAGATAAACCAACGTCTGACACCATATACCAAAATGAAGTTTAAAACGGTTATATGATTTAGGCATAAAAACTGATACTATAAAGAAATTAGGAGAGCGAGTAGTTTATCTATCAGATCTATGGAGAATGGAGCAATTTATGATGAAACAAGAGATATAGAACATAATGAAATGCATAATGGAGGATTTTGATTACATTAAATTGAAAAGTTTTTGTACAAAGCAAATCAATGCAATCAAGATAAGGAGGGAAGTAGAAAACTGGGAAACAACTTCCACAATCACTGTCTCTGATGAAGGCCTCATTTATGAAATGTATAGAGAATTAAGTCTAGTTTATAAGAATACAAATCATTCACCCATTGATAAATGGTCAAGAGATATGAACAAGCACTTTTCAGGGGAAGAAATTAAAGTTATCTACAGTCATATGAAAAAGAATGCTCTAAATCACTATTGATTAGAGATGCTAATCAAAACAACTCTTAGGTACCATGTCACACCTATCACACCTAAGCTAGCATGACAACACAGGAAAGTAATAAATGTTGGAGAATATGTGGGAAAGGTGGTACACTAACTTAGTGTTGGTGGAGCTGTGAGCTGATCCAACTATCCCGGAGAGCAATTTGGAACTATGCCCAAAGGGCTATAAAAATGTGCATACCCTTTGACTTAGCACTATCGCTTCTACGTCTGTATCCCAAAGAGATCATAAAAATGAAAAAGGACCAACATCTACAAAAATATTTATACCAATTCTTTTTCTGCTGGCCAAAAATTGGAAATTAAAGAGATGCCCATCAATTGTGGAATGGCTAAAAAGTTGTGGTATATAGATCTAATGGAATACTATTATAGTATAAGAAATGATGTGAACAAGGAGACTTGTGAAAAACCTGGAAAGACTTATATGAACTGATCCTGAATGAAGAAAGAAGAACCAGGAGAATATTTCACACAGTAACAGCCAAAGTGTGCTGTGATTGACTTTGATATACTTAGTCCTTCTCAACAATGCAAGGACCTAAACAATTTCGAAGGACTCATGATGGAAAATGACATACACATCCAGAGAAAGAACTATGGAGTCTGAATGCAGAACAAAGTAGACTTGTTTTTGGTTTGGTTTGTTTTTCTTTCTCAAGTGTCCTCCCATTTATTCTAATTCTTCCATACAACATGACTTATGTGAAAATGTTTAATAGGAATATTAAAGATAGAAGTGACAACAAAAATGTGTTTCTTGTACACAACATATTGTAGGATTTGGGTTTTTATTTTACTCTGCTATCCACTTCCATTTTATGGGAAGATTTATTCCATTCTCATTTACAATTATGATTACCAATTCTGTCTTTCCATTCTATCGCCTCCCTCCCTGGTTTTTATGCTTTTATCTCTCTTTTCACTCTTTCCCTCCTCTCCAGGGTTTTGCTTCTGATCACTGCCTTCTTCAATTTGCCCTCCCTTCTGTAAGCCCTCCTCCCTTTTCTTTTGCCTTTCTTCTCTCCTGTTTTGGTATAGAATAAGGTAGATTTTCACAACCAAGTGAATTCCCTCTTTACGTCAAATTTCGTAAGACTAAGTTTTGAACATTTCTTACCTCCCTTACTTTTTTTCCTCCAGCATAATAGGTCTTTGCACCTCTACATGTGATGTAACTTACGATTTTCTGCTCCATCTGTCATCTTATCCCAGTTTTAGTGCCAACATATTATGCACAGCACCTATGGCAAATATGAATATGCCAGCACAATTCTGAATTACAAAATGTAAGAGACTCTCCACATGGAAGACAGAACCAAAACATGTATTCCAATACTAGAAAACTGAATCCTAATACCAAACAAACAAATTCATTATAGCAACAAAGAAATCTGTACTCAGGAACAATGTAGGGGGAACTATCATCCTTAAGCCTTCTCTCTGTTAGACTTCCCACACACCAGCTTCCTTAAATAAATCATAAACAGGCCTCCCTTAAATAAAATCACAAACAAGCTCTCTCATTCACTCCAGTTGCCTCTCCAGGTGCCTGATTTCTCTGTTCTTCCCAATTCTGACTAGTTTGACCAACATCCCTTCAGCTCTGCTCCAGCTTCACATCTTCCTTTTTCACACATTTATTCAGCCTTCATAGGACTCAAACTCACGTGACTTAGGCTACCATGTGACTTAAGCAGGTCACATAGGTCCATTAACAGGGAGGAAAAATCTTCACATTTAAATTATTACTACACTAGTACAATGCTTTCTTTTTCAGACCTTATTTTTTTTTTTAATCTTCACATCAAAAGCACCTATACCAACACCCTCTGTCTATGTGTGGTAATAAAGATATGGTTCTCAAGAGTTACAGGTATCTTTCTATATAGGGGTGCAAACAGTTTAACCTTATGGAATGACTTGTTTGTTTGTTTGTTTCTTTTTTGTTTCCTGTTTAGCTTTGCATGTTTCTCTTTAGAATTGTATTTGAAGGCCCTCCTCAGTGACCCAGCAGCGGCTGGGTTAGCTGCCCATGTGAGCCCATGGAGGGGCTCGCCAGCCTCCAGCCTCCAGCAGCAAAAGTTGCAGCTCATTGAGGCTCTGTGCCCAGTGCAAGCCAGCATTGCTGAAATCCAGAAGGATGTGGAATACAGATTACTGTTCACAGTAAACAACCTTACAATTAACATTAACATCTTTCTTCCTCCTCAGTTTCCTCAGGAAAAACCAGGAATCAGTGTTTAAGCTCCAATCAGGCATCATTTAATGGACAAACATAGAGTGTACGTTGCCTGTCTGTTAGTAAACAATTTTACCATGCACTCAGTCCTTGGAAAAAATATTCAAAGTCTGTTGGATGAGTTTTGGAAGAATACTCCAGTTTTGACTCCCAGTTCAATATTTCCATACTTACACGGTGGCCTGGAGGGAATGCTTCCTTATGCTACTCAAGGTTTTCCATTTCTTCCCTTGTATCCTCCGCAAGAAATAAACAGACCCATGGCTTCTGTCTCTGTTGCAGACACCCTGTCCCAGCCTCGAGTTACTCCACCCCCAAACCTGCTGCTCTTTCCTGTGGCTTCCTCTCTAGTCTGCCATTGCATGTTCCCACCACAGAGGCCCGATGCTGACAGGCCAAAACAGGTGTGGTTACAAGATGCCTGATATCCTTGAGGCATTTCCAGAACTCTTGGAGCTCAGCCTGCCAGAGCTGACAGAGATGAACGAGAAAGAAGACGGGTTCCTGGAGTGGTTCTCAACTCTGCCTCAGCTGAAGCAAGTCATCAGTAACAAGGAGAGCCTGGTCAGGAGCATCCAAGAGCTTGCCCTGAAAAATCTCCTTTTAGATTCCAGTCTGGAAGCCAAAAGGCAGACAGTCTTTAACAAGTATGAACTGTATACCCAGATGAAATCAGGCTTTGAAAAGAAGATGCAAAGGCATCATGAGCTCAGTGAGAGCTGCAGCGCCAGCACCCTCCAGGCCAGGTTGAAGGTAGCCGCCCAGGAAGCCAAGGAGGAGCCAGACACCCTAGCCAAGGACTTCCTCGAGGGCAAGATAGAGATGATTTTCTCAGCAGTTTCGTGGAAAAGAGAACTATTTGCCATTGTCTCAGAGCCAAAGAGGAAAAGCTTCAGCCAACCATAGCCAGGCACACCCCGTTCTACACACCCCTCTAGATTTTCCTGAGCACTTGAACTGCCAAGAGAAGAACGAACAGTCCCCATTAAGCACGTTTTAAATAGATGCGATTTGTAGACAGGCATTTGATCCTAATGGTTGTATTGTATAGCAGAGATTAACTGTATCCATTGGGTAGAGCTGAGCCTGATTTCTACAGTTGAGGATGACTTTACCTATCTTCTTTTGAGAAATCCTTCTGCACTCTTGGCACCAAATAGCCTTTGTATTTTTAGTTGATGAAGTCATTTACCATACTTGACTTTCTACTGCTACTTCCTAATTATTAGAAATTCAATACCTATGCATGTAATTGTGGACAAATTCAATTATTTTATAAATTCATATTCATTTAAATTAAAAAAAGAATTATATTTGAAGATTTTTTTTCCTGTTCAGCTCTGCTTTTATTTTTTCATCAGGAATGATTGAAAGTCCCTTATTTTATAGGATTTTCATATTTTTCCCTGTCAGATCTTGCTCAGTTTTTCTTGGTAATTTGTTTTTGGTTGTAATCCAAGCTCTGTAGACTTCTGGAATATCATATTCCAAGTCCTGCAATCATTTAATGTAGAAGCCGATAAGACCTCTGTAATCCTGATTATGGTTCCATATTTAAATTGTTCCTTTCTGGCTGCTTGCAGTATTTTTTCCTTAACCTGACAATTACAAAATTTGACTATAATATTTATTGGAATTTTCATTTTTGGAAGTATTTTAGCATGTGATTGGTGGATTCCTTGAGTGATTATTTTACCTTCTGGTTCTAGGATATAAGAGTAGTTTTCCCTGATAATTTCTTGAAAGATGCTCCTGAAGTTTTTGTTTTGTTTTGTTTTTTTGTTTGTTTGTTTTTATCATGGTTTTCAGTTGCACCAATAATTATTAAATTGTCTCTCTTGGATTTATTTTTCAAATTAGTTTTTTTTCCCAGTGAGTTATTTTACATTTTCTTCTATTTTTTTTAGCTCTTTTGATTTTGTTTGGCTTATTCTTGACTCAAAGAGCCATTAGCTTCCACTTACCCAATTCTAATTTTTAAGGAATTATTTTCTCAGGCTGCTTTTGTACCTCCTTTTCCATTTGACCAATTTTATGTTTTAAGTAGGTTTTTTTTTTAGTTGACTTTTTCCACTTGGCTAATTTTACACTTTAAGGATTTGTTTTCTCTACTCAATTTTTGTCCTTCCTTTTTCCAAGATGTTGGCTCACACTTTCATACCTCTCATTTTTTTTTCCATTATTTTTTTTCTATCTCTCTCATTTAACTTTTAAAATTTTACATAAACTGTTTTAACAGGGCATTTTGGTCTTGGGACCAATTCACATTTACTTTTGAGCTTTCAGATGCCAGCATATTGACAATGTTGTCCTCTTTTGAATTTGTGTCTTGATCTTCCCTGTTAGGATAGTAGTTTTCTATAGTCAATATTTGTTTTTGGTTTTTGCTCATCTTGTTTCCCTATTTCCTGACTTTTGAAGTTGAGCTCTCCTGCTGGATCATAGGGAGTGCTGTCCCAAATTTCTTGTGCTAATGGTTAGGCATCTGGCCACTGGATTTTTTGCTGGGGCTTCAGGTGATGGCAGCTAAAGTCTGCTGGGTTCTGGCAGTTAACCTGGTGCTTAGCTGGGTCCTAGTGGTAATTCTTTCTATGTGCTGAGGGTAGATGGGAATTTGCTGCTTTTCTTCAGGGCTACACTGATGCATGGGGTGGTCTGCCTCCTAAAGGACATCTGCCCTCCTGAAGCTGGGCTGAAAGACGTGGAGATCTAGTCACTGGAGGATGCCTGCCCACCTAGGGCTGCACTGAAGGAAGTAGTGTTTTTCTGTGTTGGAGTCTGTTGATTCCCCATCTATTTTAAGTCATATAGAAGTACTGGTATTGGCATTTGCCTGCTCCACTACACTGGGGCTTAGGACCTCCCACTGGTTTGCATAGATGGGGCTTGCTGCTGGCTTGGTGGGAAGTTTCTTGTCCTAGAATGCACTTTCTCTTTTACCCCATTGAGATGGACTTTTATCGCTGATCCTCCAAGTTTTCCAGACTCATAGGTTGCTGGACCTCATCTTTCTGCTAGTTCTTCTGTTCCTGAATTTGCTCTGGGGCAATAGTTTATGGGGTTTTTGGAGGCAAATATGGGAGAGTGACAGTGACTTACTGTTTATTCTGACATTGTGGCTTCTGGACTATGAATACTTCTAAAAGTTGATTGTTTTTTACATGTCCCCCAAATTTATAAATATACACAACTACCTCCAAATATACACGTGCATGTATGTTTATTCAGTTCTCCCATTACTCTTTTTAGTTCAACTAAATAAATACCATATATTAAATTGCAAAATACAAAAGAGAAATTGAATACCTTTTTTGGTTATAACTATGACAATATAATTTTAGTAGTTGAGATTCCCAAAGAAAAAGCTGAAAATAAAATTTAAGAAATATCCTGTAAATACATAGGTTTTTTTCAAAGAAGTTATAAATTATTTGTAAAATTATCAGGGAAAAATTATTATTGTAGAATTGCTGGAAATTGTCATCCTACTCCAGGGGTACAATGTAGTTATTGTTATATTTTGTTATTTGCTTGCTACAAAATTGCCTGCAGAAAAATATACTTCACAGAAAGATTCATTTCAAAGCTACTCTATCATTTATCTATATGCAAGGGGTAAAATTTAATATTTTAGATTCCAGTGTCCAATGGTCCCCCATAAAATGACTCAACAAGGGAGATGGAAATATTTCCTAATAAACTGCTGATCCTCCTACACTTAAGGGAACAATGCCAGTGTTTCTAGAAACCCATATTTTCATACATATACCATGTTTTATTTCTAGGAGTCCTCAAGGGAATTCTTGATGGACCACTGTGCACAAATTCTTTCAGTCAAATGCAATCTTGCTATTACTTTACCTGTGAACCAAAGGAGCTTCAATATTTCATAATATAACAGAGATGCTACAGTCAGCTCTCAGCCTCTTTGGGCCATATGTCCAAAGGAACCAAGTGGCTGCACTGCTATCAAAGTTCTTCAAGTGCCTTATTGCTTTAGTGAACATAAGTAAGATTTAATTCATTTTTCTAAAAAGAAGAGAGGTATCATAGTGCTACTACCATGGTATATAGTTTTGTTTTGTTTTTTTATCAGAAGCCTCAATTAATATAATAAATGAATTAAATAGCAATTTGGTTATATATCACAGATGTTTGTATATTTATTTACTTTTGATTGTTTACCACTGTGTTTTCTGTATTCTCTTTTTTATGTGACCCTTACTAAATCATTTAATCTCTAAGTACATCCGGTAATTCTCTGAAATTAAATTGCAGAGAGGGAGGCAAACTGCATTTAGTAGACAATTTCCTCCTTGGAAGTTCAGTAAACTAGTGTATTCTTAAATCCAATCTACTTTTCAACTAATATATATTTATATATACATATATATACATATATGTGTGTGTGTGGTGTGTGTATACACACATATCTATATGTTATATGGATTAAAAGACATAAAATATTTTTAAAAACTGAAATGATGATAAAATAAATATTTAAAATGAAATTTTCTTTTATTTCCTACAAATCATAACTTTTAAAAACCACTTTTGACTCTTCCTAAAAATTACTAGTAGTATGTTTTCATTTAGAATGATGTGATTGGATATGGTACACTATTTTGTAATTTTAGTTAAACACATGATCATATAGTTTTTTGAAACCCTTTCTATATTCAATTTTGCCTTGATAGTTGGTTTTAGTGATTGGCATGGGTGGAAAGATACCTCAGGAAGAAATATAAATCTAAATGAAAACAGTATATCATTAACTTTCCTTAGTAAATGATAATTTATATTTTCTCAGTCACATCTACCAATTATGCAGATTTTTTTCTTTAAATTCAGAAAACACATATCATTTTCTCTGATGGCAATTAATTTTTTCCTATCAAGCTAATATGATAAAAGCTATAATATTTTAATTTTTAACAAAGTTCAAAGCCACTAAAAGTCTTTGTAAGTTTTTTTGTTTTCTTTTTTTTTGAACAAGGAAATTTCACGTGTTGAAAATATATGAAAATAAGTGGTTTTATAGGTGACTTTATCATCTTGATTAAAAAAAAGAGAAAAGTTTGGTTTTATGTCTTATTGATTGTGTATTGCCTTTAGTAAATATCTCAAAGAATTTATCTAGGGTGAAGTTTGTTGTAAAAAATAACAAAGTATATGTGAATCTATTAGTCACAGAATGTTTTTGAAAATTTTGATTTTTTCATCTCCTTCTCTGATCTGTTTAGATTGCCATTGTTTTTACATCATATTATCACTGCTAAAAAGTTCAACTGGATGGGTCAAGCAATAGATCATAAGGAAGATGGTGCTTGACCTTCACTTTATTTTTATTAATTTATTTGCTTTCAGTTTTCTACAATCACTTCTATAAGTCTTAGATTTTTCTCCCCCTCCATCCCCTCCCAACACTACCTTCACTCCCCAAGATGGTGTGTGATCTTGTATGGATTCTACACATACACTCTTATTAACTAAATTTTCACGTTGCTCATGTTGCATAGAAGAATTAAAATGAAAGGGAGAAACTATGAAAACAAAACAAAACATAACACAAGAGAAAATATTCTGCTTCATTCTATGATCCAATTCCATAGTTCTACGTCTGCATGTGGAAGGCATTTTGCCTCGAAAGTCCATTGGGAATGTTTTAAGAACTTGCATTGTTGTGGAGGGCAAAGTCTACCAGAACAATTCCTCATGCACTGAGGTTGTTACTGAGTATGATGGTACGATGTTCTCCTGGTTCTATTAATTTCATTCAGGATCAGTTTTCATAAAAGTCCTTCTAGACCTCTCTGAAGTATTCTTGTTCACCATTTCTTATAGCACAACAGTATTATACTATGTTCATATACCACAACTTGTTCAACCATTCCCCAGTTGATGGGCATCCTCTCGATTTTCAGTTCTTGGTCACCAAGACACTATAAAGAGAGATACTATAAATATTTGCGTACACATGGGACCCTTTTCCATTTTTATGATCTCTATATGATACAGCCCTAGAAGTGATATCACAGGAACAAAGTGTATGCACATTTGTGTAGCTCTTTGGACATGGTTCCAAATTGCTGTCTAGAATGGCTGGACAAGCTCACAACTCCACCAACAATGAATTAGTTTTCCTACTCTGACCTGTCTTCTACAACATTTATCATCTTCTTGTTTTGTCATGTTAGCCAATCTGATAGGTGTGATGTGGTACCTCAGAGTTGTTTTGATTTGCATCTCTCTAATCAATAATGATTTAGAGCCTTTTTTTTCATATGGCTATAGATAGCTTTAATTTCTTCCTCTGAGAAGTGCCTGTTCATATCCTTTGACCATTTATCAGTTAGGGAATAACATATTCCTATGAATTTGACTCAGTTGTCTATATAGTTTAAAAATGTGGCGTTTTTCACATATACTAGTTGCAAAAGTTCTTTACCAGTGTTCTGCTTCCCTCCTAATCTTGATTGCACTGGGTTCGGTTGTGCAAAAACTGTTCAATGCAATGTAATCAAAATGATCAGTTTTGCAATTCATAATGTTCTCTTTCTGTAGTTTGGTCACAAATTACTCTATTTTCTATAATTCTGACAAATACACTTTTCCTCTCCCCCCTAATTTTTTTATATTATCAATCTTTATATCTAGATAATGCATCCATTTGGACTCTATTCTTGTGTATGGTGTCAGGCATTGGTCTTTGGACAGTTTCCACCAAACTGTTATCCAGTTTTCCTTTCAGACTTTGGCAAACAGTGAATCTAATGCCAAAAGTTGGCGTCCTTGGATTTATCAAACAATAGCTTTCTATGTTCATTGAGTACTGTGTCGTATTCCATTGGTCTACCCCTCTATTTTTTAGCCAGTACCAAATTGTTTTGATGATTACATCTTTATAATACAATTTGATATCTGGTAGGACTAGGTCACCTTTGGTACCATTTCTCTTCCTTAGTTCCCTTCATATTCTGAACATTTTGTTCTTCCAGATTAATTTTGATATTATTGTTTTCTAGATCTAGAAAATAATTATCTGATTGATGTTGCACAGAATAATTAAATTAATTTATGTACAATTGTCATTTTTGTTATATTAACTCAGCCTAGTCAAGAGCAACTGATGTTTTTCCGCTTCTTAGAGCTCACTTTATTTGTGTGAAAAGTATTTTCTAATTGTGTTCATACAATCCCTGGGTTTGTTTTGTTAGGTGGAATCCAAGATATTTGGTAGTGTCTATAGTAATTTTATATCGAATTCTCTTTCTATCCCTTGATATTGGCATTTGTTAGTAATATATCGAAATGCAAATGATTTACGTGGGTTTATTTTGTAAATTTGCCAAAGTTATTTATTATTTCAACTAGTTTTTTACTTGACTCTCTAGGATTCTATAAGTATATCATGAGATCATCTGCAAGGAGTGATAACATAGTTTCTTCTTTGTCTATTCTAATTCCTTCAATTTCTTTTTTCTTCTCTTATTGTTAAAGCAAACAATTCTAGTATGATATTGAATAACAGTAGTGATAATGGACATCCTTGTTTCATCCCTGATCTTATTGGATATGCATCTAGCTTATCCCCATTAAATATAATTCTTGCTGATTGTTTTAGGTAGATACTGCTTATTAGGTTATGGAAAGCTCCATTTATTCTCATGCTCTCCATGTTTTCAATAGGAATGGGCATTGTATTGTGTCAAAAGACGTTCCTGCATCTATCAAGATAATCATATGGTTTCTGTTAGTTTTTTTTCGTTGATATGATCAACAATGCTAATAGTTTTCCTAATATTGAACCAGTTCTACATTCCTTGTATAAATTCTACCTGATCATAATATATTATTCTTATGATGAGTTGCTGTAACATTTTTGCTAGTATCTTATTTAAAATTTTTGCATCTATATTTATTAAAGGAATGGGTCTATAACTGTCTTTCTCAGTTTTGCCTCTTTCTGGTTTAGATATCAGCACAATATAATATTAGCACAACAAAAAAAAATTTGGTAGGACTGCTTTATCAATTTTCCCAAATAGTCCATATAGAATTGTAATTAAATGTTCTTCAAATGTTTTATAGAATTCACTTGTAAATCCATCCGGGGCTGGAGAATTTTTCCTAGGGAGTTCATTGATAGCTTGTTCAATTTCTTTTTGTAAGATGGGGATATTTAAGTATTCAACTTCCTTTTCTGTTCATCTGGGCAATTTTTATTTTCTTTTTAAAAATATTCATCCATTTCACTTAGATTGTCAAATTTATGGAGACACAATTGGGTAAAGAATTTCCAAATATTGTTTTAATTTCCTCCTTGTTCAAGGTGAGTTTGCCCTTTTCTTTCTTAATATTGGTAATTTGCTTTTCTTTCTTTTTTATAAATCAAATTGACCAAAGCTTTATCATTTTTATTGCTTTTTCATAAAACTAACTATAAGTTTTATTTATTAGTTCAATAGTTTTCTTTATTTCACTCTTATGAATCTCTCCTCTGGTTTTCAACATTTCTAATTTTGTATTTTCTTGAGATTTTCAATTTGTTCTTTTTCTATCTTTTTCAGCTACATGCTAAATTCATTGCTCTCCTCTTTCTCTATTTTGTTCATGTAAGTATTCAATGATATAAAACTTCCCATAATTACTGCTTTGATTGCATTCTGTATATTTTGGTAGGTTGTCTCATTATTGTCATTCTCTTGAATGGTGTCTCCTTTTAACATCTCCTGTTACACTTCTTTTGAACTGTTAAATTACATTTTTTATCATTACATCATTCAATTTATAGCAACTCCTTCCATCTATATATGTCACTTTTTAATATCTCAGTAAATATAGATTTCTCAAAATGAGCAAGTATCATCTTCCTTATCAGGATGTAAACAGTTTGCCCATATTGAAATACAAGTTTTTTTTCCCCCTGTTAACCTGGTTGTACCTCTCTTGAGACTTGTGTTTGAATATCATATTTTATATTGACCTCTAGCCTTTTCATCATTAATATCTGGAAATCCTTTATCTCATTGAATGTCCATCCCCTTACCTGAAGTATTAGGTTCAGTTTCACTGAGTAATTGATCCTTGGTTGTCGTCCATGCTCTTTTGCCTTATGGAGTATCATATTCCAATCCCTCTGATCTTTTAACTTAGAAGCTGAAAGGTCCTGTGTGATCCTTTCTGTACTTCCTCCATATTTGAATTGCTACTTTCTGTCTGCTGGAATTACTTTCTCTTTACTTTGTTAGTTCTGGAATTTGACAACAATATTCCCTGATGGTTCTAGTTTGGGATCTCTTTCAAGAAGTGATTGGTGGATTCTTTCAATGAGTATTTTGTCTTCTGAATCTAGGACCTTAGGGCAGTTTTCCTTGATGATTTCTTGGAAGATATTGTCCAGGATCTTTTTTTAAACTTGGATTTCTGGGACACCCATAATTCTTAGGCTTAATCTTCTGGACCTATTTTCCAAGTCAGTTGTTTTTCCAATCACATATTTTTCATTTTCTTCTGGTTTTTTTTTCTGTTCTTTAGATTCTTTTGACTAATTCTTCATGTCTCCTAGTGTCATTAGCTTCTACTTGTCCAATTGTAATTTTTAATCGACTGTTTTCTTCATTTAACTTTTGCATCTCCTTTTCCGTTTGTCCAATTTTCATTTTACCAAGTTATTTTCTCCAGTTATGTTTTTTACTTACTTTTCCATTTGTCCATGTTTCCTTTTAAGGAGCTGTTATCTTTGGTGACTTTTTGAATATTTTTAAAAAGTATTGACTAATTTTTCTTCTACCTCTCTAATTTAGATTTTAAAATCATTTTTGAACTCTTCTGAGAATGCTCTTTGTACTGGAGACCAGTTCATTTTCTCTTCTTAAGTTTCTGAAGGGAGTACAATCTCAATGCTGACCTCTTTGGTACTTGTGTTTTGGTCCTTTTCCCTGTAGTAATATTTTATGTTCTTTTCTTTTCTGGTCTCCTTCCTGTCCATAATAATTGCTCTTTTTCCTGGATTTTGAAGTAGATCTCTGCTTCTGAGGTGAAGGGGCTCTGTCCCATGTTTCTTTTGCTAGGAACTTGAGGGTTTGTGAATTGTGGCCTCTGGTTCTTTCAGGTAGAAGCTAGAGTGCCACAGTGTACTTGGTGCTGAACTGCCTGTTGTGCTAGAGCAGAGGCTAAGTGAAACCTTTCTGAGTTTCCCCAGAGTTACCCTGGAGCTCACCTCTTGAAATGTTGGGTAGTCTAACCTCAGGAAGTCTCCTCTCCTGAGCTACAGCAGGCTCAGCAGGTGCCAAACCACATCTGCGCTAGTGTCTTCCCAATTCCCCTGGCTTTGCTAAGCAAGCCTGAGTTCCTGATGTGGGGCTTATCAGCTCCATTCCCTGGGGCTCAGGATCTCCTTCTTGTTCACTGAGGTGAGGTGGTCTGTGATGGCTCTAGCCTTGTACTGGTCCCCTTTAGCCACAGCAAGAGGGATACCCATATGTGATTTTCCTAGCCTCAAATTGACTATTTACCCTTTTGACTCATTCCACTATTCCAGGATGTTTCCTGGGGAAATATTCTCTGGATTTTCAAGGTTAACAAGTGGAAGAAGGGAGCATTTGCCGATAACCCTGCCATCTTCTGACCTTTACTTTAAAGGGAAAGAGGAACGCCATGACATAGGGATAATGATGGAGTTACAGGTGTGAGACACAGTCAGTGAGAAGAAATGGAGACAAGATGTAAGGTTGTATATAATAATCCTCAAAAATGCCACCTTAACGGGATTACAGAGATCAGGTGAGGAGAGTGATATCCAGCAAAACTGAAAAGAAAACTTGAGGGCATACAATGATGGGCTTTAAAAGATAAGTGTAGGATTTTATAGTTTACCCCATGGCTAATAATGAATTATGGGATGAGTAGGTAAAGTACATACTCAGATATTCCCTCTGAAAATAGTGTTTAGTTTGGACTGTCAGTTTAAGTTAAAGAGAGGATTTGGGAAAAAAAAATTGCAATAATGTAAGTGAGAAGTGACCAATGCCTAAAGCAAAATTGTAACTAATTGAATGAATAAAGTTGGTAGGAGTAGCAAACATCCAAGATATTTTAGGAAGACATATATATGTGTATATATATATATGCATAGATAGATAGATATAGATAGATAAAGCTATATAGATATAGATATAGATACATAGATATGTAGATGTATGCATCTATATGTCTATATCTATTTGTATTTGTAACTATATCTATCTACATCTATATCTATATCAATCTATCTATCTATATTAAATGGCCCAGACCTCAGGGAGGAGGGTTACTTAAGAATGGAGGGAGAAAACCCAGAACATGGAAAAAAATTCAATGAGTATTTAAAATTTCCTTCACATGATATTTGGAGTTAACCATTAAAAAGTTTTATTTTTATTCTGAAATCATGTAATTTGTTTCTCCTTCTGTGCCCTTTCAGGATTTTACTTTTTCACTTGGGCTTTTAGTTTTTTCCTTAAGAAAATACAGTACTTATTCAGTGTGTTACAACCTTACAAACCTTAATTTTCCTTCTGTCTATTTTGAAAATTCATTTAGTTTTAATTTTCAACATTCACTTCTAAAAGATTTTGAGTTTCACATTGTCTTCCCAGTTCTCCCATCTGCCCACCAAAAGACAGAATGCATTCTGATTACCTCTTCTACCAATCTGCCTTCCCTTCTATCACACACACACCCTTATCTTATCCCCTTCCTTTCTATTTTCTTGTAGGGCAAGATAGATTCTGCATACCTTATTGCCTGTATGTCTTATTTCTCAGTTGCATGTAAAAAACATTTTTTTTACTAATAAAACTATATTTTTATTATTTTATTTATATTCAGTGTTCCACAATCAATTCCATATAACTTATATTTTTCTACAATTTTGTTTAGGTTCTACACATACATTCCTACTGAATACATTTTCACCTTAGTCATGTTGCATAGAAGAAAAAAATGAGTGGGAGAACTTATAAAAGAAACCAAAACATAACAGAAAAGAAAATGATCTACTACATTCTGAGAACGAATTCCATAGTTCTTTCTCTGGACGTGGAAGACATTTTCAGTTAAAAGGCCATAAGTCCTTGCATTGCAATGAAGTACTAAGCCTACTAAAAAAAAATCTTCACACACTGTGGTTATTGCTGAGTATAAGGGTCTCCTGATTCATGTGGTTTCTATTAGTTTTCTTATTGATATGGTCAATAGTGCTAACAGTTTTCTTAATATTAAACCAGCCATGTATTGCTGGTATAAATCTGACCTGATCGTAATGCATTACTCTTTTGAAAAGTTAATGTATTCTTTTTGCTAAAATCTTATTTAAAATTTTTGCATCTATATTCATTAGTGATATTGGTCTATAATTTTCTTTCTCAGTTTTGGCTTTTCCTGGTTTAGTTATCAAAATATTATTTGTATCATAAAAAGAATTTAGTAGCATTCCTTCTTCCCCAATTTTCCCAAATTGTCTATATAGTATTGGAATTAACTGTTCTTTAAATGTTTGATGGTATTCACTTGTAAATCCATCTGGCCCTGGAGAATTTTCCTAGGGAGTTCCTTGATGACTTGTTCAATTTCTTTTTCTGAGATGGGGTTATTTGAGTATGCAATTTCCTTTTCTGTTAACCTGGGCAATTTGTCTCTTGTAAAATAATCATCAATCTCATTTAGACTGTCGAATTTATTGGCATAAAGTTAGACAAAGTAATTTCTAAGTATTGTTTTAATTTCCTCCTCCTTGGAGGTGAATTCACCCTTTTCATGTTTGATATTGGTCATTTGGTTTTCCTCTTTCTTTGTTAAAATCATATTGAACAAATTTTTATCAATTTCATTGGTTTTTTTCAGTTTTATTTATTAGTTAACTAGTCTTCTTAATTTCAAATTTATTAATCTCTCCCTTGGTTTTCATCATTTCTAATTCGGTATTTGCTTGGGAATTTTCAATTTGTTCTTTTTCTACCTTTTTCAGCTGTGTGCCCAATTCATTGATCTCCTCTTCTCTTTTTTATTCATGTATGCATTCAAAGATTTAAAATGTCCCCTAACAACTGCTTTTGCAGTATCCCATAAGATTTGATTGGTTGAATCGTTATTGTCCTTCTCTTGAATGAAGTTGTTGGTTGTTTCTCTAATTTGTTGTTTAACCCACTCATTGTTTAGGATTAGAATGTTTAGTTTTCAATTAGTTTTTTTCCTTTTTTTCATGGCCCTTGATTGCATATAGTTTTTATTACATTATGATCTGAGAAATATGTATTGACCCTCTGCTTCTCTGCACTCAATTGTGAGGTTTTAATGGCCTAGCACATGATCAGTTTTTGTATATGTGCCATGTACCACTGAGAAAAAGGTATATTCATTTCTATCTCCATTCAGTTTTCTCCAGAGATCTATCATATCTACCTTATGTAGAGTTTTATTTACCTCTTTACCTTCTTTCTTGTTTATTTTGATGTCAGATTTATCAAGTTCAAAGAAGGAGATGTTGAAGTCCCACCCCTAGTATATTTTTGATGTGTATTTCTTCTTGTAACTCTCTTAACTTGTCCTCTAAGAATTTGGATGTTATACCACCTGGAGCATATATGTTTAGTAATGAAATTTCTCCGTTGTCTATGGTGTCTTTTACCAGGACATAGTTTCCTTCTTTATTTCTTTTAATTAGATATATTTCTTCTTTTGTTTTGTCTGATATAAGGATTGTTACCTTTGCTTTTCTTTCATCAACTGAAGCACAAAATGTTCTGCTCTAAACTTTTACCTTTACCCTGTGTGTATGCCCACATTTCAAATGTGTTTCTTGTAAATTGTTGGAATATGATTTTTAATCCATTTTGCTATCTGTCTCCATTTTATGGGAGAGTTCATCCAATTCTCATTCATAGTTATGATTATTATCTGTGTCTTTCCCTCCATTGCCTTTCCCCCTGTTTATGCTTTTAATTCCCCCTTCTCCCTTCTCCTTCACAATAGAGTTTTAATTTCTTACCACCGCCTTCCTCAGTTTTGCCCCCTTCTTTCTGCCCCCCTCCCTTTTCCTCCTGTTTTCTCCCTTTTCCCCTTACTACTTCTTTCCTCCCTTTGACTCTACCTTACCTTTTCTTTCCCCTACCTCTCCTACTGCCTATAGAGCTAGGTATATTTCTATACATAATTGACTTTGTTGTTTCCTCCTTGAACCAAATCAGGTGAGAATAAATGTCAAACAATTTTCATCTCCCTCCCCTCTTTGCCTCTGCTGTAATATATTTTGTTCCTCCTCCTGTGATGTAATTTACCTTTTTTCCATCTCCTCCTTTTTACATCTCCCGTTACAATCTCTTGGCACCCTTAAATCACATTTTTATCATTGCATCATTTACTTTATACCTACTCCTTGTATGTGCATCCATTTTTGTATCATAATAAATATACAATTCTCAAGATTAACAAGTATCATCTTTTCTTGTAGAGATGTAAACATTTTACTCATATTGAATAACAAGGTTTTTTTCCCCTGTTTACCATTTTATGCTTCACTTCAAACCTGTGTTTGAAGATCTAGTTTTTTATTGAGCTATGGTCTATTCTTGAGGAAGGTTTGGAACTCCCTTATTTCACTGACTGTCCATCTCCCTACCTGAAGTATTATGCTCAACTTTCCTGGGTAATTGATCCTTGGTTGTATTCCCAGCTTCTTTAACTTATGGAATATCATATTCCAATCCTTTTGTTCTTTTTATGTAGAAACTCCCAGGTCCTATGTGATCCTGATTTTAGCTCCTCAGCATTTGAATTGTTCCTTTCTGACTGTCTGCAGTATTTTCTCCTTCACTATATAGTTCTGGAATTTGTCAATGATATTCCTTGGTGTTTAGTTTGGAATCTCTTTCAGGAGATGAAAAGTGGATTCTTTTGCCCTCTGGATCTAGAACTTCTGGACAGTTTTCCTTGATGATTTCTTGGAAGATATTGTCCAGGATCTTTTTTTTTCTTCATGACTTTTTGGTAGACCAATAATTCTTCGGTATCCTCTCCTGGATCTGTTTTTCAGGTCAGTTGATTTTCTAATTAGATGTTTTACATTTTCTTCTATCTCTTCATTCTTTGGATTCTGTTTGAGTGATTCTTAATGTCTCATAGACTCATTACCTTCTACCTGCCAAATTCTAACTTTTATCAAATTGTTTTCTTAAGTTAACTTTTGCATCTCCTTTTCCATCTGTTCTACTTTTCTTTTTAAGGAGTTATTTTTTCCAGTTACTTTTTGTACTTCCTTTTTGTTTTGTCCAGTTTTCTCAGTTAATTTTTGTGCTTCCTTTTCCATTTGTCCAATTTTCCTTTTTAAGGAGCTGTTCTCTTCTGTGAATTCTTTTGTTGTATTTTTAAATCATTGGCCAGTTTTTTCTTCTATTTCTCTAATTTGACTTTTAAAATCCTTCCTGAGCTTTTCCAAGAGTGCTCTTTGGTCTTCAGACAAGTTCATATTCCCTTCTGAAGTTTCAGATGAGAGTACAATTTCAGAGCTGACCTCTTTTTTGTTTGTGTTTTGATCCTTGTCCCCATAGAAAGATACTATGGTCTTTTCTGCTTTGCTTCTTAATCATGATGACCGCCCTTTTCCTGGCCTTTAAATTAGATCTCTGTTTCTGGGGCACAGGAGGCTCTGTTCCACAATTCTTTTGTATTGAAGTTGAGGCTTTGTATATTGTGACTTCTGGTTCTTTCATGTGGAAGCTAAAATGCTGCCACTTATTTGTCCCGAGCTGGTTGGTTCTTGAAAGCAGAGCCCAGGTGACTTTTCTCTGGGGTTCACCAGAGTTACTCTGGAGCTAGTTGTATTATGTGTGGACAAGGAGTGGTCTGGCCACAAGACATCTCCTCTGCTGAAACAGAGCATAGGCAAGCTCAGTGGTTGATGAACCAGTGTCTGTCAGATGCCACTGGGGTGCTGAGACACATCTGAGGTCTTGGTATTGAAGGTTGCAGGCTCCACCCCTCTGGGACTGAGGGTCTCCTCCCAGTTTCCTGAGGAGAGGCTATTTAGGATAGCTCTGGTCTTTCACTAGTCCCCTTCAGCCACAACAAGATGAACCCTCCTCAGCCATTTTCCTAGCCTAACGTGCTAAGAGACTCTACCCTTTCAACTGATCCCCTACACCTGATTCTTCCTGGAAAACTATTCTTTGGGATCTTCAAGGTCAACAAGGGGAGTAAGATAGCAATTCCTGATCACTCCTCCATCTTTTCTCCATGACATTCAAATAAGTGACTTACAAACATTTAATCTGCGCGCTGATAGTCTGAAGAGTGGCTTCTGCATTTACCTGGGGTTGTGTGCTTCCCTCTCCTTCAGTTCAGCTGGTCTCCTGTCCTGAGCTGGTACGTTTGAGA
This sequence comes from Notamacropus eugenii, assembly GCF_028372415.1. Classification (NCBI taxonomy): domain Eukaryota; kingdom Metazoa; phylum Chordata; class Mammalia; order Diprotodontia; family Macropodidae; genus Notamacropus; species Notamacropus eugenii. The sequence continues at coordinate 113,008,464 of NC_092878.1, forward strand.
ATCTGTTACATGTCTGCAGCTTCAGATCACCTGAGCCTTCCTGCTTCACTAGTACAGCCTGTGCACTGTGTGCTCTACCAGCCCTTCAAAACAGATCCTTCACGCTGATCTTCCAGTCTGTCCTGGGCTGGAAATCTGCCACATTCTGTCTCCTCTTGGATTCTGCCCCTCCATAATCCATTCATATTCTTTTTAGAGGTATCGGAAGGAGTTTGTCTTAAAACTTAGGTGAGAAGTGCCTCTCATTCCACCATTTTGGCTCCACTCTAGACTCTCTCTCTCTCTTTTTTTTATCATGGCTTTCACAATCGAATAATCACAAATAATTTTAAAAATTGTCTATTCTAGATCTACTTTTCAATTGGATTAATTTTTCCAATGAGATAGTTCACATTGACTCCAATTTTTCATTCTTTTTCTTTTCTTTTGTAATTTCTTGATTTTTCATAGTAAGTTTTCTTCTGCTCATTGTGATTTTTAATGAATCATTTTCATCAATGAGCTTTTGGACTTTCTTCTCCATTTCTCTAATTCAGCTTTGTAAAGCATTTTTCTCCTCGTTGGGTTTTTGAAACTATTTTGCCATTTGTGTTAGTCTATTTGTTAAATTTTAATTTTCTTCAATGTTTTTGGATCCCCTTTAGCAAGCAGTTGACTCGTTTTTCATGATTTTCTTTCATCACTCTCTTTTCTCTTCCCAAATTTTGCTCTACTTCTCATACCTGATTTTCAAAATCTTTTTTTAGCTCATCCATGACCTGAAACCAATTCAAATTTTCTTAGGGTCTTCTGATATCACTTTTGACTTTGTTAAATCCTTCTGATTGTATGTTTTGATCTTCCTTGTCACTAAAGTAATATTCTATAGTCTGATTGTTTTTCTGGTTTTTGCTCGTTTTCCCAGTCAATTACTTAACTTTTGAGCCCTTTGCCAAGATGATTCTCTGCTTCCACTGGGTTGGGGTGTGTTCTGTCAATCACTAAATCCTGCCACAATCTCTCAGCACAGATCTCCAGAAATAGAGACAGTCTCAGCTCCCTCCACCATCCTGGATCTGGGGACAGACCACTCTACTCTCCCACATAGGTTCAACAAGGTTTTTCCAGTGACCTTCCAATCTGTCCTCAGGATTTTGGGGTCATAAACTCTGGAAACTGCCATAGGTGCCAGTGATTGAAACCTTCTGAAGCCTGCTCAGATCCTGCCTGTGCAGTCATGACCCACAATGCTCTGCTCCCAGCCCAGATCAATAGATGCTTCCTGTCAACCTTCCAGGTTGTCTTGGGATAGAGATTTGCTTCACTCTGCCATTCCATAGGATTTGCAGCTCCGCAATTTGTTCAGTGTCATTTGTAGAGATTTTTGGCTGGGTTTGGGGGAGAGCTCTAGCAAGTCTCTGTTTTTACTCTGCTATCTTGGTTCCACCCTAAATTTAAGATTTAAAAAGGAGAACAACACTCTGCTTTGGTAAAAATAGTTTCTTCGTATATGAGTTCTCTGTATTGATGAAATCAAAGGTTCCAGAAAAAAACATTTATTTTCCCAGGCTTTGCTTTAATTTAATTGATTTTTTTTCAAAAAAGAAATCATATCATCTTACAAGAATACCTGAAGGATATTGTGGACTTGTAAAAGGATCTATAAGTGCTCCCTCTACCAGTATAGAGAAATCAGTTTGTCAATCAGAAGATAAGGTATAACAAAATTACTTAGGTTAAGTGATTTGAACTCAGTCATTTCCCACTCTAGGCCCAGCCCTGCATCCATTATGCCAACATGCTCTTCATTCTTAATATTAAGAGTGAAAATAAATATACACATAATTTCTTGGCATAATTAATTTTTTAATGTGTTCTGTTCAAGTAGATCACCATAGTGGTGTCTTGATTGATAACTCCATCAGCTGAAAATATTGGTACATGGGCCCCACATCATTCCAAGTATAGGATAACAATATTTCACACTCCTTTTTTCCTTATTGGATTCTCACTATAGGGAGAATTAAGCCAGGAGCTGAAATAATTGTATCAAATTGCTAAAAATGAATCTTGATCACAACCTGAGCCCAAATCTTTGTATTTGCATTTTCATGAATATATATTAACTTATTCTGTAAGAGAGTACATATTTGCTCATTAACTTTATCAAATTTCAGTGTTTGTGATATCTCATTGAGCATGAAACATGGTTACTTGGTTGCACCTGTTCACAATAATTGGCTTCAATATTCATGGAAATTCTGTTTAAGTTAATGCACGAGCAGCTAACATGAAGGTCCATATTACAATACTCTGAATTGTGTTGTATTGGTGATCCACAATCCCTAGGAAAGTAAATGAAAAGGAGGAATCAAAAACCAGTTTGCCATGCATGAATAAAGGGTTATTTTTTTTTCATACATCCAGGGAAATTAATTGTTCTGCATATGTGCAAGAGTACTCACTGGCATTAAAAATTAGGTTTTACATCAGGTGGAAAGAAATGTTAGTGGAAATTAAAACATTTGTTTCACCTGTAGAATCATTGCCTGAAATGAAAGTGATAGGGTGCATAGGTAATAAATATGTGAGGCAGTTAGAAAGAGATAAAGGTATGAATGCATTTTCCCCTGCAGTTATTATACTCAGGGCTAAGAATGTCTAGATCTCTCTCTATTTTCTAATAAAGATAGAACAACAAACACACACACACACATACACACACATGCACATGTACACACACACCCTTTCTTGTCATGTTTTTAATTACATCTGCTATGGATTCTGAGGATGGTGGGTTTTTTGAGGTAAGGAGTTCAGAAGTACACTGGGCTAAGCTCTTAAGGTATCTATACTAAGTAAAACATCAGTATATTGAGGCAGTACAGTGTTAACTAGTACAGGATGGCAACAAAACATGTCCAAATTACACTTATTATTAGTGCAATGGGCCTGGTGAGTAGTTTTGAACTTGTAGGCTGAGTAGCATAGAAAGACTCAATCTTAAAGAAAAATCAATAGTTTGAATTGTTACATCTCAATCCTCTAAAAGTAATAGAGCTTCACCTCCCTAGATATCCACTTTAAAAATGGAAGCACATTATTTCAAATTTTCAAATCACCTTTGTTTGCAAGTATATCTTTCTCCCTCCTTACCCAGAAAGCTATCTCGTGTTACAAATAAATTTTTTATAAAGAAAGAAAAATCATCACCAGACTCAAAAATGCCAACTGAATTTTTAAGTAAGTTTTATATTTTTTCATCTCTTCTTCAGGAATAAGTTTGATCATTTTAATTACCCAGTGTCTGGTTATATGTTATTGAAAATAGGTTGTAGTCACTGTCCGTATAGAAGTTTTTATTCTGTTAATTTTACTTTTATTAGTTCATATAGTTGTCATTCTGTTTCTCTGAATCTCTTATAGTCACAATTTATTATGAAGCAATAAAATTCAAATATATACACATATCATAATTAATTTAGTTATTCACGAAATGATGGTCATCTACTTTGTCATCAGTTCTTTGCTACTAAAAACACCCACTAGGGATATTTTGGAATATATTCCATATATATTCTTACAAATTAGCATTGGACTTAAATCTCCAAGTAATCTGCCCTAACTCCATAGGAGTGCCTTCATTTCTGACGTTTGAAATGAGACCTCTTCAAATGAGCATCCTAACAATTCAATTTGTCATTTATTATGGAATAAGAATTTTATAAATCATTATCTTGAGAATTTTAGCAAATCACATATATATATATACACATATATATGTATATATATATATATATATATATATATATATATATATATATATTACTTTAAAATTGTGAAGCACTTTGTAGACACTGTGGTATTTGTTCTTGATTATGATCTGAAGTTAGTAGTCCAGGTATTTTTCTCTTCCTTTTATAGATAAATGAGAACACAGTACTGAGTGAAATGGCTTATTCCACCTTGATCCCAATAATAAAGTTAATAAGTTTCAACGACATTTCTCAAACCTTGGCCTGTCTTTTGCCTCTAAGCCTAGCATTTGATTCCCCATATGACATTGTCTATGCAAAGACAAATGGCCACACTTTGATTGGATTTCCTTTAAAACTTCACTGGTCTTGATAGTTTAGTTTCAATAACATCCCAAGAAATGGGAGAGATATTGTTAAGGTTTATGGATAAAGCAAGGGCACCTTGATAAAGTTTTTATGTTCAATGTTTTGTGGAGTCTGTTTACATTCCTCCTTTTAAAAATGAACAAAAAAACCCACTTCTCTGTCAGTAGACTAAAATAAAATAGATTACTTTCAGCATCTTTTTTGTTCCCTCTATCAAGTTCGAACTTATTTTCATGACAATTAATATACCCACAAGAGTCATATATACACAGAAATATATGCATACAAATACATATAATTTAATTAAATATAACTTTCCTAGTTTGATTAATTATTAATAATTAATATAATTTAGTATTTAAAATAATTTACTTGAGTTTCAAAATAAGTATTTATAACAATTTTTAATTCTCAATCCTCTCTTTCCCTGTAGCCCTCCCACCACCCACTGTGTAGGCAAGCTATATGATATCAATTATACATGTGAAGTCATGCAAATTATTTTCATCTTCGCCATGTTACAAAAAAGAAAGAAAGAAAAAGAAAGTGAAAAATATATTTCACTCTGAGTTCCTCAGTTTTCTCTCTGGGGATGGAGAGCGTTTGTCACCTTGACTACTATGGGATTGCTTTGGATCAATGTATTAATAAGAGCAGGGTATTTTTTCATGGTTGATCAATGTTACATTATTACTGGTACTGTGTACAATGACCTGCTGGTTTTATTAATTTCACTTTGCATGAGTTCAAATAAGTCTTTTGAGAGTTTTTTTTTTTTCTGAAACCATCCTGCTCATTATCTTTTATAGTAAAATAATATTATATCACAATCAAACACCATAACTTGTTCAACTATTCCCCAGTTCATGGGCACCCCATCATATTTCAATTCTATGCCATCCCAACAATACTTGCTATAACTTCTGTACAAATAAGTTCTCCCCTGTTCCCCCCCCCCACACACACACACACATACCTTTTTACCTATTTGGGATAATAAACTTGCAGTGGTATTACTGGGTCAACGTGCAAATTATTATTTTTTATTTCTAAAATGCAAAAACACAATCAGAAAAGAAAAATAAATATATTACAGTTACATACTAAAACAAATAATAAAAGAAAGAAAAATAGACCTTGTCGTGTGCACAGTAGAATGCAGGAGAGAATTCAAACTATAGAGTAAAAAAAAAAAAAAAATTTCAAGAAAGCCTATGTAACAAATACAATTCATTGTGTTCAGAGCTATCCACCTTTTATTTGCGCTTTTTATTTTGTTCTTTTTCCCCTTCCTTCCACTCAGAAAACCACAAGTAAGTTTTTATAACAGTCCAAGTCTTTCCATATTTTCTCTAAGTCCAACAACTCATCATTTCCTACATCACAGCCATTTCTAACCTTATACTGACTAGTTATTTCAAATAGTCTAAACATATTGATTAATATGGCTGACATATAGTGAACATTGCCTATTTTGTCTCTTTTGATTAAATCTGTTAGCTTTAACTTTGTCTGAGACCATGACTATTACCCTTGATTTTTTGTTTGTTTGTTTGTTTTTTTCTAGCACATTCCACTCATGGTCTTTGTTTTGTTTCTGTATCTCTCATTTCCTTTCCCTCCCTACTCTTCCATTTTACTTCTCCTCAATAACTTTGCCTTTCTATTACTTAACTTACCCTGTCCAAACATATTTCCCTTTAATCTAGACACCCTTCTACACCCTCCTTATTCTATTCCCTTTCCTCTTCCCTCTGAAAATTCCTCCCCCTCCCCATCCCTTTACCCTTTTACTTCTTTCTGAATTTAGAAGACTTTTATACCCTTCTAAATTACGTGTATTGTTTCTTTAACTCGTTCCTCATAAGAGTAGGGTTTTAGAACTAGCAGTCCTCCTCAGCCCTCTAATTCCTATGTTCTTCCTCTTGCATTTTATTCATATAAGATAATTCCTTGTTTTACCTTTTCTTATATGGTATGACTTTTATAATCATATACTCAGTCTACACCAGTCTTTTTAACTACCCAATTGTTAGTTACAATCATAGTCATACAGTTTACATTTTCTCATATAAAATGTGAACAGTCTGTCCTTCGTGAGTCTCTTGTAATTAATCTTTGTTGTTGTTTTATATTTCTGTTGCATTTTTCATGTTACATTTCCAATTAAGTTCAGGTCTTTTTGTAATAAAATCTTGAAAGCCTGGCAATTTGTTGAATGTGCATTTTATTTTGTTCAGCATTAAGCTTAAATTTTCTGAGCATGATATCTTTGATCACAACTCTAGTTCTTTTGCTCTTCCACTTTTAGTGTTCAAAGACTTGCAGTCTTTGATGACAGCTGCTCCTAAATTTTTTGTGAATCTACTTATAGCTCTGCCATATTTGAATTGTCTTTTTCATGTTTCTCAGATTTTCTCCTTGACCTGGAGTTTCAATTTTATATGATCCTTGATATTGCCGTAGGTCTTCCTCATAGGATCTCTGAAGGTGCTAATTGGTGTACATTTTTTTTTCTATTTCTTCCTTCCACTGTTGTTCTAACACTTCAGGGTAATTTCTTTAATTATTCCTTGTATTATTGTAACAAAATTCTTTCCTTATTGTAACGTTCAGGTAGTAAAATTATTCTTGTTTTCTCTTGTTGACCTGGTCTCCAGAACAAATTTTTCTGAAGAGACGTTTCTAAAGAGATATTTCACATTCTGTCCTATTTTTTTCATTCTTTATATTTTATGTTATTATTTCTTGGTCTCCTATAACTTCACTGGCTTCCCTTTTCCAAATTTTAATTTTTCGTGGGGCTTCTTTTGGAAAGCAGAAACAAGTAATTTGTTCCAAAGGAAGAAAGAAATTTAATTTTGAAAAATTATTTGGAAAATTATTCTTTTCTTTCAAAAATACATCTCCAAAATCTTTAGGGTACATTTTTCCTCTGAATATGATCTGCTGGAGATGAACAAAAGGGTAGCCACTCATTTTGCTGTAGGAGTCTTAAATATGTTGTTTATTTTCAACGTGGTTGATAAAGGGATAAGGAGATATTCACATTCTTATATACGAACAGGGAAAAGATATGCATCTCACTGAAATCACACTCTTCAGCATCAGAAGAATCCATATAACTTTGGTCTATTTGGCATGCACTTTAGATAAAGTAGGCACACAGGTTCACAAAGAGTAAAGTTTTTAAAAGCACGTAACAGAAAAAAATTTTGAACTTTAGAACAAAATGGAAATGTTTAAGTATTTTGTAAACACTTAATGCACCTGGTCTCCAAACAAATGAGTTAAGGCAGTCTTTGAATTAAGAGGTGCTTTAATATGAAGAGAATTTCTCTTTTTTTAAGATTTAAATTTATTTATTTTTAGTTCACAGCATTAATTTCCACAAGATTTTGAGTTCCAGCTTTTCTCGCCATCTTTCTCTCCCCACCCCAAGATAGCATGAATTCTTGTAACCCCTTCCAACAGCCTGTTCTCCCTTTTATCACCCCTTTTCTATTCCTTTCACCTTTACTTTCTTGAAGGGTAAGATAGAGTTCCAAACCCCTTTGCCTGTCTATATTATTTCCCAGTTGCATGCAAAAACAAATTTTTCATCATTCATTTTTAAAACTTTTATTTCCACATTCTCTCCCTTCTTCCCTCCCCACCCATCACGACTGAGAAGGGAAGCTTTGTAATATAGGTTATAAATGTGTAGTTATACAAAACAGCTCCGTAATACTCCTATTGTGAAACATTAACTATATTTCCCTCCATCATATCCTACCCCACAATTATTCTCTTTTTTCCTTTGACACTGTCCCTCTTCTAACATGTTTGCTTACACCGTTTCCCCCAATCTTCCCTCCCTTCTGTCATCCATCCTCCTTATTTCATCTCCCTCCGCCTTCCCTACTGGATAAGATACCCAATTAAGTGTGTATATTATTCCGTCTTTAAGCCAAATTGGCTAAGAGTCAGATTCACTCATTCTTTCTCACTTCTCCACTCTTCCTATTTATTATAAAAAACTTTTTCTTACCTTTTTTATGATAGAGAATTCAATTCATTTTATCTTTCCTTTTGTCCTTCACGAGCTATATTTCTCTCTTACCTCATAATTTCATTTTCAGATATCCCTTCATAATCAACTTACCCTGTGCCAACTATCTATCTGTCTATCTATCTATCTATCTATCTATCTATCTATCTATCTATCTATCTATCTATCTATCTATCTATCTGTCTCTCTGTCTGTCTGTCTGTCTGTCTGTCTGTCTGTCTATCTATCTATCTATCTATCTATCTATCTATCTATCTATCTATCTATCTATCTATCTATCTTTCTATCTGTCCGTCCGTCCGTCCGTCCGTCCGTCTGTCTGTCTGTCTGTCTCTGACTGTCTGTCTATTTTCTGGAACTACCTAATACCGAGAAATGTCTCATGAGCTACAAATACCATCTTTCAATGTAGGAATGTAAGGAGTTAAACTTTCATAAGTCCCTTATGTTTTCTCTCTCCCGTTTATCTTTTCATGCTTCTCTTCATTCTTGTATTTGAAAGTTAAATTTTCTATTCGTATCACGATGCTGGGAACTATAGGGCCTAGGTATTCCGTGGGTGTGACAGTCCTTCCTTCCTTCGCAACTTTACAAAGAGTGCATTATTGTCTATACTTTCCTCTCATCATTTGTGCATTGCCTTGTTTTATTATGTTAATGACTCTGATACATATGAGGCGGTATTTCATATTTATTTTAATTATATTTTTCTACTTAATAGCTTTTAGAGAATTTTTATGTGAGTTTTGATAGTTTCATGTCTTCTGAAAATTTCTTGTTCATATCCTTTGACCAATTACCGATTGGGAAATATCTCTTACTTTATGATTTTGTCTCTTTTCCCTATTTATTTGAGAAATGAGAACTTGGTCAGAGAGGTTTGCTGTAATTTCTCAAAGTTTCCTGCTTTCCTTCTAATTTTGGCTGTGTTAGAAGGTATTTAGTTCTAATAATCATAATTATCTTCTTTACTTCCCAGGATTCTTTTTATCTATTCTTAGGTCATAAACTCTTCCCAAACCTATTGATTTGACAAATGTGGTTGTCCATGCTCCCCTGCTCTCCTTTATGTCCAAATAAATTATTTGTTTTCAATTAATTTCGGCGAATCACATAAGAAGTTGTTCTATCTCTAGTTTCTGCAAAACTTTTTTCCATTTTCCCCAGCAATTTTTTATCAACTAATAAGTTCTTGTCCCCAAAACTTGGAATTTTGTGTTTATAGAACACTAGATTAGTCTAAGCATTTACTATTGTGTATTGTAACTAACCTATTCCACTCATCCACTCTGTTTCTTAGTACTAGGAAGTTTTGTTGATTACAGATTCATAATAAACTTTACAATCTAGTACTTTTTATTAATCCACTTTTTAAAATTGATTCCTTAATATTCTTCATCTTTTGTTCTTCCAGATGAATTTGGCTATTGTTTTTCTAGCTCTATAAAATATGTCTTTCTTAGTTTGATTGATGTGGCACTGAACAAGTAAATGAACTTAGGTAGAATTATCTTTTTATTACATAGATACATGTATGTACAGATATATGCATACACATGCACACATACATGTATATATGCATGTGCATACACATATATGTATATATGAATTGTGTTTGTATATAGGTGTATGTATGTATTTTTTTCCAATTGTTTAGAAGTGCTTTTATCTGTGTGAACAGTGTTCTGTAATAGTATTCCTTGGATTTATCTTGGCAGATAGCCTCCCTAATATTTTATATCACCTGCACTTACTTTAAATGGAATTTAACTCCATTTCTTGCATTGGAGTTTATTGGAATTACATAGAAATACTATTGATTCATTGGGGATTATTTCCTATTCTTCAAATTTAAGTTGTTAATTATTTCTACCTTTTATTAGTTGACTTGATATGGTACTCTAAGTATAGCATCATACAAGTAAAAAGAGTTAAGATTTCTATTTTCTCATTAGCTGTTTTTATTCCATCAATTTCTTTTTTGTTGTCTTATTGTTATAGCTAGTGGTTCATGGATATTATTGATACTGGTGATAATGAATATCCTGGCTTTACCTCTGATTTTATTAAGAAGGCTTCTAGCTTAATCCCATTAGAGAAAATGCTTGCTGATGGTTCTTGATAGACACTACTTATCCTTTTAAGGAAAGCTCCATTTATTTGTATTCATTCTAGGTTTGTGTTTGTTTATTAAGAAAAAAAAATGAGCTCTTTATTTTATCAAAAGTTTTTTCTGTATTTATTGATATGATAGTTTGATTTTTGTTGTTTTTTTTAAATTATTGATATGGTGAAATATAGTTTTTCTAGTATTACCCTAACCATGTATTCTAATTACAAAACATAGCACACTGCATTTTTGATATATTGATGTGATTTCCTGGCTATTACTTATTTACATTTTTTGCAACAAATACACATACATGTGTGTGTGCGTGTGTGTATGATGTATGTAATTCTCTTCTCTCTCTCTCTCTCTCTCTCTCTCTCTCTCTCTCTCTCTCTCTCTCTCTCTCTCTCTCTTTCTTTCTCTGTCCATGCGCACACATACATACACACACACACACATACACACACACACATTTAATGTGAGTCTATGGCTACCAAAACACTTCTTGCAAGTAAACAAGTCAATGCAAATATATCAAGCCCTTACTACATGCCAGTCTTTGTTGTAAGGGCTGAGAATATAAATACAAATGAAATTGAAAACAATTCTCACATTTAAGGTATTTAAATTTTAATTGGGGAAGTGGACAACTAAAAGATAGCTGAGAACCATGGTTGGGAGAGAGTAGCCTCTTATCTTAAAATTATGGATCCTAGAGGAACTAGCCAAATAAGGCAGGAGACCATGGAAAAATGCCCTGAACTTGAACTCTCACATATATCTTCATTCTGTCTTGTCTATTTAGAGGGATGAGCATAACCTTGACTTTCTCATTTTCCATCGTGCTTCGACACCAATGATGCAGAACTGTTAAATTATGTTTTTCTGATCAAAATCTCCTATTCTTGAATATCACCCTCTAACTTATCAGTTTTAAAATTATTCTTCATCTTCACTGCCTACCCCAATAATTTCATGCTCTTCTCCTCTTACAATCTGCCATTTAAAGTTACCTTTGCTTTTCTCTCTTTATAGTTTTTCCGATTTAATTTAATTTAATTGGTATAACAACTGTGAGAATAGTAGCAAATAATCAAATATATTTTGTCTTCTGTCCTTAAAATATTTTCACCCCTTGTCCTACAAATTTGCATATGGTAAAATCCTTTCTATGAAATGAGTAGTGTTTAGTGTCAATGGCAGACATCACACAGGTATCTTTATAAGGTCCACTGTATAGGATTGAGAAAACATCAAAAAGCTTGGCAAATAAGCAATCACTAGAAATTTTGGAGAAGAATTTTTGAAAACAACCACTCTCCTCTCCTTTTCAATGCCTCAAAATGCCTCTGCAACATCTCCATTTTATCTTACTTTTCACCAGTCACTGAGGAAAAGAATTGTTTTTTCCTTCTCTTTGTTAAGATCAATCTTACCACTTGTGTCCTTGATCTCAAGCCACAACATCATTAGAAACAGGGATTAGAGGCTTGTACCACTACACCTGACTATGTATTTTCATTATTAAAAGGCAAAGCTTGTCCTTAATATACTCATTTTCCTTTGAACTATGTGAGCACAAAATTACCTACAGGAGTTTCTAATATCATAGAAATAGAAAAACAAAGAAATAATTTTCATCCTCAGCAATTTTTATGCAGGTGATAGAAAGCTAAAGAAAACAGCTAATCTTCTTTAATGGAAAACAGAAGTGGATGTTAGGTAATTTGTCCAGGAGTCAATCACATAAAATGGAAATTCACTGCTATATGTGACTTATTTTATGGTATTAATAGTATCATTAGCAAATGAATGGTTTTTTTGGCTGTAGAATACTTTAAAAATACTAACGTTAATCTAACTTTTTAACAGCTTTATGACAGACTAAAATATGAAATGAAAGCTAACATTTAAAATATCTTCTTCCAAAATGGGAGTAATAGCATTCAGTTGTTAATATTATGTACAGTTGAAATAAAGAAATTCCAAGTTTGTTCTTAGTAATATTTTAAACATAAAATTTTGTGTCGAAAGTACTAACTTCAAAAAGTGTAAATGACTTCTAAATCTGATTTTCAAAGACTTTACCTTCAAAACACTTTAGAAGTATGATATTTCACTATATATTTATAACAATTATAGATTGCATGTGGACAATTACTTAACAGCCCGTATAGACAATTTAGTGAATTTCCATGTATGTATAAAAAAGCAATCAAAATGTATTTTTCTAACACTTGTGATTTTTTAATATATTATGTGGAGACACATAATGTATGTGTTACAAGTTTCTTAACTATATAGGTAGAAATATCAGTAAGAAGGGGGATTTTAGCATGAAAGAAAAATCGGAAGCTACCAAATTTATAAAAAATCTGTGACAGCACCTATGTTATGTTAGGAGCTTTAGTAAGATGTATTAATTGAAAGAAAATTCATTTTGAATTGATTTTATACAGTCATTATAGCTTTCTGAAGCTTTTGAATATTTTGAATTAAATAAAATGGATAATATTATCTAAAGAAGACACAGTATTGGGGGAAGAGAAGGTAAAACCTTATCATCATTATGAAGGGAGAATGTAAAGAGAGACTTCAGATCTTAGGTCTCAATGAAGGGAGTATGGAGTATGGCGAGATCCTGTTACATCATTCTAAAGAAATGGAGATGACCAATTACATTAAGTTAATGTAATTTAGAAAAATGATTTGATACATTTATGGCCTGTCAAATCAAAATTTCAAAACAAATTAAGATTTTCAAAAAAGTCTATACTTTACATATTCACACTTCTCAAAATCATATAACCTAATATAGCAATTTGTCTTGAAATTACTCTTCATGATTTCTTTCTTAGTGTGTATGAATTTTAAATGTTGGTTATATTTGAATTTAAATAAACATTTACTTCTACATGTTTTATTTGCTTTCAGACAAAAATAGGTCTATGTCTACATTATTCAAATAATTGTGTTAGTCCAAACTTTTTCTTGTCACTTTTCCCCGTATCTTCTGTCCTTTCGTGTCATTCTGTAAAATGGCCCATTACAATCTCCAGTAAAGAAAATGAATCATGCCACAGCTTTCAATAGTATTATTATTATTGATACACCCACTGTATATTTTGCCCCAAAGGAATAGAAATCAGGCTTGTTTGGCTAATGTTTTTTTCTCAAAGCCTGTTACCTTTAACCTTTTTCACAGCACTAAAGATGATTTCCTGTAATTTAAAATGAATTGAATGTGAATTGAATTTGGTTTCAGTGCTGCCTAAAGCAGGGCCAAGAATGAAAAGCCATGACTATTTAAGTCGGGCAGAAATTGCCCTAACTGCAGCACAAGTGCTGCTGCATGCATCTAAAAAGAAAGGAAACATCTGTTTCAAACTGTTACCCCTAAGATAAAAACTGAATTACAGGGATGTCTGAGAGGAGCAAAATGATTTTCCAGTAACTACCAAGGAAGGCAAAGTGGATGAATAGCATTTGAGGCCCACTTCTCCCCACCAAAACAAAACAAAATGTTACAGAGTGATTTCTTAGGGGTGAACTTGCAATGCTTCACTGAAGGAAAACTCACCTTGCAACCTCACCACATGAAATGATGAAAGGAGAATTTTGACACTGACAATAATGGAGAAGGAAAGGAGGGGATGCCAAACCTCTAATTCAGGGGCAGGAAAGAGAGATGATAAAAATAATTGATAAAATTTAAATATATTATGTTCATTATTATAGAAAATTAAAAGCAAGTATTAAGTTCAGAGTCTAGTGCTTATGATTAATAATACAAATAACCCTACTTTCATTGAATGATTGTATCTCACTCGAAGTCAGAATGTGATAAGATTTTAGCCTGAAAGGTCCAGGGTTTCACATTGAGTTCTGGGCCATTTCTGGTTGTCCTAATGAATATCAGGTCACTGGACTCAGATGACTGAGGAGAAGAAAGTGAGGTTGGTGACCATGCACACTCCTCCCTCATTTAAATCAAAGTCAACTACAGGTCATATATCATCTTAACGGCACGGTTCTCTTGAAGAATGAAGGACAAACACAACAATAACAACAAAAATCGGACCTCTAATCATTAACAAATGGAATCCTAAGTCATAAAAAATATATTAAAATCAGTGAAAAGCATATATAATTTGTAATCTATAGAAATCCTTTATTATTATTAAGCCAGACTCAATGAGGAATTGAACACAAGGCTCTGTTATCTTCTAAGGCATGATTCAATGAGCAAAAGTCTATCTGCAAACAGAAACATCTGGAGAACATCACCATCTACAAGAAATTCAACTTTATCTTAATCTCTTCCCTAGATATCCCTATGAAAGTGGTGAACACCTTTGTTAAGTTTACATCTCCTTGTTTTATGACCCTCTTGATATTAATGATTAGGCATCAGAAACAAGACAATCTCTATGTTGTTATATTTTCATTGAATCTTGAATAATTATGATATATATTTAGAGTATATCTTGTTGGATAAGACTAGCATTTGTTCTACTGAATTTTCTTTTACAATCGACAAGTACCAAATAGAATTTCATATTTTCCACGTATTTCCTTCAATAACATCATTTTAACCTATAGTGAAATAACTTTTGTGAAAGCATGCCATTTCTCTACCGAATACTCATTGGGGATGCCCTCCCATATGTGTAACTTCATGTAATAGTGTTATATAAATGAGAAAATGCTCATGTATTTTAATAGTTGTTAAAGTTCTCTCAGTTGCCCTTTTGATAATGTTCAAGATACTTTTCTACATATTTTGCATTATCCTCCTTCAAATGACCTGTGAGTGAGTCTTCAATGACCTCACAATTCTTATTTGTCCAACACAAATCTCTTCTATACATATTAGGTCTAAGGTAGCTCTTTTTCCTATATGTTTTCTTTTTAGTGCATTTATTCCTTCTCCAAAAGCACATCTGGGCCTGCGTTGTTAGAGGCAGAGTGTTGTAACTCTCTGCTGTAGGTGGTAAAAATTAAAAGCAAAATAAAAGAAAGAAATGTATATACACACATATGTTTGTATGTATGTGTATGTGTATTTCCAGATCCCCTCACCATACAGAGCATATTCACATATCCACCCATAAAGGCATAGTTACATTAGCAAACTGAAAATCCAGCTTCATGGAAGCTTCTTAAAAAAAAATCCACCCCTACAATCCCATCAGCCTAATTGGAAGAATTCATTAAATGAAACTGATATTTTCCTGATTAACCTTGCAATAGACACATACCTAATCAAGATTCAGAAAATAAATTTATTTCACTTTTTAGCAGGTTAGAAAAAAAGCTAATAATAACATCTAAAGCTAACTATAAACACAGAACCAAAAATAGTACTTAGTTAGTATATTTGATTATTGATTCACAAAACTTTACTTAAATTAGTAGGAGTTAATGTGCATGCATTATCCATATGTTTCCCCCTTCATCCTTGTCCAATTAAAAAAAAATACGTAAGCTTCCGATACACACTTAGCAATGTATGAAATATCATTTTATATTAACCAGAATATGTGTCTTTCATTAGTGTCTCAGACATGGTATAAATCTCTGCCCAAAGTAGAACAATTTCAACCAGAGGAAAATATAATGCATTACATGAAACACTCTTGTAGAAGAGATTGGCGGGAAAATGATAAGCAACCTTTTTCCCCTTTTAGACTCCATTTTTTACTTTGAAAAAAAAATAAGGGAAAGTAAAGATGGTCCTGCATAAATCAATTACTGCGAGCACTGAAGCATTTTGGCATGTATTCATCTCTCAACTCTGATTCCCTGAAAATCATTTCAAGAAGCCAAGATTAAGTTGAAGATTCCCCCACCCTCTCAGACATAAGACACCATAATACAGAAAAACACTTATTCGCTTCAGAAGAGGCAACTTTAACAAACTGTGTCATTCAGAGTTGTAGTTGTTGTTGTTGTTGTTTTTTTTTTAATTTTCCGAGAAGTTAGCTTTAAGGCACAGAACAGTACAGGCTAAAATGCTGATTCAGTTGTCCCTTGAAATCAGAGGGAATCAATAATAAGGAACAAAATAAACATACGAATTGTGATCACCCTGTTTTTGAATTGATATTTGTTTGGGGGACTTTGCGGCAATTTTCCTTCCCTCACTGTATATGTGCTAATTGAAGAGGTATTTTCGATTAATTATATCATAGAAGTGATAGATTACTAAAAAAAAAAATCTATCAAATATTCTGTAAAAAGAAAAGATACATTTCTATACCATTCCAAAGAAAATTACAGAATTTGTGTTTTGCCATACTGATTTTTAAGACACAAAGTTTTTTCCTTTGATCTATATGGGCTTTACCTCGTTCTAAGAGAATACCTGAATAGACCAAGGTCTCCCATTGCATCCTGGGCTTTCTCCAGTCATCCTGATGAATATAGGGTCACTAGATACAGATGACTCAGGAGGGGAAAGTAAGACTGGTATCCTTGCACCGTCCTCCGTCACTCAAAAATAAGTCAAGTGTAAGTCATGCCATCATTTCTCTGATGTCATGGTCTTCTTCAAAATGAAGGAAGAATATAGACAGATGTCACTTAAAGTATTCTGAAAGAATAATTATGATTTTTTTCTTATTTGAGTTAGTACATAGCACACTAATATTTACTTGATATGAAATTAGGATGCATTTAAATATATGTATACATATACATATTCCATTCAAATAATTTGAAGGAACCCTAATTTTATCTTAGGACTTCATGAAAATATACATCTTGTGAACTTGTAGAATATACAAAAATTTCTAGTGCCTACATAATAGATTATCCTTTTCTTCAAGTTATTTGTGATTATAAATTCAGTCAAATGATATTCTATTCACATAAATACAGATCTTCAAAAACCTTTGCTTATTTTGAACCACTGCATTACTCTGCAGTAGTAGTATGACAATTTTATTCTAAGTCCTATCTAGGGAATCCTTTTTATGGTGGGCAAGTTAAACAATTTGATAGATTTGGAAGTGGCTTGATGAAGAGGGGAAAGAAAGAAGATAAGGAATCTAAAGAAGAAGGAACAACTGATATCTACTTATCTATAGATTGATCAATATAGATAGAGATAGAGATAATATATACCATATGTTTTCATGAAAATTTTACAAAATAGATATCGCATTATAAGTTTGTTTCCCCAAAACAGCAAGCTTTTAAAAATTGTATTTTTTAAAATATAGACCTTATTTCCATGGTACCCAAGCATTTGCAACTGACACATATGAAAACAAGCTCTATGTTAACAGTGGAAAGTCACTTTTAATCAGAGAGTGAATGTTTCCCTTTAACTCCAGACAAATAGTGACATTTATTCTTTCCTGATTCATATTACACTTAGCTGATCTATTTTAAAAAATCCTGATTAATATTTTAGTTCATGAGCAGAGATGTTGACAAGTTGTTTTAGGAAAGAGTAGGTAGAATCTTTAGGCCGCCTTTCCCTATTATAATACATTGCAGAGATGAATCAGTAGTCATTAAAATGACTTGATATTACTTTAAAAATCGAGAGGATGAGGAGGTGGAGCCAAGATGGGAAAGTAGAAGGGACATGGCTGAGCTCTCCCTCAAAATTCCTCAAAAAACCTGTAAAAATGACTCTAAACAAAATCTAGAGTAGCAGAAGACACGAAATGACAGAGTGAAACAGATTTCCTGCTCAAGACTATCTGAAAGGCCTTCAAGAAGGGTCAGTTGCACCAGACTTGGAACGGACTGCAGTTTCGTTTGGGCTGGTACAGATGGCAGCTGTAAGAGTATCCAGAATTCTCAACCCACAAACACTGAAGATAGCTTCAAAGATGAATGGGAAAGCTCTCTCACCTGGGTGGGAGAGGAACCTGGTTGGGCCCCAGCCCCAGCCAGTGGCAGCCACTACTGTAACAGCATCTTCTTCTAGAACTCTCAGCTTAGAGATGGTGGAGAAATTGAACAACTGATCTGGGTCACAGTCCTTGGTGTTGTTCTGGGGGCGAAGAGGAGCAATAGTATGGCAGAACTGGTGGTGACTGTGGAGAGAGAATCCTACTCATAGTTCTAGGACAGAAAAGAGTGATTGTGGTTGCTCACAGACAAGAGTGCAGGCCCAGTAGAGAAATAAAATCCTCTTTTTTCATCATACCACTTTGGGGAAATTGGGAATTGATAGGCCAGAAGAGATATCTCTGGAAACAGATGCACAAAACCCCTGAATCTTAAATCATTACACTATCCACTTAAGAAAGTTCAAAAATCATGTAAATGGCTGGGAAAATGACCAAAAAGAGGAAAAAATGAAAGCATAGAAGGTAATTTTTGGGAAAAAATTATTTTCTAATGACGAGGAAGAAAAAGGAATACAGCCAGAGAAGATCAAAGCATGCAACTGGAGGAAGATAGCAAGATCAAGGCTCCTTTATTCACAGCCTCCAGGAAAAATACTGCGATGGAAAAGATGTAAGAGAAATTGAGGAAAAATTGGGAAGAAAAGTGAGAGTGACACAAGGAAATCTTGAAAAACAAAGTCAACACTTGCTAAGGGAAAACCCCAAAATGCTGAAGAAAATAACACCTTTAAAAATAGACTAACTCAAATTACTAAAGAGGTTCAAAAATCAATGAGGACAAGAATCCTTTAAAAAGCATAATTAGACAAATGCAAAAGAAGGCCTGAAACCTCACTGAAGAAAGTAATTCCTTAAAAATTAGAATGAAGCAAATGGAAGCTAAGGACTTTGTGAGAAATCAAGAAATTAAGAGAAAAAGCAATGAAAAAATAGAAGAGAATGTGAAACTCATTTGAAAAACAACTGACCTAAAGAATAGATCCAGAAGAGATGATTTAAAAATTATTGGATTACCTCAAAGCCACAATAAAAAAAAAAAAGTTCAACAATCATATTTCAAGAAATTATCAAGGAAAACTACCTTGATATTCTAGAACCAGAAGGTAAAATAGAAATGGAAAGAATCCATCAATCACCTCGTGAAAGAGATTCCAAAAAGAAAACTCCTCGGAATATTGTAACCAAATTCCAGAGTTCTCAGGTCAAGGAGAAAATATTGCAAGCACCTAGAAAGAAACAATTTCAAATGTTTTGGAAACAAAATCAGGATAATGTAGGATTTAGCAGCTTCTACTAAAAAGAATCAGATGGTTTGGAATATGATATTCCAGAGGTTAAAAGAGCAAGGAGTAAAGCCAAGAAACACTTATGCAGCAAAGGTGAGTACAACATTTCAGGGAAAAATGGAATTACTGTGAAATAGAGGACACACACACACACACATACACACAAACATATATATGTATACACACATATAGAAATATAAACACACAGAAACAGATACATGGATGTGTGAATATACATGTGTATGCATTTATGTGCTTTGTGTATTTGTATATTATATATGTGTACTATGCAGAAGTGTATATATATATATATATATATATGTATATACACATATATACATTTATGTGTATGTATATATATTTAGGCAGAATACACAGAGTTAGCTGAATATGAAGGCAAGATATCTAAAAAAAAGTTAAATTAAGTGTTGAGAGGATTATACTGGGACAAAGATAAAAGGAAAATTAGAACATAGTAAATTTCTCCCATAAAAGAGGAAAGAAAGACTTTTAGAAATGTAGGGAAGAGATGGAAGGTGAGGGGGAACAAGAAAGACTTACTCTAATTAGCTTTGACTTAAGGAGGGAATAACATATTCAATTGGATATGGAAATCTGTCTTACCCTGATGGCAGGCAGGAGTGAAGGGGATAGGAGAGGGAGGATAATAGTAGTGCCCATAGATTGAGAGAAGGGGTAATCAGAAGCAAACACAATTGTCGCGAGACAGGTCGAGGGAGAGAATGGAATAAATGGAAGTCAGGACAGGATAGAGGGAAATGTGGTTAGTCTTTTGCAACATGACTCTTATGAAAGTGTTTTGCGTGGCTACACGTGTATGTTCTATGTCAAATTGTTTGTGCTCTCAATGAGGGTAGGTGGAGGGAGAGGAAGGGAGAGAATGTGGAAACCAAAGCTTTAAAAATGAATGTTAAAAATTGTTTTTGCATGCAAGTGGGAAACAAATTGTATAGGAAATAAGGTATAGAAATCTATTTTGCCCTACTGGAAAATAGAGCAGAGAGAATGGGAGAAGCGGAGATGATAGAAGGGAGAGCAGATTCGGGAAAGAGGTGGTTGGGATGTATGCTGTACTTGGGTGGGAGAAGGGGAGAAATAGGGAGAAATTTTGGAATTCAAAATCTTGTAGAAGTGAAAGTTAAAAACTGAAAATAAATTAAATGTATCTAAAAACGAGAGGATGAGCAATGGAATAGATTAGGTTCACGTTGTACTAAAGCAAACATAGTGAACAACATTGTCTTACATAAACTCAAAGTTAATGACAGGTAATTTGATGAAAGACACTATATCAGATAAAATGTGCTGATAAAACCGGACATACCTATGGTAGAAATGTCATTTATATCAGTACCTCATGTAACGATAATAATATTTCAGAGGAAAAAAAAACTTTAAAAGATTTTAGAATTCAATATAATTGTATCAATGATAGATAAACCAAAAGTCCAGATGGGTGAAAATTAAACTGAACATTCATCTTTTGTCAGAGAGGCCATAAACTTAAAATGCAGAGAAAACCATTTTCAGGCATGGTTTCTGTAGCAATCTGTTTTTCTGGAATATACTAAGTTAAAGTGAAAATTTTGCGTCTCTTTACTGCAATCCTATTTTTCTTTCTTTCGTTTCCATAAGAAGGAAGAGAGTGGAACAGATTGTAAATTCAGGACTGATTAAAATTAGTCATATAATATGAAAATGTACATAAATTAAACAGTATATGTATATATTTATATACAAATATGGCATACATAAATCTTCAAGGAATAGTTCTATGCCATTCTATAATGAGGAGAAAATAAAGGAAGCAGGAGAAATGACTGAAATTTGGAGAACTCACCCATTACAACCATTTGCACTTCGATATTCCCTAGGTCTTAGGCAGAATTGTTGTTCAACGACAACTAAGTCAAATTGTATACTAATTTGAGAAAAGGGAAAAAAAAAATCTATTTTTGAGAGTAGAAATTTTGTAGAGACCTATGGAGTGTGCAAAAAGCTTACAAATTTTCACAACCAAGCAGCAGCCAAATTTGCACAAATTTGTCTTTTATCCCCATTCCAGAGGAGGGAATGAAAATGCTGAGAGAAGACATTTGAACTCTTCAGTTTATCAGGGCAAGGAGATCTTAGAAAAGTATTTCAAAAGTAACAAAAGAAGAAAAATAATATAAAGAATCAGAGTCTGATCATTGTTTACTTTTTGAGACTTTTTATACATGTTTGTTTTTTTTTTTCCCCTTCCTATTCTGAATTGGTGCAGTCAAATTAAATTTCTTCCTGGTCCTCATATATGACATTTCATTTTCAGTCTTTGTGGCTTTGCACAGATTTTCTCCTATGCCTGGAATACACTAATTCCCTGTTCAACTGTACCTCTTAGCGTCAATACCTTCCCTTTAAGCTAAGATCAGATGTCTTCTTCAACCATGATAGTTCTCCTATTTTGCTAGCTGCTAGTGCCTTCTTACCCAACATACTTACACACTTACTCAAAATAAAAATACAAATGCTACTCTGCTAAATAAACTACAGTGCTTCCCTATTATTTCCATTATCAACTATGAACTTTACAACCTGTCACAATCTACTTGTCAAAGCTTATTATACGTTCCTCCTACACCAACTTCAGTTGAGCCACATTGGTCATCTTGCTGCTCTTCATATGTGCATTATTCTCGTTACAGTTAAATGTATTTACACTGCCTCTCTTCCATCTCTGTAATGCACTGACTCCTTCCCTCCATCTTTCAGATTTACTAGTTTCCTTCAAGACAGCTCAAGTACAGCCATGTACATGAAACTTTACTTGATTAAGACCAAATCTATCCTTAATGCTTCTCCACCCTAACTCTCCCTGTATTTAAGTAGTATATATTTTCAATGTGACAACACAGAATACAGATGATAATGTAACTTAAAGTCAGAAAGTCATGAATTCAATTTGTGTAAGCATATAATCTTCCTGTGTTACACATATTTAGCTAGGAACCAATTATTTAATATCAACACTCTATTACCTTGCTAAGTATGTAGGATAAAAAGAAGTGGCTAATAGCACATGAATAGAAGCTAAAAATGGGGAAGGCAGTGGGGAGGAAGAGTAATCAGACTAGAGGCAATACGCATTCTTTTAGCTTATCTACATAATTACAAATTGTAGGGAAGGCAAGGAATGATATATACTGATAGAGATTTTCCCACAGGGATGTTTTCTAAACTTATGAAATTCCAGTTCCAGTTCATATTACCTATATTTTACATTTACATTTATAAATAAATTTCTCTCTCAACCATAGAATAAGCACCTTGAGGAAAAGGGCTATTTTTCCCTAGTATATAATAGACACATAAATTGCTTAATGATTGATCACTAATTTTCTTATTAGTATCTCTTGTACTATAGATTAGTTTGCTGATTGCTTTTCCCCTTTCTCAAAGCTGTTCAGTGCCAGGCCTAGAGGCCTGAGGGCTACCCGAGTCTTACCTTACCTATCACAGGTCTTTGGCTGGCCAAACCGGATAAACGTATGAGAGAAGAGACTTTCCAGAGTCGAACAAGGGTTAGGCTTTATTCAGGGTCTTGGTTACATGTGCAGGGGGAACTCTTCCTTAGGAGAGAGAGAAATCTCCCAAGGAGGCAAAGATCTTACAGTAAGAGAATGAAAGCAGAAGTGGAAGTGGGGAGAGAGGGGAGAGGGAAGAAAGAAGAGAGGAGAGAAGGAAGAGGGACCTTCTGTCCTCTAAGGGCCCCTCAGTGCTAAGAGCACCTTCAGGCTTTCCTGACCCTACTTAAGCTCTCCTGCCACATAGTTTGCACCTGAATACCGTGCCTGTTAGACAACAATAGGTGTGCTCAAATCTGGGCCAACCTCAAGGGCGGGGATGCTCTCTCCCAGCACGTTTCCCACGGGGAAGAGGTGGAAATGCACGAGATATCCCGGTCTCACACCTCAATTCCCTGCTGTTCCCTGGGGGGCCTCATGAGAACTCTAAGGATTAGAAGTCCTCACCTTTACCCGCCCAAGACTGTCCACATGGAATTGAGCTTACACCCCCAACAGTTCAGAAATGTCATTTTACTTATCTTAGAGGACAAAGGTGATGTACATAGATTGTTCTCAAGGGAGATATTTGACTACCCACCTTGATGCTTAGGAAAATATAATATGCGTAACAGTAGTGTAACAATGAACAAATTCATAAAGAATGTATAAAATTGATTCAATCACAACAAATTGATACCCAAATGTTTTATTCTTCTATGCTTCTGCTGGGGAATGGAATTTTCTGGTCTTAAAAAATACATTTGTTTTCAAATCATATCTGATTTTCCCTGTCAGAAGTGTCAGTGTTTTACAGTTGTAAAATTTATATTACAGAACTTACTTCATGAACTTAAATACCTTTATTGCAGAAATTTAATTACATTTCCTCTCCTTAAATGGAAACATTTTCTTTTTGCTTGTTAAAATTAACTTAGAATGATTGGGATAAAAATGAAAGTTTCCCTTTCTGGACTTAAGATGAAGTTTGGGTGTCATTGTTTGCATTAAAATATTTTTTTAAAAAAGACTTACTACTCAGATACCTTTAAAAAATCCTGCAGAATTAGAGATAGTCTTTAAAAGAAAGCAATTGTTAAATAATACTGAAATTCTCCTAAGATTCAGTTCTACAATGAGTTTGCTAAACAAAACAAAAATTATCGAAGTTGAAGGTCACAGCAGAATTTCACAGTACATTTCTTTTTGCTTTTACTGAAAAGATAAAAACAACTTTTAACTTAATGGCAATATTATATGCTATCTTTTACCCACTCCTCAGTCTAGTATTCCAAGTTTTCCTTTTTATAAGATGCTCACATAGGTATTAAGTTGCATCTCTCATTGCTAGTCAACAGGGCTAATGTATTTTCTTGACAACTATCCTTTCAGATCCTGAGTGTTCATGCACCTTTGGCTTTGCTCTTTCTCTCAGCTAAAATAACCTTCTCACCACCAAACTTTTTTCATAACTTTCTTTATGATTTAACTATAAATCATTCTATTATTCACTCTGCTATATCATCATATAGGTACAAATCGTTATTATGTAGTAATATTCTTGTTATTACATTGACTTCCACGAGTAAATAATACAGGACTAGATGTGTGTAATAAATGTTTTTTTTTAAATAAATAAATTTTATATACTAATCATTATTTTTTTGTATTTTGTTGGGAGAAAACAAAGAACAATTATTTAAATTAATATTTATGGCTAAAGACAGTGTAATGTCATTTAGAGATGGCTAGGTTAGCAGTTAGAGCTAGGTGCAAGTCATGATATATCGAGAGAGAGAGAGACAGAGAGAGAGAGAGAGAGAGAGAGAGAGAGAGAGAGAGAGAGATGGAGAGAGAGATTGACAGATATCTCTCTACCTATCTATAGAGATAAGTATGTGTATGCATGCACATATATGCATACACACATATACATATACATATATATCACTGAGCAAGCAATTTAATCTCAAAGTAATAGGAATTTAATTGGAAAATCTTTCCTATGCTTTAATAGGTCCATTAAGTTACATGGACCCTGTGTTGGGAGGAATTTGCAGAAACGGTGGAGCAAAACCTGGAGGAACTGAGGGAGAGTGGTGGGGCAGAGGGGAGAGGATACAAGCAGGTGCCCGGGGCAAGACTCAGGCTCATGAGTGTGCTTGTGAGAAGGCCTTGGCTGAGAGGGGGGAGGCTTGAGAATGGCTTTACTTCCTCAGGTGATCATGTTTATTAACTTCTTGGTCACCATGATGGATTTTGCTTTCTGGTTCTGGGATTTGGCTTCCTAGTGTCTAAGTAAATGTTTTTCTTCTGTCTTCTATATAGAAAGTCTTTTATATTTTGTGATTGAGAGCTATTCTGGCATGTTGATAGTCACAACCATTGCTGTAAATATTGCCTTGGTGATACAATGTGTCCCTACACAACTCTCTTAGAAAAGGGCTCTTAATCTGTAAACTTAAGAAAAAAATAGCTAACAATTTTGAAATGATAGATTTCCTTACTTTAGTCTATGCAATTATATTAAGAAAGTGTCCACAGACTACATTAGATTGTCAATTTTGTAAACACACACATACACACACAGAGTTAACAATCTCTGTACTAAGATTTTAAATTATACAAGAGTTTTCTGATTTTTATGAATGTAAGGCATTTCCATCCTTAAATCACCACACTGATGAAAATAGGGAAAGTAAGGAAGAAGTGAAAGAAAGAAACGAAGAAGAAGGAAGAAAGGAAAGAAAGAAGAAAAAAGAAAGACGAATCAAAAGAAATTAGATACAGCCAGCAATACTTTTTCACAATATGTCCTCTTTCATTTCTTAAATCTATTATCACCCCTATATGTATCATGTCCAGTAGTGGGCTAAGACATTGATTGCTCATTCTAGAATTCCTCTGCTATCTACATAACATGGGAAGTAAAAGACAGGGCAGCATAAAATAAGCCACTCATATTAGGATGTTTATTTAGCATACGCAGCATCAGGAATGGCTATATTTGGATTCCTGGCCCAGTGTTCCAGACTAAGGCCACATATGTCAGGTGTTAGTATCTGGCCTTAGGATCAATACGGTATGTGTGCTTCTGAGTGTTATGACATGATAAATTTAACATGAGGGTCTGGTCCCCTTATATTCAATTTTCTCTCTGTCCTGTAAGTGCTTTTGCCTCAATCTTTTAGACTGTGGTTTTTCACTATTTAGTATATTCTTGTAACTTGGTATACTGGGAACTTCATAAACCTTTGGAAAAAAATGTTTAGGATAAATACAGTAGTGTTTGTATACAGGCATAGACACAGTCCCTTAATACATAAAAAATGTAAATTAATTGTTGAATAGTTTAGTTGAATTACTGAATGCATGAATAAAATAGATAAAGCAGAAATGTGAACATGCTTCCTACAATTTTGTAAAGCACGGTTATAATAATTTTAAAAATAATATGACATATGTTTGCTGATCAAATTGGGAAAATATTACCTTTATTAATAACCCCTGTAGTCCAGTATAAAATGAGTAGCACCTATTTGCTCTCTCTTGGTAGGCTACTTTTCTAAAATGTGTTTTCCTTTCCTTTTTTGCTACACATCAAAGCAAGTAGATAAAATCTCCTACTTAATATAAGATAGAACTGGCATCATTTCTGACAGAGTCATTCATACAGAACCTACAAAACACATCCCCTATCTCTGGATCCTTTTCTAAAATAATTTTAAGTCTGTTTCACAGTTGATGTACTAACTATGAAATAAAACACTGAAATAAATTTCGAAATAGAAAGAAAAAGAAGACTGGTCCAATATTGTCTCTTAACTCTGTCTTCTTCTATCTGGAATGTAAATATGAAGGACTTAAAGCATTGCTATTTATTTAGTTTCTTCCAACCAGATCAATCAATTTCCCTTAATCTTTCCATCTCTTTTCCTGCAATTTTTTTATTTAGGTAAATTTAGACCATTTATAGCATAAAACTTTACTTGTCCAAATGCTTCCTGATTTAAACCCTTAATCTTAAAAGAAGAAGGTACTACAAAGGACGTAGAAGTTGATCCAACTATTTTCCTGAAGAGATGAAGTTCCACTAATGGGGAAATTATTATTTATTGATAAAGTTGATTTCAATATTTAACAGCTTTAATTGATAAAAAAAAAATACACTCAGTCAAAATGTTCCTTTTCATAGCCTTTATCCAGCATTAATGTCAGATGTCTGAATGAATACTGGATAAATTTAAGTCCTTTTACATTTAATCACCATTCAAATTCTGGAAGAAAGTTAAATCCCTCCAGTGCAATAACTATGAATGCTTCTGTACCTCTCTTCTTTAATTTTCCTTATTCCTTCCCTAATAAAACATTTATTAAATATCTACCTACTCCATAAAATGCATCACACTAGGTATTGTATAATACAATGAGATTTTTTAAAAAGAACGATGTATGAGGGATAGAGCCTAGATGGTGGAGTACAATCAGGGACTTGCTAGAGCTATCCACAAAAACCTAGGCAAATACCTGTGAAAATACATTTTAACAAATTCTGGAGCTGCAGAACCCAGAGAAAGATGGAGTGAAGCAAATCTCCAGCAGAAGATATCATGGAAGGTTGACAGGAAGCAACTCTCTTGCCAGGCTGGGAGCATAGCACAGTCCAATGAGGGCCTGGTCTGCACACATGGGAACAGATCAGACCTTAGGGGGACTGAATCACTGGTGCCTGTGGCAGTTTGCAGATTTCTTGACCCCAAAATGTCTAGGACAAATTGGAAAATCAGTGAGAAAAATTCTGTCTGAACTTTGTGAGAGAGGAGAGGTGTAGCTCCACCCTCTATGTGGTGGAGTGGGTGGAAGAGCCCACATAAGCCATAGCAGCAGCAGCAGCAGCAGCAGCAGCTGTTTCTGGAGCTCAAGGTAAATAGCTTGTACAGGGACAACTCAACTGACAGTACACCTCCCGCCCACACTGGCAGTAGAGACCTGCCTTGACAAAGAGCTCAAAGGTCAAGTAATTGTGACGGGAAATGAGCAAAACCCAGAAAAGATTCAGACTAAAGAATATTACTTTGCTGACAAAGAATATCAAAACATACAACAAGAAGGAGACAACTAAGTTAAAATTCTGACATAGAAAGTCTCCTAGAAAAATATGAACTGATCTAAGGCCATGAAAGAGCTCAGAAAGGATTTTGAAAATCAAGTATGAGAAGTAGAGCAAAAATTGGGAGGAGAAATGGGAGTGATGCAAGAAAATCATCAATAAGTCAAGTGCTTCCTAAAGGGGGCCCCAAAAT
Organism: Notamacropus eugenii; assembly: GCF_028372415.1. Classification (NCBI taxonomy): domain Eukaryota; kingdom Metazoa; phylum Chordata; class Mammalia; order Diprotodontia; family Macropodidae; genus Notamacropus; species Notamacropus eugenii. The sequence goes on from NC_092878.1 coordinate 113,036,754, forward strand.
CCTGAAGAAAATAATAAATTAAAAATAAAGTAACTATAAAGACAAAAGAGATCCAAAAAGCTAATGAAGAGAAGGAATTTCTGAAAAAAAACAAAATTGGAGAAATGGAAAAGGACGTCCAAAATCTCATTGAAGAAAAGACCTTAAAGACTAGAAAGCAGCAGACACATGGAAGATAGTATCTTTATAAAAAATCAAAAATTTAAAAAAAAATAAAAAAATAGTAGACTGTTAACTATTTCATTGGAAATTTAACTGACCTTGAAAATAGATCCAGGAGAGACAATTTAAAAAATATTGTACTATTGAAAATCATGCTAAAAACAGAGCTTAGACACAAACTTTCAAGAAATTAATAAGGAAAACTGTCTTCATATTCTAAAATCAAAGGGTAAAATAGATATTGAAAGGATCCACTAATCACCTTGAAAAAGAGATCCAAAAAAGAAAACTCCTAGAAATACTGTAACTAAATTTCAGAGCCCCCAGGTGAAGGAGAAAATATCACAAGCTGCCAGAAAGAAACAATTCAAGTTCCGTGGAAACACAATTCGGATAACACATGATTTAATAGCTTCTACATTAAGGAACTGGAGGACTTGAGGTATTATATTCCAAAGACAAAAGGAGCTAGAATTAAAACCAAGAATCACCTATCCAGAAAAAAATGAGTGTAATGCTTCAGGGTTGAGAATGGTCATTCAGTTAAATAGAGGCCTTTCAAGCATTTTTGATGGAAAGATCAGAGCTGAATAGAATATGTAACTTTCAAACACAAGAACCAAGAGAAGCATGAGAAGGTACACAGGAAAGAGAAATCATAAGGAACTTACTAAAGTAGAAATGTCTACATTGTTACATAGAAAGAAAATATTTGCAAGCCTGAGAAATTTCTCAGTATTAGGATACTTAAAGGAATTATATATATATATATATATATATATATATATATATATATATATATATATATATATATATATATATATATATATATATATATATATATAGAGAGAGAGAGAGAGAGAGAGAGAGAGAGAGAGAGAGAGAGAGAGAGATACATACATACATACATACATATATATAGTCTACATATAGACATAAGTCTATATCTATATCTATAGATAGATATAGATACAGACAGAGGGAACAGGGAGAGTTGAATATGAAGGAATGATACCTAAAAAATAAAATTGTGGGATGAGAGAGGAATATATTAGGAAAAAGAGAAAGAAAGAAATAGAATAAGGTAAATTATCTCTCACATAAAAGAGACAAGAAATAGATTTTTCAATGGAAGGGAAGATTCACGAGGTGAAAGAGAAAGAGTGAAAGTTACTCTCATCAGATTTGGCTCAAGGCAAGAATAACATGTACACTCAATTTGATATGAAATTCTGTCTTACACTATAGGAAAGTGAGGGGAAGGGGATAAGCAGGATATGAGGGGCTTATAGAAGAGTGGACAAATGGGAGGAGGAGGATTTGGAAGTAAATACTTTTGAGGAGAAACATTGTCAAAAGAAAGAATAGGATAAATGGAGGGCAGGATATCATGGAGGGAAATATATCTAGTCTTTCGCAACATAACTGTTACGGAAGTGTTTTGCATAACTACACATGTATAATCTATATAGAATTGCTTGCCATCTCATTGGGTCTCAGCAGAGAACAACGAAGGGAGAGAAGTTGGAATACAAAATTTTAAAACATTAATGTTAATTTTTTTAAAGTGCAACTAGGAAATAAGACATAAAGGCAATGATGTGTAGATATGTATCTTGCCCTACAAGAAAACAGAGGGGAAGCAGATGAGAGAAGGGGGAGAGTAATAGAAGAGAGGGCAGGGTCGGGGAAAAGGTAATCAAAATGTATGATGCCTTGGAATGGGGAGACGGGAGAGATGTGGAAAAAAATGAAACTCAAAATCTTGTGGAAGTGAATGTGGAAACTAAAAATCAATTGATTAATAAACTAATAAAAAATAAATTTCATTAAAAGCTAAAATAAAGAAGAATATATGCCTTCTAGAAGTTAGAGTCTAATAAGGAAAAGGCATGTAGAAAACTATGTGAGATAGGCAAAGAATGTTTGTGGAGCAAGAATATTTAACCTGGATTTCATAATTGTTTTTTATGTTAATAAATTATTTGTTTTCAACAACCGCTTCCATAACTTTTAAATTTTTCTCCCTATGCCCTCTCTTCTTATGATGGCATGCAATCTTACATAGATTCTACACATACCTTCCTATTAAACACATTTTCCCATTAGTCATGTGACATAAAAGAATTAAAACAAATGGGAGAAACCATGAGAAAAATCAAAACAAAACAAAACATAACAAAACAGAAAATAGTCTGCTTTCTTAGGAGTTTCAACTCTATATATTTTATCTGGATTGTGGATAACCTTTTTTGTCAACAGTCCTTTGGAAATGTTTGCTGTCCTTGCATTGCTGTGAGGGTCGAAATCTATTATAAACAGTCCTCACACACTGTGGTTGTTACTGTGTATAGTGTTCTGGTTCTGCTCATTTCACTCAGCATCAGTTTATATGAGTCCAGGATTTTCTGAAGTCCAACTTTTTGTCATTTCTTATTACACAGTACCATTCAGTTACATTCTTGTACCACAACTTATTCAGCTATTCACCATTTGATAGACATCCCTTCGAATTCCAGTTCTTGGCCATCACAAAAAGAGCTGGTATAAATATTTTTGTACGCATGAGTCCTTTTCCCATTTTTATGATCTCCTTGGGATGCAGATCACAGGTAGTGATCAGAGAAAAGGTATGCAAGTTTTTATAGTCCTTTGGTCATAGTTCGAAATTGCTCTTCAGAATGGTTGGATAAGGTCACAGCTGCACTAACAATGAATTAGTGTTCAAAATCTACAACATATTCTCCAACATTTATCATGTTCCTGTTTTGTCATGTTAGCCAATTAGACAGATGTGATGTGTTACCTCAGAGTTGTTTTGACTTGCATCTCTCTAATCAATAGTATTTTAGAGCTTTTTTTCATAATACTGTAGATATCGATAGCTATAATTTCTTCCTTTTAAAACTGCCTGTTCATATTTTTGAACCATTTGTCAGTTGGGGAAAGAATTGTATTCTTCTAAATTTTACTCACTTCTGTATATAATTTAGAAATGAGGAATTTATCACAGATACAAGCTGTAAAATTTCTTTCCCAGTTTTCTACTTCCCTCCTAATCTTGTTTGTATTGGTTTGTGTGTTCAAAAACTTTTCAATTTAATGTAATTAAAATTATCATTTTGCATTTCATGATGTTCTTGATCTCTTGTTTAGACAAAAATTTCTCCATTCTCCACAAATCTCACAAACAAACTAGTCTTTGCTCCTCTCATTTGTTTATAATATCAACCTTTATACTGGTGTGAAGAGTCAGGCATCAGGCTATACCCAGTTTCTGCCACACTATTTTCCAGTTTCCCTAGAAGTTTTTATCAAACATTGTGTTCTTATCTCAGAAGTTGGGGTCTTGGGGTTTTTCAAACAATAAGCTATAATAATCATTAACTACCACGTCTTGCAACCCTAACCTATTCCACTGATTTACCCATCTGTTTCACAGCCAATACCAAGTGGTTTTGATGATTGTTGCTTTATAGTACAAGTTGTGATCTCGTATGACTAGGCCATCATCCCTAGCATTTCTTTTCATTACTTACCTTGATATGCTGGACATTTTGCACTTCCAGATGAATTTTGATACTATTTTTTAGCTCTACACAATATTTTTTGGTAATTGATTGGTATGGCACTGAATAAGTAGATTAATTTAGGTAAAATTGTGATTTTCATTATATTAACTCATCCTACCCGTGCGCAAGTGACGTTTTCCCAGTTATTTAGATCTGACTTGGATGTGTGTGAAAAGTGTTTCATAATTGTGTTCATATAGTTCCTAGATTTGTTTGGGAAAGTAGACTCCCAAATATTTTATCATATCTACATATCATATCTATCCTAACTTTAAATGGGATTTCTCTTTCTATCTCTTGCTGTTTGGCTTTGTAGATAATGTCTAGAAATGCAAAAGATTTATGTAGGTTCATTTTGTAACATGCAACTTTGCCAAAGTTGTTTGTTTATCAAGTAGTTTTTTACTTTGTTCTTTAGGATTCTCTAAGTACATCATCTTATCGTCTGCAAAGAATGATAACTTACTTTCTTCTTTGCTTATTCTAACTCCTTCAATATATTTTTCTTTTATTGCTAAAGCTAATATTTCTAGTGCCATATTGAATAACAGTGGTGATAAGGAACATCCTTTTTTCACCCCTGGTGTTATTAAGTTTATCACCATTGCATGTAATGCTTGCTGAAGGTTTTAGGTAGATATTACTTATCATTTTGAGGAAGGATTCTCTTCTTCCTATGCTCTCCAATGTTTTCTAGAGAAATAGGTGTTGTATTTTGTCAAAAGTTTTTTCAGTATCTATTGAGATAATCATATAATTTCTGTTAGTTTTATTTTTGCTGTGATCAATAATGCTCATAGTTTTCCTGATATTAAACCAGCACTGAATTCCTAGTATAAATCCTACCTGATCAAATTGTAGTATTTCTCTTGATAAGTTGCTGCAATCTTATTGCTAATATCTTATGTAAAATTTTTGAATCTCTGCTCATTATTGGAATTGATCTACAGTTTTCTTTTTGTATTTTGGCTCTTCCAGGCTTAAGCAACAGACCCATATTTGTAACATAAAAAGAATTTGCTGTGACTCCATCAAGTATTCCAGGTATTCTGTATAATACTGGAATAAACTGTTCTTTAACGATTTAATGGAATTCATTTGTAAATATATCTGGTTCAAGATATTTTTCCTAGCAAGTTCATTGATGGCATGTTCAATTTCTTTTTCTCAGATGGTGTTATCTAAGTATTTTGCTTCCTCTTCCGTTAATCTGGACAGTTTATATATATATTTTTAAATATTTATGCATTTTATTAAGAATGTCAAATTTATGTGTATACAGTTGTGAAAGTGATTTTCAATTATTATTTTAATTTCCTCTTCACTGGAAGTGAGTTCAACCTTTTCATTTTTGATACTGGTTATTTGGTTTTCTTATTTCTTTTTTTTTTTCAATCAAATTGACTAAAGGTTTATATTTTATTTTTTTTCTTAAAACCAATTCTTAGTTTTATTTATTACCCCAATAATTTTGTTCATTTCAATTTTATTAATCTCTCCTTTGGTTTTCAGTATTTCTAATTTGATATTTAATTGGGAATTTTCAATTTGTTCCTTTTCTAGGTTTTTCAGGTTCATCCCCAATTCATCTTTATTTTATTCAGGTAACGATTCAGAGATATAAAACTTTCCCTATGATCTGCTTCCACTGAATCTCATAAATTTTGGGAGATTGTCTCATTTTTTTCAATTTCTTGAATGACATTGTTGATTGTTTCTATGATTGGTTCTTTGACCCACTCTATCTTTAGAATTAGATTATTTGGTTTCCAATTAATTTTTGTGTATCTTTACATAGCCCCTTATTGCATAAAATTTTTTTATTGCATCATCATGTGAAAATAATACACTGATTATCTCTGCCTTTCTGCACTGGATTGTGAGGTTTTTATGCCCTAGAACATGGTCAATTCTTGTGTATGCATAAGGTACTGCTGATGAAAAAATATATATTCCTTTCTATCCCCACTCAATTTTCCCCAGAGATCTATCATATCTACCTTTTCCAGACTTCCATTCACTTCCATTAACTTCCTTCTTATTTATTTTAAAGTTAGATTTAACAGTTTCAAAGAGGAGGAGATTGAGGTCCCCCACTAGTATAGTTTTGCTTTCTATTTCTTTCTGTAACTTCTTTAACTTCTCTAATACTTTGGATGCTATACCACATGGTGCGTGTATGTGTCATAATGATGTTACTTCATTGTCCATGGTGTCTTTTAGCATGATATAGTTTTCTTGCTTATCTCTTTCCATTAAATCTATTTCTGCTTTTGCTTTGTCTGCTACCTCTGCCTTTTTTACATCTACTGAGCATAATGTATTCTACTCCAACATTTTATCTTTACCCTTCATGTATCCCCCTGTATCAAATGTGTTTCTTGTAAAGAACATATGGTAGGATTATGGTTTTTAATCCATTTTGTTGTCTGCCTCTGTTTTATGGAAAAGTTCATCCCATTCACAATCAAAGTTATTATTACTGTCTGTGTCTTTCTCTTCATCCTATCTCTCCCCCATCCCCGTTCATGGTTTTATTTCCCCCTTCTCCTTTCCCCTCCTCAAGAACTTTACTTTCAACCACAATCTCAGTCAGTCTTCCCTCCCTTCTACTCATTGCCTTTCTTTTCTTTCTTTTCTCCCGTCCTACTGCCTTTAGGGCAAGTTAGATTTCTGTACTTAACTGAGTATGTTATTCCCTCCTTCAATCAAATCCAATGAAAGTCAAGCTCAAATAGTGCTAATTTCCTTCCCTTCTTTCTCTCAATTATATGCTTTTTTTTGCTTCTTCAACTAATTTGATTTATCCTATTCTGCCTCCTGTTTTCTTCTTCTCTCATTACAATCCTTTCACACCCTTTAATAAATTTTTATCTTCACATTAGTTTATTTATACCCACTGCCTCTATCTATGTACATGTCTTTGTATAGCAAATATACAGTTCTCAAGATGAACAAGTATCATCCTTCCATATAGTGATATACAAAGCTTGCCCCTATTGAAAAATATATTTTCCCCTGTTTACTTTTTTTATGCCTCTCTTCAGTCTTGTATTTGAAGATCAAATTTTCAATTGAGCTCTTCTCTTTTCATCAGGAAGTTCTGGGAATTCCTGAATATCCATCTCCTTGTCCATACCTATCCTGGGTAATGGATTTTTCATTTTAGTCCAAGCTGCTTTGTCTTAGCAGAATATCATATTCCAATTCCTTCCTTCTTTTCATGTGGAAGGTGCAAGGTCAGATGTGTTCCTGGCTGTCATTCCTCAGTATTTGAGTGGTTTGCTTCTGGCTGTTTATAGTATTTTCTCCTTGATATGACAGTTCTGGAATTTGGCAAAAAATATTCCTTGGCTTTTTAAATTTGGAATCCCATTCAGGGGATGATCAGTGGATTCTTTCCATGACTGTTTTACTCTCTGGATCTCAGGTTCAGGGCAGTTGTCCTTGTTGATTTCTTGGAATATATTATCTAGGCACATTTTTTTTATCATGGTTTCCTGTAGACCAATGATTCTTAGGTTTTCTGTCTTCAAACTATTTTTCAGGTCAGTTGTTCTTCCAATGAGATATTTTACATTTTCTTCTATTTTTTCTTTCTTTAGATTTTGTTTGACTGATTCTTGATTCCTCATAAGGTCATTAGTTTCAACATGCCCATTCTAATTTTTAACAAATTGTTTTCTTCAGTTAGAATTTGTACTTCCTTTTCCATTTGTCCAGTTTTTCCAGTTAAATTGTGTATTCCTTTATCCCTTTTGCCAATATGACTTTTAAAGGAACTGTTCACTTCAGTGAATTCTTTATTTTTCATTGTATCAATTGTATTTTTAAAATCATTTGGCAATTTTTCTTCTACTTCTCTAATTTGGCATTTAACATCCTTCTTAAGGTCTTCCACGAATGTTCTCTGGGCTTAAGACCAGTTCATATTTCCTTTCTAGGTTTCATATATGAGTACAGTGTCAAGGTTATCTTCTGAATTGACATTGTGATCTTCCCTGTCCCTGTAGAAAGGCTTCAATCCGCTGGGACTCAGGCTCTTCTGTTGCTCCACTTAAGGTGGTTCTTGAAGGAATTATTTAGGTCCTTCACTAGTCCCCTTCAGGCATAGCAAGAGGGATCCTACTCGGTGATCTCTGTACACTCCCACGAAAAACGTACGCTTATCTTTTCTGTTGGCTTCACTATTTCAGGATTTTTCCTGAGGCAATATTCTCTTGGCTTTTGGAGGTCAACAAGGGGAGGTAGAGAACATTCACAGTTTATTGTGCCATCTTGGCTCCCAGAAGTTCAAGCAGGTGACTTTCAAACATTTGTTCTGTGGGAGGATCACCCCTAGAGTGGATGCTGCTCTTACCGAGGACCCTATGCTTTCTTCTCACTCAGTTCTGCTGGCGTCAGGTCCTGAGCTAAGAGGCTTCAGAACCTGCACTGCTGCTTCTGATTCAGTCCACCTGGCCTGTTTCTGCTCCACCATGGCTATGACCAAGTCTGTGATTTTGCAGCCTTTGCACTCTGTCTCCCTCAGCCTCATACAACAAATTCTTCCTGTCAACCTTCCAGGATGTCCTAAGCTGGAAATCTGCCATACTTTGCTGCCTAGTGGATTCTGTCACCTTAAAATTTATTGAGATACACTTTTTAGTGGTATCTCAAGGAGGTAGTGAAATAGCTCAGGTACGTCTGTGCTTTCATGCCACCATCTTGGTACCACTCCCTGGTTTTGCTTTTTTTTAATCCTGATAATTTTATTTCCATACAGTTGTTTATATTATAATCCAACATATTTTATGCATTTAAAACTGTTTTCTGGAAATGGGTTAATACTTTTTACCAGAGTGCCAAATTAGTCTATGATGCAACAAAATAAGAACTCTGGGTCTAGAGGAAATACTATTAGGAAAATGAGGGTAAAAAAATGGTATTCAACTGTTTTTCATATTAAAGTCAAATCTTTATAATGGAATGTCTTTACATAGGGTTCAATAGTGCACTATTAGAGTTCAATACTAACTGGAAATTAGTTGTTGTCCTTCGTCTTCAAAGAGGATCAGATTGATATCACCCTTGTAAAGTGAAAATTCAGTGTGTCTGACTGTGGCTGATTAAACCAATACAAGTTCAGAATGCTTTACCACAGGTTGGGCACAGATAGTTCATTTGAATATTTGGGATGGATATCTCAAATTTGTGAACCCAGCGTTTAGTTTGTTCTGTCTCAATTCTGCTCTGCTCAAAGAGCACAGCACTTTTTCTTATGTGGGAATGCTATGCTGAGCGGTCCTGTGCCAGTGTCTCCTATGTTGCACAGTCAAATCCAAAGTTCTTGAGAGAGACCTTGAGAGTGTCCTTGTACCGTTTCTTCTGGCCACCATGTGATCTCCTGCCCCATACAAATTCTCCACAAAACAGTCTTTTTGGCAAGCGTACATTTTGCATTCGAACGTCTTGGCCAGCCCATCAGAGTTGCACTCTCTGAAACATAGTTTGAATACTTGGCAGTTCAGCTCGAGCAAGAACTTCAGTGTCTGGTACCTTATCATGCCAGGTGATCCTCAGAATCTTCTTAAGATAGTTCAAGTGGAAGCAATTCAGTTTCCTGGCATTGGAGCTGGTAGACTCTCTATGTTTCACAAGCTTAGAACAATGAGGCCAGCACAACAATTCTGTAGACCTTCAGTTTGGTAGTCAATCTAATACCTCTTCTCTCCCAAACTTTTCTTTGGAAACTCCCAAACACAGAACTAGCTCTGTCAATGCATGCATCAATATCATTGTCAATGTGTATATCCCTGGAAAATACACTACCAAGGTAAGTGAATTTATCCATAGCATTCAAAACTTTTCCATTTGTTGTAACTGATGGTTCCACATACGGATAGTGTGGTGGTGGCTGATGGAGCATCTGTGTTTTTTGTTTTTTGTTTTTTTTTTTGGGTTTTAATTATTAGGCCAAAATTAGCATAGACAGAAGTGAGTTGATCCATACTTTGTTGCATCTCACCTTGAGAGACTTCATTGAGTGCACAATCATCTGAAAACAGAAAATCACGCACCAACACTCCCTCTACTTTGGTCTTGGCTTGTAATCTTTTCAAATTGAAGAAATTACCATTGGTATGGTAGTTGACCTTAATGTTATGTTCATTCTCAGTGAAAGCATCTGTCAACATAGTGGAAAACATCATGCTACAAAGCATGGGAGCAAGCATACAGCCTTCTTTCACTCCATTGGTTACTGGGAAGGCATAAGAGCTTTGTCTGTTATCCAGAACCCAGGCAAACATGCCATCATGAAATTGACATGCAATATTGATGAACTTCTCTGGGCAACCAAATTTTGACATATTTTTTCCATAAGCACTCACGACTAACAGTGTCAAAGGCTTTGGTCAGATCCACAAACGTTGTGTACAGACCTCTGTTCTGCTCCTGGCATTTCTCCTGGAGTTGTTGGGCGACAAACACCATATCCACTGTTCCTCGGCCTTGTCTAAAGCCACATTGGCTCTCAGGTATATTGCCATTTTCCAAGTGAAGGATGAGCCTATTAAGGAAGACTCTAGAAAGAATTTTGCCAGCAGTGACTAAGAGAGAGATCCCCCTGTGACTGTCGTAGGACAATCTATTCCCTTTACCCCCACAGAGATGGACAATGGAGGCATCCTTGAATTCCTGGGGGATAACCTCCTCTTACCATATAACCTGGAAAATTTCAGTCAGCTTTTGTATGAGTAATGGTCCCCCTACGTTGTAAATCTCAGCTGGAATAGAATCAGCACCCGGCGCTTTGCCACATGAAAGAAGCATAATGGCCCTCAAAATCTCTTCTTCAGTTGGAAGTTCAGCTAAGGAGGGATTAACTTCAACCTGAGGTAAACGGTCAATGGCCTCAGCATTGATTGATGATGATCTGTTGTGGACACTATGAAAGTGTTCAGCCCATCTCTCTAGGCTCATGTCCTTATCACTAATCAATGTGACTCCATCAGTGTGATGCACCATAAGTTTTTGGTCTATAAATAACTTTCAGGAAATCCCCAAAGCGCTTTGAATTGTTGCTATCAATATAAAACTGAATGTCATCTGCCCTCTTACTGAGCCAGGAATCCTGAATCTCTCTCAGCTTTGTTTTTACTTTGCTTTTGATGGAATTAAATGCTGTCTTCTTAGAGGTGGATGAACTATCCTGCTGGCAAATACTGTGGAGTTCACGTTTTTCATTTAGCGGCTTCTGAATTTCCCCATCATTTTCATCAAACCAGTCTTGGTTTACAAGTGTTCTGAACCAGATGAACAAATGCAGTGCTATACACCAAATCCCATAGAGCTACCCACTCCTTTTATGCTCTGCTACCCACTCCTTTTCTGCTCCACTGTTGTCAACTGCATGTTGGCTCAATTGTCCCTCCAAGTCAGCAGCACACTGTTAAAGCTCAGAGAAGAGCTCTAATTGGTTGACATTAATTATTCTGGTAGTCATTTTACCTTGAGAGTGGCGCTTTTGATGAATGTGAATATTTATCTCGGAAAGGATAAGTCTATGATCATTCCAGAACTCTGCACCACACATTATCTTTGTCACTCTCACATCTTGTCTTTCTCTTCTCCTTACAATCACATAATCTATTAGATGCCAGTGTTTTCTGTGAGGGCACTTCCATGAAGTTTTAATGCGTTTAGGTAAAAAGAAGGTAGTGTTGGTGATGAGAGAAGATCATGCAATGCACAAGTCTGCAGCACTAAATGACCATTGCTGTTGCTGTTTCCAACTCCATTCCTCCCTAGGACTCCCTGCCAAGTCTCGTAGTCTGAACCTACTCTAGCATTAAAGTCGCCGGTATTATAAGCTTGTCCTCTTTTGGCACATTGACGATAGCGCTCTTTAGGTCTTCATAAACTTTTTCTTTGACTTCATCAGGGCTTGTCATGGTTGGAGCATAGGCACTGATGATGGTGGCATGGAACATTCCTGTGAGTGGCAATCACGTTGTCATGAGCCTGTCATTCAGTCCTTTTGTCAGGCATAACAGCTTGCTGATTAGATTAGTTCTGATTGCAAAACCCACGCCACCTTCACAGTGCTCCCCTTCACTTCATCCACTCCAGCAAAAGGTGTATCCAGTTCCAACTTCAGTGGCTGGCCTTCATTTGCCAACTTTGTTTCACTCAGGGCTGCTATTTGGATGTGATACCTGTTGAGTTCTCTTGCAATAAGAGCAGTTCTTCTTTCAGGTCTACTGAATTTTGTGTTGTCTATTAGTGTGCTCACGTTCCATGTGCTAATGGTGAGTGGAATCATCTTTGCAGATGTTTTCGTACATTTATTCTTGTTTTAACAACATAGTGAGATTCCCTGCCTGCAGCGGTAATCAGGCCAGTGTTGGGTATGCAAGCAATGTTTAAGGCACCTATTCTAGCTCCCTTCCTCACACCAAGAGGTGACTAGTGGGATCCTCAAAAGGTTGCTGAGACACCCAGGGGGCTGCCGAGTCGCACTGCTGCTTCCAGTAAGAAATGACCCTATGGCCTGGGCCTCCTGTGTGCATGGTTGTGACTACAGCTCCCAGTGTATCTGCACCTGCTGCTTCATCACTTGTCTGTTGCCACAGGACTTTGAGGCATAATAGTGAAACAGTATGGATGATGTCTTTTGATTCGTGCATACAATAGATTTAAGTGAGGCAGAGTTGCATGAAGTCATCAGCCTCAATCTGTCCTCCTGAGTCATCACAGTCCAGTGGCAGGACAGAGTCAAGATGACTGGCGATGGCTCAGGATGCAGTGGATAAACTTGGCGTCTTCAGTGTCTAACCAAGCTCTAAGCGCTCCGTATCACCTGCTCCATCTGCCTTCATGGTCTTTGGAACAAATTGTTCTTATCTGCCCATTCCACCAGATGAAGTCTTCACATGCTTGAGGTAGACATCCCCCTAACTCACCAGTGAGTTTGAGAACCCTTGGTTACCCTCAACCTGGTTTGGCCCATCTGGTGAAACAGTTTACTAGGGTGTGATCACTGGGCATGCATGCTGCAGCTTCTTGGAGACACAGGTGAGAGTTAAGGGGAACGGGTGCACACCAAAGGTGGAAAGAGCCCTGAAAAGGGCTCGGCAGCCATCACATCAAAGTACTGGTCCTCCCTGAATACACCCTACACCTCAACTGGAAATTAATAATTATAAGAAATTCTGAAAAGTTAAACTGCCAGGTGATAAAATCCAGGAGTTGTTTACATTTCAAAACTATTCAAAAAAATCTGTGATAAATTCCTTCAATTTTATTTCTACCTTTTAAAGGACATTGCATCAATCAGGACATTATTCAAGAGAGACTGACATTGACTGATCACTTGTGGTGAGAAAAATAAAATTCAAACTTTTTTTTTTTAAATTTTACTCCCCTGTTCCCCATATATAACGGGGGTGATTCTTGCTGATTGCTTTTCAATTAGCAATGGATAATTTTGTCTTTTTTCAGCTAGTCAGTAATAACAGTTAGACTCAATTCACTATGTCAGTAGTAACTCTTCGTTTGGTATCTGAGGAAGATAAAAAATTTACTAAATGGAACATTGAGAAGTGCATTTAATGTTACATTTTAGTAGTTGAGTGAATATGAATGTGAAAGTGTCTAGGAAAAGACTAATGGACAGTTGGTAGCAAATAGGTTTGGAACAAAACATGCATGAAAAGTAGGGGTTGTTGTTGTGTTTGTCCTTCATTTTCAAAGAAGAACATGATACCATAGAAATGATGACATGACTTGCACTGGATTTTGTTTTGAGGGAGGGAGGGCTGTGCAAGGGCACCATCCTCACTTTTTCCTCCAGAGCCATCTGGATCCAGTGTCCAGATGTTCATCAAGATGACTGGAGATGGCTCAGGATGCAGTGGGCACCTTGGTCTTTTCAAGTATTCATTTACAGGGAGGTATGACCTATTGAGTGAATAGGTCTGTTTAAGAAAATAGTCATGGAATGTCTCCTTTAATGAGCAAAAGAAAAAAAATTACAAAATGAAGTTGGGAGGGAAAGAGAAACTGTTACTATTGATAATCACTCTAAGCCAGTCTTTAAGTGGAACTTTGGAAGTCTCATGCTATGATAGGAACAGAAATGTGTCTTGAAATATAGGCTTATAGATCCTCATAATTATAGGCTTATAGGTTCTCATAATTACTACATGTGTGACTTAGGAGAAGTCAATTAATTCCCTGGGTCTTTCTCTTTATCTATAAAATAACTGGGTTAGATGATATAATGTCTATGATGCCTTCTACACTTAACATTTTAAAGACAGCTAATTAGGAAGACCAAAGTTCCATCAGTAAAATAGACAAGAGGGCACCAGGTCAGATTTCAGAAAGATTGTATGAAGAACAATTTGAGACATATTGAACTGGTAGTCATGACATGCCATACAAGTCCAAATATGCAACAGTGGAATAGAGACATGGGAGACATGGAATTGGAACTAAGTGGGAAGATTGAATTTGGATCTCTCTCCAAATATGTGTGTGTCTGTGTATACACACACACACACACACACATATGTATCAGTGTTTATAGACATATTTAGATATAGATAGATGTGTGCATGTATTGACATAGAGATAATTCCTTTGTATCTACATTTAGATGAATCATTTTGATAGAGGTAGTCCATGTAATATAGTCCAAAAAAATGTAGTATTTTAGAGTGCATTAAATTGCTTGAGGAGGAAGAGGTGAAGGAGAGAAGAAATAAGCATTATAATTGAAGAAAAAAATTAAGCCAATGGGAAGCATGGGAAAGAGGACTGCTAAAAATGTTTTTAGGGAACCTAAAGGCACAAATATCATGTTATACTTAACTTCTTGTTTTAAATGTCTTTGCTTCCAAACATCTAGAAAGAGTAATTGAAATTGACTTCGTCTATTTCCTTAAGGTTAACTATTTACCAATTCCCCTAAAATATTTTTCATGCCCACCAGTCTGTACCTCAGTATTATCATATTATCATAGAAAAAAATCCCTCAGCATTTACTTGTAGTCTTCCTTTGAAGAAAGCCTTCCTTTAAAAATAGTACATTTTGCTTTGGGAAGGCTCTAATTGTTATGTCCTTACTCCTATTTACATCAAGCCCTTATATATCCTTCTAAAACATTCAAAAATTCTTCCTTTCTTGATAGAAGCAGAAATCCCACTTTCAAATACCTGAAGATTTCATTACATGCCATCCGAAATTTTCTCTTCTGAATAAACATCCCCAGAAACTGATCTGATCTTTATGTGACATGGATTCCCATTTTTCCTGCTGAATACAAACATAGGGATTCAAAAAGAATGAGATACTAAATAGCTCAAGATCAATAACGTGATATTGTATTGAAGTGGCACTTGTAATCCATATATAACATATATCATAGAAGTTTTAGGTGTAAGTTGACATAAGCATGAATATCACTAAATACTATAAAACAAGATTAGGGAAGAAGCTAATGATTTGATTGTCTGTGCTGTTTAGTATTTAACATGACTCCATTGTTCTCTGAAATTACAAACAACTCAGTATCTTGATAGCCATACCAAGTTATCACAGCTTATGGGCAGACTTAAGACTTTAGAAAGACATTGAAATATTAGAGGACTGGTGGATGAAGAGAGGGCAGAAAGTTATTACAGTCATAAGATACATGACAGAAAGGAACTGCGGAATAGATGAAGGTATATTAGGTATATTCAATCTTTGGAATTGAGGAGAGTAAGGAGAATAAGGAACGCACTACAAAATATAAGTATATTGAAATTGTGTGGTCATCAATATGAGAATGCAGTGGTTTACTTTGACTTGATTTTGCATATAAATATCTAAGTACAAATAATTTATGTTTAGTGTCAAGCTGATTGAATTGTTTTGTTTTGTTTTGTTTTTCTTAGAGTATTAAAACCAGTGACTTGCTTTCCAAGCAGGTTTTAGACCCTAATGTTTCATTCTTCACTATTTGTGAGTATTAGTGCAGCATAAAATCTCATACAAAAAAGAAAATCTAAATGATATAATTTTGGGGTGTGTAATAATAAACCTCAATTTCTCAGAACTCTAAGATGTTTATGCATTTTTGTGTTTGATCTACATGATCTGCTCCAGTGTGTAAACTTAGAATTGAACACATTTCAGAAATTAACTGTAGTTTTACTTACTCTTTAGTTATATGCAAAAATGATAAATTGCAGGTGCCTATGGATAAAATTTGTTATAGTTCAATATACAAAACACATATAGCAAGAGTCTTTTTTTAAATGCCGTGTTCTTGAGATGCTGGAAGAAGAGAAGCATGAGTTCTGTTCTCAAAACTGCTTGAAAAATTAAAGTTCAAAACACAGAAATAGTTATCTTACTGATCCAACTTCAATAAATTTTCATTGATGTGGTGACCTGAGTAACTAGACTAGTCTCCATCCTTAACTTTTTATATACAAAGGGTGAACAGAACAGGCCTTTTTGGTTGATGTAATTTTCATACATTCACTTTGCTCCATTGCAGGCATTTATCTTTTTCCTTATCAGAGTTTCTGCTTTCAGCACCTCGCCCTGTCATTCTAATCTCTCTGTTACCACAAAATTATCATATCCATCTACTCCCAATATATTTTAGAATCAGAGGTTACCTACAAGATTCTGATAAAGTACCACCTCTAAATGAAGCTTTTGTTGTTCCACCCAGTTGCTAATGCCTTTTCCCAACTCCAACTTCACCTGGTAACGGTGTGTGTGTGTATCTGTGTGTGATTTATAAAAGTATGTATGTATGTATATCTCCAAATGTTTGATTCAATGGTCATTTAATGTTCTACCTTTTAATAGTTCATCCAGATCCCATTTTTGTCTTCTCAAAAAGTGTAACTTGTATGTGAAATGACTTTCCTTTTCATTACTCTCCTCTCATTTGAACAGTTAAATTCATCCAACTTGATATTATTAAAGTCCCTACTAAGTGCAAATTAGACCCCAGTTTGAATATGCTAATGCATAGCTATACATTGGCCTGGTACGTCTCCTTCCTCATCTGCTTCTCCTGGATTTCTTCAGTTCCTTTCTAATATCCTGCCTTACCAAGAAACCTTTCCCAATCCTCATTAATCCTAGTCTTCTTTCCATTTATTATCTGCACTTTGTTTTGTGCATATCTTATTTTACATAGTCATTTGAATGTGTTCTCCCCATTAGACTATTACCTCCTTGAAAGTGAAAACTTTGTTTTTGCTGTTCTGTGTATCCTCAGTAAGAGACACAATGTGTGACACATAGTAGGATCTTAATGAGTGTTTCTTGATTGACTAGCCCTTTCCATTCCCCTTTGCAACTCATTATAGATAACAAAACACATACAAAATGAGATATAGCTATGGTTTTATTTTATCTCACTTTTTAATTTTCTCAGCTTTTAACAATAATTGAAAAGAAAGAAATATATAAACAAATGTTGAGAAATAGATAAACTTTGAATTTAACATATAATCTTTGAACTTAACATACGTTCTATTGGACGAGAAAAGAGAGGTGTAAGGGGTTGGGGTAGGGGAAGACTATGGCAGCATCAACCCAGCTCCATGGGCTACACAAATTCCAGCATTTCTATTTGCCTGTATGTCTGCTCCAGTCAATCCCTGTGTCTCTGCAGACTACTTCAAATATCCATGAATATCCCTTCCTCAGCAGATTCCCACTCTAGGATAATGGAAAGGTAATATTATCTTTAAAAAACTGTAGTCTCTCCTTAGTCAGAAAAAACAGAGGATTTGTTTTCCTCTTCACTGTTCAGCAGACTATGTCACACATTTTATCAATTCTTAGAAGAGGTGATACATAATATGTACTGAGTTATGTGCATGTTTATAAATTATGGAAGGAGGAGTACATAGACAAAGACAAATTCAAAGACTGATATAAAACTTGTAGGAGAAGCATGAGGATATTCTCAGTTAGAATGAGCTCAGGAAAGCAAAATATCCTAAAGGCAACAAGAAATATTTCATTCTTTCTCCTTGGAAAAAGAAAAAAATAAAGAAGTGGTGGACTCATTGTTTGAGAAAGGAGGTTTAAAGTTCAGAGAAAAGAGACAGAAAGCAGAAATGACAATTCTGGCTTTCCTTACATATTCTTTGTGAACTGGATATTTAGACTAGAAAAGAAGAAGAAAAATGAAGATTCATTTGACAGAAAACAAAGAGAAAAAATATTTTTTACACTTATGGGTAAATTTAAATAATCATGGCCAAATGAAGTGTATCTCAGTATGTGGGGTGTACCAGGAAATAAGTAAGTGAATCTCCATTACTGATTTTTGAGAAATCATGGGGCACTAGCAAGATGCTAAATTATTGGAAGGGAATAGAATTGACCTTATTTTTTAAAAGAAAAATATAGACTCTAAAAGTTAACAAAATTATAGAGTGAATAATGGTACATTAACCTCTAATAAAATTATGGAAGAGTTTATTAAACAGATGTTTTCTAAGCACATAAGAACTAAGGAAAAAATATGCTGGCTTCTAGCTTAAGTTCACTAAGAACAAATAAATGGTAAATCCATACCACTTACTTTTAACAATTAACACTACTAGTATATTTTAAGAATATCACAGGCATAATTCATTTTATTTTTAGTGAGACAACTAGCAAATTCTTTTGATATCCTTAAAGAAAATATGCAGTGAAAAAAGATGAATCAGAAGATGACAGAGTAGAAAGACACAGATAGGGAGGTTCTCCCCACACAGTCCATAAAATACCTGAGAAGGACTCTCAACAAATTCTGGAGCAGCAGAAGTGGAGAACAACAGAGTGGAGAAGATTTCCAGCTCAGAGTGACCTGAAAGGCCCACGGGCATCTTCTGTTGCACCAGACATGGAGAGGAGTCCAGCCGAGCCTTGGCTGTGGGGCACAGCTCTGCGAACAGCCCTTGGGGGCAGAATCTCCAGTTGAGGAATCCCCAGTTCCAGCAGCAGTGGGTTCACAGATCCCTCAACCCACAGGCACCAAAGGTCAGTGATGGGTTTTTTTTTCAGCTGGCCAGGAAAGGAGAAGGTCCTTCCATAGCTCTGGGCTTAGGCAGCCACTGTAGAGGCCACATCAGCAGGTGCAGCCACCAGATCCATTGTTGGAGTGTAAAAATCCTGGGGGCACTGAGGAGCTGATTCTTGCCTCAGCCCTGCGTGGAGGGCCTGGGAGAACTGGTCTTTGTTTCACACTGAATGGCAGCCCTGCCCATCCAGCTTATGTGAAAATCAGGCCCCAATGCTGACTTGGGGGAACTGGAGGCCAGGTGACTGTGGAGAGGTAACTGCTAAGATTCTGGGCACAAAAATCCCTCTCTCCTCAGACCAGTACATGCTTGATTGTGCGACCTGGGAGGAACTGCGATCTTACAGATTCCCAGAGTATACCCTACTCTTGACAAAGGACCCAAAAGTCAAGTAAATGGTTAGGAAAAATGCCCCCAAAAGGGGGAAAAAGACTATAACTTCTTAGTGAATAGATATCTTTTCCCATCCTTTTGGATGAGGAAGAACAATGGTTACCATCAGGGAAAGATATAAAAATCAAGGCTTCTGTATCCCAACCATCCAAAATTAATATTCAATGGGCTCAGGCCATAGAACAGCTCAAAAAGGATTTTGAAAATCAAGTAAGAGAGGTGGAGGATAAATTGGGAAGGGAAATGAAAGAGATGCAAGAAAATCATGAAAAGCAGGTCACCACCTTGCTAAAGGAGACCCCCCAAAAAATGCTGATGAAAATGACACCTTGAAAAATAGGCTAACTCAATTGGCAAAAAAGGTTCAAAAAGCCAATGAGGAGAAGAATGCTTTCAAAAGCAGAATTAGCCAAATGGAAAAGGAGGTTCAAAAGCTCACTGAAGAAAATAGTACTTTCAAAATTAGAATGGAACAGATGGAGGCTAATGACTTTATGAGAAACCAAGAAATTACAAAATAAAAACAAAAGAATGAAAAAAATGCAAGATAATGTGAAATATCTCATTAGAAAAACAACTAACCTGGAAAACACGTCCAGGAGAGACAATTTAAAAATTATGGGACTACCTGAAAACCATGACCAAAATAAAGAGCCTAGATATGATCTTTCATGAAATTATCAAGGAAAATTGCCTTGATATTCTAGAACCAGGGGGTAAAATAAATATTGAAAGAATTCACTGATCACCTCCTGAAAGAGATGCAAAAAGTGAAACTCCTAGGAACATTGTGGCCAAATTCTAGAGTTCCCTGATCAAGGAGAAAATATTGCAAACAGCTAGAAAGGAACAATTCAAGTATTGTGGAAATATAATCAGGATAACACAAGATCTGACAGCTTCTACATTAACGGATTAAAGGGCATGGAATATGATATTCCAGAAGTCAAAGGAACTAGGACTAAAAGCAAGAATCACCTACCCAGCAAAACTGAGTATAATACTTCAGGGAAAAAAATGGTCTTTCAATGAAATAGAGGACTTTCAAGCATTCTTGATGAAAAGACCAGAGCTAAGAAGAAAATTTGACTTTCAAACACAAGAATCAAGACAAGCATGAAAAGGTAAACAGCAAAGAGAAGTCATAAGGGACTTACTAAAGTTGAACTATTTACGTTTATACAGGGAAAGACAATATGTGCAACTCTTGAAACTTTTTTTCAGTATCTGGGTAGTTGGTGGGATTACACACACACACACACACACACACACACACAGAGACAGAGAGCACAGAGTGAATTGAATAGGATGGGATCATATCTTAAAATAATGAAATTAAGCAGTGAGAGAGAAATACATTGGAAGGAGAAAAGGAGAAATGGAGTGGGGCAAATTATCTCTCGTAAAAGAGGCAAGTAAAAGTCTTTTCAGTGAAGAGAAAAAAGGGGGAGGTGCGAAAAAAACATGAAGCTTACTCTCATCACATTCGACTAAAGGAAGGAATAAAATGCACACTCATTTTGGTATGGAAACCTATCTTACAATTCAGGAAAGTGGGGGAGAAGGGAATAAGCAGGGTGGGGTGGGGTGATGGAAGGGAGGGCAATGGGAGGAGAGAGCAATTAGAAGTCAATACTCTTGGGGAGATATAGGATCAAAGGAGAGAATAGAATAAATGGGGGGCAGGACAGGATGGAGGATAACATAGTTAGTCTTACACAACACAACTATTATGGAAGTCATTTGCAAAAGTACACAGATATGGCCTACACTGAATTGCTTGCCTTCCCAAAGGGAATGGGTGGGGAGGGAGAGATGAGGAGATGGTGGAACTCAAAGTTTTAGGAACAGCTGTTGAGTATTGTTCTTGCAACTAGCAAATAAGAAATACAGGTAATGGGGCATAGAAAGTTGTATTGCCCTACAGGACAAAAGAGAAGATGGGGATAAGGGAGGGGAGGGATGTTAGAAAGGAGGACAGATTGGTGATAGGGGTAATTAGAATGCTCTGCGTTTTGAGGTGGGGGAGGGGAGAAGTGGGGAAAAAATTTGGAACCCAAAATTTTATGGAAATGAATGTTGAAAACTTAAACAAACAAATTTAAATACAAAAAAAGAAAAGAGATGAATCATAACCCACTTAGATGACTTTATAGACATCACACAATTCTAGTCAATGAGTCAATTAATAGAGGCAACATAAAGGATGGTTTCTTTTGGAGTAGTAAAGAATTCTCTCCTTGGGTCTGATAATTTGACATTTTATAAGTGATTAGATAAGATAACGTAAGACTTGCCTTTAAGATGAAGATGATTTGAAATGAGTAGTATTAATTAGTGCTTTTAATTTTAAAAGCACATAAGAGGCAGAGCCAAGATGGAGGAGTAGAAGCACGTACATGCTCGAGCCCTCCACTCAAAGTCCTTAAAATATCTGCAAAAAATTACACTAAACAAATTCTAGAGCAGCAGAAGCCCCAAAATGACAGGGTGAAACAGATTTCTAACCCAAGACAGCCTGGAAGGCAGGCAGGATGATCTATCACACCAGGCTCAGGCAGGAGCACAGCCCAGAGTAGGCTGCACTGGCACAGACAGGACTGCGGCAGGTTTCAAGGCACTGAATCACAGGCAGCTGCTGTGGTTTCCATATTTTTCAACCCACTAATGCCAAAGACAGCTTCAAAGGTCGTTGAGAAAGAACTTTCACCTGGCTGAGAGGGGAGCTTGGTCTGCCTCAGCCTTGGCCCCAGGGCAGTGGCGGCCTAGCACCATCCATTTCTGGACCTCTTGCTCTACAGACCGAGGGAGAATTGGAGGACTGTTTCTGATAGAATGAGCCCTTCACAGCAATGCAAGGACCGAAAACATTCCCAAAGGACCCTTGAGGCAAAATGCCATCTACATCCAAAAAAAAATAGAGAGAATTGGAATGAAGAATTATGCAGACTTTTTCTCTTCATTTTTACAAGACTTTGAGTACCTAATTTTCTGTCTCCCCCCTCCTTTCTCTTCCAAAAAATGGTAGGCAATTGGATATAGGCAATTCATATGCTGTCATGTAAAACATATTTCCATATTAATCACAGTTGTGAAAACAGGGCAAAAGTTAAAAAAAAGAACAAAAATGTAAGTGAAAAAAGTATGCTTCAATCTGCATTTAGAATCCATAAATTCTTTATCTGAATGTGGATAGCATTTCCCTCTGTGAGTCCTTTTTACTTCTCTTAAATCATTGTGTTGCTGAGAAGAACTAAGTCATTCGTAGTTGATCATCATACAATTTTGCTGATGCTGTGTGCAATGATTGCTTGGTTTTGCTAATTTCACCTTGCATCAGTTCATAAAAGGCTTTTCAGTTTTTTTCTGAAATCTTCCTGTTCATCATTTCTTATTTGAGAATAGTATTTCATTACATTTACGCAGATTACATTACATTACACAGATTGTTCAGCCATTTCTCCCGGGTAGGCATTCCCTCAGTTTCCAATATTTTCCCACCATGAAAAGGGCTATTATTCATATTTATTTTCACATGCAGGTCCTTTCCCCAGTTTTATCTCTTTTGGATACAGAACTAGTAGTGGTATTGTTGGATGAAAAGGTATGAACAGTTTGGCTGTCCTTTGGACATAGTTCCAAATTTCTCTCCAGAATGATTGGATGAATTCATGGCCCTGTCAACAGTACATTAGTTCCCTGATTCTCTGTGTCTATCTATTTCTACCTGTCTATCTATCTATCTATCTATCTATCTATCTATCTATCTATCTATCTATCTATCTATCTGTCTATCATCTATCTGTCTGTCTGTCTGTCTCTGTCTGTCTATATCTATATTTCTATATATATTTCTCACTCTCTATGTGTGTATGTATGTATAAGTATAATTTTGTATGTATAGGTATATATACATGTGTATACATACACACACAGATACACACACATATATATGTATGAAATGAGGCTTTTATCAGAAATACTTTCTGTAAAGATTTTTTCCCAGTTTTTTTCTTTCTTTGTAATCTTGGTTTCATTTTATTTTGTTTTATTAAAAATGTTTTAATTTATTATGATCAACATTATCTATTTTATATTTCATAATTCACTCTTTCTCTCATTTGGTCATGGACCTGTAACTACTTAACTTCTCTAAGAGTTGGGATCTTGATGAATATACGTTTAGCATTGATTTTACTTCATTGTATATGTCACTTTTTATCAAGATATAATTTCCATCCTTATCTCTTCTAATTAAGCCTAGTTTTGCTTTGCATTTTTGCTTTGTCTGAAATCATGATTTTTATCCCACCCTCTTTTTGCTTCAGCTGAAACATAATAGATTCTGCTTCAGTCCTGAAGCTTTATCCTGTGTGTGTGAATGTTTCTCTGCTTCATGTGTGTTTCATGTAAACAACATGTTGTAGAATTCTAGTTACGGATGCACTCTGCAATCCATTTCTATTTTTATAGGACATTGCATCCCATACACATTCACACTTATGACTACTAATTGTGTATTTCCTTCCATCCCGTTTTCCTCCTTTTTGTCCTTACTCTTCTTTCACCCTTTCCCTCCTTGACAGCATTTGCTTCTTCCACCTCCTCTGTTCTGCCCTCTTTTCTGTCAGCTCCCTTTGACTACCCCCAACCACCTACCTTTAGGTAATCTCCTCCCTTCCTACCTTTCTGTGTGGTAAGATTGATTTCTATATTCAACTGATCGTGTATATTAATCCTACTTTAGCCAATACTGATGAGGATGGGATTAAAGTGATGCCTATCATCCACCCTTTCTCATTTCTCTCCATTGTAATAAGTTTTTCTTGCCTCTTCATTTAAGAAATGTACCCCATTCTACCTCTCTCTTCCTTCTGTACCTAAAGTATTCCTCTTTTTATCTCTTAATTATTTTATGTAATTCCATCAAGTTTATCTGATACCTGTACCCTATGCACATGTATATTCCTTCTAGTTATACTGTTAGTGGAATACTGTTTAACAATTGCAACTATCATCTTCCCATCCAGGGATGTTCAGCTCCATTGAATCCTTTATGCTTCCTTTCCTTTTTCCCTCTAGGATTCTCGTGGGTCCTGGTATTAGCAAATTTTTGTTCAGTTTGAAAGCTGGAAATCCTTCTGTTTCCTAGAATAATCCTTTTTCTTTGGGAGTATTATGTTTAATTTCACTAGGTAGGTGATTTTTGTTGTAACCCTAGCTCTTTTGCCTTCTGGAATATCCTCTTCCATGACTCCTGATCCTTTGATGTTACAGCTCCTAAGTCCTGTATAATTCTGAATGGAACAAATCCTGATCTTTTTTCTTGTTTTACTATTGCAGGATTTTTGGGGGGAGAGGGGGCTGGGGGCAATATTTTAACGTTCTTGAAAGGGGAATATAGGAGACTTATGAGAATTTATTCCTTATGATTTACTGTTAACTCTGCTTTCTTGGCTCCTTAAAATTGATTCTGACACTCTGTGTCAATGCTTTTTAAACAAGGAAACACAAAAACAAAACCAACATAAACAAATTCAGAATACACAACTGGAAACATTTTTACTTGGTCAAGGAATATAATAGTTTTATTGTTCCCTACACTTGTGAGATGACAGTGTTATGTGGTTGCATTCTCATTGTCTGCTATTAGATTCCCCAGCAATCCACATGCTTATTTGGACCTCTATGTAGTGGCAAAAGTTTAAATAACTCAAGAACAAGCTGTGATCGTTTTCTGTGATAATATCTTAATGGATCTTTTGAGCTTCAGTCTTTGTGTGCTTAGCTATTATTACCATTCTCCTCTCATACCCCTACCACCTATCAAAACTTGTTCCTAATATTTACTTTAAAATTATTTCCTTATTTGTTTTTGTTGTTCAGTCAGGTCAGATTCTTCATGCCCCAGTTTTGGGTTTTCATAGCAAAGATACTATGTTGTTTTGCAATTTTCTTTTCTTGTTCATTTTACAGGTGAGGAAATAGGGGGAAACTGGGTTAAATGACTTGCTCTGGGTAACAAGCTAATAATTGTCAGTGATTAGATTTGAACTAAGGAGGATGTCTTCTTGACTATAAACCTGGAACTCTATTGACTTCCTTTTTGAATAATCTGCCCTATTCTCTTAAGTTGCTTTCAGTTTCCAATTCTGGCTTTTCCTAATTCCATCACATTGCAAGTTAGTATAAGAATTAGTGTCAAAAGTGTTAGTTATTCTAATTCCCATGTGACTCTACAATGTCAAGTTAATATTTTTCCCAAAATTCTAAAACTTGTTGATGTCAGAAAAAATAATGAAGCAGCATGCCACAGACCAGTAGGATTATAGACTTAGAATAAAAAGTCCCTTAGAAATCATTTGATTTAACCCCCTCAGTTTTTTTTCAGATGAGAAAACTGAGGCCAAGGAAGTTTTTAACTTGTCTGAGATTTCAGAAGTGACAGAGAGGGGAAGAGTAATCAAATTCAAAACTCTGCAGTGTTTTTCAATAAGTATTTCCTTTAATTTCTTAGGTCAATTAGTTGTCTTCTAGCGGTTATTTTTTACACTGACTATGAATCTCATGGTTTTCCCTCCTGGATGGAAGACCTCAAAGCTTAAAGTAGAAAAAAAAATATCTTTTCATTGAAACAATTCTGAATTTAGTAAAATTGATTCTAAAAAACACAAGGTTGGACTACGAATGTAGCAATTTATGAGAGATAGCCACCTTTTTCATATAAATACTGTGAAGGTCTCAAATCTTAAAAAGTCTGATCAATAATTGTCCTCCAAATGCCTTAAATTTATAAGAATAAAATATATCTCTAGTGGATCTGACAGCATGATAAAAGCATTCCCACTGTGACACTATCTTTTAGAAAACATATAAATCAAGTGATTATACCCACCCTTTCTTTTTGTAAATTGACTTATAAGCCACTGGCACAAAATCAATAAGTTCCAAATGAAAAATAATAAAGCAATAACCATACTGAGACTCAACCTGCAAAAATGTAAAGAGATTAATATGATAAAAAGGCTGTATTCTAGCTGTTTTCAAAAAGAGGGACAGAAATGGTACAGTGACATAAAAGTATCATTGTACCAAGTCAAAATACTCTTGAGAAACCCAAATCTAATATTGAACATTCATGTTTTCCCCACTTTTTAATTTATTTCTGAGTCCTGGGAGATACAAACATTTTATTTTTAGTATTCAAAATAAACCTTTTGGGAGCTAAAAATATATTTCTGTAGGCTGTTAAAAGATTTATATTAATCTTTCACTCAGTAACTGTATGGAGAGAGAAAAAAAGAGAGTATTTTTTAAAATGCAGGGTTATACACGGAAAACTGGTATTTATTGATCAATTCAAAGTCATAATAATGGGGTCCATTAAACCATAAGTAACTGATTTCATTAAGATCCACTCACAGTGGTCCAGGTAATCCCAAATTTCATAACCTTAAATATTCCAGTGTGGGTAAAATGATAATGACTAGGACAAACACCATAAGATTATTAGTATATAAGGCTAAAAATTTACTCTGCTCAAAAAAAGGCCTCTCAGATAAATGGCAATGAAAATTGGATAAGAGGGTTGAGGACCATGAGACTTATGTTGGTGGCTAAATGAAGACAAAGGTTACTTCTCTCAACACCTCTATTTTATTGGTATCAGACAAAAAAGGACAGTAAGACGCTTAGCAAAAATATAAAAGGGGTCCAGAAAGTACCTTCTTGATTTTCAAATTTACAAAGAATATTCGAGTACTTTGTAGACAGGGCCTTCAGATTATTTGTAGTAGAAAGAAAACTGCATTGGGACATATTTTCATGTCATATCTGTGCCATTGACAGGTAGGTGACCCAGGGCATGTCAAGAACCTTTCAAGAACCTCACCTGGGGGAGGGAGCCAAAATGGCTGAGTAGAAAGATGCACACATGCTAGCTCTTACACCACAGCGCATAAAATACCTGTAAAGAAGAACTCTCAACAAATTCTAGAGCAGAAGAAGTCACAGAGCAATGGAGAGGAGGAGATTTCTATCCCAGAGAGACCTGAAAGACTGATGGGAAAAGTACGTTGCACACCGGACGCAGAACAGATCTCAGCCCTGCCTTGGCCACGTGGCACCAAAAAGGAGCAGATCCAAGCAGGCTTCAGGGGCAGAATCTCCAACTGCATCTCAGATCCCTCAACCCATAGGCGCCAAAGATCAGCGAGAGGGTGTTCTTGCCTGGTCGAGAAGGGAACAGGGTGTCCCCATAACTCAGGCCTCCTCAGGAGGCAACTGTGGAGGCAGCAGAGGATGGGGCTCCCAAAGCAGGCAGTAGCCTTCATCCATTGTAGAGGGTCTCCTCATAAACCCCCTGAGGGAACTGAACTCTGTGTGGTGGCCTGCGCCCACCTGAGCAGTTGATCTTAATCTCACACTGAATAGCAGCCCTGCCAATGTCTAAAACCCTTGAGGCTTTGGAGCAGCTCATCTGAATCTCAGCACCCACTGTTGGCTTGGCAGAACTGGGGGCGAGGTGGTTGTGTAGAGGAAACTCAGAAGTCAAGCAACTGGCTGGGAAAAAGTCCAAAAAAGGGAAAAAAATAAGACCATAGAAGGTACTTTCTTGGGCAACAGATGTCTCTCTCATCCTTTCAGATGAGGAAAAATGAGGCATACTGTCACAGGAAGTCAAGGTTTCTGCCTCCAGGGCCTCCAAAGGGAACTTAAACTGAACTCAGGCAGGAGCAGACCTTAAAAAACAAATTAGCAGCTTACTAAAGGAGAACCCAAAAATACTGAGGAAAATAACAGCTTTAAAAAGAGGGTAACTCATTTGGAAAAAGAGGTACAGAAAGACAATGAGGAGAAGGAGGCTTTAAAAAGCAGGATTGGCCAAAGGGAGGAGAAGGTTCAAAAACTCACTGAACAAAATAATTCTTTGAAAGAGAAAGTTGAGTTCAGGGAAATAAATGACTATGAGTTAAACCAAGCATTTAGTAAACAAAACCAAAAATTTGAAAAAATAGAAAATAATGTGAAATATCTCACTTCAAAAACTGCTGACCTGGAAAACAGATCCAGGAGAAACAATTAAAAAATTATGGAACTACCTGAAAGCCATGATCGAAAAAAAAGCCTAGACATTATCTTCCATGAAATTATCAAGGAAAACCGCCCTAATGTTATAGATTCAGAGGGCAAAATAAATATTGAAAGAATTCACTGATGACCTCCTGAAAGAGACCTGAACAGAGAAACTCCTAGGAATATTGTGGCCAAATTTCAGAGTTCTCAGATCAAGGAGAAAATATTGCATGCAGCTAGAAAGAAACGATTTGAGTACTGTGGAAGTACAATCAGGATAACACAGGATCTGGCAGTTTCAACATTAAGGGATCGAAGGGCTTAGAATGGAATACTTCAGAGTTCAGAGGAACTGGGATTGAAACCAAGAATCACCTCTCCAGCAAATCTGAGTATAATACTTCAAGGGAACAAATGGTCATTCACTGATGTAGACGAATTTCAATCATTCATATTGAGGAAAAGACCAGATCCGTATTGAAAAATTTGACTTCCCAAGACAACAATCAAGAGAAGCATGAAAAGGTAAACAGGAAAGAAAAATCATAAAAGACTCTCTAAAGCTGAACTGTTTACATTACTACATGGAAAGAAAATATTTTTAACTTTTGAATCTTTTCTCACTATTTGGGTAGATGGAGAGATTGTACATATACCCCCACACACATACACATAAATAGATAGAGAGTACAGGGTGTGTTATATCAGAAGAGATGATATCCACACAAAAAGAAACCCAAAATAAAATAAAAATTAAGGGGTCAAGGAGGAAAATACCGGGAAGAGAAAGGGAGAAATGGAACAGGGCAGGCTATAACTCATAAAAGAGAGAAGAAAAATCTTATTCAATGGAGGAGAAAAGGGAGAAGGGGAGAGGGGGAAAATGAGGCTACTCTCTCCACATGTGGCTGAAGGAGGGAATAACATGCTGACTAAATTTGGTATGAAAATTTGTATCACACCACAGGAAAGTAGGAGAGGAGGCGACAAGTGGGGTGTGGGGAATGTTAGGAGGGAGAGCAAATGGGAGAAGGGAGTCACTAGAAATAAATGCTTTTAAGAAGGGACAAGGTCAACTGTGGGGGAAAAATGAGGGGGGATAGAGTAAGACAGAGGGCAATATAATTAGTATCACAGAACATGATTACTACGGAAGTCTTTTGCAAAAGAACATATATTTAGTCTGTATTGTATTGCTTCCCTTCTCAATGGGGCTGGGGAAGGAGGGGGAGAGGGAGAGAAGTTGGAATTCAAAGTATTAGCAATGAATGTTGAGAATTTTTATTACATCTAATCGGGAAATAAGAACTACAGGGAATGTGGTATAGAAATTCAACTTGCCCTATACAAAAAGAGAGAAGATGGGGATAAGGGAAGGGTGGGATGTGATAGAAGGGAGGGTACATTGAGGGAAGGAGTAATCAGAATGCAAGGTATTAGGAAGCGGGGGGAAAGGGAGTGATGGGGAGAAAAATTGGACATGTTACAAAGTGAGGTAAAATCAATTAGTATTAAAACAATTGACTAAATTAATTACTGAGAATAAATCAATGACATCTTTAGTTTGGGGAAAAGAATTTCAGTCTAAATTTCTTAGAGGAAAGTAACCTTGGATAAAATTTGGCATTGATAGAAAAGTTAAGGTTCTCATGGTAAATTTGATTTTATGATTGCTATTTAATCAGGAGCTAGACCGTGTATAGAAAGACATGTAAGCCACTTAAGACTTGCCTCAAAAGATGTTCCTTAGCCAATGTGAAATTATAATCATATTTGAAACCTGGTTATTGAACTTGCCATTTTAAATGCTATGGGACTATTAAGTGACTGTTCTTCTGAGTCTAACTCCAGGTATGGGTAGCAAGATAGGCGATCTGAGTCTCCAACCCATGATGCCAGTAAGCTGGTGAGATGCTGGTATGAACTGCAAAAGGTGATCTCATGAGAAGGGTGTGAGAACAGCTGTTCAGCCTGGGCTGAGGTAGGATTCTCCTGACTCAATTTCCCCACTGACACCTGGTAGACTTGAAGTCTGACTGAGTGCAAGTGGACAATGTAATCCTGCCTGGAACTGACATGAAGTTGGGGAGATACTGCATCCCTGCAATGTCCCTACTCTTGATGACAATTTTCTATAGTGAAAAGGTTTGTAAGCTTTATACCAGATCTATTAAATTATAGATTATTGGTAAGGGAACATCAGAGATTAAGTCTAAAATAAAGCTATTAGGCATAGGTCTTTAGACCAACAACGATAAGTTAAGTTCCTTTAATTCTTAGTAATACTGTGGAGACCATTAGGTCAAGAACTTGTGAAGTTAGCAACATAAATATTATTTGTGCCTCAGTTGGTTAATGTTTTAAAAAATCCTTTCTGTGGTCCCTATTGTAAATGCTTTAAAAAGAATTATCACCTGACCAAAAGTTTGAATTGTTTTATCTGTTATAAATTGTGTTAAAAATGAAAAATAAAATAAAAAAAGAAAGAACCTCACCTGGGAAAGTATGAGATTATACTCCATGCCAGTTAATGTCCTTTCCAACTCTTATTCTATTTATAAAACATGCATAGTAGCAGGAATAGTAGTAGTAGTAGTAGTAATAGTAGTAGTAGTAGTAGTAGTAGTAGTAGTAGTAGTAGTAGTAGTAGTAGTAGTAGTAGTAGTAGTAGTAATAGTAGTAGTAGTCGTTGTTATTGTTGCTGCTCTTGCTGCTATGACTGTTGTTATTTTGGTCAGTATAGACTGAACTGAGAAAAGATTTCAATTTGACCAATGAAACATATTTCTATATCATGACACAAGGAATATGTAGAAAGAACGTACTTATAGAATAGATGTGGAGCTTGAAGTGTCCTAAGAAACCACCCACCTTAAACCCTTTGTCTTGTAAATGAAAACTGAAAGCCCAAAAAATAATTCAAAGATTTAGAGCCCTTTATATAAGGCATATTCCATGATAGTCCCTAATGTAGATGAAATTAATCAGTCCCAAAAGCACTTGGAAATCTTGAGGCAAAATGAATCTTAGTTACTAGACCAATTACAAATGAAGATGCGAAAATTATTTATCACAGTGTTTGACACAGGGTAGTCAAGTAAGAAATGTTTCTTCCCTTATGCTGTCCCCAATATCACAGAAGTAGTATGAGGGAAGATACAGAATTCATCGTCAGAGTATCTGCCAATAAATCCAGAATAACTTTCATTATAATATTTAGACTCCTACTTGTCATATGAATGATAGAAAGTTGTAAAGTTGTAGTAAATATAAGATTTCACCATGTCAATGGTGTATTCATTCATTTAATTTTTATTATTATGAAAGCCAAAAATACTAAGAAACATGAACATTTATGCTAACAAAAAAGGAAAACGATTATATATATAATCGCTCTAAGTGTATATATAATAAACTCTAAGCCAACACTCATTAATCTGTTGGTGTCCAGCTCTTTTTCTCTTCCCTGTGTTTGTTTTCCTCTGTCTTTGTCTATCTATATCTTTTATCTCTCATAAACAGACAGACAGTTAGAGAGATAGACAGATAGACAGATGATGCCTCTAATGGATTTTTTTTGTCTTTCCTGTTTTATTGATCTTCACTTTCATTAACTTGTTACACCGTGCCAATAAGTCTCCTTAATCCTTTTCCCTCAGAGTCCTCTGATTAAAAATTTTATTCATAGGCATAGAAACTAAATATATTATTTCACTAATAGGATAGTTAAATGTAGGAAAATTGCATTTATCAATTTACCAATGTTCTATAAGAGAATTTTGCTAAGTTATGTGACTTGTCCTAAAATTTAAAAAAGAAGACTATAAGATGGCAATACAAATTAATGAAATCTTCCTGATTTTGAGGCTAGATCTCTTTTCACAATACCACACTGAATTTCATAAATACATCTAAATGAAACAAATCAACATAATGGCCGTATCTGAAAATATGTATTATTCTGCAGTTCTGGATCATTATCTGTCTTCCTAGCTGTGGAATTATTGTACTGATCAGAGTTCTTAAAATTTCATAGTTGCTTTCTCTTAAAACATACTGGTTCTATGCATATAAGTGGAGTATCTTATCCTTGTCTCAAAATTTGCATTGACTGGGGACTTCTCCATTTAGTTGAATTGATTCAATCTGAGCAATAAACTCGGTTTGGATAGGCATAGACATTTCTCTTTAATCAATCAATCAAGTGTATTTTAACTAAGCATGGAAAAGTCCTTCATTTTTGAAGGAATGAAGAACTGACTAAAGAAATTATGACAAGGTCAATGAATACTCAGTAACACAGCAGACAAATTTGGAATTCAGCTAATTCTAGTGGCATTCAATAGAGAGCAGTTCTGGCCAGCCTCTTGATAGTCACTTTGGAAAAGTTGAAGAAAGAGTAGCAGCATCTTTCCAACCATTCTGATTAGCAGACAGCCTTATAAACGTTTGAGGTTTGAAGGATTACGATTTCTCATTTGGTGTCTAAGTACCATTTCCAGGAGAGCAGCTCCAGTGTAATTATCAAAAATTTAGGGGAAAAATATTCACACTGAGGAAAAGGCAGTTTCTAAAATCTACATTGAGTCTAGCAGAACAGATAATCCATATGTAAGGCAATACCTTGAGGACTGAAAGAAGGACTTCTAGGAGAAATTATTTACCCTCATTATCATTTACATCTTAAACTTGAGCCACATTTTCCCATACAATCTGTATGTAGTTCTGAAAGAGTCACAGATGATGGAGGAAAATTTTTTTCCCTCATAGCAAATACACATTTCTAAAAGTAAATTGAGACACAGCCAAGATGGTGGAGTAGAATGACTACCTGTAAGAGATCTCCCTCACAACCCATAAAATACATCTAAAAATGACTCTAAACAAATTCTAGAGCACCAAAAGCCACAAAACTACAGAGTGAAAGAGATTTCCAGTCCAAGGAAGCCTGGAAGGCCCGACAGGAAAAGTCTATTGTGCTGGACATGGAGCACAGCACAGCATAAGAAGCCCAACGCAGCCTTGGTCACACGGCATGGCTCAGACAAGTTAGAAGCAAGCCTTAGAATCACAGGGAGAAGCTGCAGTTCCCAGATTACTCAACCTACAAACACAAAGACAGCTTCAGAGGTCACTGGGAAAGCTCTTACACATGGGTGAGAGGGGAACTTGGTATAGCCCCAGTCCCAGGTAGCAGGAGCATCAATTATTGAAGACTTTCACTTAAATATCTTGGGAGAATCAAGTCACTGATCTGAGTGTCTGCCCTGAGTGGCCAACCTGGGATGAGGAGGAACACTGGCTGCTATGATGGAGATGGTGGAGGCTCTGCACAGAGAATTCTACTCCCAGACCACAGTGCACTCCAGGACAGGAGTAACTCCTCCCTCTTAATGGTGTCACCTTGGAGGAACTGGCAGCTTATAGGTCCCCAAAGTATGCTTCTCTCTCGAGAAAAGATTCAAAGGTCAAGTCACTGTCTGGGAAAATGCCTCAAAAATGGGAAAATTAGATTGTAGAAGGCTACTTTCTTGGTGAACAACTATATTCTTTCATCCTTTCAGATGAGGAAGAACAATGCATACCGTCAGAGGAAGACCTAAAAGTCAAACCTTCGGCATCCAGAACCTCAAAAATAAATATACAATGGTCTCAGGCCACAGAAGAGCTCAAAAAGGATTTTGAAAATTAAGTAAGAGAGGTGGAGGAAAAATTGGGAAGAGAAATGAGAACAATGAAAAAAATCATGAAAAGTAGGTCAACAGCTTACTAAGGGAGATCCAAAAAATTGCTGAATAAAATAACACCTTCAAAATAGGCTAACTCAATTGGCAAAACAACTACAAAAAGTCAATGAGAAGAATGCTTTTAAAAGCAGAGTGAGCCAAAGGGAAAAGGAGGTTCAAAAGCTCACTGAAGAAAATAGTCCTTTAAATATTGGAATGGAGTAGATGGAAGTTAATGATTTTATGAGAAAGCAAGAAATTACAAAACCAAACCAAAAGAATGAAAAAAAGAGAAAACAATGTGAAATATCTCATTGGAAAAACTACTGACCTGGAAAATAAATTTAGGAGAGACAATGTAAAGATTATGGGACTACCTGAAAGCCATAATCCAAAAAAGAGCTTAGATATCATCTTTCTTGAAATTATCAAGAAAAACTGCCTGATATTCCAGAACCAGTGGATAAAAAAAATATTGAAAGAATCCACTTATCTCCTCCTGAAAGATATCCAAAAAGAGAAACTCCTAGGAATATTGTGTCAAATTCCAGAGTTCCTAGTTCAAGGATAAAATATTGCAAGCAGCTAGAAAGAAACAATTCAAGTACTGCGAAAATAAAATCAGGACAACACAGGACCTTGCAGCTACTACATTACAGGATTGAAGGGCTTGGAATATGAAATTACAGAAGTCGCCAGAACTAGGATAGACACCAAGAATCTCTTACCCAGCAAAAGTGAGTTTAATCCTTCAAAGGAAAAATGCTCTTCAATGAAATAGAGGACTTTCAAGCATTCTTCATGAAAAGACCAGACGCAAATAGCAAATATGACTTTCAAACACAAGAACCAAGAGAAGCATGAAAATGTAAACAGGAAAGAGAAATCATAAGGGACTTAGCAAAGTTGAACTTTTTACACTCGTAAATGAAAAGATAATATTTGTTAACTCTTGAAGCTTTTCTCAGTATTTGCATAGTTGTAGAGATTATTAACATATGTCTATATCTATCTATCTTTCTATCCTAAGATAGACTGAAAGAGACAGAGAGTACAAGGTGAGTTGAATAGAAAGCGGTGATACCTAAAAAAGTAAAAGTAAGGGATGAGAGAGGAATATATTGGGAGGAGAAAGGGAAAAATGGAATGGGACAAATTATCTCTCATAAAAGAGGCAAGAAGAAGTTTTTCAATGGAGGGGAAAGGGTGGAGGTGAGATGGAAAAAGTGATGCTTACTCTCATCATATTTGGCTTAAGGAAGGAATGAATTGCACACTCAATTTTATATGAAAATCAATTATACACTACAGGAAAGTAGGGCAGAAGGGAATAACAGGGGTGAGCAAGGATGATAGAAGGGAGGGCAGATGGGATGAGGAAATAATGAGAAGTAAACACTTTTGGGAATGGACAAGGTCAAAAGAGAGAATAGAATAAATGAGAGGCAGAATAAGATGGAGGGAAAACATAGTTAGTCTTCCACAACATGACCATTATGAAAGTCTTTTGCAAAACTACACATATATAGCCTATATTGAATTGCTCACCTTCTCAGTGGGAATGGTTGGGCATGGAGGAAGGGAGAGAAGTTGGAACTCAAAATATAAGGAAGGAATGTTGAGAATGGTTTTGCATGCAACTGGGAAATAAGAAATACAGGTAAAGGGGCACAGAAATCTATCTTGCCCTACATGAAAAGAGAGAAGATAGGGATAAGGGAAGGGAGGGGTGTGATAGAAGGGAGGGCAGATTGAGGGAAAGGGCAATCAGAATGCACAGCGTTTTGGGGTGGGGTAGAGGAGGGATGGGGAGAAAATTTGGAACTCAAAATTTTCCGGGAATGAATGTTTGAAATGAAAAATCAATAAATAGACATTAAAAAAAGAAGAGAAAAATAAAATGAAGTAAGAGAAATGGAGGAAAACTTGGAAAGAGAAATGAGAATAATGGAAGAAAATCATGAAAACCTAGTCAACAGCTTGCTAAAGGAGATCAAAAGAATGCTGAAGAAAATAACATCTTTAAAAATAGTGTCACTCAAATGACAAAAGAGGCCCAAAAATCCAATGAGGAGAAGAATGCTTTAGAAAGCAGAACTAGTCAAATGGAAAAGGAGGTTCAAAAGCTCACTGAAGAAAATAATTCTTTAAAAATTATAACTTTGCAGATAGAAGCTAATGACTTTATGACACACCAAAAAATTGTAACACAAAACCAAAATCATGAAAAAATAGAAGATAATGTGAAATATCTCGTTGGAAAAACAAACTACCTGGAAAATAAATCCAGGAGAGACAATTTAAAAATTTGGGGAATTCCTGAAACCATGATAAAAAAAGGAGCCTAGAACATCATCTTTCATGAAATCATCAAGGAAAACTGCCCTGATATTCTAGAACCAGAGGGAAAACTAAATACTGAAAGTGTAAAAATAGTATTTTTAACTCTTGAAACTTTTTTCTGTATTTCGATATTTGGAGGGATTACACACACACACACACACACAAACGTATGCATATATACATATATATATATGTACATATATATATATATATATATATATATATATATATATATATATATATATATATATATATATATATATATATATATATATATATATATATATATATATATATATATATATATATATATATAGAAATCTATCTTGCCTTCCAAGAAAAGAGAGAAGATAGAGATAAGGGAAGTGAGGCATGTGATAGAAGAGAGGGCAGATTGGAGGAAGGTTAATCAGAATGCATGGTGTTTTGGGAAGGAGGAGGAGAA
This sequence comes from Notamacropus eugenii, assembly GCF_028372415.1. Taxonomy (NCBI): domain Eukaryota; kingdom Metazoa; phylum Chordata; class Mammalia; order Diprotodontia; family Macropodidae; genus Notamacropus; species Notamacropus eugenii. The sequence goes on from NC_092878.1 coordinate 113,073,545, forward strand.
AGATGCGGAGAATATTTGGAGCTCAAAATCTTGTGAATATTAATGTTGAAAACTTAAAAAAATTAATTAAAAAACTAAAAGCAAATTGGAACTGTTTAATCTATAAAGAGTGTTGATTATTGGAGAAAATATGCTGGTAGAAACTTACAAATTATATTATTTGAAAGATTATCTGACCCCACCCCACGTCCTCTAGATCCTCAAAAGCCCTAAAGGAAGAATTGGGTCTTCCCAATTTCTATCAAGCCTTGAGCTTCCAGTATGAATGGGAAATTCTAAAGTAAGGCCAGGGAATGTGCTACATTCAAGGTGGCCTAGGTGGCAAAGTGGACTACAATTGTAAGATTTAATCTCTTAATCAGTTCAAAATATTCCTCTCATGGTTTTTGGAATTTTTTGGCTTTGCCATTTCTTACATCACAATAATATTCAAGTATGTTAATATACACTAAATTTAAAGAAATATTTGATTCAAAAATATGAAATATAATATCATGTGATTGTACCTGGAAGTGACTTCAGATTTCATGTATGCCAGTGATTTTAGAGATCAGTTAACACACACTAATATCTAATTATCAGTCACCAGTTTAAGCATTGGAAATTAATCTTTGCCATCAAGGATGTTACATTCAAATGGACAAATGGGGAGCCAGCATATGTGTATGTGAGTATATGTATATACATATGCATGTATATTTATACACAAAATATATACAACATGGAAACAAGATAGTCTTGGAAGAGAATACATTAGTAATAGCAGGAATTATGAAAGGCTTTAGGTGTTGAATCTTAAAGAGAAAAAGAAATTGGAAGAGATGAAACTAAGGAGGATTGACACTCCAGGAATAAGGAGCAGTCAGTCAAATACATAGAAAGAAGGAGGGAAAGGTTTGGGTATAGAACAAGCACATCTGGTTTAACTGTAGAGTTCACAGAAGTGATATCTAAAAATAAAAGACATGAGAGGTTGTACAGGGCAGAAATGGGAAGATATGTAAATGACAATCATGCGACTTTATATTTGGTGTGAGAAGTAAACATGACTAGACCTACAGTTTAGGGAAATCGCTTTGTCTATAGTATGTCTGATGAATTGGAGTTCTTGTGGGACTGACAAAGGGGGATCAACTAGGAGGCCATTTCAGCATTTCAGGACAGATGTGATGAAGCGAGAATTTAGGTGGCAGATGTTTCAATGAAAACAAAGAGATATATTTTGAAAAATTGTGAAGAAAGAAATCCCGTTGTCAACTTGCAGAACTTATGGAATGAGTGAGAATGGAAAATACAGAGTGACACAGAGGCTACCAACTTGGGTGGCTGGAGGAATGGTAGTACCTTGTTTAGAGTCATCTCCTCTCCAAATGTTCATATGTATCATTTGTATCCAAACTGTGGTAGACCCTCTCAAGTTCATATTGGTTTGGGCAGTCGCGATTGGACACACTGTATCTTGACTCCAACAAAAAGGTGTCATTTTTGTCCCATTTCAGAATGAAGGACAACAGTCAATATCCTTAACGGTAATAGGGAAGTATATAGAGAAGTAATAGGAAAGATCAGATGAAGGGATGGACAAAGATGATAAAGGTAATGAATATATTTTGGATATGCTGAGTTTGAGATTCCTGGAAAGTTAGGTTTATGTCTGTTTGCTTTTTAGCAAAAGAACTGCATTAGAAAGCTTACATTTTCATGGTACTTTTTCTCCTGTAGAGTTTCTGGTGGTCTCACTTTCTTCATATTGAGAATTTCTAGGCTTGGGCGAATCCATGCTGTATGGAGTTTCCACGGAAGAAGAAATAGATGGTTTATAATTTCCTTTCCTTGGGCCCAGAAGACTTACCCCATTCCTAACCACCTTTTTTTAGATTTAAGACTAAATCACTGTTGTACCTTCTTGCATTCAATGTGGCTCAAGAGGCTCAATGAACTCCACATGTTAAGGATTTTGAGGATTCCTGATGGAATCATTGCCTTAAGAACTAGTATAGAATCCCAACAGTGGGCTTAGACAGCAAAGTTGTCAATTTGCTCTCCCAGGGCTTGTGACTGGGAGTAGTTAGAATAAGAGAGAACTTTTAAATGACTGTTCCTCCACTATTATTTCAGAAGATTTTTTTTCCTTGACTATGAGTGTTTCTGTATTTTCTTCCTGTTAAATTTTTAATTCTTTTTGTTCAAAACATTTCTTGGTATTTCAAGCTATAATGAGACTTACAGTGTTGTGCTGTAAATACTCACACAACAAACAGGGCAATCACCTGACCGGGAGAGAACTTTCTTTATCATAATACAAAGGGAAGCATGTTCTCACAACAACCATATAAATTGAGTTGATATTTTTCAAAATGTACAGTTTTGACCTTGCCATGTACCTGTACAGTTTACATTAGTCTAGCCATATGTATATCTCATGCACATGGTGGGAATGATTAGTAATCCTGAACAAGTAGATGGTACAGTGGCTAGAGGCCCCAAGGGTTAGGAAGGTTCATCTTCCTAAGTTCAAATCTTTCCTCAGATACTTAACTAGCTTGTGTTCTTGGGTAAGTTACGTGCCTTGTTTTCCTCCAATTCTGCATCTGTAAAAGGAACTGAATATGGAAATGGCAAACCATTCCAGTTTCCTTGGTAAGAAAAACTCAAAAGAAGTCAAAAGGAGTATGACATGACGGAAAACAACAACATAATCTAGAATTGAGTAGGAGGAAGTTATTAGATTGAGTCATATATGAGAAGAACTGTAGTACTTTTAAATATATTTAAGCTGTGTATGACCAGTAATGCTATCTCTTAAATACCAACATCCTGGATATTTTATATAGCCATCACTAATGGAATCCTATTGTGTCTTAAAAAAATCAAAATGGTATATAATACAAAGGGCAATGAGAAGTTACACTGAGGGTATAAGGAGATTCTAGAACATGACTAAGGGTGGGGTAGGTTATTCTGGGTCCAAAGAAAGGAAGTTATAGACTAGCTATAACAGCCATCCAATTATAGATTACAAAAAATGCGTGGTGTATTAGAGAAACAATACGAAGGATATTGTGATCAGAAAAATGATCTAGACATTATGAGAGCCAACAAAAAATAGCCTAAATGGCATAATGAGTAAGATAGAAAGATGTTAGATAAGGAATTGTAGGTCTTCTGTGTTTAATGAACATCTTCTACTGGGGATTTTTGGAAGAATTATCCCTGGATGAGAAAGTATAAAGAGATTACACACACACACACACACACACACACACACACACACACACACACACACACGTACGTATGCATGTATATATGTGTCATCATTGATTTTCCTTTAGAATAGCGATGTCAAAGAGTGCCCACATCACTTCCCTTGTGGCCAGAACAAAATTAAAATGTAATTGAGAATTATTTAAATGAATAAATAAAACTACAATCAAACACAGATTAAACATTTTAAAATTTAGTCAATATATGGATCATCAGGATTGCTATGTATAGGATAGTGTCCACATTTCTATCTGTGATGAACAGCATTGTTTTATTAGTACCTTTAGGGCAGCTATTGTTTGTTTTATGTTTGTGTTTTCTTATTCAAAAACGTAGCAGAACACATGGCATATATTAAATTCTTATTAAATAATTGTTGGTTGAATGATTAATCCAATGGCTTTTTCAGGAATTAATGCTCGAAAATGATTTTGTTATATTAAAAATAGTTACCCAATTCCCCAACACAAAAAAGCAAAAGTAAACCCAAACACTTTTCTCTCCTTTCATTGAACTTTTTTCTACTGTTTCTTCATATATAATTTCCTGGGACCTTGGGAAAATCATATTTTTTATCATCCTATGTTATCTAAAGAAAGATAAATAAGGATATTAAACCTCTTACTCTACATCTAAGAATTTTCCAGAAATGAAGATAATTGTTTTTATAGTTCTGTGAACTCCATGCAAGAGGTTATACAAAAATGCAAAATATCCCTTATACTTTTTCACTTTTACAATCTACAAAATTGGTAAATCTTCCAGACATTCAAGGCTAAGTTTAATATAAAATAAAAACAAGGATAGTAAGTTTCTATACTACTAAGACTTTAAGTCTTTATCAAATCTTTCCCTGACTTTTTTGGGGGTGAAATTTCAATCCTGAGGCTTTAAGAAAAATCTGCCTGGATTACAGGAAGAAGTAGCATCCTTTTCTCCTCCAAAATTCTGAATCTCCATTCAGTAGAAACATGATGATTAGGAATATTACAACATAAAGTTGTATTGTAGTAGATAGTAATTTTTTTCCCTTTTACAAGCATGGTGGTCTTT